>NC_060252.1:78371865-78996865 GCF_921293095.1 Ischnura elegans | reverse complement strand
TGTCAATGGCTAATAATAATAAATTAAATCATGAATTCGGAGGTTTACGACCCTTAAGAAGATACTAAAGAACAAATTGCGGGTTGCATTGAGCATACTAACCAGTAAAGTGCAATTCTTTCAAACGTACTAACCAAATACTTTAACCTGTATTTTGTTCGGATGGTACCGGGACCGAGAGAAATCGCCGTACTAAGGAGGAAAACGTACTAAGGAGGAACGTACTAACCAAGTTCCACTGTATATGTATTTTGATAAATACATCATAATTTACACCGGAAGATAAGGATAACTAATCGAAAGCCGGTTTGCGTTATGTAAAAAAGTAGTGTTAAAAGTAATACAGTGAGTCCTCGTTCTACGTCACCCCTTTTAACGTCATTTCGCGATAACGTCACGAAAATTTTGAGACCGTCATTCGTTTATCGCGCCTTCGCTTCGCGATAACGTCAAGGCTTTTAAATTTCGCACGAGAAATAAATGCGAAGCGGCGGGCGTTGCAGGTTGTTCGTTTTGTGGGCGGTAATACAGTCAGTCTAAACGAAGTGTAAAACGGTGTGTTTATTGTTAATTGCGATTACGGTTTTAGCAAATTTTCTGCACAATGAATTCTTAGGTAGGTGCGCAAGGTTTTACTTGACATAATGGTTTTCAGGAACCTAAAAAGTGATTTCAAGGAATTTTTCCGTGTAGAGTTTTTGTCGTCACTTTTTTCACCGTGTTCACAATAATTTTGGTTCCTGTAACTGCAACGATGTTTCAGCGATCATGATGCCCAGGCGACGCTCGCCCGGGCGACCACCATAGCGAAGCCGAAAAGCAAATGCGGGAAGATACAAAAATGGAGAAGGATTTACGTCAGTGCTGCTATTGTCGTCGATGAAGACAGGAACTCGTATTTATGCCATAGTTTGGCATTCCCATCGTAAAAAATGCCCCACATATGATACGCTAAAATTTTTTTGCGTAGGAATTGTGAGGTTTAGGAGCCGATATTCACTTTTTACATTGTTTCTTATGGGATATTATGTTTCGATTAACGTCATTTCGTTTATCGTCACATTTTTCAGGAACGGTAAGTGACGTTAAACGAGGACTCACTGTACTAACCAGGAAAGCACAATTTTTTCAAACGTACTAACCAAATACTTCTACCTGTATTTTGTTCGGATGGTACCAGGACCGAGAGAAATCGCCGTACAAAGGAGGAAAACGTGCTAAGGAGGAACGTACTAACCAAGTTCCACTGTATATATATATATATATATATTTTTTTTATAAATCATCATAATTTACGCCTGAAGATGAGGATAACTCATTGAAAGCCGGTTAGCGTGTAAAAAAGTAGTAGTATAAGTAATAGTGATATATATCCAAGAAATCTTATAATGGATTACCACAAAGTTGATAACGAGTTAGTGAATTTTGCTCTGTAATTACGTAATGCAAGAACTCCTATTACATAATGCTAATGTTATATTTAACCCTTGGGATTGATGAACAGAATATCACAATATTTACCTAATAAAACAGCCTCATAGATTATTCCGGTGTAATAATCCAACCCACGGGCTAAGCTCAGGTCAAATGAGATTTTATTTGACACTCCAAATAAGTTGCAGTACTTGAGGAATAACTTGACAGCTTGGAGGCCTTCCTTGGCAGCTGCTGTTCCTCCAATCTAGAAGGCAAATGGCAACAGAAAACTGTGACACAATGAAGCATCATTAATCTCTCTCTATCATGGTGTATTCATAATTATCTAGGTCACAATTATTCAATTACTAGATTTTCATGCTACTTTTTCCCCCACTCAAGTTCTCAAATACTTCATGGGAGAAAATAATTTCTTTGAAACATTTAGGCATCAATAAAGAAGATCAAATTTAAGTCTTTCCATAAGGTATGAACTTCAAGATAAACTGTCCACTCCTGAAACAATCTAATTTTTACACAAAAATTCTATAATACTAGAAATGAGCATCTTTTGCTCATGAATTCCTACAAAAATTATTGTATGAAAATTTTCAAAAATGCTACTCATATGAAAATTTTCATAACAAGCATTGTTTGAGGCAGGGTATTTCTCCCAAACAATACCATATCTTAAAAAGACTATTATATTGCTGTGCAAAATAGGCATTCAAACCAAATTATAGCTGATATTTTCTGTAAGTTGCATCCTTTTCAGTGTTCCTAATAAATTATTTTATTTCAATCAAAACCTGTGAAAACGCCATGTTTTCATTATTTATAAATAGATAAACACAATATACACATATCCTGCACTGAGAAAGAGAGTATTACAAATCCAAAAAAATTTATTATTAATTTGACACTCTGGGCCTTAAATAAATACACATACCTTAGGGTCAGCCAGTAGTGTCTCCACAAGCTCCTCACCCCCATTCATTCTCACATACTCTCCTAATTGGTCCACTGCCTCAACATCCAACTTCTTCTCACCCACCATTTCAGCTCGCACTTCCTCCCATGGTGTCTTGTCCAGCTTATCCACCGAGGAGCATGCAGTGCGAAATGAGGTAGCAGGGATGCCACAAGCCTCAAAGAGACCATCTAGAAGACGACGGTGATTGACCTGAAAAAGGACATCATAGGTGATGACACAGATGTATGCAGCTGTATAATGCAAAACATTTAAATACCAGATCCACTTGCGATGCAAAATTATCATATATGTAAATACCAAATACATGAATATGTAATCTGCATTCATAAAACAATTAACATTCACATAATAAGTCTTTGAGCAAAAGTAGGCTATTTCGACTTCTGGTAAAGTGGAGCAGCAAGACCCTTCTTTTTTGAAGTTTTTTTTAAAGCTACAAATAGGTGGTGCATGCCAAGAAAATTATGATGCATGTTTACATTAGATATCGTATTCCTCTGAATATAGTCCCCCCCCCCTAATTTTGAGGCTTCAGTTTTGGGAAGTTTTGGGAGTTAAAAAAATGTGTTTGAATATAGTCCCCCCCTTTACTTTTACCTTGGGCATTTTTGGAAAAAAAGGGGGACTATATTCAGACATATACGGTAACATTTAGAAATTATTTAACCATTTCTTCCTTATGTTGCGTGAAAACCAATCAATTTTTGAGATTTTTTAATCCATATCCAGCAACAATACAATGTTCATATTTCACACACAAGTGATTCCATTTATCATAAGATATTATGAACTTTTAAAACTAGTTCCTTTTTTTTAGTTTTGTTTTTGTAATGTGTTCAACACCAGCAATAAAAAGTTCTTTTTAGGTACTACCAAATACCTCATATTTTCAAATCTGCCGCACAACAATCGCACTGTGACACGGTGTATTGTCATGATGTAGTTTCCAATTCTTGGCAATGGCTGATCGAACGCGCTTAAAGCGTAGTCACACCAACTTTGTGCACTTTCCTAATCGCAAGATCGTCTGTTACAATGGTTTGGATGGTTCCGACTGAAAAGCCGGTCTCCTCACTGATGGTTAAATGCCTGTCAGAGTCCAAAACATTTTTCAGTTTACCCACCTGAGCATCAGTTAGAGCGGTCGTCGGGCGTCCAAAGCGGTCTTAAACACTTCGTGCCAAAAACTCTTGTGCAGATTAAGGCATCATCCCCATAAGCCTGTTTTACGAGTTTAAGGGTCTCAGACGCAATTTCCCGAAATTGACAGAAAACTAGTGTTGCTCGACAGTATACTCCATGCTGGCACGAAGATACCACAAACAATCACACTTCACAACAATCAACCTGCTGTCTCAGCACATGCCTGTCGGCGACTGAACTAAGTGTGCCTGAGTGGTGGGGGACCCCTCAATCAAGCCGGCAAGTTGGACCCCCCATACACAGCACTGTTGAGGCTACAGCAAACCAATTGTTTGTCTCCCTCGCGTTGCCATCCTTGATGGACCGCGAGGGCCTAACACCTAGTACCAAGAGCCTCGGTATAATTGCCATGAGAATTAAAGAACCTGTATAGCGTAATGGTCTGTGCAGTGGCCCGGAAAGCCAAAGGTTCGTGGTTCGATTCCCGGTCCAGGGGAACTTTTTCTCATGGCAATTCTTGTATATAAACCAGTCCCGATACTTATTGAACGGATCCTGTACACATGGAATTATGCAACCACAACCTATACTATTGAAACAAATATTGCAAAATAAACAACATATTTAGTGTTGCATTCATGCAACCTTTAGGGGACTCCAGCAATCCTGGACAGATTCATTCCCTGTTCAGGGCATTTCTAATGAGACTCACAAATAAAAATGTTTTCATGAAAACATTGAAGTTCATGTACTCTTAAAACATTTCAGTCCTAATTTACAGACGAGTCATTCCACATCAACTAAATCAATATTTCGGGGTCCCCACATTCATTTGCTCAGATTTTGAGAAATTTCTCACTATCTAGTTACTACCTTTGTTAAGAAATATACAAAATATTTGGGCCTAGAAACCAATAGTTTCCAAGATGAATGGCATATATCAAGTAACAGAAGAAAATTCTACCTGTTGGTCAAACTATGCCAATCAACCACTTTTGAATTACTATAAAAACAAAAGTAAGTACGCTGCAATTATGAAACTTTGATATGATAGAGTCAGGTAATTCTAGCTTGCAAAAATTAATCTTACAAATGTTTTCACTGGCAAACATTTTATCTTGAAAAGATTCTACAATGACTGTTTTGACAAATTTCCTTTGAAAGTCAAACTTTTATACATGTACATGTAAAAACCATATTTAGCATGATATACCCATCAAAATTGGAAGTACTACTGGCCAAATTACATACTGACTTTGAGTAGAGTCTTGTTATTATTATCTAACTCACAATTGTGACAAACTGAACTAGTTGAGCGTGCGATGCATCCGGAAAAATAGCTCCCCGCAGTGCATCCGAAAAATAGCTCCCCACAGTGACTAAGAACGGGCGAAATGCTGAAAAGTTCCTAAATTCGCACTGGATTCAATGATACTTTGTTCAGGTTGTGCCCTCAGCGAGAGTTCCTCTACGCCACACTGCGTAGCATCGGCCAATTCGAAAGGCACCAAATTCGAAATTTGAAAATTTTGAATGCTCGTATTGCTGAAAATTCATAAATCAAACGGTCGTAGGAGGAGGACTAACTGTGCATCCAATTTACGAGGGATAATGAGTGGGTCGCCATGACTCCACAGGAATGAAGCTTATTACATTATGTTGCATGTAAACTGAATAAAGAACCATAATTGACGCTCTTGGGCACAGAACACGAGAAGATCTTATATGTGGCGCAATTATTAAAACTTAGCATAGAGAGTATCCACCTAAACGTTGTTGCTTATGGATGGAACTTCGTAATAAAGTTAATTTTGTAACTTCCGGGACCGAGACTAAGGTTCCCAATTTCGTGAAAACGAAAATTTCATTATAACGTTTCTTTTACTATAGATTGGATAGGCCTTTTCGTCAGGACCAACGATTTGCTTCTTAATAACGAGAACTTCGTAATAACGTTATCCGTATTAACCCCTTCACTGACGGATATTTCTCAACAAATATCACAAAAAATGTCATATTATTTTATTACGTTTTTTAATTATTTACAGGTAGATATTAAATAGAAAACATTCATTTAAGTGTTTTACGAAGTAATTTATTTTAAAATTTACTCTTATTATATCACTTTTTAAAAAATGTCATGTATTTCTGTATAAAAATCAAGTAAAATATTTCACAATAAATATAGTCACAAAAATTACTCACTATATAAACAGACGATGGAGTTAGAAAAATATTAATATAAACTCCAAGTTTGAAACACAGTAAAATATTATATAAACTAAAAGTATATTTTTGTGTGGTACACTTTGAAACAAGGGGCAACGCAAAGACCCACATTACAGTCAGGGCAAAAATAGCGACTCTCCCTCCTCACCCTTTTTCAACGCGCATCTCGCTTTCGGGAGCACACAGCACACTTCCGAGTTGGGTTTGACTTATTTTCCGTGGGTGGGATTATGTCTGGGAAATGCCTCTCGGTAATTCGGAAGGGATAGGCTTTTGCAGGTGGCCTACCTGCCTTAGGGGAGGGAACACTTGGGAAGTACAGTTCAATCATTTTATCTATTATGTCCAGCCTTGTATTGCAAATGTGTTTTATCACCACCTGTTTTTCGATATAAAACATATGAATTCCATAAGTAAATTTCCATCAGATGAAAAAATAATTTTTTATAATATTTTCTCCCTCTTTTTCTTGGGATTGGATAGTCAGCCAAATGCTGATCTACCCTGTCAACACCCCCATTGTCTCATTGTAATCGATGACTACCTTTGGTTTCATAACCACTGCCCCCCTTTTCTGCACCTCTCTCATTTCCCTGTTGTGAACTGTAGAGAGTAACGTTATTTCCTTCTTGTCCTTCCAGGGAATAACCAAAATTTTTCCTTTATGGAAAGCTGCCACATCTCCTTTCTTCATTTTTTTTCATCTTCAGCCCCTCTGGCATCCCCTTTCGTGTTCCGCGCACAGTTCCATAAGTATCACAAGAATAAGAAACTTGTTCCTCGGCTAGTTGTGGGGAGGTATAAAAATTGTCTGTCGTAACACAATACCCTTTTTCAAATAGTGGTTTCATCAGTGACAATACCACTTGGGAGGACATTGGCTTACTTTCAAAGTCTTTGTCAAGAGTAGTGCCTTTCCCGGTATAAATGATTGTTGACCAGACGTATGCAGTGCTGGACTCGCAGGGGACAAATGTTTTTATGCCGAATCTAGCTATTTGTACAGTAATTCGCAGAGGAAAAAAATGTTAGCAGTGAACACTCCAAAAGACTCCGTAGAACTGACACTAGAATTTATGGAATGGGAGTGTAAGTAACCCAAAACAGATAGTGGTAAAAGGGCCGAGGCAAAGAAACCAAAACATGAGGGTCAGAGGCATTGGGAAGGGAAAAATGGTGAGAAAGAGTGTTTTGGGTCATGTGCGGCAGTAAAAAGGGAAAGTGGAGGGCAGTAGGGAAAAACCGATGAGGGTGCAGTGGTTGCATGAAAGGGAGATCGGAGGGGAGGATGATGAAAAGGCGGCTGCGACAGTGCATAAAAGGAAAGGCTGCGTAAAAGGAAAGGCGGAGGGGAGAAAACAATGGATGAAGAGAAGGGATGGATAAACAAGGGGGTTGGAAGATAGAAAATATGCCTTCCCTGGAAGTTAGAAATTGCTGAATAGCCGAAAGTTCCATCTCAGATCTATGCACGGTCACAAATATTGACGAACTTACAGAAATGAAGTAATAATCAGTTGTATTTGTAGCTAAATAATAAACTGAAATCTAAAAAGCAAAGATATAGTTGGTCATTATAAAGAAAAAAGACAATAAAACATCACTGAGTAAGTTGCTTTTCGGTGCGAAGATTTTGACACCATATTGCTGAAAAAGAACATTATCAGAAAGTTCCCGACTACTGTTACGTAGTTTACAGAAATGGCTTTCGAACACGCGACCTTTGGAATAGCAGCTTGGACGTAATTTATTTACGAGGTCTCGTCGACTACACTGAAGAGTAAGTAATGATAGTTTTGCTTGGTAGTGTTTATAAAATGTTTCAAATCAATTTATTCACTGAATAAAGACATTACAACATCCTTTCCGATTGCAAGATTCGAACGCGAGACCTTCAGAATAGCAAGACGGCACTGGTCAGACGACTCACTTCGGCTGTTCCAACGATTGATAAAAACTCTGTGGAAAGTCATCGCAGTTATTTATAAAACGCATTAAATATGTTTCTTTGTTCATTTATCACATCTCGACATACAATAGGTTTATAAACATAAACATTACGAGAAATAATAGATTTTTCCCCTCTTTTGGACCCCAAAAAAACGTAGAAGTTTGCAGTATATCATGCATTGTGAAGACACGTATGCACTCTCGCGGCAAAACTACGTACTTCTAATAAGGGGACGAGATATCTCGTCCAGATCACGAAAGAAGAAGCGAATTTGACATAGGACGAGTTAACTCGGCCGCGTCAGTTTTTGCGCGTCTTCTTAGGACGAGATATCTCGTCCGAATCAGGGAAGGGGTTAAGGTGAGTCTACTGTAGTTAGAAACAATTTAGGCATATTTGTTTGTGTATTCACAAAAAACCATTCCTCCGCTGGTTTTTCTATTTGAAAATACCGCCTTTTCAACAACTACCAACAAAAGAGTCGACTCCTTGCAGAGGAATGGCATTTTTTATGATACACCTGGTTACCTTTTTTAGAGCATCAAAAACAGAGTTGTGCCCATGGTATGACAGAACTAGCATTATCAGGGGAAGAGCCTAAAGGCCTGTTTACACGGTACATTAACACGTACAGGTTAATGTCCAAATGTATGAATGCGAGAATGAACGCCAAAATGCACCATGTAACCACCCAACTTGTGCAAATGCATGCACAGAAAATAGAACCTGTTCTAATTTGGTTCATGCATTTGTACATGTTCCGTTCCACAAAAATCATTCTCGCAAACGTACATGAACTCGTACGTGTTAATGTATCGTGTAAACAGGCCTTAAGAAGAAACCTACACCTCAACCTACATCTTGGTCAGAAGCTTTGAAATATGGGTGAGTTTGTGTGGTATTTTACATGAAAAAATAAAACATACTCTTCAGCCACAATCATCTATGAAGGCCTGGTTACACGATACATGAACACGTATGGGTTAATGTCTAAATGTATGAACGCGAGAATGAACACCAAAATGCACCGTGTAACCACCCAACTTGTGCGAATGCATGCACAGAAAATAGAACCTGTTCTAATTTGGTTCATGCATTCGTACATGTTCCGTTACACCAAAATCATTCACTCAAATGTACATTCACTTGTATGTGTTAAAGTACCGTGTAACCAGGCCTTGAGAGCAGCTTGGGATTTTAATTCCCTAAACGAAAAAGGTTGTCGCATGTCATGTAAAAAGTGTCGGTCCACTTCAAGATGTCTTTTTCTGGTCATCAATCGTTTAAGTGGTATTTTTCGACTAAAAACTTCGGAGACTAATGGTTTTATGTAAATGTATCACCAAATATGTCCAAAATCGTGCTTAAATACATTGCTACTGAAAGTCAACAGTACGATCATCCATTTTCTGTACACCCATGCCTAGTAGAGCGCAATTTCGATAAAGCGCAAATAGGGTGGTTTCCTATTATTTTTTTATTGCCTTAATCGAAAGATTATCACTCCTGGAGTACGTATTTCACGCTTTTAGATTTTTAAATGACAATATCTATTTTTCGCGATTAAATGAAAAGTGAAAATTTTCAAGCGCGCGAAAACGCGACGCTCAAGTATGAATGCCGGGAAATATCTCCGTACGTCGTATATTCTGGTTCCCCCTCCCGCCCGGTGAGGTGACCTTGAGGCGAGGCTTAGCGCTGATACGTCGCAGGCTGCCAGCGGGTAGCTGAGTACCTTGCTGAATGGTAGCGCTTGGCTTAAAAAAGGTTTATTAATACCTTATCAAACGAAGAAAACTTTCCGCCCTTAGCCAGTTTTAGTAGGTGATTATTAAGACGTTTCCCTGAGCTCTGTGCCTCATGCATGCATTGGTAACCTCAGACGATGTATAACTCCTATCCTCTCGTGTAGAAACTAGGTCCCTGTGACGTCACGTGGAGTGGAATCGCATGGGCGCCAATCTGGCCTTTTTCAAATGAGGATAAAATTTGACCCTTGCCATTCGTCTATACCGGTATTTCAAAAACCTAATAATTTGTGTATTATGAATACACTAATGGTGGGTAACGAATCGCAATCAATGCCTTTCGTTTTCTTTGATGAAGGAAACTACCCTAATCTTTCCTCTGGAAAACATCGCAACACAGTGTAGCCTAATCACAAAACTTTTAACAATCTCATGATAAAACGTGAACTCGCACTAAATACACACGAAATTGCTTTCATTTTATGCATATTTATAGTATTACTTGCCTCGAATCTTCTTTTTTGTTTATATATTAATCAAAATCCATTGCCTCGCAATGGACAAAAGCATTACTCGTCATTAGGTCCAGATAGCCGACCTACAAAAGTAATTTATCTCGTCTTCTTAACAGAATGACAATAGTTAATTTTGATCATTAATAAAGCGTGGAGCTAGTGGAAATGAGTTTTTTTAAGCAATACGGTTTGAGACGTAATTTTTGCTGCCATAGGTTATCGTACGATTAACTTCCAGGTATAGGGCCTTCGCTAAAGTCTTCATGGTCATCGGTATTTACGAGGGAGAAATGGAGCGGTGGCCAAGTTGTGTATGAATAGCATTAACACATAAAAGGGTTCGCTATAGAATCTCAAAACAATGGTTTCATTCCCTCCCAGCAGTCCTAGGCCCTCTGTGTCTTAGGAATACAGTGCAACAGTAGAAGATAATTTCGATAGAGCCATACAGAGTAAAAAACCAAGAGAATAACAGCAAAAATAGGGATGCGGGTAGAAAAATCAAGAAGTTATCAAGAAAAACCATAAACCCAGAAGAGAAATTGAACGAGGTCAATTGCTTTGAAAATGGAGAACGTCAAAGCGATGTTGCTCTTATTGCCTTATTCTGAATAATGAGTACTTGAAAGGCTTGATATGGCGTATGTAGGGAGAGATCGGTTTACGTAGGGGCTGATGACGTATCCAGGGTCGGTTGGCCCTACAGGGTTGACTAAGAATACAGGCCTCATTGCCCAGATGAAATTCGGAAAGATTAATTATTGAATTGGCCATGTAATTTTACACATTAAAAAATTCACAAACAGTTTGTAGAACTATTTGTGAGTGTAATAGGTGCAAAACTTATATTCATTGTGATTACTTCAATAAATTTAATAAAGGAAATGGTATTTATTGAATTATTTCTGTGCTATTATATTTTGTTTTGTCAAAAATAACTTGTTTATCAAAAAAAACAAAACAGTCAGAAAAAGCACAAATATTGATTCATTTGTACCGGACTTCCACCATTGTGTACAAGCAATTTTTCGCCAACATTCTATACAGCAAATATGTATTTCACTCCATTTCTATAATCGCAACAGGAATCAAAGTAGCTGACATCTGGTGGCCAATTTCAGAAATGAGACAGAGGTAGTCGGCCTGTTTTTTTACTAATGCTGCAGCCTAGCGGTGAGCGAAACGGGTGTGTTTTCAGCAATTTTGTGAAGCAAATACTGATGTATATCTCAGATGTGAATAATGGATGCATTAATTTTCTCCACATCAGACGTTTTGGAGTTCAACAGAGACTTCAACAGGTCCCTCGTTGAGGGCTATGAAGTGGAATGCTGTGATCACATATTGTAAGTTGTCATGGCTGAAGCACTAGAGTATTTGGTTCTTGTAATGGCTTTTTCATACAAACAAGCGTCATTAATGGCATGTCACACGAGATGCATGCTTTTCAGAAGAAAATTGGTGCTTCTTTTTCAGTTTTCGTGTGTAATGTTTGACGATTTTATCAACCATCTATTACAATAGATATCATCATTAAAATCATCAAACAATATGATAGGCATCTCCTCACATAAGCCATCCGTCCTCAATCTATTCTTCTTAGGGGATTTTGACTTTGGTGTGGTCGCGAGTGGAATTGCATTGGCATTTTGACTGCTATGTGGAGTCACTCGACTCTCACCAGCTAGCGAAGATCGATGGGGAAGTGGCGATTCAGGTCGCGCGAGGGTCTCCGTGCCTCGGCCCCGGTCAGCAAAATCAAATTTTGCCCATTTGGGTGAAGCGACTCGTGAAATCCTTTAACCGAACCAAGCACGCAGGCCTTAGGAACGTCGGGGATTCGCCCCGCATCATTTTCCGAAGAGTAGGGCCTAGCTATTGAATGAGAAAGAGACATGTTTTAAGGACCGACCCGGTTTTGACGGGCCCCCGGGAGGAAGATATCCCGACGATCGTGAGGGGAATCGCCCGGAAAAAAGTTTGTGCGAGTTTGGGAGAAATTACATGTCTCAATTGGTGGGTAGTCGCGCCGGAATATTCATATAATTTTCAGTTGTCGCAATTCGAATTATTTCCCCTACCTTAACTTTCCTGGCTTATTGGATAGCTGAAAATTCATTGATAGTTATTGCAAGTTTGATCAACCTTCCTTCCGTTTGCATCTCCTCATCTGACACCTCCATACTTACACGAACAATTTTTAAGTAGGCATTAAATAATACATTGACGTTGTCATGTCTTCATATGTATCTCTATGACCCATTCTAATTTTTTTCTTATATAAGCTAGATAACTCTTGCCCATTCTCATGACGTGCTCCCACTTCTTTCTCAAATTAGGGGTGTTGCGGAATCTATGTAGAGAGATAGCTTTTGTCTCACACTGGTTGGTGCAATTATAAACGCCACACATTTTGTTGCTCATGAACTTCTCCTTCTATTTTTTTCATCATAATGCCATTTATATTCGCCAAAAGGGTATAGTGCTGGCTGGCGATCGTTTCACACGAACAAACGTACTAAGGCAACCGATCACCTCTATTCGGCCATGACACCTAATTTAGTGCTGCCACCTGGATTCCCTTCCAGATGTGAATAGCAAACACTTTTCAAGTTATTAAAATGCTATGGAATTATTGGGTTAAGAATTGCTGAACACAACTACCAGACAATTTAAAAAAGGAGACCACCTACCTTAATAACAAAATCACCGAGTTCTAAAGATGAGAGGATTTCTGTAGCCACCTTCACACACTCAGCATCCGGAATCATGGCATCATACTGTCCTGCTATGTCAAAATCCTTTAAAGAATAATGCAAGAAACAGTGATGAATAAAACATTTAAGTTCTTGCTAAATTAGAAAAAAAGGTTTCAAACCAACACTATATAAGAGGGTAATATTTTAAGACAAACATAAATCAATATTCATGACTGTCTCTAAAATTTGCTGAAAATACATGCCACCATAATTTAGTAAGTCATGTAAATCTAATGGAAAATTCAAGATGCAGCCACTTTTGATTTTTTTAACATTAAAATAAATCATCAGCAAAAGTATGCAGGGATAAATGCAGAATATATTACCGGATATCATCAACTTTTCTCTGAGATTGCAGGACGTAGAGTCATGACTCAATGTTGAATGAAATTGTTCTTACATTAAGTCTATACTCTTTGATCACTGGCAACCATTATATGGTACTTTCAATCTCCAGAGAGGAATCGTGCTTATGATGAGGTGATATCATTGCAAAGACCCATGTCAACAACCGTAAGCATTATTTCTTAGCTTAAGTTCATCCTAACTCAGATGCCAATTTCTCCCCTGTATTTCACCCACTAATAAATATTTGACCATTTTAGAACAATATTATTTCTGTAATCGACCCGAATTAATTATGAAAGTAGTTTACTTGTCTTAAATGTCACTAACTGCACATAAGGAGAATATGCATTCCAAATTTCAATTATTCAAGAGCCAATAGCCGTTTCAGTCATCCTCCATACTTACACGAACAATTTTTTCGTTTAGTGAGCATCCTTACTCACTAAACGAAGTTCCACAATTTGAAAATCCAAAATTTATTCACAGCATTAACAGATCCGATTTCCAATTTGAACATTTTCTGGTGTTACTTTGAAATTCATACCACAATTATAATAACAAATGTCACCATCTTCACAAATGGTAACTGCATGTACCTCTTGTAAAGTAATACCAAAATTATTACAGATTCTAAAATTACCGTAGATACCTTTCAAATTCAAACAATTTCATAAATCGCTCAAGCAAACATGGAAGATGACGCGAATACGAATAATGTTACAGCGGAATCATTCAACTTTTCGCTCATAATACCCCGGTCAAACGTACACATTGATAAAATTCACGGTAGCGTCCTCTTGTCATAGCTGGATTGTCACGTCGGTACACCTTGGCAATCTGGTACCTTTTGATGTTGGTAATTTTGTTCATAGCAAGGTACCTAGCAAAAGGAACCGTCAGATCATACCGGAGTGATAATATTTCGCCTCCTTGGTCCGCGAGATCATATATTAGTTTCGAGTCCTCTCCATACTTCCCAGTTAGGACTTCCTGAAAAGAATTATAACGAAATATGAAATGATTACAAACACTAATGTTACCAACAGAAGTAGAAATATTTACGTACCTTCAACTCAAATATAGGAGTATCAATTGTTTCGGCTCCGTGTTTCTTGAAAACGGTAATGATTTTATCTAACACACGATTACGAATGACCATTTGCTGCGGTGAATAGTCACGAGTTCCTTTCGGGGTTTTTAAGGTAAACTTTTGCGGGCCATCATCGCTAAGTTGGGCTTTCAACTCCAACAGTTTGCTAACTTCTTCAGCAATCTGTAAATAAAGTAAATAGTTGTAAGAATAGCAATAAACATACCCAATAATAAAGATCCAGACATATAGGGCGGCAAACTGGCCTGAGAACCAACGCTCGCATTGCGAGAAAAGTGTAGCGAATTCACGTATCTACCAATCCGGAATATGGTCATACGATTCGAAAGCAATACAGAGGGCATATCAGTGATTCGGAAATCATGGGGACATGTGAGGAAAATGTGCTGCTTCGAGGAAGGACGAACTGGCCACGCTCTGGCAAAACAAATAAATAGCGCACAGCAACACTCGGAACCACATGCGTACCGAATTCTAGACACATGCTACTAACTTGCCTTAACTAACAGGAAAAAAATTATCTCATATGGCAACATGCCTGACGAACCTTGTCTCCATCTGCTTTCTCAGCTTTCAGCTTCCTAACGATTTCTCCTTGCACTTTGATTTTTTCCTGAATTACAGCTTTGGTGTCTGCCATTTTAGAACCACTAATGCTCCCAAAAAATTAACCAGAACCTAAACTTCACTCCAAAGCCTGAAAATAAATATGACGCCCAAGTTTTCCAGCTGTTGGAGGGAGAAGCTTCAAACAGAGCACAAGGTTACTCGAGAGAAAACAACGCTAAACAGCTGGAATGAGACACTCATCGGCGATGAAAATGTCAAGAAGTAAAACACGGTAAAGAATTAAAAACCTATCAAAACACCCAAAAAAACTCCTCAATTTAACGCTGACGTCGAAAACGAGCAGACCTTGGTCTCAAAAACCCTTCACCCATGACACATGTCCGGAATCGCCGAGAACCACCACCGACCACTACCAACCGATGCTCACAACAATTCGCGAGGTTGCCAAATTCCCACGGTTCGTTTTCCGTCCCCTGAATTTTGTAGGAAGGAACGTAGACCAATGAAATTGACTACGATGGAGTTTCATGCTTTTGATCAATTGGAGCAGCAGTGGCGTCGTGGCGTTCGGATGCGTGATGCCCGCACACTCAGCGACCCGAGCGACTCACCGTATCTCCGCTACTGCTCGGCCTCGCCATGGCCAACTTTAAACTGGTATTAGAGTTGGCCATGGCCTCGCGCATCCATCTCATGATGTTTTAAAGGATAGGGTCCATCACACGTAGTTAGCAAAGGGACCAGTATAAGATTTTACAAGTAACTTGTAGAATCTTTCCAGTGTTAGTGAAGGAATATTTATTCGTGAGTGATTAGGTTTCTCGTAAATTATTATTTCTTTAGTAAATTTACAGTAATTGGGTATTTATAAATTAAAATCTACAATTGCATTTATAACTAATATACAATTTTTTATTTGAACAATCATGTATCATAGAAGACCTTTTATTTATCGAATTGACGCGTTTCCGCAACACTGCCCACTAGTGCAACCTGGTGGTGAAAAAGTGTACAAATTGTTGAAGTGGCAGCACTTTACCGTAGCAACGGTAGCAAAAACTTGGATGTAGTGTATATCTGTTGAAACCTGCATGGTGTGCTCTTAGTAATGTCCGTGGATTTCTCTATCGCAATCAAGCTGAGGAATGTGAATATTAAGCTCGGCATAATGAGTATCGAGTGTGGAAGTACAGGGAATTTGATGGAAGGTTGAACGAACATTTCAAGGATCGGAAAAGTGGATGAAGTTATATTATTGTAATTATCGGATGGCTAAACACCTGTTAGTTTAGTTGCTACTTAACTTGCTGAGAGGTTGTTCAATGGCTTTCGGCGAAATGTCGATCTCATTGAATAGACCTACCATGCTGGAGCAGTTGCTCGAAGAAATTAATTTTCAAAGAACTAAGGAAATGAGACAGTTAATGAAAGACGGTGTGTCATTACTTTCCTCTATTTTCATGTCAATAATTGTCTTTTTGCTTCATCATGTGAGACATTGGTCGAATTTAAAGATATATTTGCAATCTTGACGTTTCTAATTTATTTTCTAATCATCTCTGTGTACATTCAAATCGGTATTGATTTCCAAGTCATCGATTTTTTCCTTAGAAATTGAGTGAAACGTAAACTGTTTCTGCCTTTGAATTGAGTTGCTAAATGTGGAGTTTTTCGCATGGGAAGTTTCTATTTTCAGGCCTTTAAATGTTATTAATTTTGGACTAAATTTATGTTCAAATATGGTATTTACATTGCTAAATCCATTGATGTACCTGTTGCAGATTCGGGGTTTGTTGTCCTCCAGGGAACTACTTATTGGACAGACCTTTTCGTAAGGCATTTCCTCTTTCAAGCTGAAAATTGCATCGACTGTGATGATCTTCTGTTCTTTGTACGGAAGAGGCATATCAAAGGAAGTTCCCGATATCTGCCTAAATATGAGGTATATTCCCCTGTATTTTATCTAAATATGCTCATACAACGTGAGTTGACTTCCACTCTGATAAGAAAATGTTGGTCGAAAGGCGAAAATCGCCATGCCTTCCTGTAAATGAAGAATATGCTGCAGGCGGAGTATTGTGTAAATCAGGGGAATATAACACAATTCTGTTTAAAGTGAACGTCAGGGAATTTAACGTATGTTGCGGTAGAAATTCTGACCATGCTTTTTGGTACCATGATGCGTGTGCTGAACAGTACCGCTGAGTTGATTAGTTTGATTCAAGCTTGAAACTCGTAATTTGAAAGAAAGGAATTATTATAGAAATGTGTAGTTTAAGATAGGTGTAATACTGCTGTTTTTGTTTTGTGGATAATTCTTTCAAACGTTGGAGATATTTAAATAACTTTTTGTGCACATTCCATCACAATCTTCAACCTCATCTACCTCTTGGTCGCAAAATATTTTTCTAAGAATTGCTGACTTTTTTATAAATAGAGAATATCTGCCTCGCACCTATCATTATTCCTAATTCAGGTTATTAGTGAATTCTGTTTTTTTTCTATTTCTTCTGCGCCTATTCTTTGAAATTGAAACCTCTACTTTTTCTGTTACTTCTTCTTGTAACAAACTTATAGTATCATAAGTTCAACAGATTCAGGCTTCAATTGGTGGAAGTTAGACATATTTAAGTAAATGAAAGGTCGTAGCA
This sequence comes from Ischnura elegans, assembly GCF_921293095.1. Taxonomy (NCBI): domain Eukaryota; kingdom Metazoa; phylum Arthropoda; class Insecta; order Odonata; family Coenagrionidae; genus Ischnura; species Ischnura elegans. The sequence continues at coordinate 78,979,430 of NC_060252.1, read as the reverse complement.
CTTTTCCACAAGAATTTTTAATGCGTACAACGCGTTTCGGCTCACTGAGCCATCATCTGGTACAAGACGCTTGAACACATGTGAAGATCCCTTTTATACCCTTGAGAGAGGAGAGTATTGGAGAAGGAGAGGATTTGACATCTTTGACATTAAAACATCCTCAAAGATGTCAAATCCTCTCCTTCTCCAATACTCTCCTCTCTCAAGGGTATAAAAGGGATCTTCACATGTGTTCAAGCGTCTTGTACCAGATGATGGCTCAGTGAGCCGAAACGCGTTGTACGCATTAAAAATTCTTGTGGAAAAGTGCTACGACCTTTCATTTACTTAAATTATAGTATCATATTGAATTTTTCTGTGAACGTATACCAAACACTCGCAACCCGGTGGGTATCAATGCTTCTAATTTGGAAATTTTAGATCTTTACTTCTCGAGGTATTCGTCATGAATAATCAACAGGCTAAACCCATTTGCAAAAAGGTTTATGATATTATGAACTCATGCTCTGTAACTCTTAATGAAAGGTTGTAGCATTTTTTTCTATTTCTTGAATTCACAGGATACGCTTAACTGTCTTGTGAGCAAAATGCTGCCTTACATTTTTGATTGAGTGGAATTTTTGTATAACCATGTTTTTCAGGCTTGAAATTGGGCTGGATTTTTTAAAACACATTTAAATGACAATTTAAAGTCTAGAAGTTTCCTTTTCTCGCCATTCATGTCTAGCTCCTCCTATTCTCTGTTCATTTTATCTGCATATTTTATGGGTGAGCTGGTGTGGCCAAAGGAAGTGGGAGTGAGGGAAGGGGTAGTTTCTCGACACGAGACTTTCCCTTTGCCTATAGGGTAGTATCCTTCATCAAAGAAAACGAAATGCATTGATTGAGATTTCTTACCCACCATTAGTGTAGTCATAATATACAAATTATTTGGTTTTATAAATCCCAGTTTAGACGAATGGCAACGGTCAATTTTAACCTCATTTGAAAAAGGTCAGATTGGTGCTGATGCGATTCCACTCCATGTGACGTCACAGGGACCTAGTTTCTATACGAGTAGATAGGAGTTTTACATCGTCCGAGATTACTAATGCATGCATGAGGCACAGAGCTCAGGGAAACATCTCTTAATAATCACACATTAAAAATACTTAAGTTCAGAAAGTTTCTTTCGTTTGATAGGGGAATAATAATCCTTATTTAAGCCAAGCGCTACCTGCTAGCAGCCTGCGTCGTATCAGCGCTCAAACCTCGCCCCAAGGTCACCTCACACGCCGACAGCTGGAACCAGAAATACGTCACACGGAGTTTTCCCATCATTCCTACTTAGCCGTCGCGTTTTCGCGCGCTTGAAATTTTTCACTTTTTGTTTAGTCGCGAAAAATAGATATCGTCATTCGAAAATCTAAGAGCGTGAAATGCGTACTTCAGGAGTAATAATCTTTCGATTTAGGCAATAAAAAAATAATAGGAAACAACCCTATTGGCAGACTGCTGGTGTGGCCTAGCGCTTCGGAAATTCAGTTGCTCTCAGACCTCAGTCTTATTAACATCGTGAATCTGCTCATGGAGCAGTGTTGCCTAATCTCATCCGATCTCCTTGTATGTCTTTAAGTATGCCTTTTACAAGCAGTGTTACATTCAACGTGGTAGCAGGGGGATTTCATCTCAAATCAGGCAGAGGGGTGTCAGGTGACCATCACCGATTTCTCTGAAATTTATATATGTGAAAGCAGTATCCTTATGATGAATAACGATGACTTTATCTCTGCTCAGAACTGAACCGTCATAAAGTTACCGCCCCTTGAACATTGCAGTGTCAGGCCTCACAGTAAAAAATGAAAAATCACATAAATGCTGATTACTTAGGAACCATGGCCCATAAAGCAGTGCTTATTGTTTTATTTTGAAGAAAATTTATTTATGCACATTATGGCATAACTTTCAAGTCATTTGAAGCAATAATAAACAAATAGGACTTGTTTAAACAATAAAAATTAGTCATTATTTAACAATTTATTACTAAAAAAGGCCACCTTTTATTTTCTTTAAAATTTCTCAGCAGGTAGTTTAAATGTTCTGCTTTCAATAAAAAAAATAAAAAAAGGTAGTATTTTTATACTTTTTGTTTTAAGGCATGTCAAAGTTAGGCATGTTTTCGACTCTTTTACACAAAAATTGCATACCTTCAAGGGGGGGAAAAATGCAGTTTCATTCTACTTAGCATTCATAACAGTGAAAAGTTCATATCTGAGTGATTGGTTACATCTATTGACTGAAAGCAAGTTCAATCTTGTTTACTTCCATGGCATCCAATGTGTGCAAACACCCACTGCTACTGGCTGGAAACGGTGAATGGGTCACAATTTGCACAGAGTATTTTTCAATGGCAGTTCACATAAGTCTTTCTTCTACTTTGGGCCATGTGGAACATTTCGATGGACCATGTGGATGCATAAATGAGACACTAATGTCATTCTCTTCTAAAGACACTGCAGTGATTTTTGAAATTGACCAGGTTTTTCGGAAACACACAATGAAGTCATTCATGGTGAGATTTTGAGTACTGTACATATGTCATTATATCTGAATTTGTTAGTGTCACAGCCTGTTTGATTGTGTGGATTATAGAGCGAGCTTTAGTTGTCCCGTGTCTTTTAACTACCAAGCATGAAACTGTGTATACCTACCATGTACAGGTGCTACTTTCACCCAATCATTTTTTTGTCTAAATTGAGCTTGTTAACATGTGTAAAATGCAAGTTTCATATTAGGCAAGAATTTACTAACTTAATGAAAGTGATAAATGTACTTCATGGTAAATATACTTCATTGTAAATGTACTTCATGGTAATAAATGTAATATGTACTTCATGGTAAAATAATGTCTCAGCAGCTTCTGAAGAAGCGAGAGTAAAATGTCTATGAGTGACTATTTTCAAATTTTATCATTCTTTTCCACAAGTTAATCTAAACAACATAACATGGCTGCTTTTCCAGTTTCAACCAAACATACGATTGACATATCATGTAGAGCTACAAAACAACTCGGAATATGGGGCAATGCTGATGTATACTGTTGGCATCCTCTTCCTCATAGTGCTCAATCAACATTGTGCTTTCATTTTACTTGGATGATGATAAAGATTGTTCTTGTGTAACTCCTAATCAGCAAGATGTGTTCACTGCCACTGAGAATCATTCAGACAAATTCATTGCTGAAGTTTAGGATTGAACCAAGAAAGGTGTTTATCATCACCATATCTGGAAAAAAGAAAGGGAAGCTATTCAAAAAGAGAAGTTGGTAACACTAATTGGTATGGAGTTTGTGCTTCATTTCGACTTTTCCGAGAATTGGAGTGTGATTCTTCCAGATTAAGTACAACTGTATGACTGGGAAAAAGTACAGATATCAATATTAACCTGTGTGGAATATAATAACTAAGATATGCAGGCACTTCAGATGATTTCTCACAGGACACTGCACATGCTTTTCTTAGGATGAATCAAATAGAAGAACAATAGAGTAAAAAGATATCATATGGAGAAATAAATCATATATTCTAGAAAAGTCAGCCGCTAATTAAAAAAAACATTTCAGATATTTGACTTGGAGAAAAGTCTTAAACAGGAAGAAAGTCATTGGTGGTTGTTCAATGCAACAGGACATGAATTGGGTCCATCTGATAGAGTTGCAAGAATTGGTCAAAAATTATGACACAAACTAAAACCTGAGATATTTCAATTAAGGCAAGTAAATTCAAACAAGTCCTTTGTACAACATGTGAGTATATCCTTGCCTAATATCAAACTTTTGCATTTTACACATGTTAAACTAGCCAAATAGGGTTCATTCCTTTCATTTTCCTTCATCAAAGGAAAAGAAAGGCATTGATTGCGATTCGTTACCCACCTTTAGCATATTCATAATATACAATTTATTTGATTTTTAGAAATCCCTGTTTAGACGAATGTTAATGGTCAATTTTAACCTCATTTAAAAAAGGATAGATTGGCGCCGATACGATGCCACTCCACATGACGTCACAGGGACCTAGATGCTATATGAGTAGATGGGAGTTTTACATCATCTGAGATTACCAATGTATACATGAGGCACAGAGCTCAGGGAAGCATCCCTTAACAATCCCCTCTTAAAATTGCCTTTGGTCAGAGAGTTATCTTTGTTTTATAGGGTATTAATAATCCTTATTTAAACCAAGCACTACCTGCTAGCAAGGAACTCAGCGCTACCGCCATGTTCGGCAGCAAGCAGCCAGAGGTCACACGGGCTTTTCGCAGCATTCATACTTAGCCGTCGCGTTTTCGAACGTTTGAAAATGTTCACTTTTCATTTAATCACAAAAAACAGATATCATCATTTTAAAATCTAAAAGCGAGATATATGTACTCCAGCAGTAATAATCTTTCGATTTAGGCGATGAACAATAATAGGAAACCACCCTATGTAGACAAAAAAATGATTGGGTGAAAGTAGCACCTGTACATGGTATACACAGTTTCATGCTTGGTAGTTAAAAGACACGGGACAACTAAAGCTCGCTCTATAATCCACACAATCAAACAGGCTGTGACACTAACAAATTCAGATATAATGACATATGTACAGTACTCAAAATCTCACCATGAATGACTTCATTGTGTGTTTCCGAAAAACCTGGTCAATTTCAAAAATCACTGCAGTGTCTTTAGAAGAGAATGACATTAGTGTCTCATTTATGCATCCACATGGTCCATCGAAATGTTCCACATGGCCCAAAGTAGAAGAAAGACTTATGTGAACTGCCATTGAAAAATACTCTGTGCAAATTGTGACCCATTCACCGTTTCCAGCCAGTAGCAGTGGGTGTTTGCACACATTGGATGCCATGGAAGTAAACAAGATTGAACTTGCTTTCAGTCAATAGATGTAACCAATCACTCAGATATGAACTTTTCACTGTTATGAATGCTAAGTAGAATGAAACTGCATTTTTCCCCCCCTTGAAGGTATGCAATTTTTGTGTAAAAGAGTCGAAAACATGCCTAACTTTGACATGCCTTAAAACAAAAAGTATAAAAATACTACCTTTTTTTATTTTTTTTATTGAAAGCAGAACATTTAAACTACCTGCTGAGAAATTTTAAAGAAAATAAAAGGTGGCCTTTTTTAGTAATAAATTGTTAAATAATGACTAATTTTTATTGTTTAAACAAGTCCTATTTGTTTATTATTGCTTCAAATGACTTGAAAGTTATGCCATAATGTGCATAAATAAATTTTCTTCAAAATAAAACAATAAGCACTGCTTTATGGGCCATGGTTCCTAAGTAATCAGCATTTATGTGATTTTTCATTTTTTACTGTGAGGCCTGACACTGCAATGTTCAAGGGGCGGTAACTTTATGACGGTTCAGTTCTGAGCAGAGATAAAGTCATCGTTATTCATCATAAGGATACTGCTTTCACATATATAAATTTCAGAGAAATCGGTGATGGTCACCTGACATGATTTTGCACTATCTGCCTGATTTGAGATGAAATGGCCCAGCAGACAATGCCATGGGCTTCTGTGAAGAGATAAACCTCATTAGTTGGGCAGTTGCCTTTTTTCTGTGCTAACATGTTACAACTTGAACAACCATGGCAAGTTTTGATCCTGGGTACACCCATGAGGAAGAGTGTAATTTGATTTTCTGGTTTAAATGTAATTTTTTTATTATTGCTTTGATAGAACAGCTTGATTAAATAAAATTTCATAAGTTGTGGTAATTTGTATATTTTTTGAGCTTTTCATTGCAACTTAGCTTCTCTTGTGTGGCATTTTTTCATTAGTGGGCCTCACCATAGGCATAGTGGACTTCGCAGCATGGTGTGAATTTGATGTATGATATTCTTGAGCTCAAGTTGTTAGAATGAATTGTGTGAATGTTTTACAGACAGAGGTTGAGGTATTTCGGAAGGACAGTCGAAAATTGCCCATCGGAGATCCAGATATTGACTGGGAGGAGACTGTGTACCTGAACCTTATTGTCCACCAGTTTGATTACACCCTCACCTTGGCTATCTGCACTCGTACTAGTCCAAAAGAGTTGCAAGTCCTGAAGAGACATTCACAGGTAAATGAAAAATTGATGGAATAGGTAATGATCCTGTTTCGTCTCAAAGCTATCTCAAGCCCTCCCATTCAAAAAATCTATTGAATTGCAATATTTATATGTTTATGGAATAATGGAAGGTATTGGTGTGGAGAGCATAAATGTGGTCATAAAAATTACCATAGTAAGCCATGTGTATACATATATGGTGTTCTGGAGATTTGATTGTTGCCAGTGCAAAAATATCACAAATATGGTAGCGTAATGTATGCTACAGTTGCTGTTGTTGAATGTTTATGTGATAATTTCCATAGAGTACAGTTAAAGTATTGAAAAAATATTTAATCTAGTAGGGATTTTGTACCATTTACATCTTTTTCAAAATCTCAGGTTCTTACTGTCCCTTCTTGATGAGAGTTGATCAATAATGTAATATGAACACTTTTGAACTCTTAATTATTTTCAATGACAGTGCAATGAGTCGACTTTCTTAGAATATTAAGTGTTGAAATTCTGGGTTCTATGAATTTCTTCATTGATGTTAAGGATGAGTCAGTGCTTAAATTTTCTTGGTTCTCCGTAATGGTGCGGTTCTCCCCCATTGGTTCTCGATACTCGGTTCCAAGGATGAACTCTTATTATATGAATTAATGGCAAATTTAAATGAAAAACCACCAGAAATAAATGAAAATAATTTCACTAAAGATGTAAATAGGCAGGAAAGTTTTGTGAAAAAAAGCTTAAGATCGTCTCTATAATTTTATTAGCCAAGCAAAAAAGTTTAAATAACACGTTAAAGAATGCATGATCGACCAATATGTCAGATTACATGTGGCAGTCACTGGTTATTTCTCCAGGGTTCAATTTAAAAAATTCAGCATTTTTACCCTATCTATTCTTTTTTTGGCTGAAATATTGCCTGCGGTATTGAACAGGCGTTCTCTGATAACAGCAGCGGACAATGTTAATTTTGAAGGGCTGCCCAAAATATGGTTGAATACAGAACATACTGCTTAGATAGCTAGTCAGGATCAATGGTGAAACTCCCCCAACATCTGACGACATCATCTGTTAATTTATTGTAACTTGTGAGTCAGTTGAAAATTTATCTGTATATTCAATGTAGCTTAAATTGTTACTGAAATGGACAATTTATTCGCATGCTTCACTGTCACAGTTCTTATAACCTCAACTATAAACTGCTCAACACGCCAGTACAGCCACACCATGGATAAACTGAGCACCTGTGAGCTAACGCAACTTACGAACAAGTTTTCGGAATGTATCCTGCTCGTATGTTGAATAATTACTGTATATGCAAATTAATCAATCATAGTACCACTTTTACGTAAGAAGGTTTTCTGCCGGCCGCCGTTCATGGCATGGCACACGGTGTTGCACAGAGTCGTCTCGTCTGTAAGCCACCTGACTTTCACGTGAATGACGGCTGGCAAAGAGTCGTTCCGTCTGAAAGCGATCTCAATGTAACATTGAGAATATTTCACGCCGTAGGCGGCCTATCACCGGGCCGCATTGAAATGGGTGCCATGCCGTCAACGGCACAATTCGACTCGTTTGAATACATCCATAGAGACCAATGGAAAGTTGAAAGAACGATGCTGTAGACGGTGGCAAGCAAAAAGTCAGCTCGTTTGATGGGGGCCTAAGTGGCCGTGGCCACGGAAATGTGACAATGTTGGTAAGAGTGACAAACTGACAAACCCCAAATGCACATGTTAGTGAGCAAACTCTCAAAAGTAAAAAAGTGGATGCCATGCAATCGGAAAGTAATATATATGTTTTTAAATCTTCTTTTTTTTTACTTTTTGGCCTTGAATATGCAGCATACCATTTCAGCTTTGGGTGCCAAATTCAAATCCTCGCGACCGTTCCTAGCCGGCTCCGAAGTACCGACTTTAAGAGATTGGTGCTCGATACTGGTTCCACAGGCCAAGAACTGGCATAACTGGGAACCGGAGCCGATCCATCTATAGTTGATGTATAATTGGAAGACTATTTCAAATAGTTCCCATGTCACCTCATCCAGATATCTGTTAACGTGTTCTGAGCATCATTTTTTTTCCACCCCTGTGCATGGGAATTCATTTTCCTTCAAGCAATAAACAACTTCAATAAGCTAGTCTATGTTAAAATTGGAAGCATAATTTATGTAGTCATTATTATATTTTTTGGGTTTTTATTGATGCTGTAGCTCATGTCTCAACAGCTCCCACCACTCACTTAATGAGGTGCCATGCAAGATAGTTTGTATACAGTGGAACCTCGTTAAAGCGAGTACAGGCTATAGCGAGACCCCCGCTATTACGAGAGATAGCCGATCAATTGACCCTATAATAAGCGTGTTAAAAAATTTGTTTTTACGAGGCCCTTTTGGTGTTGGCTCTCGCCATAGCGAGGGTTTCACCGCCGGAAAAACTTACACCAAGACTCCTTAATCTCTGTAATTGCTAGCGATCTTTTAGAAATGAAGTTAATGGAGTGCTCAGTCTCAAATTTATGTGGTAAACTGTCGTTCGATAAATAAGTAGTTAATTCTGGTGAAAATATTGTGGCATTAGCATTTGCGAATGCTTGATCTTCTTTTGTTCCTCGGGCGGCAGAAAGCAGACGGCAGCATACCCGCACGTCCGTGAGTAGCGTGAATAGGAACCATCTGATGGAACACATCATGGCAAAAAAAACACCAAACACGTCTAAGTGATAAAATAAAAATAAAGGAGTAATATGAGGTATATTGGCTATTATTTGCACCACCTCCGGTAAAGCGACAATTCGCTATAGCGAGTGTTTATTGGTGCACCGTGGGGTGTCGTTTTATCGAGGTTGCACTGTATTTAGTGCATTATTTTTATTCATTGATTTCGTTGACACCCCCCCAAGCCATTCTCAAATGCTGCAGTTCCTGTGCAAATGCACCCTTAATTTTATATTTTTCATGTTTCCAATTGTATGTTTAAAAATATAAATGTTAAATTACCATCCGTTATTAATGTATATAATGATTATTTCATTTGGCTTCTTGTTGTGCAAGGAGTTCAAAACAAGATTTTATATGGGACCATATCAGTATTGGTCTAGGTTTTCAGGGGTATTTTTACAATGTCAACAATTCATGTTTATTTTTGTCCCAATACAAATAAGTATTCAAAGCTATTTTGGGGGTTAATTTGAAGTTAATCATGTTTTCCTCATATCATCATGATACCCTTTGCAGAAAGTTTATGCTTCTCCCAGCCGCCGGAGGATGGACACAAAGGGAGAGGTGGAGGAGATGACCTATCCACACATATGCTTTATGGTGGACAATTTTGATGAGGTGAGGATACAGCAGGAGAGGTTGTGTACACAAAATATGTTGAAATTGATTGACTTGGTTCTAACATGTAATTATATCAGAATAATCATGTATGAAATGATAAGAAAAAATTGAAATTGCATTTAAAGTGGTACAGTAGACTCTCGTTAATATGAACAATGTTATTACGAAGTTCTCGTTGTTACGAAGCAAATCATTGGTCCCGACGAAAAGGCCTATCCAATCTAGAGTAAAAGAAACGTTATTACAAAATTAAGAATCTCAGTCCCTGTCCCGGTGGTTACAAAATGAACCTTATAACGAATTTCCACAAATAAGCAATGAAATTTAGGTGGATATAATACCACTGATGACTTACGAAATTGCTGATAAAATCTTTGGAAAAATATTTGTGTGCTTAGTAAGTCACTACTTAATGACATTTAATTGCTATAAATTAAATATCTTGGTTGGACTTTTTAAAGTATAGAAGTGAGGTGAGAAACCATTTCTTTAATCTGATAGAGATTTAATTTACTCTTTTGCCTTACACATTCACTTATTGATATCAAGTGATAACTATTAGCAGTATGTTAATGAATTTTTTTTTTTTTTTTAATCTGACCAGTACCTTTGATGAGAGGGCATTTCAATGTGCCTATCCTCAGTTTACTTTCTGTCAATATTATGAATTGCATCGTTTATATGTAAGGATTCATGTAAATGTGGTGCTGGAAAATGTTGAGAGATTCTTTGTGCCATAAAATTGTTTCTCCGAATGGTTGGAAAAAGTCACTCTTTTTACATTTCTTACTGTCACTGTTAGGTCTCTTGCTTCCGATCTTTGTTTTTTACTGACTGCAGCTTTATTCTGGTGGTATCAGTCCTTATGTTGTAACAGATGTTGCTTGTATATATTTATGATATTTTTTAGAGATGGGTCAAGTAGCAGATTTCTCGAGCTCAAATATCAAATTCGAATATTAAATCATATCTTGAGCATTCGAATATCTCAAATTTTGAATACCTCGAATACTAGAATTGCACGAAGCATTGTAAATGTTATTCTTCTATTTCATTTGATGAGTATATAAATAAAAAGGTATGTATATAAAACATTTTAAAAATCAACTTTTTTATTTTGAATAAATTCCCCATATTGATTGTTGTAGCTCTACATCAGCTATTTTCAGTTGCACTTTTCCTAAGGTATCTGTTTTGTTGGGTGACATTGTTTAGACAGACTTTTCATCTGGAAAGCCTATTAATTTTTTATCATATCAACTTTATTTGAATCTTGAAACACACTGATTTTGAATTGTGGATCAAGAATTGTGGCAAAAGTGAATAATTGTTCTTTTCCAAGAAATTCATGCCGACTTTGAATGGAAAACAGCTATTCATTGACGAAACCTTGTAGATGAATATGCAAAAGCTTTTTAGTTTTTAGGATATTAATGATGCTATTCACAAGGGGGATAACTTAAGAAACTGTGACTGCACTTCCACTTGCAAGAAATGTTGCTCCTTCAAAAACATCCAGAGCATTAATCTATTGCTTGATAGCATCCCACTGTGGTGGAGTTATGTCCACATTAAAACTCAGGTTAGAGGCAGCTAATGTTATTCCTTGTTTCTGTTCCAGAAGACACCTCATCATATTCAAAAGCGAGTTTCACCTTGTGTGTTCATCCTGGATGAGCTTAGATTGAGAAGTGATGAAAATAATTTTTTTAATGTTGGTGTATTGGTGGTATGCGTTCATCCAGGGGACTGCATATGCTGTCGTTGAAGTCTTCGACGAGATCAACCGTTTTTCTTTACTATTATTTTAATGAAAATTTCGATTTTTTTCAACTTTGTTGCATAATTGAGGAGACATTGTTCAGCATAGAAAAACAAAACTGACATTAGGGGGAAGCCCGCATCCTTGTAGTATTTGAATCCATGATGATCTTTCCGATGAGTGGAACCATTAGGGAGCAGTAGCTGAATGCGTGACGGAAGGTACCCCTAAAGTCAATTTTTTTCCCTCCGTTTTCAATTTTTTGGAGGGGTTTCAAGGGAGAAATTTGGGGTTTTCAGAGTTTTCCTCCGATCATTTTAGGTCCCCCACATCTAACGATATCTATTTACCACTCTTATCCGTGAATTTAATGTAGTTCATCAGCTTGCTTAAAACGGCACTGCATGCACTAAATGAATAGAGTCCTCTGCATGGTTTCCTAGTCAACTACAAATGGTGTGCGTGTGACAGTGTATGGAGCAAAATTCAAGTATTCGAGGCATTTGAGATTGCACTTTAAGTATAATTAATCTAGATCTTGAATATTGAATACTTTCTAGTATTCGAGGTATAAGTATTCACGGAAACTATTCTCACATCTCTAATATTTATTCAAAAGTACTATAGCCACTTTATCATCAACTGTCATTGCAGATATTCTGTGATATTTTGGTGCGTGATGGTGAAATGGTATGTGTGGAGCTAGTCGCATCTGACAGAGAGGGTGCCGTGCAGGGTGTGATCTTTCTTGGGTCTATACGGTATGATGCCCTCAAGAAAGTGTACGACGCGAGGGTGAGTCGTGTAGGTTTCAATTTCATGACATCTACTTTTCACATTTTCTGTTAATTGCTGTTGTATTGTGCTTGAGTTAATGTAGTGTGTTTTAGAGGCATGTGCTTATTTTGAATGGTGGTGCAAATTGTGATGAAGTTATACACCTCATAACTTATTCTAGTCTTTGACATGATATTGTGATGACAAATCTTTTACCGAAAGGCAGGCTCTGAAAAACACTTTTGTTTTATGATTTAGCTGAAAACCTCAAATCAATTACTAGTAAATTAATCTTTCTTTTACCTGGCCATTGAAGGAATATATTCAGTTTGATGATGCTCTTTTATCCAAGCATATCATTGAAAATGTTTCATGTATTCACCTTGCTTTTAAAATGCATGTATGCATGCATGTATGTTTATAATTTTAAGTACATCCAAGTATTCTCCTTACATAATTTGTCAACGTAATGCACAACACAGCTCTGTGTAATGGATAAGCACCTGCTCTGGATATATTTATTTTTTGCCATGCTTTGTGATTGCCTGATTCAGAATAGTCCATTGTCATACTAAAGAAGATAGTGGACCACTTTCTACTTATGCCTATTTATTAATTTTAGTTTTCCCAATTCCATGTAATGCATCTATCATGATAGAGATCTTAAATCATCTTGAGACTACCTCAAAACTAATTTTTTTCAAGCTTATTGATCTCAACATGAATAGAGAGTCGAGCATTACTTTTATCTTGCTCGAATCTCAAAAAGTCAAGAATTGTTCAGCCGTACAATTTGGCTATTATTTCCTTCAGCAATTTTGCACTATGATGTGCAACTGAGTACACCATGTTTATCATGCATAGACTTGTGGAGGTACTGCGTGATTATTTTTCTTCTAATTTTTTAATGGTTTGTGACACATGTACTAGCATCATGTGGGTCTATTTTTGCCACTCCGGGGGGTATCTACCCACAGATAACTCTTGTGCGTAGGAATCAATAGTAACAGTCTTATATTAGATTTTTTCTTCCTCCTAAGCTGATAATATATATTTGAGTGTGCATGGTAGCATGGTTCATTCTTTTGACTTTGAGCAATGATAGTTTTTTCTGTATATAATAATGCTATTGATTTCACCTATGTTCCATGAGGTGAAAAAGCAGGTTTTGCAGGACACACTTTGAGTGGGATGTATGCAATATGATATACATAGTTGGAAATTTACATTGACTGGGTTTACATATTTACATTCTTTGGTTTGTTTATGCTAAGAATTTACCCACACGTGTAAATGAGTAAGCACAAATTCATGACTAGGAAAACTATTGCTCCTGTTCTGATTTTGTGAATCAATCCTTGTATCTGACTCATCATGTATTTGCACAGATAAATGCATTGTGTAGACTAAGCTCAATGGAATGTAACATTAGTAAAACCAAAAAATAATTACAGTGGAACTTGGTTAGTACGTTCCTCGTTAGTACGTTTTCCTCCTTAGTACGGCGATTTCTCTCGGTCCCGGTACCACATGAACAAAATGCAGGTAAAAGTATTTGGTTTGTACGTTTGAAAAAATTGCGCTTTCCTGGTTAGTACGCTCAATTGCTTGCCGTGATGCAACCCGCAATTCGTTCTCTATTATCTTCTAAAGGGTCGTAAACCTCCGAATTCATGATTTAATTTATTATTATTCGCCATTGACATTCTTGCATTCATTCCACATCTCTTTCTTCGACTGTGATTTATCTAAACGCATTTCTCAATTCTAGTGACGTGATGAATAATAAAATGCGGCCATCTATCAGTTGAATGTCTGACAGCCAATGAGAAGCCCCAATTTTCCCCACCCCGAGCTCCTCACCTTCTATTCTGCAGTGCCCGCTGTGCACAAATTTCGCGAGTGGGCAATTGTTGCTATTGCACGAGTTATCATGATGAAGAAATGAGTCTTATCCAAATCCCACTTTATCTAAAGCAGTACTGCATAAACTCGTCGTTTAGGCTCTGGAGTACGTGCGTATTTACTTAATACTGCTGCGGGAGCAGACGATGCTCTGGATCTCCACGCGAAGCTTAGCTTTAAAATACTTGATTTCGGCACGAAAGCAGACGACATTAGACAATTTAAAAACAAGTAAATTTCAACTGTATAATAAAAAATCTTCTTGTAATTACGTTGTAATATAATAATCTTGCGTGTTATTAATCGATATATCGATCGATATCTTAACCGATATGGTTTCATTCCAGATGCGAATGTGCACGGCTGTCGCCGTAATTAAAGGTTAATACAATTTGTCCAATTTTAATGATGTTTAAAAACAATCAGTTGACATACTCAGGGTTGTTGTTATTATCTCCGAGTATGCTGTGAGATATAAGACATGACTTAGCTTTACTTGTCCTCTTTCTATAAATATATATCGGATAATTCACGGGAGATAGACGCCGTTTTCATGTAACTGTCTTCGGGAAATCTATGAAACATTGTGATTTTTATTCACATGGTATTTTTTTTCAATTTAGCGCTCATTTTAAAGGTGAAAAGAGTTTAAGAAGGCGATCCTACGAGAATTACCGATAGCAGATGTAATTATGACGACTTTTCCACAGATTTCAATTACCCCGACTGCTATTATTTACTTTCCTCGTTAGCACGTTTTCCTGGTTAGTACGTTCATTTTTTGCGGTCCCTTCAGAGACGTACTAAACAAGTTCCACTGTATTGAAGAATTCAGACAGTAGTTAGAATGAATCGATCGTCCAAAGGAATTTATGTATGCTTGCTGGGTGGATATTTGCTGCATTAATCTATGGAAAATATTTATAAGGTGATAGGAAGCCAAAAATCTAATGGAAATGACAATATTTCAAAATAAAATTAATGATGAGGTTGAGTGAGTCATTTCAAGGGCAGTAGCTTATAAGTGTTCAGATGTTATTGATTAGTAGTACATAATGTCGAAGTACAATGTCACAGAGAAATAATTTTTTTATTTGTCTTGGAATTCCTGCCATTGTGGGTAAAACCCATATTTATTGCTTATTCATTTTTTTTGTCTAGATGCTTGAACTATCATTTCCGTAATTTTCAAATATGCCAATATTATTTTCAATTTGAAACATCTATGGCACTGATTCATCTGTTGCAATATTTATAAATCCAGCTTCATGTTAAAATTTGTTCAAGTTGGAGATCCTGTTGGCTGGTGTATTTCTGTGATAACTTACTTCATTGTTTACTTACCAATGCAGTCTAGTCTAGGCGGGAAAGTGGCCCAAAGGATGACTTTTGGTCTATTCTCTGGAATCTCATCCAACAGAAGGGTGGAGTTTGTGAAAATGAAAGGGCCTCGAGGCAAAGGCCATGCAGAAATGGCTGTTACCAAACCCCAAGGTAAAAATTTCTCATGATATTATTAACAATAACTAGTGCTGAAAATTGTTACTTTAAGGCTAATTTAATGGTGGTAGTGGATTTTGTTACGACTTAACGCATGCAATTTTACTGCTTCATTACTCTTTATGTTGTTTAGTCTTAAATGATAAATACATATCCATACATTTTATCCTAACTACTGAAAGTGTTGTAGTGTGCAACTTAGGTGACTATCTTTTTATTTGTTATAGTTACTTGGCACATAAATATTTATCGTGAATCATTAATTAGTGCTAATTATGCTCACAAATAACAACTGATATATGTATGTAACTAAGTTTGGGATAGTATAAGCTAAGTCAATGGAGCCCCCAAATATTCCATTCAGATTGGGTCATTGTCAAGCCGGGCCTGGCTGCAATTAATTTTTGGTTGAAATTAAGGTATTTTGGTTGTTTTGCCATGGCAGAAGTAAATTTACATTAAAGGAGGAGACAGTGAGAGTCTATTGGTACATTTCTTTCAACCAAAACTTCTTGAATAGTATCCTGTAAACAGTGCAATTCATAGTGCTATCTTCTTAAGAATGCACACTTGCTTTTACTATGGACCCCAATATTTATTATTTTTAATGGACCATGGTGTTAAGTTATTCCATTCGGTGGAATGGATTTTAAAATGCAAAATTGAAAAGGTTGCACAGAATTCAATTTTTTTCTTGTGTGAGTCAAAATTTCACCAGTAATTGGGTAAAAGTGACCACATAAATTTTTTCTTGCAAAATGGCTTTCTTTTGTGCACCTACAAATGACAAAAAAAATTTATCGTGAAAATTTCAAGGCTATACTAGAGGTGGGTTAAACTGTTCATTTTTATGAACCGTTCACTTTGATCCTGTTCAGTAAAAAGAACGGTTCAAAATATCGGTTCATAGTGAACAGGTAGGGTCATTCGGTAGAAAATATTGTTTATCATGCGTTTAGAGTACATGAAAGCCTAGTGTGGTGTGCAATTAATAGGTTATTACAAGCTTGCCAAAGTTTGCCGATACAAGCAAGTAATTTGGAGCCAAATATGTGTTTCCCACTATCATCAGTTGAGAACTCTTAAGCGACGCAGGGTAAAATATAGATTAAACCAGTTAAAAGTAAATATCTGTACGACCAACCTAAGAAAAACATAAATAGTGGATACAATGTACACATTTTATATTGTCATCATATACTCTTTTTTAGTTATAGACTTAGTTTTTTGCGCCTACGATGAAATTTTTTAAGTGCGATGTGATGTGAAATGTGGATGCATCTCCAAAAGTATTGTTTAAAACGCGATTCATGAACTTAAGAAACGATTAAACTCCTAGTTAGATGATGCACCTGAAAAAACTAAGTCCAAAGACTTAAATTGTTTCTTAAGTTCATGAATCATGTTTTAAACAACATTTTTGGAGATGCATCCACATTGCACAATACAGCGCACTTAAAAAATTAAAATTTCATCGTAGGCGCCAAAAACTAAGTCCAAATATCAACTTGGTAAAGGGACCGAAAAAAATGTTCCACAATCATGAGTTCAATCGTTTCCTAAGTTCATGAATCACGTTTTAAACAATATTTTTGGAGATGCATCCACAGATCCACAAATGTTCAAAATACGAAATCAAAATGAACGCGATATCCCAACTGAACGCCCCAAGGAAACTAATATTTGATCTAATCTTTCGAACGGTTCGAAAGAACTAATATTTTAAATATCAGTTCAAATATTAGTTAGAACGAACCGTTCAGTGGCTATCGGAGGGGAATAGTAGAGAAAGAAGGGGAGGGGCTCGGTCGTCTACGACGCACTTGGGCGGCCTTGGATGGCCTCCCTCGTAACCGCCATCTGTTGTACCCACAACACACTTGCTCGAGTAAGCTGCAGTTCAAAATGCCTCTTGATGATCATACCTACACTGTACCGAGTACGCCGCAATTGTGCAGTGCCGACATGAACAGTGAACAGGGTGTTTTAGAGAACGGTTCATTTTCGAACCGGTTCATTTCAGTGAACAGTTCGTTTTGGCAGTTCGGTTCTTTTTGACCCATCTCTACGCTATACCTTCAGTAGTTTGGTATGTATGTGCATTGTTAACCTTTAAACGACGGCTTTAAGTCAAATGGCAAGTGTAACCTATTTTCTGATCTTAGCAAGTGTCATTCCAGGAGCCTAAAAAATATTTACAATAACTCAGTGACGAAACTCATTATAAGCCAATGTTAAACTAAGTGTGTCTCAGTGGGCCCTAAAGGGACTGCAAGGCCATAAACGAAAACATTAGGTGGTCCCTTTGGGATCGTAAGGTTGATAAAGGTTGTTAGTTAGTCTGGACACCTTGTTGTATATAAATGATATGTCCATCTGGAGATGAGGAAGTCACTTGGAAGGTGAATCAAGGTTAGATGGCAAGGAGAAAAGGTGAGATGGCGAAAGGGGGAGGGATGACGAAGAATTTGCTTGTTGAAACAAGCATGGTAATGCATCAGGGCATTTGGGGCTATGGTGTGGTAGAATCCAGGCTAGCTAAAGGGAAGTTTTTGAGGTAGATGTTACAATCTTTGGAATTCGGACAGTGAAACACATAATGTATTTCTAATTCCTGCAGCACATCCAATTTGGGACCCTTGCCCCACACCGGTGAAACGTTT
Source organism: Ischnura elegans (assembly GCF_921293095.1). Lineage (NCBI taxonomy): Eukaryota > Metazoa > Arthropoda > Insecta > Odonata > Coenagrionidae > Ischnura > Ischnura elegans. Next base: position 78,961,384 of record NC_060252.1, on the reverse strand, counting down.
CCTTCATATCACTGCCTTTTTTGTGTTGCAATAGATGACTAACTAATTTTTACGTATATTTATTGTTTCTGATGCAAGCCTTGTGTTAATTTATTGTCATGTCAAATGTCCTCCCTGTCTGACAAATGTTTGTGGGACCACAAGCATCACAGATAGGTTTATTGCCTCTGCTCTGTTATGTTAATTGTATTTTATCTGTAGTTGATCCGAGTATGTGTCTTGGTGTATTTATGTTGGATAAATTTAATTTTATGTTTGAATCATTGGTCTGTCTTTATTGAAAACAGTTACTTGTCTATAAACCCATGAATTTTTTTTACTCCCCAAGGCTGTGGAGCTGAGACGCCAACATCGGAACCAGGATTGTGTGCTATTGATGCCTGGGACTCAGATTGGGAAGAAGATCCTGAGGATTTCTATCTTTATCGACATCAAGTAAGCCTTGCGATTGATTTTGGATGTCTGTGTGTACCTGTTTGTCTTATGTTACACATTTAATTCTATAGGTATTTTTCATTTTTTATTGCTGTATGGCCTCCCATAAGTAATGAAACCTTTGCAATGCAACAGCTCAGTGGTAACAAGTGTTTCAAAGATTTTCTGTTTTTGATTTGAAAGTAAAGTGTACTCGTTTTATCCAAATAAGTATTTTGGGAGTGCCTTGTGAGTCCTGCCTGGGTGGGTCCTTCATGCTAAGAGTTAATATTAAGAGAGGGATGATTGCCTTCTGTGTGACCAATATCGGGATGAAAAAATCTAAGATGATTTGATGGGTGTTATGTTTCTGATAGACCGATTCCAAGGATAGTAGTTGTTTGCATGTTGTAAGACTTTAAAGAATAATTCTGAAGTGTTGAAAGAATAATGCTTAAGTGGGAGTTTTAATATTAGCCTCAGCAATTATTTAACTTTTACTTTGGTATTAGTTTAATTTAGTTCTAGGCAGCCACCTTGAGAGCACTGGTATAACTTGGCACTGAAATTAGATTAGTCTGGCTGTAGATACATGCCAAGTTCTTATTGTCTGGTCCCTGGAACTCCTGATTGCAGGCTTAGGTATTTGGGATTTCTAGACTCACAGATTCATGTGAAATGGTATGAAAAAATTTACTGGCTTCTTTGTGAGGTGTCCTAAAACTATCCGACCTGCATTCGTACCTTTGCATCAGAGTGCTAAAGCTGTCTATGTGGGGTGTGAGCACAACCAGTAGTCCCTCACGAACTCCCTGATTGCTGTAGGTATTGGCCAGAAGCCTTGGATCACGTGCAGCTTGTGTTTATGTGCAACATGTTTTTGGTTCATAACATTTATTTATTGTTGAAAATGGCAGAAAGAACAGGTGAACAAATAGGCATCAAGTTTTGCTTCGATCTTGAAAAGAGTTGTTTGGAGATGATTGAAATGAAACAGGACTTATTAAAGGATGGGCATAACATACATAAAGGAGTGGCACAGGCAGTTTAAAAATGACCACACATATGTTGGTAGTGACCTTCATTCTGGCTGATAACATCGAGCATTTGCAACTTGGGTTTGAAAATGAACATCGATTGACTGTTAGTGAACTAGGAAATTAGATTGGAATACTGAAAACTACTGTTTGGGGACTTTCTTTGTACTTTGATACTTTTTGGACATACTTAGCATATTTCTTCATTTTTAGTATCTAAATGTCCTCACCTAAATCATAATAAATTTCCATTTTAATTGATGATTTCCTTTTTCCCCACTCATGAATTGTCTTCTTTATTGTGTGATGAAATGACCTGTCCATCATAAGTAATTCGTGCTCTGCCTGTATGACTTCGAGTGTTATTGAGCAGCTGTTTCACCCATCTTTACATACTATCATTACTCTTAAAAAAATCAATGAGCTTACCTCTTCAGAGTGTCTGGGAGCATAACTCTAAGTAAAGAAGATCCAAATGGTTATGGAGTCTATAAACTTTATATGAAAAGTCACTTATGTTTCAGGATGCAAAACATTAACCTACCATTGGGCTGCTTTTGCCATGATTTGGTAGTGACTATAGCAATGAATAAAGACATGTAGTTCTGAGTGTCGCAAGAGATTTACTGGTATTCACTTCTAACTGCTTACTGTTATGTATACGTACCAGTCGGTGTTTTCACAGCCTCCAAAGGTTGTGGTTCTTAACACTTTCAGCCTGATCAACGCTAATGCATCTCTCTGCTACATTGTCAAGACAGAGAGGGATATGCATTCGCATGTCTTAAGGACCATTTTTAATATTGCAGAAAAAGCCATCATTTTTTCATGACAATATGCAAAAAGAATTAGTTAAAATGTGTTAACTATTGTTTCAAATATTTTTGTATTGTTTTTAGCCTATATGGCCTTATTAATTTTTTGTTATGTTGAAGGATGTACTGGTGTGATAAAATGTTCTTTTCATGGCTTGTGCTGTCAAGTAATGAAATATTGCATTGATTTTCTTTTCCCTTAGAGGAGACTCAGTGACCCAAGTTCTAATCTCAACAATTTTGTGAGAGGAGGATGGCGCACCAAGTCATATGCGGATTCCGGTCAGAAGTCACGCTCAGAAAATGAAGGGCTCGACTGTTTGGCTGGCGGATTAGCTGAGATCGAAGCTGGTGATGTGCGAGATGGTTAGTTATGTGCAAGAAGGGAGGCAGCTTTATTTCACTCTCATGCTGTAATCATCACAGTTTCCAAATGTTGGCTTTGAAGCACAAATTGCCAAATCTATTAACAGATTAGTTAGGAAAAGGCATTGCTAGAAACAATTTTAGTTTGGAAGCTCTCTATTTGTTGACCTTCTTTAATCAGACTGCTAGCTGGCTCTGAGAACTAAATGTAAACTGAATTGAAGATATGTTCATTCCCTAATGTTCTATTCATTTTTTTTGCATTTTCGATTATTTTGACAATTTTACATGAGCACTGCTTCTTCATCACTATGCTCCTTGAAATTTTGAGATTTAGTTGTTTCTCTGGTGGAATTATCCTCTATGTACATAAGCCTTTGTCCATTTTGCTTTAGTACTGGTATAGTATTGTTACATTGAACAACCAAACCCAAATTTTGTTTGAAGTGCTGTATTTCTCCTAAATATGGTCCCAAGCTATCCAATTTTTTAGTGGTTTAATTGACTTAGATGACTTTGGAATTAACTTTGCTGGTGCAAAGCAACCCAAAAGGGGATGAATGCTATACCAAAAATGCTTTTCAGAATTCTACTGTTTCATTTGTTATGGTGGCATGGTTGGAGTTAACAAGGACCTGTTTTCACCATTCTGAGCTTGAAAGATTTAGCATTACTAGGTGCTTTTTTTTTAATTCATGTTTTTTTCCACAGCAAGGGAAAAAATTAACTCTCTCACTGCAAGTGGGATCTGTGATCTTAAAAGGAGTCAGTTTTTGTTCTGATTCAACAGCTATTTTGTTCTCAGTGCATGGGTGATGGCAGTCTTTCTATAGAGGAGACAGTGGCTTATCATTGGAGCCTACACTTTGTGCACAGGGCTTGAAACATCTTTGCCTGTTTAGTACCTTTCATATCATTTCATATGTGCCTGATCTATTGATTTTAATAATTTAATTTTGGGAGGAAGTTGCTGTATTAACACTCTCAAAGCTCTTTATTATTTAGAGAGTTCAAACATGCATCTGAGTCACCAACCCAAAGATCAACCTGGAGTTTGGAAGATTGTATAATGTTCTTTTGTGGCACAAAGGAAAAATTACTCTGTCAGTTGTTGGGTTGGTAAAATATATAATGGTAATTTTATGAGTTAAGTCCAATCTAACTTGAAATGTTAGGTTACCCGTGCTGCTTTTATAAGGGTTTCTGCAATTGGTATAGATACTGGTGTGGACATTTATGAACTCTTTCCACCCTTAGCAGTGACCTCAGATTCTGTTGCTTGGGGCATTAGTTTGAAAACCAGCTGTAAAAGATGAACCTCTACCTTTGAGATGATTTTCCAGGGTAAAAAAGTCATCTTATATGCTGATATACATGGTGAATAAGAATTGGCGGGTATCATGACTTCTTGTTGAGATGAAAGAAAGTAAATGTTACCTAACATATAAACGTCCTCCCAGTGGGAGGCAGACTGGAAATAAGAAAGAAAGTGAAATGATACAAGAAAGAAATTTGAGACTACAGTAAAACTTCGATTTTACGCACTTCGATTTTACATCAAGTCTCGTTTTTACGCAGCGGCACTCAAGTCCGGCCGGAAAGCATAGGGAATTGCAATGGTGAAACTTCGATTTTACATCTTTTCTTGATTTTACGCAGTTTTTCGATTTTGCGCAGCATAACCCCAGCCCCTAAGAGGTCGCTAATCTTGATTTTACGCAGTTGTCTTTCGGCTTGTTTTGAAAATCCGACTAGAGCAATATGCAGTTAGGTTATTATTTCGTCTCAATGAGTTGCAAAAATGAATACAGGAACCGTTGAAATGACATCGCGCTGTTGAGCGTGAAACTAAATACATCGCAAATCTAATTATTGCTTCCCTGTGAGCCCTCTCAGTAATATTTCAGGCTCCATTACGAACGCGAATGTCGCTCTTAGTTCAAATTCGCCGTAGAAGGATATCGAAACCTAAAACACACGGCAATCGCCGTGTATGCGTAACTACTTTTGATTAAGACATGATCGCTGGAGATATTAACATTATCACCTTTCGTTTATTATTCGACTTATTGATCGACGCTGTTTATATCCACAATTATGAGCTACGGAATATCTATCCCCAACACAAGGCTTTCTAGAATTTTGCCAACGCTATGTTTTCCGTCGCCCCAGCGAAATATAACCGCGAAATGATCACTCGAGTCGTTAAAAATACTCCCGTGCCAAAATTTTGGCTTCCAAGGTGATCCAGAAAAGATAGTCGTACTTCTGGTATGGACGTAAGTCGATGGTGATTCAACTCGATGGTAAAAGCAGCCTGCATTGTCTCATTCCCAGGCTAACCCCACATCTGCGGGACAAATGGAGGCGAGGGAAAATTGCTTGCGCTGCGCGCTTATCAGAACTGACTCAGCTTGTATCTCATTGTCAGACGGTTTAAGTTAAACATGGTTGGAACTTGAATAGCTATTAGCTTAACTCCGCTAGGTGGCAAGCGTTTTAACGGAACGGGAGTTAATGCCCTCGGAGAATAACTCGCGTCGTCAATCGTCATGTAATCATTGAAGTCAAATTCAAGACGTGAGTGAGTGAAGGCAGTCCCTTTAAACTCAGGAATGGCTTAGTACCATTAAATCGAAATACAAAAAGTGTCCGGTGTTGTTATCAGATATGGGGAAGCAAAATACAGTGGAACTTGGTTAGTACGTTCCTCCTTAGTACGTTTTCCTCCTTAGTACGGCGATTTCCCTCTGTCCCGGTACCATCCGAACAAAATACAGGTAAAAGAATTTGGTTAGTACGTTTGAAAAAATTGCGCTTTCCTGGTTAGTACGCTCAATTGCTTGCCGTGACGCAACCCGCAATTCGTTCTCTAGTGTCTTCTTAAGGGTCGCAAACGTCTGAATTCATGATTTAATTTATTATTATTAGCCATTAACATTCTTCCATTCATTCCACATCTCTTTCATCTACCGTAATTTATCCAAATGCATTTCTGAATTCTTGTGACGTGCTGAATAATAAAATGCGGCCATTTTTCGGGAATGTCTGACTATGAAAAACTACAGCCAATAAGAAGCCCCAATTTTCCCCACCCCGAGCTCCTCACATTTTGTTGCCTTTGGAGCGCTTGGGAGTGCCCACTGCTGCGCACGAAGTTCGAGTGGGAAATTGTTGCTATTGCACGAGTTATCATGATGAAGAAATGAGTCTTAACGGTATTAGACAATTCCCACATTATCTAAAGCAGTACTGCTCCATAAACTCGACGTCGTGCGTATTTACTTGACTACTGTTGCAGGAGCAGACGATCCTCTGGATCTCCACGCGAAGCTTAGCTTAAAAATACTTGATCTCGGAACGAAAGCAGACGACATTAGACAAATTTTGAATGTAAATTTCAACTGTTTAATATAAAATTTTCTTGTAATTACGTCGTAATCTAATAATCTTGCGTGTCATCAGTCGATATATCGATCGATTTTACAATCGAAATGGTATCATTGCAGAAGCGAATGTCTACGGCTGTTGCCGTAATTTGAAAGTCAATATAATTTTGCCCAATTTTTATGATGTTTAAAAAACCAGTTGACCTACTCCGGGTTGTTGTTATATTCTCCGAGTATGCTGTGAGAAAGAAAAATGACTTGTCTGAGCTTGTCTGAGCTTCACTCGTCCTCGTTCTGTAAATATATATAAATCACGGGAGATAGACGCCGTAATCATGAAATCGTCTCCGGGATGTCCATGAAAAATTGCGATTTTTATTCAGAAAAGGGTTTGTTTTTCATGGTAGCGCTCATTTTCTTGATTTTAAATGTGAAAAGAGTTCAGGTAGGCGATCCTATGAGAACTACCGATAGTAATTGTAATTATGACGACTTTTCCACAGATTGCAATAACCCGGACTGCTATTATTTACTTTCCTCGTTAGTACGTTTTCCTGGTTAGTACGTTCATTTTTCGTGGTCCCTTCAGAAACGTACTAACCAAGTTCCACTGTATTACGTGAAGCTGAGTCACACGGCTTGTGAGTCGAAGGTCCCGGCGCTGAATTCGCGGAAGAATGCCGACAGAGAAGCTATTCCCAGAAGAGTCAATCTACTAATGCTAAAATTTCATGGGGAAATGCTTTTTTAATGCATATAAATTAGAAAGAAGGAAAATTTTTCAGGACTATAAGTCATTTTTTATTCATCATGGGCGGCATGACGGCAGTTGCGTGGTCATTTAAATAGCTCACTTAAAAAAAGTGATCTAAGCACCGGAAAAATCTGAATTTCCGAATATCCCGGGTCCTGTGTGCTCCGTATTATCTATGGTATGCTATTTGGAGGTAACCAACAACTTGGGTCATTAGCGCCATGAAGTAAGGGCTGGGGGGATAGGTACCCTATGTTGGCATTAGCCAGGTTGTAATGATAAGCTCAAAAGGGACCAGGACTTAACTTCCCATCTGATGGATAGGGTGGTGCACTGGAAGTGCCCTCCACATTAGACTCAAGTAGGGATAGGGCCATCTCTGATAAGTCTCTGCTACTGCCAGGACTTGAACCCAAGCCCACAGGGTGTAAGGCCTTTGTGATGTATTAGCAAAATTTTGCACCCTGTTAATGGGGTTAATTTGGATGACTATCCTCAGGTATCTCATTTCTTCAATCTCCAATCTTTGTTTGTCTGCTGGTGGTTAAACGGATATCCTGAAAACTGCTTCTAATGAGAATTTTTTCGAAAATTAGCTTCTCTGCGACCATTTAGTATCACCATTCCGAAATTTCTCCTGGGTAACAGAAGTAATCTTAGTGCCTGAAAGCATTTCAACCATTTTGTTCAACCATCCGAAACACTGTTCGTTCAAAGTCAGGAATTCAAAGTTGTTTCTCTTAAGGTAACACGTCATCTGTGGTGTTGCTTTTGAGTAAATAAGATTATTAGGCTTCATTTTCCGAGCAATAATGAGCTAGTGTTATCCTGAAAACTATACTCCTCCTCAATACCAACTCTTGATTTTACACACTTTGATTTTACACAGTGCCCATATTTCGGTCCCTCCAACTGCGTAAAATCAAAGTTTTACTGTAATGCGGAAAATTAGAAAATTTTCCGAGATGAGCGAGGAGTGGAATATGTGGTATTTTTGTCATTCCCTTACCTTCCAGTGACTGAATTACCTGAAACGAATGGAATCCATTGTTTATTCTCATTTTTTTTTTATTTTTTACCTCGATAAATGGCCATTTGGATTAGATACCTTTCGTTATTATTATTACTATGTACTCAATTTAACTCATCATTATTACCTGGGGTCCTCGGCTTTTGTGCATATGCTTTGCGATGCAATTAGGTATTGAAGCTGAGTACAAAAGTTGATCAATTGAGTTACATGCTAATTTTGAGCTTATATTGCCAAGTGTGGAAATGCATATGCCTGGTCTCACCTTCCCATTTGCACAATTATTCTTATTTTTTATTCAATCATGTTCGCAAATCCTAAGTGTATAAGCACACATCCAAATGTAGGTGCGAATTAACTCCAAAGGATTTTTATTTGCCAGATGGCTGGGGTAAGGGTAAAAAAAGGGTAAATAATCATTTGTGTTGTGGTTATTTTTTCAATTTGTGGTATTTTGATTGGAAGTTCTAAATTTATTTTACCATCGTAATATCAGAATAATAAATTTCAGTTTTCCTCAAAATTAAAGTCATTAGTCAATTTTACTACTTCGCCTTCAGTGTCTATCTAGTGTCAAGTGTTGTTGACTTGTAAATATTTTTTTAAAAGTGGAGGAAATGAGGGGAGAAATTGATGAAAATAGGATGGACTGAAGGAAGAGGTAACAGGAATGGGAAAGTGAGAAGTGTGGAGTAATAGCAAGGTTGGGAAATGGTCAGGTTATGGAGAGGTATTGTTAGGAAAAAACGAAGTTGGAGGTGACAGAGATGATTGGTAAAAATTGAAATCATAAACATATTCTAGTAAAAAAATTTTTGTTAATGAACAGTTAATACACTATTCTGGTTTCAAGAAGATTAAGTAAAAATGTAGTCATACTTTCAAAGTTAATATACACGTGTTAGATAAGAATGTTATCCTTAGGCAACAATCGATTGGGTCAACCACCACTGTTTTCATGACATGAGCTGAGTGAAAGTATATCTGGCTTTCTCGTGGATTCAGAAAAATTGTGAATTCACATTTCTGAGCAATTTTACACATGAACCAAAATCACTGTTTCTCATTTACTTATTGAACAAACTCAGCATGGATTGTGGATGTATTTTCCTAAAGCCATTTAATGGTGAATTAACCACTAAAAATCGAAAATATGCTCGTTACATCAAGTAAGCCGTGAAGAAAGATCTGAGGTTTTCCTGGCATATGTCAGCGAAGCTCAGGAATAAAGGCGGGAAAAGGTGGACCAATCACGAGTCACCTGACCTGGAGCCCATACTATATAACTGGGATCACCCAACACAAAGACAAGCCCTGATGACGATGGACGACTCGGCCATCGAAACGTCGGCAGAGATGGAGAACCTTATCCGGTGGCAATCCCGAATAAACTTCAACAAGTAAGCCATGTTTTTGGAGGAGATGGCACAAAAGTTTTTGGGCTTGAAAGATGAAGAAGAATTTGGAACTCTGTGTTCACAAGCCTTGTTCTATGGGATATACACATGCTCTTTAATATTCTGAGGAAAACCTAACATTCTCCAATGAAAAGCTTGTCAGTGAGGAAATTCTGCCAAAAAAGAATTCGCAGCACCCTTTTTTACCTATAGCCCAATGCCTGTGTAATATGAATACTTATAAGAAAAATCCGTAGATTGGCTATAGGTGTCGACTATCATCACAAATATACAACATCAGGCAAATGTAAAATGCAAAAATGATTGTTGAGCTTCTATGGCCTCAAAACTGTAGAAATGAAAATACTCAGATGAAGAAGCATATAAAGGTTGCTGTATGAATTCAAATTACATGACCCCTGTCCTACGTGCTTGGGTACAGGGAGCACTATACTATGTGGTCTACTTTGTTCTGAGTACGCTTTCAAAGTTAACCTATCCAGGAAGGCTCGAGGGAAGGAATAGGTAGAGGTCTGTTTAATGTATTTTTTTGGGAGCCTATTTTTGGCTCGGATTAATATATTTTGGCAAATTGCAGAGAGAAAGGGGTGTGATGTTCAAAAATCTTAAATTTGAGTCGAAGTCTTAAATAAGTAGGAAGAGGTGTCAATTAGGAGTTCAGTAAATTGCGATTGACATTGAAGAGTATAATAGCCGAGGACCAAAATTATTGTTATTATAAGTATTATTATTTTCATTTTTGTTTTGTTTTTGTATCCTTAATTTATCGGCTTTTGTTTTTGTTTGACCCTTGCCCTCCCAGCAGTCCGTCCTCCTCGCCATCACCATTCTGCTCCTTGCCTTTCCGCCCATTCCAAGCACCAGTATTTTCGCGGATGCCCACGCAGGGTGTCCAAGGCACATGTGAATGTGGGCGACACTACCTTCCCACTCAAGACGATGGGTGATGGGTCACGCATTGTCTATGTGTGTGATGCGAAGGTGGCTAGGGGTGAAACTGCCAAAAAGGAGGAGGCCAGCACTGGCAGTGATGCCAGCAAGGGTGACAGTGGTGGTACGTCTTCATCTATTTGCTGTAATCCAGTGTCATTCGCATCATTTTCGCTGAGAAGAGCATTGGGTAGAGGATAATGAACCGATGAGAGGAATAAATTTAAAGGAATAGAGAAATCAGGATTGTTTTAGGGGATTTAGTAGTGGTGAGTTTCAGTAAAATCACGTCAACTTTCCTTGGCCTTAGAGGATTTTAACTATTGATATGACTTGATAATTATCCCTACACTTTCATCTCTGTTTATGGTAAGAAATATTCATGCCTGATGTTTACTTCATTTAAATCTTATTTTATTATTCAATGGCAGCATAAGCAAGTCATTAATTTAAAATGATTAGTTTATGGGATTACTTTTGATGAAGTTTTAATTATGTATTATCTTTTGCATTTAATGCAGGCTTGCCATAATGTGTTTTGTATTCTAAAACTTAGTATGTGTCAGCAGCTGGAAGAAAATTATAACTATCAAAATCTGATTGAAAAATGTAAAGTTTTTAAGACATACATAATTCATTGAAAATCCATTGTTAATCATTGTTCATAATTTTGCACTACAACTGAAGATTTGACAGATGTCAATGCTTTCTCTGAAACCGGATTTCTCTTACTTTTTTATCTTGAGCTAATCGTGGCTTTAAATTCATGCCTATTTGCAGTGACTAGTGACTTTTCTGTTATCTGTCAGATTTTAATACCAATTTTTTGCTCAGCCTCTGAGTATGAAGTTCCAGGTGTTAAAAATTTGACTGGTATTTGTATTACATTAAAAACAGCAGGTGTTTTGTTTATTATGTTTTGAAAAGGGATGTCTTAAAAGTTAAAACACAAACATGGTACAAATTTTTGTGGTAGAGGTACCATTTGTATTTAGATGTACACCAACCTTCACTCCTACATTCATGACTAAGGCTTGGAAATAATTGGATTCAAAACATTGCTCAGTGCTAAGCTCCATGTTCCATCTGTGAGAGTTTTTCTGAATCCATCCATTGTGGTAAGTGAACGAAAAAATGTGAACATTTCCCACTCATGAGCCATTATCAGTTATTTCCTGTCTATGGGCACATCTGATTACTCTCAGCAGAATTTGGCATTACCCTGGGATTGGATTAGCCATTAGTCCTGGGATTTCAGGAAATGAAAAGGAGGTGGTAAAGTTCACAATATTCCATGTACTTATAGTGTTTGGGCAGCACCTTCTAATTTCTGTGACAATAGTTTGACCTTAACATGAATGGTCTCAATATCATGCATCAAAGTTTGACTCTTTTCCGAAGTAGGCCTTCATAGTTTTTGCATAGGCTTTGATAAATGTTCATACCAGAACTTAATAAGCTTTATTTTTGTATGAGCTTTAGAGTCTACTTAACCTTTCTCCATTTCAGAACTGGATGATGGCGCTTACAATCCATTGTGGACAATGAGAGGCTTTACGCAGACATTCCACTTTTGGAAGGAAACAAAGCGAGCACAATCAGTGCCCCTTAATGCCCTCCTCACATATGTCACACTGCCATGGTGGAGCATTGCAAGGGGTAAGTGTGTGGGATCTTTCTTCATTTAGTTATTAATATGAATTTTAAGTTCTCTTTGTCATAAATGACTTATATCCAAAGGGAAGCTGCATTTTTTTATACTCATTTGACTGAAACTGTCAATCATTTCCTCACCCTTCTGCCATATTATTTACTTTTGGTATATTTTCCTTTTTGTAGACCCTTTTGTTTTTATCCTTGTCTCCATTTTGCCAAGATATTTTTTCTGGCCAATCAAAGTGTCTTCAATCATCAAAACTTTTTCAGACCTCAGCTGACCCTTGTTATGAAGTTCAGAGGCATTTGGTCACACTTTGTTATGAGTTAATCATGATCACAATAGACATGATAATGCTGAATTCAAGGGTGAGCTGGGTGACTCCTGCTTGTTATTCTCCATTTCTGAATGTTATCTGCAGAATATCTTTTGTTTTAAAACAATGCCTTTGCATCCCAAGCTGTCATCTGACTGAAGTTAGTGGAAGACGGATGAAAATCAGGAAAAGTCAGAATGTGTTTTTGTCTCCATTTTTCATCTGAGTGGACTAATTTTCATGTAAAAGCATCTCAATTTCAGTGAATTCTGAAAAACATTTGATTTATTCGTATTTCAGACATACTTAACCACCGGGAAGGCCCAATATTGACTTTCTAGAAGTGCTTTGGAAGTGAATACCTATGGACTCAAAAAATTAGTTGATATTTATATATATCGTTGGGGAAATGGATGCTGTTTGGAACTGTCCCATGTCCCCAGTGTGCCTTCAAAGCCTGTGTGTCTCCAACCATTGCTGCGTTGAGTGACGGCAACAGGTTTGCTTGGCAGGCCATGTTGGTGGTGGCCCGTTTGGCTTTCTAGTCTTGCTGCAAGAGGGTAATGACCCTTCTGGTTGGCAGAAATGTGTGAGAACATTGATCAATGTGAGTTACTTGGTATTAGAGGGTGCAGATATCCCAGCATGTGCCTGCCGTGATAGGCTTCTGTTAGAAGCCCTTTATGAGCAAATATTCTTTCTATATTCACATGAATATCTTTTGTCACACTTCCATGAACCCCTTCACAGATGGTAATTTCTCTTTTTTTATGTGAATGGAATACATATTTTTTTATTGTGGCTTTTCTACTTCATGACAGATTTTTATTTCACAGCTTTTGCTGCATAGTTTTATGTGCAAGTGTTTTTAGCAGGATACTCAACAACATGATAATTGGCCATAATTAGTCCTCTTCTTGAATTTGCGTAAAGAAATCTCACAGTGAGTGCTGAAATTTGTATTTCATCCATCCAAATACATAGTTATAGTTTTGAGAATGGTTGTATTCAGAGATTTTTATCCACACCTTGGGTAGCATGGAAGGCGAGTCTGTGACATACCAAAATAGTGATCATCTAATGTTTCATAGTTTAAATGGTGATTTATGATTGGTGAAGTATGAAAGGGTGAGTGTTCCCGTGTTCAATTTTTTCAAGTAGTACGATACTTTGAGGAGTATGAATTTGAACTTCGAATAGTTTGGAAATTGGAGCGGTTGCAAAATTCTTCATGTTTGCCTGGTGACGCGCAATGCTGCTTATCTACACATTGGGAGTTGCACTTAATGCATTCACTATTTAAGCCTGAATCATACTATCATTTTTGCTGTCGTTATTAAGGTTGGCTCTAATGGCTGCTTTTCAGGGAGTGTAAAGGTAATAGCGCTTGCTATAATTTTCTAAATCAGTGTCTCATTTTTTTGCAGAACCTAAGCACATCTTATTTGTTGTCCCTTTTTGCATAATTTGCCATTTCCTGTTTACAGCCCTCACTCCATCATAAGTTGAACATGGTATTTCAATCCCTTGTTATGGTTGTGAACTCAGATTGGCAAAATGGAATCTTGAGAAATTGAAAATTTTATGTTATACAATCTTACGAAAAGTGATGGGGTACATTTAATTAAGCTATTCTTACTTCACCTTACTGTATTTATTTTTTTTTTATTTTAAAAGCCTCAAAAACAGCCTCATCAAGCACTGGTTTCCAAAAACTATGTGTCTGTGATTGTATGATGCATGGTAGACTGATGATGGATGTGGGAAATTTATTTATGAGGATACATCAGACCTCTGTGACATATCAAAAACTGTCTCGTCAGTGTGTCATAAGTTGCATCATCCACAAGTTTTCATGTAGGTAACTGCTGTGTGAAGGTGATCATATAACGTAATCTCTTCCATTTTTGATGCTTGGAAACGATTGGCTCACAGTTCCAGCTATGTCATTAGATGTATAATTATGTCATCTCTCACCATATAGCCACAATAGTTAATTCTTGGATATCAGGGCTTCAGCCCTTCTACATCAAGTGTATCTGGCAATCTATCCTGACCAATACAAAAACCCAAATGCTAGATAGGAAAAACCTTCACAGTGGGAATCAGAGCCCACAACCTGTGGTTTAGCTAATGAGGGCTTTATGCAGCCACTTCCAAAATGGGGAAAATTATTCATTGGAAATTTTTATTGTGCAGCACTCTGGTGTGATATCATTGGAGGCAGACTCTTTACAGATGCAATATAATGATCATATGATTCAGGTTTTTTAACTTAGAAGTTGCCCAGGCTGTCAAGAGCGCTGAGGAGCACCTTACAAACACATTTTAATGTGCTTTCCCATGATGGTTACCAGCGTGAGGTTGCACTTTCAATGATATTTGTAACACAAAAGGGTGCTTCTATCCTAAGCCATGAGCACTCTGAGAGGGTGGTACTACAACCTGGCTTGACAATGTTGCCATTTATAATGTTTATTGCTAGGTGGAGGTTTTTTCAAACAAAAATTCAATTTTTCTTCTTTTCTTGCCATCCAGTTTCATTCACTCGTAGTGTAGTCATTTGGTGTGTTTTTGTAGACTTCAATTATATTATAGTCAGTATCATTATAGCTTTAATTTTCTCTCAGCATATTGAAGCAGCTGAGGAATTCTTTGCAAAATACTCTCATCTTCCAGTAACTTCGATGGCTGAGTGACTGTTATTTATTTTTTTAAGAGCAATTTTTTATGACAAACTATACTGTTGTTGAAAGACATCATTTTTTGGTGTGGTAAAGTGAGAAGTAATGAAGAGGACTTTAGAAGCCTTAGTTAAGTCATTTTAAATTATAACGTAATTCATAGTTTATATTTGGTCAAATAGTCATGACTGAGATGAAAATTATTTTCAGATGTTGATGGTGTGCACTTAAGTTCTGTTGCATTTTTTTGTATTAATTATTATTAGAGGAGGGAATAAGTCCTTATTGCATATACAATGACACAAATTAATTACAAGTTTTATTTAAGATGTCATTATGCCAATTTCGAGTGAGTTTGTGTGTACGTGAACATTGTTACTTTGTGCAGTTATGCATTGTAATTATGCCCATGAGGTATCTTCAGTTATTAGAATAGTAGGGGTATAAAATGATTTATGTCGTGAAATTATTTTTTGTTTTCATGTTGTAAGATAATTGTCAAATATTTTTTAACTTGATTTTATCAACATTCCTCATTAAAATGTATGTACGAAGTCTAGGGAAACTGCCATTTTTACCTTAGCTTTTGCTTTAAACTTGGTTTTTTGCTTTTTGAATGTCAGAATCCCAAGTTCTTCACCTTTAAATGGTGGTGGCTTGCTAGTATTATAGCTTTTTATGTACAAAGTCATAAGTCAGGATGCATACATGTGGAAACCAAAAGAATGCACCGAAATTTCATTCCTGGTAGCAGAGTGATATTATTATCAACATCAAAATAGTTTGTGTGTCATTAGTAAATTAATTAGTAAATGATTTTTTAGTTGATGTATTTTCTTTTACAATTGGATGACCAGTCTTCGGAGATAATGGTTTTCAAACTTGTGTTACTTAATTTTACAATGGAAAATAAGGTATCATCTTTTGTTTCACTAACCCATGTACTTAAAATACTGCTTAACGTTACTGTGCAAAAGCATATATGATTTAGAATTACAGATATTTTACAGAATGAGAAGAATTACAGGCATGGATAATTCACTAATATTTTGTTATTTTAATTTTCCTCTTCTTAAGGTAGTCTAATTTCATCTAACTTATACTACTTCTTCTTTCAGTTTTCATGACAGTGACTAATATTGTATTGTGTGTGCAGCATACTGAGTTAAGTGTTTTGATAAAGGCTTGCCTTTGCTCTCACATTAACATTAGAGCAGGTATGACTAAGAATTTTTTTCTGTTCCCCTCAAGTTTATGATAGATATTTGTTGCAATTACATTGCAGAAGCTGGAGAGTGGTTGACATTGACTAGTGTTGGTTATTTTCATTTAATTAGAGAAATTTATTTTATATATATTGTAATAGTAGTGGTGAATCTTTATTATTTTAATTCAGTTAGATTTTTATTTATTTTTTACATATTCTTGGCTACAATCAAAGACAGCTTCCTTACCCATGTTATTTCTTCTCCTCTCTCAGGTCCCAGTGCATTTTGAAACATTCTCATGTCTTTCTTTTGTACATTCTTTTCTGATCCTTTTGTTTCTACTTTTTTCCTTGGACGTGTTTGCTGTCTCCTTCCAGTACTGTAAACTCCCAATTTTCTAGGCAAATGATGGGTAGAGGCGGGACAAATAATTGTAATAATAATAATAGTTATTGGACATTAAACAAATTTGAATTTGCAATAGTCTTCGTCATACTTATAGGAATTAACAAATACACAAAATACATATGGCAAAATCAATAGGATTATGCATATATAAAGGACAACACAATTTCACATTTGAAAAACTCATTTATGGAGTAAAAGGCTTTTTTTAATAGCCAGTCATGTACAACTTTTTTAAACTTTGACACACTCACAACTTAAGCTTCTGGGTGCAGTCTGTTAAAAAAACGAATTTTTAATATGTCAAATGAATGGCTATTTTTGCTTAACCTGCAATAAAGGACGTCTAGGGTGTCACAGTTCCTTGTGTAGAGATTATGAAAATTAGACCTTTTTTCCAATGAGCACAGATTATCTTTGACATTGCAAAGGTATTTATATATGTACAAGCTGTAGAGTCATAATCCCAAGCTTGGAAAAGACAGGCTTTAATACACAGACAATCCAAACTTTAACTTATTTTCTCAAAATATTCATATTTTACGTAAATAAAACAAATGTTATTGTTTATGCCAAGGGGACAGCATAGAGGAGGCCCAATTCCATCCCACAGAAGGCCGATTTCTGTGGCCACTTCAGTTGCATTTGAATCAGTTTTCAAAAATGTGCACGGCACGGTGACAAGGGCAATGCGATCCACTTTTTTCCTATATTTTGTTGTGTAATGTTTTTAATTGTGAGGAATAGCATTGAAAAAGAAAGAATTTGATACATCACATCATCATGTTAATAAAGTTTGGTTAACGCCTCTAATTATACCTTATTTCTCCATGAAACCTCGGATCAATTTGTCGGTCAGTGACGTGAGTGGTGGCTTTTGTGAACCCATTTAAATGCATGGTGTGTGACAGCACATTTATAGGCCGACTTGAGGATCCTCTTTTGTAATATTCGTGATTTATGCACGTAGTCTGATGTATTCCAGATTGCTTCTAGGGCTCATTGAGATCACCCAACAGCAGATTTTTTGGTGATGATAATGCCAATATGTATACTCATATTGCCACTGCTCCATATATGTAGGTACTCCAACAAGCTTCTTCCTTTGTATCTGATTCTACTTCCCCCACTGTCTTCACCTCCACGAATCCATTCCTCCAAGGGCATACCCAGTATCAAAACTAGAGGGGGGCAAGCCGTGGTCATTCAAGGTGTAACACAGAAAAGGTTATGAAACAAAATTTATGGAAAATTATAGCAGTGCGTTTTTATCCTAAAAAATTATTTGCTCTAAAAAATATATTTATTTTAATTACATGTTTTGTGCTAACGTCACTTTTCTTGGAAATAAAGAAAATTTGTTCAAAAATTTCGTTTTGAACTAAATTTACTTTTGCTTCTAGGGGGGGCTTCTATGCCTGGCCCCTCATTCGCCCCTCTGGGTATGTCCATGCATTCCTCCCTCCCATTCAACCTTGACTGACCAAGGCATAAACATGCTTGAATGTGGTGAAATCTCCGGTTTGCATGGGCTGCATTCAACCACATGCTAGAGCAATATTACACATTTCCAATTTGAAAAATAAATTTAAAGATTGCTGATAGCATTTTTTTCAATTTACAATTGTCTATTGAAGAAGTCTTACAAAATTAATCAACAATTTTTTCCCAGCGCTCATTGTCATCTGCAATACTGGAGCAGATACCCAAGTAAACTTGAAACATTCCCTGTCATCAAGGAAAGAGAGTAATTGCATTTTATGAGCATTCCTTGTTAGCAAGTAAAGAGAGTAATTGCATTTTTCAAAGGCAATTCTAATGGAAAATTATAAGCCTTGTTTGTCATTCCATTAAAATACAATGATCAGTGTTTTATGATATGATATGGTGTTTTTGGGTCCAATTTTATTTGTTATGCGGATGACATTGAAGAAGGGTGCAGCTCATGCACACATAATGCGTAATTAGAATAGGTAATCTGCGCACGGATAATTGGGGGTTTACTTTACATCGCTGTCTTTCTCTTTCACCTTGGTTGGTTCTTGATTGATCTTAAATTTTATTTGTTGTAAATGATAACTTTTTTCACTCATGGGAATTGTCTGCCTATTATCATTAGAAGAAGGGAAGGATGACATATACTATTATTTTTCTTCATATGTCATTTAGGTGTGTTTAGTGGAATGGGTTTGTGGAAATTTAGGATTGTTGTTGTAGGAATAATGGTTATAGGATTACAATACCTTGATCTGCAATTTCAGTTGTTGGATGTGAAGAACAATTCTTTGTTTTTTTCTATTTTGAAATTTTTAAAAAGCGTTAGAGGTCTCTAAAAGATATTTCTAGTAATTTCAATAGCCAGCCTAACTTTTGTAACATTGATATATCTTTGAGAATGATGCTGTAGTGAATTTAGTCCATGCATTTCAGTGACAGTAAATTCAGCAAAATACTGTTTGAGTATGGGGTGCATTGCATATGTGAATGTCTTTTTCTTGTTATTTTTCTACGCTAATGATAGCTCTCTATACACAGGAGGTGATTATGGTAATGGAAAAAATATAATTTGATATTCATAAATAGTTAGTCCTTAGCAGTGAAAGATTCTTATCGAATTCTATCATTTGGTTTGCTATATCTTTTTGGTGATGAGTGCACTTACATTTAGACCAATTAATCTGTACATGAAGGTGGTATTATTACTGTCGGTGACTGTTTTCTCTTCAAAATTTAATATTTTAACTTAAAATAACTGTTCTTTTGAATGTACAGTTGCTGCTATGTCAGGATTTGAATTTTTTTTAACTGGTTTTGATGTAGGATGTGGTAGAACGAACTGTTCCATCATGAATGAAATATGATTCCACTTCATCTCATCTGAAACAGACAGTAGAACTAGCAAACATTTTTCATTCATGAGGAATATTACCTATTCTAATCATGGCATTTAAGTTTTACTCTATTATAATAATAATCATTTGAAATACTAAAATTTACTTTCGGATTGGGCTTACTTTTACCAGTATAGGTGGATACAACTTTGAAGTATTGGGTCGTAGTGGATATGTTGACTTTATCATGCTACATCTATGAATGTAACATACTATATTTTAATACTTATATTTCCTACTGTTCTTAGGTCTTAAAGATGTTACTCATTGTGTAACTATCTCAATGTGTGGCGCAAACTTCTGTGAACTAAACTTTCATGCGCTAACTACCTATACATTAGTGTTGTGAGCAATCATTGACATTCTTTCTAACTTATTCTTGTAGGGTTTTGATGTATCCATTGACTTCAAATCATGGTACAAAAGAAAAGGTTTAGTTGCAATATTCAGTGGAGCTCATTGTCTTAGCTATCGTCTGTAATTGTGTCTATTATTAATCAATGAAAGTAAGTGTAATTTGATATTTTAAAGCTGCATTCAATTCCCTCATTATATTGTACTTATATAAATTGTTCTTTAAATGGTGTGTAACTGCACTGCTGTTCTAAGCGGCATCTTATTGATGTATGTCTCACAAACTCATTGGATTTTGAACCTTTTCATCAGGTTTTTGTAGAGCACCAATGCTGGGATATCTGTGTATTCATTCATATTATACGTTGGAAATTGTGTATTACTTATAATTTAGCTGTTTAATGCTATACTGTGATGATTTTTGTTCCTAAGATGCCTTTTTTACTGTATGTATGTATGTGTTGATCTGAATTAAGGCCATAGCCAGTAAAACTATTCTGTGAAAGAGGGTCCACTTAGTGTGGATACTCTCACGACTCAATCTCCCAAAAATTGGGGTGGCAATTTGAACTCATGTCCCCCTGACCCTTTTACTGGCTGTGTCCTTGGTGTCAAGGTGATAATGCATATGCTGTTGTAAAAAACATGCATGCCATTCCAATGCTTAGCTTATTTGCACATAATGAAATACCTCCTGCTTCCCTGCCAGTTTTCAACTATTTAAAAATAGGAAACACTGCCATTTTTTTCAATGGCATATAACACTCAAGAATGCATGTGCCAGCTCTGAAGCAGTGAATTCAGGGTGGACAATGCACGCGGGGCCTTCAATTGACACTGGCCTGAACAAAATATGTGTGTGAATGGTTTTACAAATGATTCCATGCACCCTGATTGTATTCTCCTTTTTGATAGAACATCATGTAATGTGGATACAGTTATGGTATCAAAAATGTGTGAAATTTTACCTCAGTGGCTACTGAATAGATAATACTTTAAAAATAATCAAATGTAGCTTGCCTGATCATTTGATAGGCAAGCTTTAGTTCATACCTGGAATGATTCAGGAAAGTGTATGCATCAGAAGATATTCTTAGTGGCAGTATTTGCTGAAAAGGCCTCATTAAAAGCCTGTACAACTTTCTGCTTTGATGTAATGGATATGTAAGAATTTTCACATGGATTTACATGTTGATGATTCCCTTATAAAAGAATGGAAGTATTTTCAATAATGTGAAAATGATAATTTTTCTTAGAACCTCATTGTTCTCTCCTCGAGCATACCTAAAAATGGGAATCATGGTCCTATTTTTTTGAAACTAGATGTGTATAAATTTTGTTATCTATTTGTGAATTTTGTCTTCAGGTCTTCAATGCCAATTAATGTTGAAAATTATATGCACGTGTTTTTTATTATAATTAATTAGGAGGAGTTTACTGTAATATCAGTCTTGCCCAGAAAATTTTCTAGATAATGCTGTTTAAACTTTTCATTTTTTTCACACTTACCTGAACAGTTGCTGTGTCGAGTTTGAAATGTTGAAGATTTAGGTGCTGCTTTTGAGTACATATTTATTTTCTTGCCCTGACCATCACCTTCAATAGTTCCCTTCCCTGAACTCATGTGAAATTTGTGAATTTTTATCATCAGCATTTTTGGCATTTTCGGGAGTAGTAACTGGGTTTCAGTCTGACTGTCAGCCACAAGAATAAATCAGCTCCTAAGGGCTTTCATTATTATGGAAATGATTTTTAGGGTTATTCTCGTCCATTTGCTTCATAGTAATGAAAATCCTGCTGGTAGGGTGCATAAACTTTTCTCGGGTTTCTGCACAGGTAAGAAAAGCTAAGAGTGCCTATGTTCCAGGTTTCTTCTCGTCTCCCATTCTCAAAGCTGCTAATTAAAAATTTGAAGTGACTGTTTGTGCTCGGCATCAGGAGAGGCAGGATTGGTAGAGTCCCAATTATTGTGGCAGAGGACCGTGTCTCAGTGAAGACTTTGCTTTGGTGATCATATATTATTTTCAAAGTTTTATTCCAAGAGCTGCTGATCGAATATCCAGTAACTCTGTTTACATTTTCTCTGAGTTTAGTATCTATAGCCTCTTTAGTTAATTGATCCCTAAATTGGTTGGCTAAAATTGTAGTCATCCCACCTTATTTTTATGGTCTTTGCTCAGGCTGTGCTTGACAATAGCTGATTTTTCCGGTTGACCAAGTCGGAAATGTCTTTGGTGTTATCTGAGTCGAGTAGAGATGGTTCGCCCAGTATCTCCCATGAAGACATCACCTCATTCACTAGGGATTTTATAAACTCCTGCAGTCATAAGGACAACTGGGTCCTTAAGGGATTTTATTTTTGTTATTTTTTATATGTATTTGTTTATATTAAACAAGGCTATTTCATTCAGTTGACCATGGACTTGTGCTGTGAAGGAGTCTTTTTGTCCATCTAGGGTCTGGGACAGTGGCCAAGGAAAGGGTACAGCATCCCGCTGAGTTGGGTCCCTACCATGGGACAGGTGCACACCTCTGCCTTCCATGGATGCGAGAGAGCTTCATATAGGGGACAGAAAATTTTCAAGGGACTCATACTGTGGATAAATTTCCCTCCTTGCAGCTCCGACATGAAAAGGTCAATGAAAATGATCTTAGGACTACTCTCTTCCATTTCCTGCTTAGCAATGAAAATCCTGCGGGTAGGGGTTTGAAGAATACTCCCGCAGTATCCCTGCTTGTCGTAAGAGGCGACTAAAAGGGTAGGGTTGGTAGGATAATGACTTGATTGAACATTCAACCATTCTGGTAACCACATATATACTTCTTACTTAAGGATGCCATTGAGAAATGCATTCTTTACATGGATTTGATGAAAAATTATATTTTCTTTACATACAATACTCAACAGATCCCTGAAAGTGGATAACCTTGCATTGGAGCATGTGTTTCATTGAAATCTATGCATTCATTTCCTTTGAGCGCAACCTTTTATCACCAGCCTAGCTTTGTACCTGTTATGACCGCAACAGAGTTAAAGTGATAAGGTGTACCATTTCAGGAACAGTAATTGTATTTGTATTCACTGTTAAATGATACAGCTTGCAAAATACATAGCCTTGCCACAACTCCGCCATCTTGGCATTCTCTGTTTGGTGGTCCTCCCCGGCATTCCTTCTGGTCCACCATATTTAAATACACAACTACTTAACATCTCCCCTTTCACAAATATTATGAGAAATTAGGACACGTTATGTCATACAAATAATCAGTCTTATGTGACATGAACAACCTTTTCACTAATTATTTTTATGGCATGAACAATACATTGAAATATGGAAAATAATCATCAGTTTCACTAATAAAATTTGCATCAACATGAAATTAAACTTATGCACAAAACCTGACTGGTTTGTTAACCCTTCTACCAGAGTGGGTTAGAACTACGGGAGGACCGTTGTCAACAATTGTACTTGGTCTCTTTGGAGCCTGCTTATCGACCACACTCTGAGATCCTCGACTAGGGCAACTACTGAGTGACTTCTCATTGCCATTATGTAAGTCCTTCTGTTCATTTCCTGCCAGAGTATTCACTTGAATTCCCTCTCAACATAATTCTATTGGAGCATTCTACCATGAAAAAGGAATTCATTTTGAATTAACCATTCCCTGAACACCTGATAACAATGGTGTACCTGAACGAATGAATAGAACAATTTTAGACAAAAGTAGATTCATGCAGATCAGTTCTAAAAATCTATCAACGTCTTCACTAAGCATGCCAGTTCTTAAAATCCTTGACGGTAGTATTATAATGACTATGAAGGGATGTATATGTGAATTTGCTTAGGTAGTGAAGACAGCAGAGGTTCTCAGACAACATTCAAAGTTTTGGAGAGTCAAGTTTAAAACTTTCATGGAAATTTCTAGTCTTGAACCTTTTGAGAGGAAAACAAGCTTCAAAATATGTCATGATTGGCATGGGTTTAACACAGTACGTATTCGTAAAATAAACTCACTTGAAGGCCAAAGTGGTCGGAAAACCCTGCCCTTACAATTTTGCAGGAGACAGATGAAGGAGAAACATCAAATTGTTATTCAGATTTTTCTCAATAAGAACATTCTTAAGATGAATTATGCTCCTTTCACCCCCAACTTCTGCACTGCTCCAACATCTCCAACTTCAAAAGCTTTCAAATATGATTCCTTCTGACCAATTTTAATCATTACCAGAACTTAAATATTTTTCTATATAATATTGGCAGAACATTCTTAAGGTGAATTATGCTCCTTTCACCTCCCAACTTCGGCACTGCTCCAACATCTCCAACTTCAAAAGCTTTCAAATATGATTCCTTCTGACCAGTTTTAATCATTACCAGAACTTAAATATTTTTCTATTTAATATTGGCACTCCTCCCTGCACCATAAGATCCAATGTGCCAGAATCAATGTAGGGGAGGGTGGGGCACAGTGAAACAAAAATTATTATTTTGCCTATAAAAACATTGCTTTTGAAAATAAAATAACAATGAAAATATATAAATGGTGCTTGTCATTTTCTTCACTATTCCTACTTTAAAAAATGGAATTATTTAAAAAAGCAATGGATTTACATCAATTTTTGTAGTGATATGTCAATTGTTTCACTGTGCCCCATGTGTGGGGCACAGTGAAACAGGGCCTTTTTTACTTATGGGGCACAGTGAAACACATTTTTTCAGATTTTATAATACCATTTATTTTTACCTTTGGCAATATTTTCACTAGAATGAAACTCACAATGCATGAATACAGTAATGGATTAAAAAACATGAAACAAACTGCACCTTAGTCAGTGATAATTAGAAGCTTAACGAACATCTAAATTGGCAAATGAAATTTTAAATGAAATAAACCTTTTCATTCTTGCAGTTCCTTTGCGATAAGAAGGAGGTGGTAAAACTAATTTAATGTCTTTCATGCTGACAGATGCTATATCTTCAATATGTGGGAAAAAAAATGAATTTGGCACTTTGGAACTTTTTCGTAAATATGTAACTTCAGCGCCATTGTGTTTTCTTGCTTCTTTAATTATTCTACCTACATAGTAGAATTTTTTCTTCGATGAAAACTCAATCAAAACATAATCACCAACTTTTACTGTACCTACTTTATTTCCAAAACCTTCTAAAATATCCTCATTACCTTCCAAGGGGTTTGAAAGTCCTCCCTCTGACGTGGTGTCTGAATTTTGATGGGGCCCCTCACAGTTATCAATGGCAACATTGGCATTAAATAAACTTCTGCATGATTTAGTTGCCTCAGAAGTTTTTTTTCCTATAGCTGTATTTTTCTTTTCCATCATACGGATTTTTTCTGGTGTGTCTGTTATGATCATACTTTTGCCTGGTTCTCTTTTCCTGGTTGAATTTTTCCTTGGAGCGGCTTTAGGATAGCCCTTGAACTGAGCAGGACTTTGAAAAGTTCTTTTATCTTCACCTTGACCATTGTTTAAACTGGAAGTACTTGCAGTTGCTCTTAATTCTTGGCTCAATAAGTCACACTCTTCAGTTTCAGGAGAAGGCTGGTCTGTTACAGAACTACTCAAGAAATCTGCCTCGGTGAAAATGTGCCTATTATATGGATATATTCCAGTTTTTTTGAATCCATTAATAATAGTAGCTGGAGTCATAGCCTTTTGATGGGCAAAATTGACGCATCCTGCAATATGGTAGATGGAAAGAGCTTTACCTGGATTGCTTTTGTTCCAGGAATCAACTGCTGCGGCATAATAGGTCTTAAATGGAGCATAACAGGAAACATCCAAGGGCTGTAATTTGGCACTGCAATGAGGTGGAAGAGTCACAATCATTATGCCATACTCTTTTGCCAAATCTATTACTTGTATACTAATATGGCTTTGGTGATTATCCATTATTAGCAGTGTAGGGTCTTCTTTACTTGTTTTTGTATGTTTGATGAAGTGCTTAATAACTTCAGGAAATATTTCTGCTGTCATCCAACCACTTTTCGATGTCAGTCCAAGAGAGCCAGGAGGGGCATTGATCAACATATGATCACTGAACTTGACCCTTGGGAAAACAAATGCAGGGGGTATGGTGTTTCCGGATGCACTCACAAAACAGCATGTA
Source organism: Ischnura elegans (assembly GCF_921293095.1). Classification (NCBI taxonomy): domain Eukaryota; kingdom Metazoa; phylum Arthropoda; class Insecta; order Odonata; family Coenagrionidae; genus Ischnura; species Ischnura elegans. The sequence goes on along the minus strand of NC_060252.1, from coordinate 78,935,585 downwards.
GTAACTAGAGTTCCCCTTTCACCTGCTGTTACATTATTTACCCCTTTGGATCCCTTTTCTGCAATCACCTTGGCAGACTTATTTACGACTGTTGAGGTACCAGTTTCATCTAGATTCCATATTCTGGAACCATCACCAAAACATTCTGAACGTCTTAAGGCTGCACCAAGATTGTCAAAAAATGTTTTCACTGTGTGTGCATTAAATGATGTGCAACGAGAAAGAGAACAGTTTTCAGGCTGCCGAATGCTTAAATTTGGATTTCGCTTCAAGAACAATCGTAGCCAGTCTAAACCTGCAGCAGAGTCATCATGCCAGTTTTTTGGCACTTGTATAGAGTTCACCACTGCCATTTCATAAGCTAGCTCTCGAGTGTTACGAGTCGACTGACCATAACAGAGTTTTGAGCATGTTATCAAATAGTCAGCCAAGCACTTTTCTTGTTCAGCTGTAAAAATCAATCTGGATTGATATTTTGGTGTCATGCGAACATGTTCACCAGTCCCTTCATCACTAGCCTTTTTTTGCTTACTCACATACCTGAAAAGAATCTTTTCAAAATTATTATTTGGAAAATTTGAATGTCAGTTTACGTTTACTGTTTATTTGAAATTTAAAAAAATTTTCAGAAAACTTTCAATGTTACAAGATGTTCACATGCAAAAAACAAATAAACATACCGACTGAGTGTTACATAATTGACATTACATTCTTTGGCTGCTTTCCTGATTGAATAGTTTTCATGCAGAACAAGATGAACTGCAGCGCGCATTTCACCATCTGTGAAGGATCCAATATGGCTCTTTCTTATTCTATTCCTCATTTTTGGAATCTTTATTCTGAAAATAATGAAATTCCATCAGAATAACAATAATAATTACTATAGTAATCCACACTGCATATTTCAAGTCAAATAGTTCTTCCTAAATGAGACATGGGGCACAGTGAAACATGTTTCACTGTGCCCCATTTATCTTGTTTCAGTGTGCCCCACCAGGCCATCTTGAATAAATAAACTTACTGCATGAAAACAAATGAAGATATAGAAATATGTTTGGTGGTCTCCAAAACTTAAGAAATGGTAACAGTAAATACAATGATAAGTTAAGATTTCCCATGAAAAGGAAAAGTTTGTCAGTGTGAAATAATTCTTTGGAATTATTTACTTTTCTCACCTTAAAATAGGTTTTGATCCATCAACAGGAGACTAGAAGAGCACAAGCCATGAGACTGCAGCAGCTGTTGTGGTGTTAGTTCCTTAATATAACACAGAGAGCACTAATTCATAGAATTGTCAGGAGGAGGGAAATTTGAATTGTTTCACCCTGCCCCATGTTTCGCTGTGCCCCACCCTCCCCTACCATACAGTACTTGTGTTTCATTCAGACAACATCTGACTCCATTAGGGAGCTGTAAGCTTTAGAACTGACAACAATTTTACTATTACTCAAAGTTTCATGCTCAATAGTTTCAATTCCATCTCCTACATCGGTTATAAAACTATAAGCCACTGGTCCAGAGTTTCCCCCAGAGGTAAAACTGACAGTTTCTCCCTGATACTTGGCTGTTGCTGGCATTGCCTGACAGTGTCCACGTCCGCGATTGTAACTGCCTTTACGGCATCCATTAGCTGCTGCCCCAGCCTCCTTGATGTCCCCGATTGACACAACCTTCTTGCAGGTGTTGTCCTGTTGATCCTCGGCCCTTGTAAGTTTTGAATATACGACCTCTTCGTACTGCTCTGCAATAGGTTCTACCTCCTGGTCTGCAGCACTGAATCTTCCGATGCCCCTTTATTCCGCAATTGTTACACGGAAATGCTTCTTTAACCCCTAAAAAGGCAGCATTCTGAGTCAGGATGCTCGGCACTCTGGTGGACAGTCCTACAATTCTGCTCACCTCATGTTCTTCAGTATGGACCCTATGGTAATGCGGTCAAATTTGAGACAGTAGTCACTAAAGTCACAGTAGATTCCCTTTCAGGTAAAACATGAGGGTAAAAGTCACTGTAATGTGGGTTTAGCTAAGTTTTTCTTTCCACTGTGGAACTAAGCTGCCTCAGCAACTACCGGGTACAACTTAGTTTGCTGCTGCTGTATATTTTATGATCATCCTAAGATATTTTATATTCAAGAGAGATTCCTAAAAATTTACAATTATCAACTTGCTCAATAGTCAAATGGGGAAAGAAACACTCCAATGGCCGTAACAAGGGACCTCGTCACAGGTATAAACAAAAGACTGTGTGGTATGCTGGAACGGGAAAATTCGCAGCAGTGACCAACCCCAGCCTCTCAACCGGAAACCCTTCACTAACACACGATCAACAGTGTAGAAACATTCGCGAGGGTTTTGGGGGACCTCGCTAAGGTTGCTTAAGTTAAGGAAACACACACACAAACTACACTTACTCCGTTACGGAGTTGCGCCTTACGCCAGTTGCGGACTTCCTTCGGCGGTGCAAGGATGGGTTGGCAGCCCAGGTATGCACACACTAGATAGTGGTCGCTGTCCAGGGTGATGGAAGTAGTCAGGGCCAGTGAGCATCGCAGATTTTTGTGGAGTGCAATGTCGAGCACATCTTCATTGCCGTTCCAGTGGAGCCGAGTTGGTGCATGCGGTCCCGCCGTCTTCACCGCTGCCCTGGTAGCCCAGTTGTACTGGGCATCTCCCCGCAGATTCCGCACTCGGGAAAGCCATTCTTCGTGCTTGGCATTCAGGTCCCCCAGAATGATGACCGGATGTGGCGAAGAGAAGATGTGGTCGAAATCAGCAGCATGGAAACGTTTAGGCGCCAGGTATGCCGAAACAACTCGTATTATGCCCAAGCTCGTCTCAACTTCTACGGCAGTAGCTTCTAAAGTCTGCATGGCAGGCAGCGTCCGGCGTCTTGAGATGATGTTCGTTGAAACGGCTATCGCAGTTCCTCCTCCTTTGCGGCCTTCTCTGTCGTCCCTGTAGAGCTGCCATACAGGGATGTTGAGGGTTGAATTGCTCTGAAGGTGCGTCTCTTGTAGGCAAAGAATTGCTGTTCTCGATGTTTTTGAGAAGTTAAGCAGTTCCGGGATCTTCCTGTGGAGACCTCCACTCACGTTCCAGGTGGCCAGGACGACAGATCTTCTATTCCCAGGTTTAATCGCCATTACGGGTTAGAAAGCGGCTCATGACAGCAGTGAAGGCTTGCAGCTGGGTCTGCAGCAGTGCGGCCGTTGTTGTAAGTGCCTGGAAAATAGGAGGCAGACTGGAAAGATCGTCGGCAATCGGCTCCTGCCGATTTGCAGCGGCGGCATTCTTCTGCCGCAGTGGTTGGCGGAGTCCCGCGTATGTATAGTGCGACCCATCTCACCAATGAATGTCTTCCCGCACCCACATGGCACTTGGTAAACGCCAGGTGTCTTCAATCCTACCGGATCTTTTGCTTTGAAGACCATGTCCCGGATGTTTTTTGGTGGTTTGTGGATGCTCTGTATGTTGAATCTCTTCAGAATTCTCGCCACTTGCCCCGACACTGAAAAGATATATGGTGGACACGCCTTCGCAGCTGGTTCGTCTCTTTCTCCATCTTCTCTCCTTTAGTTGGTCTTGGGTATGGACCTTTTTACGACCTGGGAAATTTGACTCTCGTCATATCCATTCTGCTGGAAGGTTTTCCGAAATTTACTCTCCTTTTATTATAAACATTACAAACCTTGCTATCAAAAACAATTAAAAGATTACACTTTGATAAGGTAATCACTTACGTAGATTGCACTTAGGTAAGGCTCACAGAAAACAAATTAGCACTTAATTGGGAACGTATGTGACATCTTTTATCTCCACTAAACCAGGTTAGGTGTTCAAAGGAGCAACAGATAATAATTAGAAGAACAATGGAGTAGTGATAATTACGGTGTACCGTTGCCTTATTTATGGGGTACCAAGCAAACAGCCTGATGGACATCACGTGATTAGCAATAAACCGACAGAAGGAGTCAGGAAAATCATCCAACTTTCATATGGATCAGGACATAATATTACGTGTGATAACTGGTTCAACAGCATCGAATTGCAAATGAGCAGCCAGATAATGTTTTCAAGAACGCACGCATTTATAAAACATGTTATATGTTCTAGATTTGTAACATAAAAGTGCAAATGCATATGTAAATAAATGTTGTCTAATAATACAAATATACACGAGTACAAATGGAAAGTTTAGTTTTAGACGTAATCTCCTAAGCCTACACAAAAATTGCATCACTTAATATGTCAGATGAATTGCAACCTTTGGACGCAACTGGATTTGCATTGCGTCTAACAGAAGGTTAACTATCACTTGAATTTATAATTGGTGGAAATATTCTATTCATGCTATATTCTATATTTGAGTGAGGTATTCGGGAAAAAATTAGGTGCTCATATTCGGATTCGAGAGATATTCTATTAGACCCATCTCTATTCTTGACCCAAATCATCATCTGAGCCAATGTTTCCAGTGTCTCCGAAAGGCTCTTTTTTTGCTTGAGGGGAGGTTATTACGCAGCCAGGAGCCCACTGCCTTGGCTATAGCTTTTGAGCCGGAGCCTGGGTACTGAAAAAGAACTACATCTGTGCTAAAAAAAAAATACGTAAGAATTTAAAGAAAGTGATCATGCCTATACACATATTCTCTGCTAAAGAAAAAATACACACCAATCAGAACAGAAGCAGTTTCCGTGCTGCAGAGGCCTTTCTTCTACGCTGTACCCCTCCAGTTTCACTTCACCTTCAACTGCCTTGAAATGATGTACCGGAAAATATTCCTACTCATCTCCTCATAACCCTTAGGGCCATAACATTTCGAAGAAATATATTTTGTCTGCATTGTAAAAAAATAGTTTGTTTACCATGCGTATAACTTCAAATTGCATTTTGTTCATTAACCATTATCAGACTGAATACGTACCACAAAAGCAAAGTTTTCTTTCTTCTCAAAAGAAAACTCCGCTTTTGAGGAGAAAGAAAACTACGGAGTTGCGCCTTACGCCAGTTGCGGACTTCCTTCGGCGGTGCAAGGATGGGTTGGCAGCCCAGGTATGCACACACTAGATAGTGGTCGCTGTCCAGGGTGATGGAAGTAGTCAGGGCCAGTGAGCATCGCAGATTTTTGTGGAGTGCAATGTCGAGCACATCTTCATTGCCGTTCCAGTGGAGCCGAGTTGGTGCATGCGGTCCCGCCGTCTTCACCGCTGCCCTGGTAGCCCAGTTGTACTGGGCATCTCCCCGCAGATTCCGCACTCGGGAAATTTTTTTTTTCCCATGGTACTTATCTGATTTCATCACACGGGAGTTTGCTGCCCGATATAAATACTCTATCTGTATTCTTAAGTTTTTCTTTATCACTTTCAAAATACGATCACACCGTCTTTGAACTTCTCGTGATGGATGACCAGCTTTGTGTGCACTGAGATAGAGTCTAGGAAACACGTTGGAGTTTACCCTCAAGTCACTTTCTTCCTTCACAAACCCGAGCTTCTCAGCGGCTTGGTCCCATAACCAACCATATGATCAACTTCTCGAAGGCCTCATGATCTGGGAGAGGCATCGCAGAGGACCACCCTTGGGGCTCGGTAAAATTCTCCGCAGACAACTCACTCCCAATATGAGCACATATATTTTCTAGTATGGCACTATGTACTCTTAAGCCTCAAGCTGTGGACTTATTTTCTAATTTCTGATCAAAAAATGTATTTTTTGCATGTACTTAAGTCATGTTATTCCATAAGTTAATAAAAAATTAATTCTGAAATTAGTTTTTAAAATTTTTTTAAAGGTAAAAAAAATTTTATATTTGTAATGCGGGTTGCATAGATATCACATGATCTTTTCTTAAATATTCTGTTTATTATAATTGTCCTGATACAACTGAAAAGCAACCAATTACCTCAACTAAAACATATTTCAACACTTCTTGAGGGCATTTACATTTTTCACGTAGTTCTATACTGATAGTGGCTGTGGTAGTTGGCTTTATATACGTAACAAGATTTTTTAAATACCAAAATTAATTCAATATTCTCTCTGTGTATGATATATTTTGAAACATGGCTCCAGGGATAGTTCAACTTCACACTCTTCGCACCAGATTCTTGTTTATTTCCGTTTTCTCTTCCCATTTTCATTTCTTTTGGAGCAGCGCACTGCCTTCTGGGTTCCTTTTTGATGGGGTTGGGAGGAATATGACTGGCAAAATGTCTGCCAGTAAGCCTAAGAGGTGATGGGGTATAGCTGGGCCTCCCTTTCGGCGACTTGAAATTGGGATATGAATATTCCTCAATAGATTGTTCAATTAGTAAAAGTCTGTACGCTACAAAGTCAATATTTTTTTTGTTTTTGATGCTTTTTTAAATAAAACGAATGAATTCCACACTGACTGGTCCAAAAAATATCTAAATATCTTTTATATTTTATTTTATGTTGTTTTCTTGTAGTGGGATAATAAGAGAGTTCTTGATCGCAACGATCAACTCCACCCATTGTGTTATTATAATCACAAACCACAGTTGGCTTTGGCACATCTGCGCCTCTTTTCATCCTAACAACACTCGTACCAGCATCATGGATTGTACTCATGAGACATACGGTTTTCTTATTCTGCCATAACCTTTCCCCGTTGAAAAGCCTGAATTTCGGCCTTCTTTAATTTAATTTCTTTGAACCCTATCGGGAGACCCTTTCTACTGGTGTAAACGGTGCCAAATATATCATTTTTATGTTTTACTAACATACCTGCAAGGTCAGGAGACGTATAACAATTGTCCACCGTGACGCAGTATCCTTTGTTTAGATAGCGGTCCATTAGGTGTAGAACACTCTTGCTGCTCACAGGTAGCATATCGTACTTTTCGCTGTAAACTGTACCTTTGCCTGTATAGAGCAGAAAATCGCATATGTATCCTGAATCTGACTCACAGAGCACAAAAAATTTAAGTTGCAAACGCGCCCTCTTCTTTGCATTGAACATTTTATAACCTAGCCCTTATACAGGAGTAAACTCTCATCTTTACTGAGAGTAATCTTGATTATATAAGTTATGGAAAAGTTTCCTCAAATGCTCCATAACCTCATAAAACTTCCAGAGTTAAGGATTTGGATGCTGGTCCCTATTGAAGCTTTAATTATTGGTAAAATGAATATACCTCTGAAACCAGATATACCTATCCACAGTTATCAACTCAGAAAAAACTGGAGTACGCAATATTTTTCGTTTGGACCAAGACCATTCCTGGCGTGGCATTTTGATAATCTCCAGGAATGGTCTTGGTTTGCAGCATCATAATGGCAAAGAACAATCTCATCTCCTTCACTGTGACTGGAGTCCATTTCTTATGTCGAGACCTTTTCTTGGCTATACTATTCTTGATGCACTGATTAGCATTTGAATTGGTCTCCCTAACAACTATCTCTAGTAAAACATCATCAAAGAATAACTCAAAGTACTGCAAAGGCATCAAGGGCAATATTTGCAGTAATTCATGATTTTTAACAGAAAGGAAACCTTGGAGGTGCTGGCGGAATCCTTTTCATATCCAATTTACACCACTCCCTGCAAGGAACATCTTCGTCGTCACTGTCTTCGTCCAAACTAGTGAAATCGTCTTCACTTCCGCTATCCAGATCAAGTGATTCCTCATCTGAATCCACTATCTGCATTCCTGGAGAGTAGCTTTCATCTTCAGATTCCGAAGGCATTATTCAAATTGGAATACAGAAACTAGGCAAAATAGAAACAACAATAGGAACTGTCTAAAGCACACGTGGAAAGCATAATTTTCAACAAATAAAATTTGTAATGAAACACTGTACCTTGAAAATGATGTAGTAACATTGAAACTCGAGTCGAAGTAAATTTTATTTTTGTGGAAAATTGCAAGTCAGTGTTTCATTATGAATCAATTCCACTCCATCTCGCTTGATTCCTCGAATTTTATAAATAAAATTTGATTTGAGCCATTACAAGCTATTACGTAAATTATACTCACGCTGAAAAATACGATGGATTGGTAAAGTTAGAAAACGAATAAAAATTTGCGTAAAATATAAATTTTAGGAAAAAGTTATCAAAACACAGCGAGTCCAATTGCGAGTAGGCGGTGCGGAAAACTGCCATGAATCAAATTGAGAAAAAGTGACGACAAATGCCACCTAGTGCCGAAATAAAATAACGACGTGCTTACGAATACCTCCTATGTACAGGAAAACACTGCACGGTAAAATAGCGGGATGCTCAGCTGGAGGGTCAATTTCACCTTTATCTCCTCCTGATTTTTCAAGATTTTCTGAAGACATCTTTTCATTCCCGTAAACCAAGATAAATACCAAAAGTTAACGAGAAGGAAATTGAGTATTGAATTTGATAAATTGGGTCCAGATGTCTAGCTACTCACCTTCTGATGCCCCTGAGGACTGCACTGTGCTCTCTTGGCGCACATTCTCTGAGCTTCTTAGAGATGGTAGATCTAAAAAAGGGAAAAAAAGAAATTTACACTGTAAGACTAGAAAAATGGTATTTAAGTAATAAAATTTCTAAATCTTAAAAATTACCTAGCCATTTAATACTTTCCCGAGGTGACTTCGCCGATGGATGATGCTGGTGACCTCTATAAGACGGTCCAGGTGTTGTAGGTTCATCACTGCCCCTTTCTCCATCTGCTAAACGATCGTTTGAAATTTTCATTTCACTAAGGTAGAGCTATTGATGGAAAAGTACTCTTAGCATGACATACAGGTGTATAAATCCTAGTTCGATAAGTTTTATGAAGAGACCACTATAGTCAAAATGATTGATACTTTGGCTGTGACCATTCATACTTGTGGGAACAGGTACTCGCACAGGAATTTCAGGGGGAGAAGGTATTCCCTAATTTTCAGGTGCTTTTTTTAAATCCCATCCTCAAATCTCCAGTTTTCTTTGTAGCTTTAGGAGGCAATGCCATCTCCTTCACTCTCCGTTGATGAAGGAGATTCAGGGCTAAACCGTGCTGGTTTCCTCCTTTTCCTCAGAAGTGCTGCCTCATTCTCCGCAGCAGACTCAAAGTATCGCCGGCTTTTGGCAATCTTAGCCTAGCTTTAGGATACGAATCTGCAATAAAATGTTGAATAAGTACACAGAAGAAACCTGTGAAAATTAAACACATGATAAATTACTCATAAATTATGTATGTGCCTCTCACTTCTACATCATTAGTAGTAGGCCATGACACGTCAGCTGGCCCTCTCAGCATAGTCTCACTGAAATCATGTGGCCAGTGGCATTTTTCATGATTTGGGAGAAGCCACCTTTCCGGCACAACCGCAGTCTCCCTCATAGGTTTTACTTTTGCTGTTCGGTCAGCATAATCGAACAAAAGTAAAAAGTTGATAACGCAAAATTTTCCCTGGAAGAGAATAGCAATGATTATAATGCATTTACAGACAAATAAAATTCGCTATAAATAATACCATGCACTAAAAAAACTCACTCTCACTCTAAAATAAGCCATTTTTAGTAAAATACATGCATGAAGGTTATGGGGGCACTTTCTTTCCCTATGTCACCTGAAAGTTATAACGATGATAAAATACGGTAGTTATCTCACCTAGAAGGAATGAAGTAGAGGGAAAGTCACATCTTCTTCCCCATAGGGCGTTAGAATTGCTTTATATAGTACGTCACTTAGTTCATACACTTTGGCTTCACGTAAGAAATCCCATACTTTAGATATTCCTAGTTTCCCAGATGAAATAGGATACACATATAGTCTGAAAATGATTGTAACTCCTGAGCAACAATCCTGACACCAGTTGAGAGACCACCATTGCAAGTTACGATATTTCGAATTAATCCATAACGCCCACTGTCCAATTAAACAGTTGTCAGGATGACGATCTTTTAGAATATAATTTACATCTTCATACGAGTGAAACGGGCCTGTCACATCCATGCCATCAGGTACCGGACCTTCTTCATGTTCACCAACTCCTCCTCGTCTCCTAGACTCGTTACTTTTATTTCCAAATATTTGCTTCTCACAAAGTCTTTTTAATATTTGCTGGAGTGGCAGATGACAAGACCGCACCAGTGTTTTAATGCGCCCTAACTTACTCTCAAAAGGGTATGCACTAAATCTTGCGAGAGGCCCATGATTTTTCACATCACCACATAGATGCAGCAGACTGTAAATATTGTAAGACAAGAATTTGCTCCCTAAAATATTTGCACTGTAGGGCACAAATTGTTCTAAAAATTCGTCTGCGTCATCTACCAAGGATACGATCAATTTCTCATTGCTCACAATAAAAATTCCAGAATGTAGTAAAAAGAAGCATTTAAAGACATTGGCCTTTGATACACTGCTGAAAACAACTGGGCCGACATGCAACAGGAACTGTCGACATTCGCTTGCTTTCCATTTTGAAAAATAGTGCAGTGACCTTAATTTTCTGGTGAATTAACAAAGAAGAAACGGCAATGTTGGCATCCAAAGTGCGCCTGTTGGCTGCTGACAGTCTGGCCACAACGTTACCTTCGAATAGAATATATTTCAAAAACTTCCTCTGAGTTCCAAGGTCCACTAAATGCATGGGATCAAGAGGTATCTCAGTAATGAAATTGGTACCAATTTCTTACAGAGGACAGTCTCCCTCGTGATGAGAAAAGTCTTCTCCATTTATGAAGGAATTGTTGGTCATTAATGGTCCAACTACACTGCTGTATATTTTGAAATGCCCTACACTTTCGCCCTCCTGCTCCCACCTTTCACATCCTTCAGTAGAATTATGCCCCACAATACACTTGATATATGCACGTGCGGGTATATATCTGAATTTAATTCACACTGTCTTCTAAATGCAAAGGTATTATCGTTCTTTAGGTCTCTCACCTCTTTCAGAAATTCAGAGGGGTACTCCGTTAAAGGCTTAGGCTTGCCTTCCCCATAAAATATTCCCACAGGAAATGGCTCACGAATACCCAGTTGATTACACCTGGCTAATATTGGCCAGCATTCAGTGGAAGCACTTTTGTAAATGGGGAAACCGTCAAAGCTAATACCAAGCAAAACTGTCGCGTCTTGTAATTCCCGGACCTTACTAAATTTCTTGATGCCATTTATTAGCCTCAAATGAGCATTGTTGCCATTATCAAGCTTTTTCATGGGGACTTAGCGCTTCTTAGTCAAACGTAGGGATTCTGCTGTTTTCGGTAGGTGAGGGTGAAGAGGCTTCAGAATTTTTAGTAAAGCAGAGGTTGTCTCCAAAGCTATCCCGTACTCCACACTCAACTAAGCTAACTAAGAGCGAAGATTGCCGCCATTATTCTCTTCAGTTTGGTACACTGGATCTGAAGAATCATGACCTCCATAAATAGAATCTTCATCCGACTCAGGGACACTTGGAGTAGTGCTCGAGGATATACAACCGTCGAAATCACTTTGGATAGGTCTGCAATCTTCTCCTTCCATGAACTGATTGGCATTCCCGTCCGACTCCAAATCGCTACGCTCTACTTTCCCAACATTTTCACATAGCTCACCAATTATTTCACATGCCATTCTAGTATTTTCTCTCTCTCCATCAAGATTAACATCCTAATTGGTTTGCCATTTAAATGTTGGCATATGCTCCATCAAAAAGTTAGGGACACTAACTTTATCATGGTGAAGCCAGCGAAGAAAATCAGTCATTAATGAGCAACGCTGCTCACCATTCCGCCCATCAATTTACATGCATATCATGGGAAATTTCCAATTAGAATGTATGCAAACCAGCATAAATACAAGGGCTTCTCTATCCAAAACCCGGGCATGCAATTCATACTTCTGGGAACAGTTTTAAACATTTTCCTGGGAAAAGAACTGAACAAATTACTCACCAATGAATATGCACCTGAATTTTTGAATGAGGTTTTCCCAATGCTATAACATGCAAAATACAATGTTTTCGATTAATCTGTCTCCAAGCAGAACATTTTAAATTTAATATCAACTCAAATCTTGAGTTACCCTCCAACAGCAGATGAAAATAGAACAAAATATTCAGGATGTGAGGTCACCATTTTCTTTCGACGGCGCACTTTTAAAAAAGGCATTGGGAAATTAGGCTAAAGGATTGTTTTGAATAATCCATAATGAACGAGCGAAAATTTTGAGGAGCATACAGCAGCTTATTATCATCACACTGTTCACTGAAAATGCATTAAACTTTGGCTTCGAATAGAAGGCACTCCGATGGGAAAATAAAGGTAAGACAGGCTAAGCATCAAGGAGCAAAATTCAAAATTTCACCTTGCCCAAGGAAAACTATTATGACCGAATTTAATATCTAGGATTAATCAGTGATGATAGAATAATTTCTGACCTTAAAATTCGCCCTTTCGGTAGCCAGAGATTATAAAAAGGTTACTAAGAATAGACAGCAAGTTATCAACCATGTATTCTAGACCTCCCATCACCGTTTAAAAAATGTAGTGGCCAACACAATACTAACTCAGAGTCATAAATGTAAAAACTTACCTTTACATGGAGTTCTTTGTCAATAACTGATGTTTTCCGCGCTCTTAAGTTTACTCCCACTTACAGGAAGAGGACGGTGTCATTGACCATGGCAGTCGCCCAATTCTTGCGCGGCAGAGCAATAGAAGTGTAGATCTCCAGGATGCAGCTAAAACTGAGGGTTGGCTCTGGCACCTCAAACCGTTCAACAGGTTGTGAGGGAACGGGCACATCCTCCGTAACCTCAGCTAGTGCAAGAGATATTGCGAGATCACCTAGCAGGGACAAATTTGCTTGGGGCTGAGAACCATTGAAATCGGGAGGAAGCTCTATCTCCATGGCTCGAGAGCAAGTTGCCATAGGGTGACTCCTATCTTTTGGATGCTTTCTAGGAGTATGCATCTTAGAGAGGTATATTGGGAGTTTTGGGAAAACAGTCGGAATGGCCTCTGGCTTCGGATTGGGCCTTTCCATTGCTATCCTGTTCACACTCCCATCAAATAGCCGTATCAAAGAAGCGAATGACGTCACACTGGGGAAAGTGGAGCTCGTACACCATATCCGATTCGGCCAACACACAACAAAGTACCTGATGATGGCGAAGATGATTCGCGGAAACGCGTCGTACGATAATAAATGCTATGGGCATGCACAAAGTTTTTTATTTTCAATTATCATTCTTATCCCAAAGTCGGTAGCCCCTCAGGGTACCCTAACACTAAGCACTCCATTGCCCTTTCCCTTAACTTGTCCTTTTGCTGGGTCTTCGGTATTCAAGCCTATGCCGGGCATCCAAAAACTCGCTGGTTTTCCATGTAACTTCTCTGGATTGCCTTTCCCAGCCGTGGATATGAGAAGTTAAGCTAGGCCATTTTGTTGGAGCGTTTCTTGTACAGATATCAGATGCATAATTCCTTTCTTCTTGAGGCATGTCTTGAATTTGTCTCCAATGTATTCCCCCCCCCCCCCCATTGATACTTGGCAACTGCATTATACTCCTGCCATGAAAAATTTGAGCCAAAGCTCGGAAGGTCTTGAATTCTTCAAATGCGTCGCTCTTACTTTTTATGGCTACGGAAGTCACAAACCTTGACGCCTCGTCCACCATTGTGACCATGTAGTACCTCTTACCTCCTATTCATTGGAGTGTTATTGGACCCATTACATCACAGTGGATACGTTGAAGAGCTTTCACTACCTGGTCTTCACGATGCGGAAATTTTTCCCTCTTCATCTTCCCTTTAATGCATGTTACACATTGACTTTCGTCCATTTCCACTGAATGATCAGTTAATTAAGTCTTTAAGTAACTTCGATTTCTTCAATATCTCTTTGCTTGGGTAACCGAGCCTTTTATGTCTCCTAGTTATGATTGTCAGGTTCACCGTCATCATCTCATTCATCGCAGGATGTTCGTTTTCCACCTTGATTTCCTTCAACGTGACGCCATTAACGGTAGTGATATAATACAATTTTGCCACTCGTTGGGCTTGAAACAACATTTTCTCATTCTGGAAAATTGCCGTCGCCCCATCGAACGATAGTAACTTCAGTCCTTTCTCCTCAATTCCTGAGAAAGGAGATTATCTTCTAGTTCTCGGACAAACAGGACATGCGATGAGGTAGTATACTTCCCACCGTATTCTTGAGATAAATAGTCACTTGACCTACTCCAGCAATATTATGGGGTGCTGCATTCCCAACCTTCACAATGCCACCATAACTTTGGAAGTCTTGGAAGAGGTCTCCGGAGGGACATGTGGTCTGATGCTGCGGAATCAAGTGTCCACGCACCGTCGTTCTTCCACACGTTCCTTCGTATATATAGCGTCACATGCTCCGTTTCAGTAACTGATGCATTGGCCTCCATCGTCTTTTTATCCCCCTCCATTTTCCCTCTTCGGTGCTGCTGTCAGGGAAATACCTTGCTTGGCTTGGCTGCACACATTTGAAATAAAGAAATGTTTTTGAAGCAAGATGCTCCATCTTGTTAACATTCCTATGCTACTCCTCCCGAAGGTTCTGTTTTACGATAGCCAACTCCATGTTCTTGGGCTGAGCCGTGAGGGTCTTGATGGTGTTTAGTCGTACTTCTCTTTCGGAATGACAGTTAAACATATCGTGGCTGTCTATTATTGTACCCCATGCTATTTTTACTGAGGTGCCTATTCATATTTACAATATTATTGCAGTATTCCTTCCCACTCATGTCATCCCTTTTTATCAAAACTCGCCAATTCACGCAATTTCAACGTGGCAGCATATGACGAGTTTTCGTCGCACACTTTGTCTAGTATGCTCCAGGCCTCCTTCGCCTCCTCAGTCTTACGTCGAACATGAGGTCATGACTAACGCTCCCCGTGGTGAGAGCCAGCACCACGAGATTGTTCTTGTCGCATTTTCTTACCTCGGCTTGGGATAGTAATGCTCTGGCGGAATATGCGTATCCGATAGTGGTCTCCCAACAATCCCTGAAATGCATCTCCGACTTGCTCCTTGCCTTCCACCAATTGCAGTTCTTCCGTCATCTGCCGCATCTGACGTTTCGTATTAGAAACGCTGTCGCAATTTTCGTCGCATGTATATTTAAAATTTTCTTTAAAATTATGCCAGTCGGCTTTTTGGATAATCAGCTGCCCGGTCTGATAAAATCCTTAGAGATATCGGTCCTTAGAGATAAAAATGGGGAAATGATCACTCCCGCAGAGATCGTCGTGAACACGTGATGAGAATTTTTTAGTTAAACTGCTAGATAAAAGATTCCTCGAATCGATTGAAGAGATTACATCAACGCTAGTTCCGTACGAAGACCTAAGAGTGTCACTAAAAATGTTGTATTTGAACAGTGGAGGGAGTCGTGGAGGACTTTGAACAGCAATAAACTGCGAAGCATCAAACATACAACGTCAGCTTGGCCTTCCTCTACCAGGATCAATCGAAGGGAGGAAGTAGTTATCACTCGTTTGAGGATAGGGCACTGCCCTGTGACTCATGCCTTTCTTTTTACCGAAGAGAAGCAAGCTCCTCAATGTGATGAGTGTTGGTGCCCTTTAAGTATCAGACATATCTTGACAGAGTGCGACAAATACCGTGACGCGCGGACGCGGTTCAATCTAGATGGGGACCTAGAATCTATTCTAGGAGACCACCCCACCAATTTAAGTAGTACAATTTTGTTTCTCAAGGAAATAGGTCTTTTTAATAAAATTTAAGAGTTCCCCTCTATTTTATGTCAACAAATTGCGTAGTAAAGATCCATTTATAATGCGTCTTGAATCAAACGATTGAGTAGTGGTGCAAAATGACCCTCCCGTCGACGCACCCTTTCGCTCAATTCTACCTACCTACCTACCAAAACAGGACTTCGAGTCAATGCGCACTTCAAATTTTGCATCGCCTCTTGGCAATCCGGGGACCACGTGAAGGCGGTCCCTTTCTTTAAGAGCCGTGTCAAGGGTCTCGCAATCTTAGCATAGCCATCCACAAATCGTCTGTAATAATTTGAAAGGCCCAGAAACGACTGCAATTCCTTTACATTTGCGGGAGCGAGGAAATTTTGCACAGCCTCAATTTTCTCCGGGTCAGGATGCACACCTTCTCTAGAAATTATATGACCCAAATATTTCACTTCCGCGAGAGCAAAATTGCATTTTTCAAATTTTAGGGATAACTTGGCATCTCTCAGTTTTTTTCAAAAACCCGCCGTAACCTCTCCGCATGTTCCTCGATCCCATTAGAACAAACAATCACGTCATCTAAATACACCATACATTGTTGGTTTTAACCCACGCAACACGCCGTCCGTCATTTTTTGAAAGGTTGCGGGGGCGTTTCGTAATCCAAAAGGCATGCGCGTATATTCATAATGCCCGCTCTCCACTATGAAACCCGTTTTCGCTTGCGATTCCGGATGCATAGCTATTTGGTAGTATCCACTGGTGAGATCTAGCGTCGTAAAATAAGTGCATCCTCCAAGGTGATCAAGAGTGCCAGAAATGTTGGGGTTGGCGACACATCAGGAACAGTTACGGCATTTAATCTCCGGAAATCAACACAGAACCTGTATTTTGGTTTTCCATCACTTGATTTTTTTTTGGACAATAACAATAGGGGAAGACCAAGGGCTTTCGCTTGGCTTAATTATACCCCCTTCCTATTCTCTATTAGCGGTTTTTGGTGGTGAGGGGTCCGATAAGGTCTTTGATAAATGGGTTTCGCGTCGCCCGTGGGAATGTGATGCTGTATAATGTCTGTGGCTGGGGGAGTCTCGTTAGGGCAAAACAACCCCACATATTCCTCAAGCACCGGTTCAAGAGCTTTTATTTCCACGTCCCTCAGGTGACGTAACTTTTCTACGATATTCATCTCACTAAGAATGCCCTCCGCTCTCATACTCCTCACCGCCTTATTTTCCTTTTTCACTCGCTCATTTTTGTAAAAATCACTTAACGTGGCCAACACTGTCCCCTTTTGAAGTGTCAATTCTTCCCCCCCAAAATTCTTGCCATCTGCAAGACTACTCCATTGTTTTCCTCTACTCTACATACCCCTCGGGTCACAGCACACCCCTCTACACCGTCACAGCATGGTTTCGTCAACAGAGTCATCCTCACCAGGGGTCGGATTCGGCGGCCTCGCCGACCCCCGCGCCGTTTAAATTCTGGTCTCCTCCCGGTCCTCGGCGGCTCCTGCAATCTCTCTGGAGATGGCCCTCCTGACCGCAGCTGTGGCAACGACACCCTCGCCTGCACTCCCTCATGAAGTGCCCGGTCTGGCCGCAGTTGAAACAGGCGCGACCATTCGGCGTCCGGAATACCCTCAGCGCCGCAGGAGCTTCCCCTGGTCTCCTCTCCGCCTCTCTCACCCGGATGGCTGCTCGGATGGCCTCTTCGAAGGACCCGGGCGCCGCCAACCGACATTGACGCCCCAATTCGAACGGGAGGCCGTTGAGGAAGGCGTCGAGGGCTCGCTGGTCGGCTTCGAACCGAATAGCTGCCACGTACTCCGCGCTTCCGGAGAAGTCGTAGGTGCGGTCCTTAACCTTCCGCACCCTGTCCGCGAAAGACTCAACGTCCTCCAGCGAGTCCATCCGAATAAGCGACAACTGCTCTCGGAAAAAACGCGTGCTCTTTTTGCACGTGTATCGCTCCAACAGAACCCTTTTGAGCTCCGCGTACGTGCGTGCGCCGCGACACTCTTCCCGGCTCCTGAAATACTCGGCGGCGTCGCCATCGAGACGAAGCGCCAATATATTGAGCCGCTCCGCGTCCGACCTCTTGCTCAGTTCGGCGGCCCTCTCGATTTTGTCGAGGAACGCGGTAATATCCTCTCCCGCCCGTCTCGTAAACGATCCAATATTCGAAAGCAGAGAAAAACTTGGACGCGCGGACTCACTAGTGCCAGCCTCGAACTTTTCCACAAAAAATTCCACCGCTTCGGCCACGTCTACTTCGCGCCCACCCAAACTCACGCGACCGGCCATTATGCCCGACTATTTATCACCCGAAGATATTCGACTCCCTTAGCCAAAATCCCACTGCGTGACACCAGTTGTAACGCCAGGGGCGACGATCAACGGATTCGGCTGCAGGAAGGAAGGAAACCAAGGGCAATGACAGTCACACAAACGGTGGATAGCGTTTATTGCGTTCACTCTTGATTACATCTCGCACGCGACTGCCGCGCGCCAACAGTACCTCGGTCTCTCGGCGTCCCCCTCGTGACGTGGTCCGAAGCCCTCATTGGCTCCCGATGTCGTCAGTGCATACCGCGTCTAGGTGCAAAGTACGCTTCTGACTCTAGGTAAGAAGGAGGTGCAAGAGGAAAGAGGGCGGGAGTGGGTGGAAGAAGGATTGCCTACGCAGGCAGAGGCATGTCTCGTAGACGGGAAAGGAAAGTACAGGAGGAAAGAGAGGAACTAAAGTCATAGGCTGGTCAGCAGTATTACACATATATAAGTTCATTCTTCCACACATTGAAAATTTTCGGAGTGCACAAGAATATTACTACTGCATGTTGCCACATTTAGAAGCAAAAATAACACCATAATAAATATGAACATGACAACAACCAATTGTGAAAACTTGCTACAGGTGAGAATAATAAACTATGAGAGAGCATTGGATTTAGCACACACTTCAAGCCCTGAATTAGACTGGGTAAACTAAACAATTAAGACCAATACCTTCCCATTGATCTCAGCCCAAATTAGTTCCTCTATTCCTCCAGCAGTTTGCAGCAAACCACCAGCTTCTTCACTTCCTGCATTTTCCTCATGACCAACGACCCCTTCTATCCCATTGAAGTCAACTGCCACATTTTCCACCTCCAATTCCATGTCCAATGAAACTACAATACTATACACGTACAATTAAACAATGATCCACTCTTACATATACTTCATACTTAGATATTTAAAAATATAACCATCAATGGAATTTCCACAATAATAATTACCTGCAAGGATTCCATGCAAGCATATTCTTGATAGGAATATGGATCACTGTAAGGCATTCTAATTCCCAGTGGGGCGATTCTAATTCCCCGTAGGGAATTCTTATCCCCTGTAGGGAATTCTAATCCCCTGTAGGGATTCCACTGTAGCATACAGGGAATCAATATTCCCTGCGGGGAATCACAATTCCCCAGAGGGAACCTCAATTCCCTACAAGGAAAAATAGATCCCTATGGGGTACTAAGAATCCCCTGGGGGAACTACAGGGGATTTCAATTCCCTGCGCGGATCAATGGGGCATTTTCAATAGGGATATATATATATCAGTACCCTTTCACATAAACACAATTTGTTATGGAAATAAACATACAGTATAAACAAAAATATAAATACGACTAACAACAAAGAAATTAAACATATTATTAAATTACGAAGTTCACGCTGCCTCACTTGACTTATAACTTAAGTAACCTGCCTTCTTTCCTGCTGCATAAGCCTCTTGCTCTGCTGCAGACGCCCGTCGTTCTTCAGCAGCAGCTTTTCTTTCGTCTGCTGCAGCCCCCCTCGCTGCAGTTACTGCCTGGCGCTCTGAAGATTTGGCAATGATCTCCAGGGCATTTACATTCCTCAAAATGAGATTCTCCTTCTTTTTCTGAGGCATATTATAGTGGAAAAAGTATGATTATCTACGAGTATCATATTTGAGGAAAGAGAATTCGATTGATTGAACAGGTTAATGACCCATTACCTCAAATGCCTTCATGGTGTCAAAAACATTGCCATAACCCTCTGAAGGCCACCTTCATTCTTTTCTGAGGAGATAAAATTTTAATTTACTATTGTACCCCATTTTTGACCTCTTATGTCACAATTACCAAGCAGTGCTGTCTTATTCAATTCACCAAAGCAAGAATCGATTAAATGTATACATTCTTGAATATATGTATGTATATCATCACTTTGCTCCTAGGATAGACAATAGCGATACATTGTGTGATTTCCACGCCTGCAATATTTTACAATTATATGCAATATTTCACAATGATAGGCAATATTTCACAATGATAGGCAATATTTCACAATGATAGGCAATATTTCACAATGATAGGCAATATTTCACGCTGCTTTCGTACTCACCCTGGATGTCTCCAACTCCTCTGCAAATGTACTGGACAAATTGGCTGAGGTGGATGAGGCAGGTGTTGCAGACGTTGAGGCAGTCTGTGAAGAAGGAAATGATGGGGAGGGTCAGTAGGAAAGAGAGCATTAGTAAGACCATAGCATGTTTACGTATTACTGCTATCATTATTTAGCTTAGCTTAATAATATATAATTTGATACTCACTGGAATACTCTCACAGAATTGCGGAATTGGCCAGCCAACTGCTGATTCCGTGCCAATAACTGCAAGGCACTTCTCCTATATCTCTGACAGTACCTCTGCCACAGGCTTGTTTGTGAATGCTGCCTGTTTCTCGACAGGCAGCATTCACTATTGCAGCTTTGGCCCGGACATTTCTTTTTAAATCTCGCCAAGTCCACTTATGACATTGGCTGATTAATCCAAGAGGTAAATTACAAAAACATTTATCTTTAATATCTTTGAATTACTAACCTTTTTCCACCGCTCAATTTCTTTAAACCCCCTGCTCATTAAGCATCGCTGAGAGGGTCTGCCACTGGCGCTGTGTCTTCGTGGCGAGAGGTCCAGTGAACCTGCCGGCAGAGAAGCTGCTGTGGGTGGACATGTAATCCACAAGCAGCTTCAACTGCCATTCGTTGGCGCGCCCTACTCGGACATTTTTCTTCCTGCAAATATGACAATGTTAACGTAATCTCATAGCAAAACTATAATTTAAGTAAGAAAGAAATTACCTTAAGCTTTTCTAATTATAGCAATACAGGATACCTAATGCCAAAGATTCAACCTAAAAAGTAATCATGATCATTTTCTTAATAAAAATCAGAAGTTGATGGTTTGAGGCGTTACTTAGTGGAATTTGTTCATATTGAATGGAAATTAAACTTTTTTTCCAAATGAATCTTTATTCGATCACGACCGCGGTTCGACGTACTGCGTTAACCTCAAGCCCAGGCCTGACGATGACGCAGTGAATTTCTCAACCAATAAGAACGAGGACTAGTATGTGTATTCACAATGATACCAGGCTCCCAATTGTCACACTTACTTGCTTTAATAAGAACCTTTTCACCTATCTGAAAGGTAATTTCCTTTCGTGTAGATGTTTTATCATAATTGCATTTCATTAGGGTTGACTTTGATTGCAACGCTTTTATCACATCCCGTGGTCTGATAACTTTGGGCTTAAGTGTGTTGTAAGTAACAGGCATCTTTGTGCGAAGTAATCGATTAATCAGTAACTGAGATGGGGACCACTCTAGTCCAGGCAGAGGAGTGTTACGATATTCACGTAGAAGATTTCTGATATCGGTTTTTTCCTCCTGACTTTTTTATGGTCATTTTTATTACGCTTCACCCCCATTTCTGCAAGACAATTGGAGCGTGGATAGTGAGGACTACTTGTTCTCACTATCTACAGCTCTATTTAATTACTTCTATAATACTGCCGACACTCATTGGACCCTTATTGCATGTTGTCTGCCAGGACAACTCGAGGAAACCCCCCGCAAGGGGGGGAAGAGAGTGATATGGGCCGGAGTTCAATACCCCACTTCGGTCCTGGATTCCCCGAAAAGGTGAGACCGAGAAGAGCCCAGTTCAGTCAATCGGCTCCTGTCGGCTGGGGAGCTTGGCGGCTCCTTTCGAACGTACGCCAGGACGGGTTAGTGCTGGAGATACGGGGGTCTTTGAAGGCCGGCCGGAGGCATGTGGGTTAGGAGGGCCCCCGAGCCGAAGGTTCTAACCCGAAGGAGACCCCCTATCGAAGGTTCCTATGTGCCTTGGGTAGCCCTGGCGACCACACCGGTTGTCGGTGTAGTATCCCGAATGTGGCTCCGTGGTGCGTGGGGAGCCCAGGGGATGAAGTTTCTGTTTGTATGGAGTTGACAGTTCATCCTCCACCCAAAAGATCCCGCCCAGATGTGGACGGGGGAAAAATCGAGTATAGAAAAGGAAACAAATATTTGGTCATGAAATGCGCAGCAGAAGGTGAAACTATCCAAATTATCTCCGTTTCTGATTCGTAGAGTTCTTTCGGCCGCCATACCCGGAGATTAAGTATCCGTGAAGAAGCTACGCGAGGGGACCCAATTAATCGAAACAGAAAGTGAAATACAGAGCCGCAAACTACTGCAGTTAGAAAAATTACACGACATCCCGGTGAAAGTGGAAGTACACAAAACACTTACTACTTGTCGTGGAGTAGTCACCTGCTACGATCTCCTGTGCATAGTGTAACGTTACGTCGTAAAATCTAGTTGATTGTTCACGTAAGCCCAGACATAGGGAAAAACTCCAACCGTCGGTCACATGCTGGATCAGGGAAAGACTCCACAAACAAGAAAATCAGCTCACGAGAAAAAAATTTCAAAAAATAATGTACGAGTTATTATCGTTCGATATCTATTCAAAGTAGAGTATTCAAAATCAGAAGTATTACAGAAAACAATGATAGTAATTCATGATCCCAAAGGAAACATTACCAGCTAAATACCAGCAGAATAATTGCTCTAAATTTGCCATGTCTCACTAGACATGTGTCCCCGACCAGGCCACGAGCAGAAGAGAGCTTGCCTATGCAAGGCGAGACAGGATTTGAGGGGAGGGGTTTTTCCAAGCGGCGGAGGGGGTACTCCAGGCGAATTCAACTACTGCGCCACTGCCCCTGTAGAACGGCCGCTCCGCACAACATCATTCCCTGGTTTTGAGACAACAGCATACCAGCCAGAATTTTCCCCTCAACTTCTGGGTTGGAGACATCAGTCGAATCAGAGGGATATTCATTGGAACACATGGAGGGGAAGGAGATACTGGGGTGAGGTGTTGGAGGGAGAGAGAGTTGTGATAGGACAATGGTAAAACTTCTCACTCCAAGTGCAATACTAAGGCCTTAGCACCGATTTCCCCTTGCTTGCCAAGGAGTAAGTATTTCTCCGCAGTAGTCCTATATAAGTCTTGCATTGCAGGTAGGTTGGTTCGGGGCTGATTCAGAGGCTGATTCCAGAGGCTGAGTTTCCAGAGGCAGGGTTTCCAGAGACAGGATTTTCCAGAGACAGGATTTTTCAGAGACAGGATTTTGCAGAGACAGGATTTTGCAGAGACAGGATTTTGCAGAGACAGGATTTTGCGAGACAGGGCATTTTGCTACAGGGGCCTTTTGCGCGAAAAATCCTTTGCGCGAAAAAACCTTAGCGCGAAAAGTTCTTGGCGGGAGAAGTTCTGCGGATAAGTTCGGAGGAAGTTCGAGGAATTTCTGCGTGGGGGGGGTACCAGAAATTTGGGGGGGGGGGGGGAAACACTAAAAAAATGCCACATCCTCTGTGGGAAAATGACCACAAAAATTGCTTGAACTTGTGGACCAAGACACGTCCACCAAGAACTGATTAATGCCTAGAAAACTTATCGAGGCATCACAGGTCCACTGGTTTTCACTGGATGAACCCCCACTGTTTAACCCCCCATGAAATTTGCAAAAAACCATTATTCAGTGGTTAGAATTGAACTGAATATTAAAAAAGTTTATTGATTGAGACAACAGTTTTCAAGAAATATCACTCAAAAAATAGTTTTGAGAAGAATATACATTTTTATCACTCTATAAATGATAACTTCAAGGGTGAAGTTTGGAATTCAACAGAATTCTTAAGTGAGTAACGTGGCATAATTACAAGAGTGAGACAACAAATATTGCTGATTGATATAGAGTAAATTATTTAGTATTACATAGCAAGAAAATAAATTAATAATCAATATCTCATAATGTGATGCTTGTTTCGGTGTACAGTGAATCAAAATTACAAATAATTACCATCAGCGACAGGAAGGAACTGGGAGGACTTTTCATTGGTACAACACCAAGAAATCTTTACCAAACTCAATTGTTCCTTCTCTCATCAGAGATATAATCTGTTTTTTTTAAACCAACCACTTAAAAAATGGGCAACATTGGGTTGGCAAAACGGTTGGGTTCATAAGAACCCTGGGTTGACCATCGAGTTGGGTTCAACCACCTAATCAAAAAACAACGATTGACAAAAATGGGTTTTTAACTTCTACCCATATTCATATTGCAACCCAAGAGAAGTTAGGGTCGAACAACAAAATATATTCCCCAATTTATATAATCATTAAGTACAAGTTTATTCAAATATACGGTTATTCACTAAATAATTATTAGTTATCAAAATAGCAGCAAAAATATTCAGCATAAGATGTGTCTCACTTAATTGATATACATTGGCATTATTAATTCTCCCTTTAAACCCTCCATGTTTGCGAAAATTATCAGTCCATAATTAATTATCAATAAAGAATCCTCCAAAATTCAACAAGATTTACATAAATAACAATAGATTGCACTAATTTCCTAAATTTTTTAATAATTATTAACAATTTACAAGGCATATGGTATTCATGTCAGATATTGATCAAGTACTGACTAAATGTAATCAAGATGTGTATATATATATATCTCTCAGTATTAATTAAACAAGTCAAAAAAGAATCATAGGCGATGCTAACAAAATGAGAACTGCATATTGCATCAACAAAAAAAAATCACTCTAAATTTCACTCTTCAATTAACAATAGAAATAGCTTGAAGAGCTACGTGCTGTTTTCGACAATATGAAAGTTCATACTTGTCGGGCGATGAAGGTCGCAACTCAACGCCAAAAGCCACACTAAAACACAGTAGGCAGTCTTAAGATCAGCTGATCAATTCAATCACTCACCCATCGATAGAATATCGAACACTGCAAAATCATGACACTTATCACTGTCAAGAATCACTAATTGTGAGAATGTTCATAAAGTCTTGGTGGAGGAAAGGTGACACAAAACACAATTGAATCTTAATAACTGGGGCCACCTCCACAGCTTATCTGGAAACGAGCCATCTCGGGGATTTTTCCCCAAGTTATTCTCCCGTCCTCTCCCTCCAAACACCCATAAATCCTCCACCTTACCCCATCTCACAACCACAGTAGACCAACACTAAATAGCAGTGTAAATAAAGCAGTGAGAATAAGCATGTACAATACAATATTTCAGAACAAAATTTCAATTACAAGCATAGAAATAGACTTATTATTCATTATTCAAAACAATATTATTAGGAATCAATAGAAATACAACACCGAATCAAGCATCAAATAATATTTGAGAAAGCAAACATTAGCATTCATTGAGAAAAAAAAATCAATGATATTTCTCTCCTTTTAATTACTGGAATTAGCAATGCCACCATGATATGCCTTTAAATGAGAAACATGACAGATTTTCTCTTTCCCAGGAGAAACTTCCAGAATAACTGTTACAGGAGAGAAATACTTTTTAAGGACAAAAGGTCCGTTCCACAGAGGTTCCAGTTTTGCAATTTTCTGTTCACCTTTAGAACTGACAGGATGGTTTTTGCAGAGAACAAGATATCCCACACAGAAAGTGATTTGGGAGTGAGATTTACCATAGGATTCTTTATGCCTATTTCTGGCCTTTTTTAAATTAGCAATAACATGATTCAGGCAGGCTTGTCTGTCATTATCGCTGAGATCATTCTCGAATAAAGATTTTGGAATGTCCCACTGATTAATTAAAGGATGCTTAAGTTCTCTGCCGAAAATTATTTTGGCAGGAGAATAACCACTGCTCTCATGAGAGGCAGTGTTCAGGGCAAAATTTAAGTCAGCCAACATAGTGTCCCACGTATGGTGGACATTATTGCACAAAATAGCAAGTGCAGATTTTAGATTTCTATGCAATCTCTCTACCTGATTAGAACAGGGATAGTATGGAGAAACAAAAATTTGCTTAACCCCCAGTTGCAAACACATCTCCTTTACGGCATGAGATTTAAAAACTTGTGCATTATCAGAAACCAAATATTTAGGGAAACCGAATTTTGGGAACACTCTTTGAGTGAGTATTGAAACAACCGAACCACCCGTAGCCTTACGAACTGGCTCAAGAAAACAGAATTTAGAAAAACCATCAATAAGAGAAAGTACATATTGGTGTCCACCTTTCGTCAATGGTAAAGGTCCCACAAAGTCAATATAAAGTCTTTCCCAAACTTCAGAAGGATTGTGTGAGGATAGCATGCCAGGAGGTGGAGCATTTCTGGGTTTACAAGTTTGACACAGATGGCATTTTCTGACCATGTCATAAACCTCTCTTTTCATGTCCTTCCACCAAAAGTGTCTGCTAATCTTATCATAAGTTTTAGCCATGCCCAAGTGAGCAGACAGACTAGAGCAGTGAAAATATTGAAAAATCATAGGCCTCAAGACCGTAGGCAAAACAGCTCTTCCTCGCTTAATTTTAGAATTCCCATAACATAATAGCTGTCCCTTCAGAAAATAGTTTTTGTCGTTCAAGGAATTATTATTGATCTGATTGAAAATATCCTTTAGAACGAGATCAGTTTCTTGGTGTTTTCGAATGTCAACAAATGACAAAGGCAATTTATGTAACACACAAGAATAAGGAACAGCTGACTCCTTATGAGTGTTTGATTCCACATCTGATTGACTATTTGTAGATGAGGATGGCTCAATGCGAGAAAGACAATCTGCGACAGAATTAGATGATCCTCGAACATGATGCACAGTGAATTTATAAGAGGATAATTTAAGCACCATCCTGCCTAATTTGCCCAACTGCTTAGGATGAGAGAAAAGCCATGTCAAGGCACCATTATCAGTGTACAAGTGAAATGGTTTTACTTGTAAGTAAACACTGAATTTTTGAATTCCAAAATGAATTGCGTGACACTCCAATTCATAAGAAGTAAATTTACGTTCATGTTCCAAGAGTGCCTTACTAGCGAAAGCCACAGGGACAAAATCACCATTTACTTTGTGATTCAGAACGGCACCAACCGCCAAATTACTGGCATCGACAAATAAATGAAATTCCTCGTCAAATCGAGGGAAAGATAATACTGGTGGATTGGTGAGAGCTTCTCAACTGGCATAAAGCCTCATTTTCAACGGCTGTCCATTGAAAAGGAACATTTTTACGTTTCAAGCGATTCAGTGGCATAGAAATATCAGAATACCTTGGAATAAACTTGCAGTAAAACCCACAAAGTCCAATGAATCTGGCCACTTCCTTCACATTTCTGGGAACTGGGAATTGTTCAATTGGTCTCTCCTTCTCAGGATCAACTTGCAAGGTTCCATTTGTGATGAGATGGCCCAGAAAAGTGAGTGATTCCACACCAAGCTTAACCTTGTCCTCGCACACCGTCAAACCGGCACTGCGTAGTTTGTTGAGGACAGCATTAACATGAGATACATGGTCTTCAGCAGACTTGGAATAGATACACAATTCATCAATATATGGATAGACACAGGAATATTTCAAATCGCCCAATACTTCATTAATGAGACGAGTGAATATTTGAGGAGAATTAACAAAACCAAATGGCAATCTATTATACTGATACACTCCGAACGGCGTCACAAAAGCAGTTAATTTCTTAGAATTCTCAGATAATGGTATTTTATGAAAGGCAGAATTGAGATCAAGAACAGTGAAATATTTTGCATCAGCAAGATATTGGAATGCATGTTCAACGGAAGGTGTTGGATAACCATCTGATTTAACCACTTTGTTTAACTTACGGTAATCGACCACTAGTCTTTCGGATCCATCCTTTTTAGGCACTGGAAAAGCTGGGGAACACCAGTTTGAATTGGAAACCTCAATCACTTTCTTATCAAGTAAAGATTGGATGTGTTTCTTCATTAAATTTGCCTTTGGAGGTGACAACGAATAAGGATGGGATCGAATCGGAGTTGAATCTAGCAGTTCAATTTCGTACGTCATAACAGATGTGACCCCCAATTCTTGAGAAATCACATCAGGAAACTTTGACAATAAACCCTACAACTTATCACACAACGTAATTTCGGTGGAGGACAGAACATGTGATTCGGACAAGTTACTAACTGGCGCCGATTTTAACGCTTCGCAATTGTCCGTAAAAGAAAAAAGAGAATTCGGGGCATTTTCAAAACTGACGTTCGTCGGACGAATGATCATCTTTGAATTACAAATGAAATCCACACCCAGTAACACGGGAAACGGTCAAGCAATTACTCAGTGATTTTCCGCCATTTGAAGTGTCAAACAGTGAGAATTGGTTTAATTTCATGTTAAAAGTTAATGAAATTGTTTCTTTGTCTTTGGTTCCTCTGTCAACGTTATTGTACCTTGTAGTATCTAAACTTCCTGCCAGCTCTCGTCATTTTTGGTTGTCTATGTTAAACTTGAATTTCGCATGGTCTCAAATCACAGAAAAAGTTTGGGCTAGAATTGTTAGTGACAGAGTTTGATCGCTTGATCACTACGAAAGTAAAGAGATTTCAGTTCCCTCGTGAAACTCCCCACGATTTCGTGTGTTCTGTGCGTAATGCCACTCAGGTGCTGGGTTTGCAGTATTCCGAGTCTTCTATTGTGCGACTCATTATTCAAGGGTTAAATCCTTTAACAAAATCTGCAATTATGTTCTCAAATCAGCCCAACACTTTTGAAGAATTGGACTCTGTTATAACGCAGGCTTCTAAACACTTAATGGACTGTGCTGAATATTCCAACACTTTCCATCGTATCTCTAGGAACACGTCTTCTGTTGCATCTTCCAGTGCGTCAAGGGAAGTTTCTTTTCCTATTAATTGTTCTTACTGTCATAAACCTGGCCACAAAATGAACGAGTGTCGCAAAAGACGACGATTTACTCAGCCTGCCGTGAGTTTGATGAGTGTCCGTGACAAGTGTTCGACTCGATTGCCAATATTTTATTAATCAATGCCATGCATTTATGCTGATCAAAGTCAACAGACACTATTTTGACCTCCTGGCTATCCTCGAAGTCAGGTCTAGCAACACAAAAATACCCCTTCCTCCTACCAGTCATCAGCATTTGTAGCTGCATTTGGGCAAAATGCTGTTTTGCAGGGAAGAATGAACCATTGCATTGAACAATATATTTTGCATAGCTACTCAAGCTAATAGGGCACTTGAACTCAAATACATTGTTTTCATCAATGCCATCAGGTGATGCGCCCAAAACAGGATAATCTCCCCTTAAAAAGAGCCCACAGTCAGAGATTTTCACGCCTAATTTGCTCTCCACAACATTTTTTATAGCAACTTCTAAGTTCCTGCCTCGAGACATGGCCAAATTATCATCTATTCTATATGCCCCTAAAATGGTTTCAACCAGCACACCATCCTTGGTGTGGCAGTGGGCAGCTTCATGTAACTTAGAAGCAGTTATTCTCCCATATCTTAATGAGTGCCACATTTCTGAACTACCTTGCTGTTCAGTGTCCTTCTCTGCTGCAATAATATCTCTGTCTGTGACATTGTGACTGCAGTAGTCCACAAAATCATCTGCCCTTCGTGAGTTCACACTATAATGAAACCCTATCAACAACGAGTGCAGGGAGAGGCTCTCACCATGACTCTCATGAGACCTCACTATTTGTGAGCTTGGGTGGCTCAATTTGAGAGAGTCTACAATAGATTTCACAAATAACTCTCTGTCTTCCTCTGAAACATTCAAAGCTACCGGCGCTCTCCCCATCTCATCTGCAGTTATAAACTTTTTTCCAGTTCCAATGGAGGAGAGCCTAGACTTCTTCCAATAACATTCTGTGGATGTTTTCGCAGGTTCCTCACTCCTTCGATGTAACCAAAATAACAAGGCCACAGCATGTTTACATCCTCCTAAAAATATAAAATGCTATGATGTATTTCGTCTGTGATACCCAATTTCAACGGGGCATCATGATTAAACGTTCATAATATTTCGTTGTGTTAAAAAGTAATTTGAGCTGTATATTTGAATAACGATTGTTACTATATCACATGAATGCTCACCAGTAGATGCTGCACAGTCTTCACATTCTACGGCTAAAACCTTATCCTCGTCCTCATTAATTACAGCTTTAACTTTGTAACCGCTGCCCCTGATTTTGTGCTCACGTGTTACCTTTGCCTTGACTGTGCACATAGCTCCTTCTCTTCTTACTTGGACATAGCCCAGGGCATTATCGCCGTAAGATTCTCTTCCGGCTCTATAAAATAAGTTAATTTCACATTTTCAATTGACACAAATAAAATTAAGCAAGTAAAAGATTAAAAATGCAACATGAATCCTGCTTCTAAATAAGTGCAACACGCAGATAGTGTAAGCCAATGTACAGTTTAAATATACGTGTAAATGATGGTTATTTCACCACATCACGTATTAGCTTCGTATGATTATGAGAAAAAAACCAACCTTGCCGTTTTCATGCCACGTATTTCTGCTCCCACAAAATTCGAGTTCTGGCTCATGAACTCCGCTACCATTACAGCGTCAATAGCTGGTAGATTGTCTGATTGTCCTTTGGAAAATCCTGGAATCATTTCTTGGTAGGAGAATAAACACCTCGGATAATATGTGTTTATTAGTAATCGACTACTAAACAACGCAACTGACCACAGCGAGCAGATATATTATAAAGATAGCGGAGATCGAGTGTTACGGGGGTTTTTCACGATATTTTCAAGTGGTTCTACGTCATCAGGGCCATCAGCCAATCAGACGCCTTAATTCTTTTTTTACATATTTTAAGGCTAATATTTAGCTTTAATATTAATTTTTCGACTTTAATATCAACATTTTCGTATTCTAAGGAAAAAAATGAAGGGAAACGATGTAAATCTGATACATAACAAATTTTATGCAACTGGCCCAATGGGCCTCTCCTCCATTGGAACTGGAAAAAAGTTTATAACTGCAGATGAGATGGGGAGAGCGCCGGTAGCTTTGAATGTTTCAGAGGAAGACAGAGAGTTATTTGTGAAATCTATTGTAGACTCTCTCAAATTGAGCCACCCAAGCTCACAAATAGTGAGGTCTCATGAGAGTCATGGTGAGAGCCTCTCCCTGCACTCGTTGTTGATAGGGTTTCATTATAGTGTGAACTCACGAAGGGCAGATGATTTTGTGGACTACTGCAGTCACAATGTCACAGACAGAGATATTATTGCAGCAGAGAAGGACACTGAACAGCAAGGTAGTTCAGAAATGTGGCACTCATTAAGATATGGGAGAATAACTGCTTCTAAGTTACATGAAGCTGCCCACTGCCACACCAAGGATGGTGTGCTGGTTGAAACCATTTTAGGGGCATATAGAATAGATGATAATTTGGCCATGTCTCGAGGCAGGAACTTAGAAGTTGCTATAAAAAATGTTGTGGAGAGCAAATTAGGCGTGAAAATCTCTGACTGTGGGCTCTTTTTAAGGGGAGATTATCCTGTTTTGGGCGCATCACCTGATGGCATTGATGAAAACAATGTATTTGAGTTCAAGTGCCCTATTAGCTTGAGTAGCTATGCAAAATATATTGTTCAATGCAATGGTTCATTCTTCCCTGCAAAACAGCATTTTGCCCAAATGCAGCTACAAATGCTGATGACTGGTAGGAGGAAGGGGTATTTTTGTGTTGCTAGACCTGACTTCGAGGATAGCCAGGAGGTCAAAATAGTGTCTGTTGACTTTGATCAGCATAAATGCATGGCATTGATTAATAATGCAATGAAGTTTTGGAAGGAAAATATATTTCCTGTAATGTACAATTCTTTATTTTGATTACTTACATACTTGATACTTGTGTTACTGTTGGTTTTATAAAGAGTAATATTAACAAATTTCTTATGTTTCCTTGTATTATTTGTCTATACCAATGCTTGGAAGAGAGCTATGACAGTGAAGTAGTGATTATGGAGTAGGACAAACGGAAATCCTAATCTTACTGCCTAAAGCAATGAAGTGGAAGAGAACATATATGCATTTTCTATTATGTCTCCCTATCTATATTGAACTTTGATATTTGATATCATATTACTGCCATCAAGAATTACATTCAATACATTGCCCCACTGTCTGCCAACTAAATCAGTTCATTTACATTAGAAAGATATTTTATGAGTACTTTAAATCTATAATTTTTCTTCTACTCCTAAAATAGGTTGCCAATGTGACTGCAATAATTGTTGGGCCTAGTCAGAGGCATTTTCAAACGGGTTTCAAAAGATAATTTTGATTTTCCTTTGACCTATCTAAAGCTTTCGATTACACTTACTATGAAATTTTATTTCTTAAGCTCAAGAGTATGGTTTCAAATGAAAGTCTCTAGACTGTATTATATGTCTTCTCTCTATTAAGTAAGAATTGTAAAATATTCTCCATTTGTTGGTAACTCTTTTTCCCCCACCACTGAAAATTAAAAGTGCTGACCCTCAAGGTCTTAATCTTGGTACAATCCGTAACAATTTACTACTCATTTAATTATCAAGCAAAGTATACCTCAACCTGCCAACCCATACTGTTTTCAGGAGATAATTCATGCCTTTGGTATTGGTGAATATCATTGGAATAAGAGGGTACATCATATATGTCATAGGGATGTTCATGTGGTGTGCAACTAACTGACTCCAAATACAGTTGAAGTAGTTAATACAAAAATTATTATCAAAAATTGTTCTCCTTCATCAAGCCTATTACAAGGAAAAGACAGCAATTCGAGAAACCCTCAACTAACATAAAATTCTGAGACTTTCATCTTAACGACAATCCAGAATGGTCACACGATGTAGATAATACCATAGGGGTTAAGGCCATATATATCTTCATTGTCACTAAAGAATTCAAAGCTTACGGTGACACCTTAAAAATGCATCATAATGTGTATAATATGGATATGAATCTGAATTATTCATAAAATATTTCATAGAATAATAGCAGTCATGGTGCTGCTGCTTACTTCACGCCATTGATTTGTTTAGTTGAAGGAAGGAAATAGTCAAATATGCAGCTGCAGTGGGAAGCATTTTGTATGTTTTAGGCAAGACATCATAAGGTATAACAACTGAACTTTGTAACAATGCTACAAGATACAAAAATATACAATAAGAATAAATTGAAAAAAGACATATCAAAGGTATCTGTAAGGATAATGCGCTATCAGTGAAGGTAGCCAAAGACAGAAGTATTATGATGATCAGAGCACATTTCAATGACATTACACAATTCTTCCTTGACAGTTTATGATGCCACATGTCACAGCAACAACCATATCTTTTTTGCTGATGGCATTGTGAGATATGCAAGCATGGAGCACAAGATACCTGAATTCCCTTAATCTGCTAATAACTCGCTCCACATGTATTCTCAAAGCAGCAATTTGCTTTGTCTCCCTCACCTGCATGGAGTTTAGCACCTCACCTGAGGCAACAATAGGGGGTCTTACCAGCTGGCAACCTTTCTTTGTCAGTAATCCATCTATGTGCTTTAACTGTGCTTGTGCTTCTGCCATGACTGATACCCCTGATGGGAGAACTTCAAGGAACCCACAATCCTCAACTATGGCTGCATCACTGGCACGACCTCCATAACCTTTTGATACAAAATTAACTAGGCCATCTGGAGTACATGAAACTAAGTACTTTAGTGTATTACACTTTTTGTACTCGGACCATGTAAGGGCCTGAGACAAAGGATTCGATGGCTTTTCAATCTCTACTTCAAAACAATCAATTATTGATTCCACCTTGGCATATCTAGCCCGAAATGGAATGGGGAGATTCATTTTTATATCAAATGAGGAAGGCCAAATAATAAGTCCTCTCAAGTAACTATACATTAGGGGCAGAATCTTTGCAAATATGCGACTGGCCTGACTCTTGCTAATGCCAAAGTCATGCCCGAGGACTTCAAATTGTTCATTTAGTCTTATTTTCTTTAGAGTCAACACGATTTCTCCCTCTTTACATTTAGTGAATTCACACAACTTTTCAATTACTGTGTATGAATCCACTGGTAGACCTATATAAAGTCTAGGATAAACTTTAATCCTTTTGATGATGGCTGATGATACATCCATCACACCACCCAATGGAAATGAATCAAGGATATCTTCTTCCCCAAATTCATACGAGTCATCTGAAGGGGCTTGCATTTCTTCTTCAGAAGATGATGATGCCTCAGCACTGAGCTCCATGTCTTCCACTGCCTTCTTTGGTTGCTTAGGCAACTTCAGAGGTGACGTACTGTTAGATACTGTTCTCGGAGAACATTGAACACCCTTGCTTCTCACATTTTTTAACATTGTGTTAACCTAAAGTAAATGAAAATTCAAAGATGGATTAGTACTTGATATAGTCTAATTTAAAGAATATAACATGCATCCATTTATTTATTCCCAAATTGATGACATCCGTCACTAAATCCCCAAATTAAAATCTTCCATCTTTCACATACAATGGTGGTTATGAATAGTCATGTATAAAAATTCCCTAAAAGCAAACAGTGGATAAGAGAACTAATAGGATGATGCTGCAAACTTTACTGCAAGTCAAAAACCCAAGGAACAATTTCTAGCGGAACTAGTCAAAACCATATCATGCACTGTGATATGATTTCGGAAGCTAAGGAAATCTTCTCATCATTCCTACACCAGAGTTTGTCTATCATTCAATATTTACAATTATTTCTCTACATATTCACCTTATACATTAACTATTGATGGCAAATTGTTCCTGAGAAAATAAAAAAATTGAAGGGAGGATTCTTGAAATTTATGAATCCCACTGCAATTTATGAATTCCACTGAAAATATTATCACCTCTCTCAATTTACAAATTCTGTTATTAATAATGGGTACAATCTTATTTCAATACTGTTCAGAGTTTTTTTCTACTGATGAACAACTATTAAATGCAGCACCACTCTTAGCCAAAGCAAGGGCTATTATTGCTTTACCTTTCAAGGCCTCACTCAATTTAATACTAGTTTTCATACCGTTGGATCACGCTTGGATTAAGCTTTTTTAGACTCCCTTCAAGCATAGAGTAAGTATATTATTATTAAAGTCTCCTGCTGTATTTCCTCAGATACTTTGTTGGACTGTGACCCTGACCATTCCCCCAAAAACATAAACATTAAACCCTCCAAGGATGTTGATTTAGCTACTTACAAAATCCTAATTTATCATTACAAAAACAGTGATTATGTAATTTATGTATTTAAATATGACAGCTTATTCTGGTTCTTGTAAATGAACATGCAAAAGTGCCAGCTCGTAAATAATAATAATTATTAATCTAAGTACCTGCACGGAAATATTTTTTGAGCAGTTCTCTTCTTTACTGTTCTCGCCACAGCTTATTCCAGGTGTATCCTCAGGAGTATTTGGCAATGGAAGAGGATATTCCGTCGATCCAAGGCTTTCATTCAGGCATTCATTGACCCGTTCCATTTCCTGACACTCTTCCATGGCATCGGCCACTAAACTTATTCGCTGCCTCTTCACAGTTGCAGCTCGCTGGGGCCTGATATGGCTACTCTCTCTATCTTTCTGACAACTGAAAATGTGCGGAATGACTCCCTTTTTCAGATAGAGTTTTGAGACCATTCCCATTCTATACTCAAGTATATTTTCGACGTCATCAGTGACCTATTTAAAAGAAATTTTTCGTAAATGAAATGCACATTAACAGAAAGCAACATCTATGTTATCAAGAAAAATGCACCTCCCATTTCTGCCGGCGAATGTCTTATAAGAAAAGACGCAAAAGACAATTGCGATATAGCATACTTATCTTAACACTGGTACTCACATTGAAGTGGTCTTCGCAGCAAGAGAAAGTGGTTTTCGGTCCGAGCATTTTATCTCTTCGTGCCGCCGTGAACCACTTCTTACGCAGTTCGGGATCCGTAGGACCATTAAAAAATAATTTTTCTGGGTTCCTATTAGTCGTACTCTGGCAGTGCGGGACGAAACAGTATCTATAAGACTTGCTAGATGGAGCCATACTTCTCGTAGGCACCAAAAAACTATGTAGAATGGATGAATTTCCAACATTTCCAACGTTACACCAGAACTCCAACGTATTGCTGTCCTCCGTCGAGTGGTGTTTCGTCACATCCGGTTGGCGGCAGAAGTGGCCCGTTTGAAATGACTTTCAAAAATCGAATTTTTGAGCGCTGATTACTTAATAACGGCGCATTGAAAAAATACCTGGACTATTTTGTCACATCTCAATTTGATCATATTTTCATATACCAAAGTAAAAAAAAATCATGCAACTGGCCCATTACTAACCCTTCAGAAACTGGCAATGTCTGAGAAGCAGACATTTCGTGAGAGACGTGAATCTCACTACTTTCCTCGTGCGTTAGACGAGGTGGAACCACTTCTCAAGAGGATTCTCGTTCATTATTAGAAACTTCACTTCCATCGGACAAATTAGCCTTATTCCTAGCCTTACGATCCTCGCCCGTGGTTAAATAAGTTTTATCGTACGGGTTGTCAGTACCTCCAGGCATTTTGAAAAGTGAAGTGACGACAACGAGAAAAAGAGAGAGAAAGAGCGAGAAATAAAACTATCTCTCATTATTAGAAGAATCCAATCGACCAAAAATAGTGCGAGAATGACTAGCTGCTATCCAAACTATCAAGAACATTACGAAAAAAATGTCAAATGGCATATGACCACGAGGAAAAGTCGGCAACACTAGTCACGTAATCCCACACGAACCAAAAAGCACTTACGGCGTTATGGTAGTGACGGCTGGGAGCCGCTCTGGGCGACCGATGCCGATCGTTTTTTCCTCTGCCGGAGTTCACATACCACTCAATTGCGGAAAAACTAGAAGATATAGAGACTTGCTGTTTTCTTTATTGTATTTAGGAGACGTGTATTCACATACAGGGAGGAAAGAAATAGTAATATGTCCTCAGGTGATCGAGAAAATCAAGTTGGACTTTGGCTAATTATAACTGGACTCCAAGCTAAAACATGAAATTTCTAAAACGAGTATTCTGTGGCTGCACCTTTCTTCCACAATCACCTTGAGACCCACAGTTCTATGTCAATTCGCGTGGCCTAAAATGGGTACACCGTGGAGTACTGCAGGCCCAAAACGGTGACGAAGGACGTGATTCGGGCCAATTCGAATTTCTTACCTCCCCTCGCCCCGCTCCGCCCTCCCAACAACGGCAACGTCGCAGAAAGTGGAATGGGGACCGCTCCCCTCAGCCCCTCATACGAAGGCCCACCTTTCCAGCTCTCCCGTGTCGCAGTCAACACAGGGAGATTGACTAGCGAGTATCAGATTAGTACTCTTAGCTGGGTTCAAAAGTTGAAGCAGGCTGATATAGCAGTAGCTCCAAAAGGATTACTCGCGACAAATTTCAACAAATAAGAGTCTCAAGAGTGCCAATACGCTTCATATAGAAAAACAAAAGAATTGACAGTTGCGAAATAGATATAATTTCATCTTTCTTTATTATGAGAAAATTAAATGAATTTTTGGCTAACCAATGATCCCTCACAAGAAGTAACTTGAAATAGTAATCTGTCATTATATTTTTTGCCCTCCTAGATAAATCAGCATTTTCCGCTTGCGATATGTACACAGCCATCGGCTCCTACTGCGTTCCTAGTTTAACTGCTTCAACTTCACTAACATGTTGAATGAAGACCTCAATCGATTCTTACCTTCTTCCCGATGCTTTTCACTCTCTGCCTACCCTTACGAGTCGCGCGTAATAGTTAAATGCTATAGTAGTCAACTCCGACGTGTAAACCCAGCTTTGAAGCCATGGAGAGGGAGAGAAAGAAATTATTTTCGACTTCGCTGAGTAGGAGCATGGAAACTTCCAAGTGTCACGGAGTAAAATCTTGTGCCTCTGAAGTTTCACTTCGTTGGGAGAATCGGCAATAGTAAAAGCAATAGCCTCAACCCTTGAACTCGTTTAATTGTGGCAGCTTCAAAAATAGCTTCTTCAATTCTTTTCAAAACACAAAATTAAGTCTTCCATATTAAGTTGAGGAAGTTTTTGATAAAATATTGGGATTTTTAAAGAATGAAGTACAGGGGTTTTGCTATATTGTGATGTTTGAATTGATTGCGAGTGTAGGAGAAGGAATTTTGGACGGTTTAGTTGGACAACATTAGCTTGGGAAGAGATATTATCGGTGTAAACGATGAATAGACTTTTTAATAAACAATCAAGATATAAAAATACAGTTACAAAAACATTTCTGGCAGCTAAAGTGAACATATTTAAGTAATACTTTTTTACTAATTTTGGAAGTTGATATACGATTAGAAAGAGTGAAGTGAGGAAATACAGTTGAGAAGAGGAACTTTTCAAAAATATTTTCTTACATACTATAGGATAAAACATCTTAAATTGAGAAGCAGAAATCCAAATGATTAGACATATTACGACGTAAATAGCTGCGTGAAATATTTTATTAAATTACATTTTGGAGAAATTATATCTTCGCTCTCTTTTCCACTATTGCCTTGCTGATATGAGCAGCTTCTCTTATATCTTCAATGCAAAGCCTTTTGCCGTACCTAGGTAGGACTATTTCCGGCAACAAGCATTCCATGAAGAATCTATAACAGAAAATTAGAGGTAATTGTTCCACATTTCAATTCTATTGGATATTCAGTAAAAGTTTAAAAAAATTACTTTGTGAGCTTTGGCTCCACTTCCTTCATCCACCATTCATTGTTGGGCGGAATTATTTCTAATTCGTGGCTCCAACCTTTCGTATACACAAAAAATAAACATCTGGCCCTTTTAGTCATCCTTAGTTGACTTTGCACCTGATAAAAATAATTGTGCGTCTCTTTAAGGATATATTTTCCATCTTTTAGCTGCACATAGGGAAGCTGTAATGATAATGATAAATAATTAGGGCGAATCTGTTCACTGCATATATGACATGGTTGTATTCAAAACGCTGTGTCGTGTTATGATATTTGCTCGATAAATTTGGCAGTATCAACAGCAGAAAATCAAAAATTAAGGGGCCTTCGAAATAAGTTTTAGGTAAGCAAGTAGACTAGTATTAAATAAAAAAATATGAGTTAAATTACAAATCTATAAATGGAAATTAGTTAAATGCATAAATGAGTTAAATTAATAAATGAAAAAACGACCAAATTTTATATATTTAGCTGCATATGCTACTATTTATAACCTTTTTTGCATTAAAAGCTTCTTCAAATGTTGGAAAGGAGGCAGCGGTGACACCAGGACACTTCACTTCTAAGACAGTATCGCTTCCAATCAGACCGTCTAATAGGAAAAATTAAATTGATAGAATGAGTTTACATTAGGTAAATTTTAATATAAGAGGTTTATCTGAATGATTTACAGACAGCATTGATATTACCTGGACTAGCCGAAAGATATGGAAACTCCTCATCAACATATAAGCCGCTGGGTTCAACCTTGTATCCCATGCTTCGCAAGTGATCTTTCGCTATCTCCTCCATGTTTTTTCCATTCACCATGTCCGGAGTGCATACGGATCCGTATAAAATGGAATGCACAAGCCTTTTACAGGAGGTGTATGGTCGCATATGGCAAACCTCCCCGTGATTGGAAGCGGACAATCTTTTCCGACGCTCTGTCATCCAAATACTTCTGTCTACTTGAAGCGTTGTAGACTTCTGCAGTTGAAATCTATCCTCTGCGGTCATTCTGCTTAATTTTTCAATGAAATCGGCTTTCATGCGTTCCAATAATTCTAGTGACTCTGGTGCATCATCATCCACC
The DNA here is from genome assembly GCF_921293095.1 of Ischnura elegans. Lineage (NCBI taxonomy): Eukaryota > Metazoa > Arthropoda > Insecta > Odonata > Coenagrionidae > Ischnura > Ischnura elegans. Next base: position 78,895,859 of record NC_060252.1, on the reverse strand, counting down.
ATCCCGTAATCTTTGTCAGGCCCAGCTCTTTTTGCTCCTGTTTTCAATTTCTTTTTACTTTGCAGCCCTTGCGCTCTTCGTTCCCTCATTCTCTTGGTCTGCCTCATATTGTTATCTTCAAATGTTTTGGTGTATTTTCCTGAGATAAAAACGTCTTGACACTTATTTCACAAAGAATCCCCAGTCAACATTCCAAAAAAATTAAATCTACTTTTCTATGCCTTCATTCCTCTCTATTCATAAATTATTTTGATGGTTATGATAATTACTTACCAGGACTGTAACCACCCGTTGTTGCCTTGTGAATCTTTCCTTGAAAATGGCAAGAGGAATTCAGGGATACGACTGCAGAATGACACCGGGTTCCAAATGATTTACTTTTAGCATAGTTAATGCGTTTTCCGTTCAGATATTTCGCAGCTACGCTGTTCAAGGTTTCGCACATACTATTAGTAGCGCGAAAAATCAAACTTCTTGAATTATTTGCCATCTTCTCAACTAATTTCTGTATTGGAGTCCACATATTAGCAGCTATGAAGTCTGGCACTAAGTTAACCTCATCCTCTTTCCCGTCTGGCCCTTTACAAAAGTAATCGGCGCATCGATCATGCTGCCCGAACACATGGCTAGGACAATTGATGATGTCGTTACGAAGTGCCATTATTCGGTTTTGCATGGAGATACCTGTTAAAATAAATAAAGGTTAATCACACGTATTTTCTCGTCTCATATGCCATGAATAACCTCTAATTTTAATACCTTTCTGATTTTTCCAGTGTATACTAGCACAGGAAATAGCTGTGCGAATCTTCATGACGTTTGCATCCAGTTTATGACGAGGGTGGGCTGGGTATTGCGTGTCATCCTTAATTTTGCGCATATTGTTGCAGAAGTTTCGTCGAAGGTGGCTTATGCATTCAATTTTTTTCACGGGCATTGCAATTCCGTATGGGCTGGTCTCCAGTAAGCGTCTGTGGACACTACTGTCTCCGTCACCTATTATAAACAAGATAAGTGTTTGAACTGTTTGGAATATTCTCTCGTTCCCTTTGAGCAATTGAATTCAAATACAGGGAGCGAACCTATTAATTGGTGGAATATAAGATTATGCATCGATTCACTCTTTGCGAAACCTTCTGCAATTATGTCAGCTTCCATGCTGGTCGAGCTTCCATCCCAATTTTTAGCACATTTAACCTTGTGAGCTGGGTCTATAGGTTCGCTTCGTGCCTCCCTCAAAGCGCAATAACTGCAGTACTTATTCCTTACTGCCAGAAATAACACCTTTTTTGTTCGTGCACCAACTATGGCTGCCTAAAATGAAACATTCATCTTAAAATGATATTAATACCATTACTCTTTTCTACTGATTAATTTTTTTTCCAGCAGGGAATTTTTGCCTGCGCGTTATATATAAAATGTAAGTGCACTAATTTATAAGCAACATGAAAATCATCTGGCTATGTAGCCAACCTCGGAAATATTTTTCATAGTGATTAAAAATTGCACGAGGCGTAACTACTTATAATTTATTAAAAATAGGTTAGCCTATTTGAGAACCCATACTTATTAAATAATTTATAGGTACCTAATATTGACTCCTTACCTGCCCCGATAGTGAGTCATACTTCGTTTTATAACTTCGCTTGCCCCACATACCATCAGCGATGACCGTGATTACAGGTCTACCATCTTTGTCAAATGACCCCTCCTCTAAGGCAATTCTTCTTTCCTCCTGCCCTGCTGTGGCCATCTCCTGCGATGCAACACTATATATTATTTCTCCCAGCTTATCTTCATATTTTGCATATGTTTTGGCGGTCATGCAATGCATGTTGAGTGCTGCACAAAGGGGGCTTAGATTTGAGTAGCCGCCGCCACCATCAATTGTCCCTGTTACTGCAGCATCGTTCACGTCCATCACAGTGCCAGAATCATCCTGACTGTGGATCACTGTCTCCTTCCCGCACATTTTACACTTAAACTTCCAGTGACAGAGGAGACCAGTCATCCATTCGCCTACGTATTCACAGTCCATAAATGAGCATCCTAACTGGTGTTTATCTGAAAATATCTGGGAAAACATATAGAAATGCTGGACTATACTACGGCTCCTGTCATGAAGAGGATCCAGCCCTGATTCTTCACTCTCAATGATTGACGCTTGAGACCTGCAGAAACATTTTAAACAAAAAATGTAAACGCCTCCTTCACGCAGGTATCCAACAACTATTCATGGTACTAGTATAATCACCTTTGGTGCGATTCAAACGGTTTGATAGGAGATACGTCCATCGGCATGCCCATATCATATTCGTCGACGTTGGATTGTCTCCCTAGACGAGGAGTGGAAGCTTCTCCCATTTCAAACGTCTTGCGGCGTGGGGTGCAGTTTGCCTTCGCAAGAAAGATGGTATCTTCTGCTTGAATTAACCCCTTGCCTCCTGTTTCTATTCGTCCCTCATCCTTGGATACGCTTAAAAATGTAACGATATTCAATAAATAAGAACATGTTGCCCTAACATGGCAATGACTAGTAGTATTCTTTTCACAGGAGATATAAATGCCGCATCCGGCCACCGCTATATATATTCTCAACCTACCTTGTGGATATTTCAATACAATCCGAAGCAGAAGCATCACTGTCCTTTGCCAGAACAGGACAGTTTCTTGGAATATTTCTGTCTTGTTGTACTCAGCCAATCCATATGTGCCGGATGTTACATTTTCACTATAAAACTGCAAATATTGTCTTCAAATATTATCAGTAATACATTTTAAGACTTTCAGGAGGTAAATAAGATTCACTTTGATTATCAGTGCAAGTTTGGTCACAATTCATAAATTAATAAACGAGTTATAAATTGTTTTGGCGTGTAACGGATGTTACACAAAGGGGAACAGCCTACTTTAGTTCATGGATATCTAACTAAAATTCAGCCCACCTAAGATACCAGTGGAAATATTAAATATTTGTTAGCTTTATATAATGTATATACTTTACTTTGAGCTACAAATTACAACTCTTAAAATATTAGAAATAACTAATAAAAATTATTTTCCTTTGTAACGGATGTTACATCGATTTTGTAACGGATGTTACACAATTTTCCCCCTTGGTAAAATAGCCTATAAAATGAACCCCTTTGAAAATTTTCAGATTTAAAACACAAATTAAGGTATATAATAAAGAATGCAGATGATTTTTATGAAATAAATTATTTATTTATTGATTTGTCATCATATAAAATTCACTTACTCTTACATAAATAAAGTTAAATCATACGTTGAACCACATTAGGCTTATTATTTTTTTATACAAACTGAATAACTCAAGTATAGCCTATATAACATCTCATAAACTTAAATTACTTACTTTTACAAACATTAAACCAAAATATCAAAGCAATATTATAAAATAACATCAATGAAATCTAGACTTAAATTATTTTTCTTTAGCCTTTACGCTATTTATTTATAGTCTTCTTATACAAATTGTATAAGTTAGGTATATAGCCTATAATTCCTCTCCTGAAATTTCATTAGTTAATTGACAAACTTAAATCAAAATATCAAAGCAATACTATAATGCAACTCCATTTAAAACTGTTCCTCTAAAGAATTATCGTTCTAGCTCATGTTTTAACATACCTACGATAAGTTACTTATATACAAGGATTGGGTATGGATACTTATAATGTACCCTGTCCTGTCCTGCACACGTTATATCAGGGTTTGGTAGAATTTTTACTATTTGTTCAAAATCAACATACTTTTCACCATCTTCATTGATTTTAAAAAGACAGCCTTCGTTACCAACTGCAGTAAGAAACAAAACACCAACTTCTCCATCATCACAAACCGGAGTTTGACACACTGCCGCATATGTAAAACTGTTTCTACTCGTATTGTACTTCACCAGCACATGTGTGTCAGGGACGATTTGACTTTCTTCAATTACTTGTTCTTCTGCACACTCATCTCCAACAAGTTCTGCACACTCATCTCTATCAAGTTCATTCTCCAGTTGCCAAAGAGCCCCAACTCCGCTGATACAAGAACTGACTGATTCGCTGGATTCCGAGTCACCGGAATATACATCGGAATATCGAAGGGGGGTTTGCTTCGTCTTCTTCTTTTTTTTCTCCCCAGGACTGACAACAACTTGATGTTTATTCATCGAAGATCGGTTGGTGAAAGCAGCAAGAATATGCTTTTCATCAAACTTTTTAAAGTGATGATACTTTTGGATTCCTATAACTTCTGCTGCGTTCTCCCATCGTTGTTGTAGCATTTTTCCAGTCTCGACTACATCTTGTTTTGGAACGAACAATACTTGGACAGATTCACAGGTTTTCTCACAGACATCAAAAAACTCCTGTGCTGTGTTTATTATCACAGAGCGGGATTTGATCTTAATCCAGATCTGTCGCTTGAGTTGGCCTCCGATTGCATCGACAGCACCTTTCCCATGACCAGGTGCAAATGAGCTCCATTCAACATTCTCTACATTCAAATCGTTAGCAAGGAAACAGATATTTGAAGTAGTGAATTTGCTCTTAAATTGAGCAGAACAGTTGTCTGAGAATATTAGCAGGTTTGTCAAATCCTCATAACAAAATGCCTTGAAATGGCTGATAATAGTTTTCAAGAAAACCCAGCTTGATTCTTTAGAATGAGTTAAATCATCACTTCCTACAACATAGGACTTAACTCCATTCTCATACCAAATACAAGCTGTAAATAAAGTTACTTGTCTGTGGCCCCAGTGTCCACTCTGTATCTCATCTTGAGGCGTAAGAGAAACGTTTTCAGCATAGTCGATTTGTATGATAGCTGTACCCTTGTTGATCTTACTCTTAACATGATCAAAGTATGCTGATTGCACCTTCTGGACAAAACAATGGAATTTAAAACTTGGTAGCATTTCATTAATTTCTTTAACAACTGTTTGTAATGCAGTTGTTTTTTCAACTACTTGGTATTTACCTTCAATTTTCTGCCAAGTTTTCCACTTTGTAATTGCTGACAAATCAATGTTTTCCTTCAACACAGTTTTGATATCTTGAGTACAAGTTTTGCATTTATTAGTCATGCAACTTTCGCTCATAGTGTTGCAGCACACTAAGTCCAACAAGCTGCGATGGTTAAAATTTGATCCTAAACCAGCAGCAGTCTTTAACCCCTCTACCAAGAAAGCAAAATTTGCATGTTTCACACACACACAAACATTGTGTGGTGTGTTAGCCACTGGTAGAACATGTTTAGGTCTCAAATCAAAAAACTTGGATCTGGATACAGAAACATTGTATTTTTCCTGAAACAATTCTCTTGCTTCGTCTATAGTCATGACTAAAAATCTTTTTTGTTTTTGAATTTTCTTCTGTGTTTCAGGATCATATATTTTTACACAGTCCCTTTTCCCCGGGGCTTGCCAGCTGATATCATCGGTTTCGTACCATTTTATAACTTGTTCGTTCATTTCCTCACAAAACTTTTTTCTAGGTATGGTGTTTTGTTTTAGTTGGACTAAGTCTGAATCAGTTAACTTCTCAACTTTCAATAATTGCCGGATGACAGCTTTTTTCTTTTTAGGGCTGAAAGGCAGCGACTTCCGCACTTTAAACACCGCCTTCTTAAGAGTGCTTTCTTTCTTGTAAGAGCCTAAAACTTTAGTAGGAGTAGACTCACTATGGTGCGTTTGAGCAGGTCTTTGCTTTGCCCGCCAAGCTTTTACTCTTAAGCGGGTCTCTTCTTTTTTCTTTAATTTTTGTTCATCAGTCATTTCTTCTTTTGCTTTATTCCGGTTATCTTTGTTCCTTTTTGCGTCCTTTTCGAGATGTTCTTTCCATTTCTGTTCATTTTTTTTCTTGTTATACCAATATTTTGCCATCCTATTCTTAAACACAGGTGGGTTTTCAGAAGCATCTTCGTGACTTGCCATTGACAGGTCCTGTAACAAAACCACTCTTTGTAGCCAAACAAACTAAGACTCAAATTGGTTGTACAAAGTTATACAAATTAATGGCAATTTTGTATCAACTTAAATCTTTACTTTTATTTGTTAATCAGGCCTAGGCCTAATTAAAATAGTAGGCACAAACAATTTAGGCCAACATTTCTTTTGAAATTTGTATAAATAAAAACGGTCGGGATGTAGGCTAAAATAAAGCTATTTATATTAATTAATAGGTATTAATGATTAAATACCATTCAGAAGTATTTGGTAACTTGTTCAAATCCTAAACAGTGAAAATAGTGATAGTAAAGATAAAAATATGTGTGGTAAATGTTGTAAATAAGGTTATAACTAATAGGTTGATGCTTGTAACATCCGTTACGTAACGGATGTTACAAGATGTAAAACTGTTATAAAAGTGTAATTTGACATTAATATGTAAATTTAAAGGGATATACCAACAGATGCATTACTTAACCTTACTTTTGGAAACTTTCATTGTTTTCCTTAAAACCATTCATATAAATAAATAACTTTTTCATGTTTTTGTGTAACGGATGTTACATGCAACCTTCTTTTGTATAACATTTAAAAAATGCATTAAGAATCTTACCTGATCTTTCATTTTTGTGATGTCACTTGAACATAACCTCTTCTTCAATCTAATCACAGTTTAGTGAACTAGTGAATTGTGCCTCCACCACAGAGCTCAAAACTTAAACATTTTTACACAGAGGAATCCGGACCTTGAATGATGCAACTTCAAATCATTCAAAAAAGTGGGAAAAAATAAAAATATTAAAATTTACTTTTTTGATTCATTAAATTAAACTTATACTTTACAGTTGAACATAAATTATTTATTTCTCGTATTAAATCTAATTTTTTTCTCAAATTCCCCTTTTATGTGGATATGCTGTACTTTACGATGATTAGCATGCCACTAGCTAGAATCAATAAATAACATTTGAAATGGTGTCAGTCTCACACTGAATACATAAAAATAGTCTTCCTTTATTCTTTGCATTTTAAATTGCTCTTTCATCCTCCTTTCGGAACACAGAATTTCTTCAATGTTCTTATTGCTTTTCTATCATTAAGATCATTTGGCCAGCAAAAAGTCAGTCTGTCAGTGAAGACCTTAGATATTTGTTAGATGAAGTGGGGTGAAAACCCGGAGGGACCCCTTCGCGGAACAAATATAGCGGTTTTTGTTTACACCAGATGATTGGGTGGGCATAGTTAATTTTACATTGATTTATTGATAATACGAAAATTTGTCATCGATAAATTTTTGTTACATGCATTGAATTGATGTGGAAAGCAACTTTGCATGCTGTAAAAACGGGCTACTTGAGCCCTGCGGGCTAACTTGAGCCCAAAACTGAAAAATGAAGTTTGGTTCTTTGCGTGCTCTCAACATCAGTATAGCACCGCAATTCAGTGATTTGCTGGTAGGTTTAGGCAGTAGGTAGACAATACATCGAGTCTAGGAGGTTAGGGAAGTCACCACCGAGAGCAGTACTGGTTATATAACTTACACTCGTGTTTTTAATTATTTCACTCTGCAAACTTTCGTCTGTATAGACATTAGGAATAACTAAAACTGGAGATAAGTGCGTATATTTCATACCAGGTGTATTGTTAAAGCAAATCGAGACCTTTTTATATCCTGAATAGCTATTAACTGTACAGTATGTTGTTAAGTACAACTAGTACACATGTTCGAAAAATTCGGGCTACTTGAGCCCAGCCTGCTAACCCACTGCTACTTTTCTTGCTCTTGAGTGTATACAGAGTTTGGGCTCAAGTTCCCCACAACAATTTAGTCACTCTTTTAATGTTTAAGGACTGTGCCACCAATTACCAGCTTCTTTAAGAAACAGGAAGGGAAGAAGGTGGTAACAGGATACAATCTTACTTCACACCTCAGTATCAATTTTATTCATTTTTGTGATGCATACTTCGTTTGTCTCCCCTAAGTCATCCTACCTCACTCAACTACTGGAAGTAGTGTATTTTTCGCCACTCAAAATGAAGTGGAAGGGCGTTCTTGACCGATGGAAAGAATAAGGTGCTGGTAAAAGGATCGGTGCTTCCAAAGAATCAGTTCCCGACGCTGTTTCCCTTTGTTTTAGATCAAATTGGTGCAAATATATAAAGCAACCCATAGGCAGGCCTAAAGAAAGCTGGAGTAGTGCCTATAGACGAAATTCAGATTACGAGCCATTTGCCAAATCAATAAAAATCTAGAGAAAATGCAGAATTTTCTATGACTGAGAATGCATTTCTTCAATGACTGCAAGAGAAGAGAGGTGAGTTTGTTCCACCTCACCCTACTTAGAAGAAAAGAACTCCAAGTGTCACCTGGATAAAGTGTAAGAGTGCCCGACTTCTTCTCTTCCAATGCCTCTGTGGAAATCAGCACCCGTCAGGAAAAAGGTGCGAAAGTGAAGGCGCCATGAAAAAACCTAGACCAAAATCCGACAAAGGAACAAAAAGATTGAAAGACCCTTCATCAGAAGATGACGCATTCAGTTTTAGATCTGATGGCGACAGCGAAATCATCCTCTAAAATAGTATGAGGAGAATATAGGACACGTGCCTATGTAATTCTTCGTTAAAACTTTCGCGGGTACTCGTCATGTTGAATAAAAGCTTTTGGGCTAATCGCCGCGTCAATTCTTAGGTGGCCCCAACGTTTCCCGAATGATGCTGGTCGCTTTCTCGAGGGATTATGAAGAGATGGTAATTTAAATTCATATATATAGGTATCCGCCTCAGGTGGTGGGGGGAGGGGAGCGAGAGGTTGGAGGACTGGGTACTTGATTCTTTTTGCTGATTACCTCGCCTCCTCTCCTCAATACAAGTTTTTATTGACGACGGTAATCAATATCAGGGTTGTACATTCAAGAAGCGAACAGTTACTGCTGCGAAAATATTTACACCAAATTTTTGCAAAGCGATGTTGGACGACTATTTTAGCTTTACAATCCGGGTGACGCTGACAGCAAAGAACGATAAAAACGTAGATGAATGAAAGAAATGCCTCGCAAGATGGCCACAATTTCATTTGAATATAATTTTTAATGCGGAATTGAAATGGGTTTTCAGCTGGCTAAGTCCTTGCATTAATTACTTGCGAGTGAACATTCACATCCTAATAAACTCCGTGAAAAACCGTGTGTCGTGCGTCATTTGTTTTCAACACGATGCAGAGACGTAGAATCCTTCTAGCTAACAATAAGCGAGTGGAAGTGTCATGGTGCTCTGATGTCTTAGAGCTGCGGTGATCATTGAGTCTCTCCTCGACGTAGATGAGCTGTACACTGATCAGCAGCATGGGGATGCGATACAGGCAACGGAAAAACCCCGCAGTGAAGATCTAAGACAAAAGTAGCTTTAGAAAAACAGCGATGGAACAGGAATTATTTGAATACAAAAATTGTCCGGAATTGTCCCACCATATGATTTACGATAGGAACAGAGTTGCAATGCAGTGAGAAGAGAGTTTCCAAAAATCAATTTGGATACTACTGGAATAAATGAAACAGGCTGGGACAGAAGGAAGAGGAATGTAGAGGTAATGAATATTACGGCAATGTGAATAAAAGAGTAAGACAGTGAGTGCGAATCATGATAAAAAACGAAGTTTTGTATTTGATAAAGTATTTTAGGAAATAGATAGTGATAGACATTTCAATAGACTTACTTACTAAAAATCTACTTGCCATCCAGATGCATGAACACGCCAGGTAGTGTCAGTAGAGGAGAAGAAGTGGAGGAAATGTTCGATAAATAGAAAGTTTATCAAAGAACAAAAGATAGGGATGTGGCCATTTTGGGATGAGTCATTGAAATAAGTGAGCAGAATTAGTTTTCGGCGGCTTCCGAACGATGAAAGATTTAGTGATTATGTGTTATTATTTGAAGATTAAGGAGAATTAAGAGCCATACTATGGTGAAGATGAGCTTTTAAGCTAAAGGTTTGACTAACAGTAAGTAGAAGTTGTAAATAAATGGAGACAGGAAATGAAAGATGTATTTACCGCATCAATGTGAACGGGCACTGGAAAAAAAAACAAAGGGAGACGCTGGGTATCGAAGTGGAAGACGAGAGAAGCAACCACGGATTTAACTAGACATGATGGCTAAAATGCGATGAAGAAGAAAATGTAAAAAAATAAAAGAGAGAGAGGTAAAAAGACATATAATAAACTAAACATTGAATTTTGAAGAGAAACGTATAAGACCAGGAAATAATGGCATGAGGGAATGTAAAAAATCGATTGATTAAAACGTAGGAAAAGATGACTTAGTATTCTATAAATTTAAAAAATAGCCGGGATGGTTACAAATCACCTGAGTATTGTTTAGCCCTAATAGATAAAAAATTAAGAAGGCATTTGTGGGTTTTGTAGGTGTGGAGCAGATAATTATATTTCAGTTGGGAAGACGAGAGATATATTAAGCGATACTGCAGGGGTAAAACAGATGACTGATGAATACAACCAAAACAAGGAAGTAAAGCTGGCTGGAGCATGTAGAAATAACTGAGATAGAAAACGAAAGAAAAGGACGGTTGATTTAGAAGAGGAGACAATGGTAAGTGGGGATGAAGGGAATGCACAAGACAGGATTATCAGGAGGTTATTCAACGAAACCTGACCTGCTAAACAGCTAACTATTAGGTTGATAAGATTGTATCAGGGCCGCCCCTAGCAGGTGCGGGGCTAGGGGCGAACCTTCATGCGGGGCCCTTACAATACAATACAGTAATAGTTGAAATTGCGTTTTCAAAACTATAGTATATTTTAATTTTTTCACGAACGCGGGCCCCAGGGCGGTCGCCCCGCCCTAAGGCCGGCCCTGGATTGTATAATGATAAACTCGCACGCTCCGCGCGCTCGTTAAGGGGCTCCGCCCCTTAAAACCCCGGTTCCGGCTTCGCCGTCAACATTTGTGGTCGTTCGAGGACTTTCGAAGTTCGAATAATCTCACCTCAGCTAGGGGCCGGCTTCGCCGGCCAAGGGGAAGGGAGACGCCCCACTCATTCCTCGAAACGGCTTCGCCGTTCCTCGCTGTAGGGCGGCTTCGCCGCCCAGGGGTTGAATGTGAGTTGAGATGGGTGAGTCTACAGCGGCTGCGCCGCTTGAACACCGGGGCGGCTTCGCCGCCCGAGGGTTACTGAAGCTCCTCCTCGCCTACGCCAGTTACTCCTCGGAACGGCTCCGCCGTTCCTCGCTGTGGGGCGGCTTCGCCGCCTTGGGGTTGAGGAGCCCCCCGCGGCTGCTCCGCTTAGTCCTCATTAATGCTCTTCTCCACCGAGAGGGGTGCCCAGGGGGATTGGGGGGTATTAATGTGTTATACATGCGGTCACCGATCGTCCACAGTGATCACGTAGCGATGATTGTAAAGGGTAGTGTAATGCGGCGTAGTAGTGGCGACAAGTACCCATAAAAGAACACTTAATGGCAAGTTTTTCATTTTTTTGCGGGGGGTTCCAACGGAATACCGGGGGCTTTATACTTGTGTTGAACCAAAGAAATCGTCCTTATAAATTCCGTGCCGATAAGTCCTAGGGGTCCGCAACAGTGGCGGAGTTCTGACGATTCCTTTACCCGGAGAGGCTACTTATTAGAGAATTGTTTTGGGATGTTTCACGGGGTTATCGGGGGTTTTAATAAGTAGAAGGGGCACCGGCTAAATTGTAACAAAGTACTCGGAAATGCGACTTAAAAATTTTTTTTTCTGCGAGGTTCCAAGAGGTGATCGGGGGTTTTCTGATATTTTTTCCCGTATGGTTTACGGTGGTTCAGCCTCACCAAATATTCCGGATCTAGAGCTCAGAGGGGACGGGTAGTGCGGCGTAATGTTTGCGAGAAGTTCCCAAATAGGAGACTTAATGGCACATTTTACATTTGGGGGGATTTCAGGGGGATACCGGGGGTTTGTGTGTGTACTCCATGCGGTCACCATCCGTTCACAGAATTTCCGTAGGGATGAGTCGTTGGGGTAAGAACCAGCGGTGGAGTAGTCACGAAATGTACCCAAAAAGTAGACTTATGTGCAAAATTTTATTTTTTGTGGGGTGTAGGTGGGTTTACTGGGGGTTTATGGGTTTGTACTGCCAATGTTCATCAATCGCCCATATCAATTCCGTAGCGATGAGTGGTAAGGGTTGGAAAAGCGGCGGAATTGTGGCGAAAAGTACCCGAAAAGGCTACTTATACGCAAATTTTAATTTTGTAGGGGGTTTAAGGGGGTTTAAATTGATGATGTTATATGATCACATCCATTTACTATCATATCTAAGAGAAGTTGTCCCTATGGCATCCATATTTCGAGAGTAATACAATAAAAAATAAATTTCTCCCCGAAAAAAATTAGTAGTGCCCGCCATTTTCATTTTTTCGCCGTTATATCGATTAAATAATTTATTAAATGTTTATTTTTTCTGAAAGTCAATGCATTAGTGTATGCAAATACTAAGTTTGAAAGAAATCGATCAGGTTAAAATTTACAAAATCCTGTGTTAATCTTTTTGATTTCGTAATTTTCTGTGATTTTCGGTATATTTTAATTTTTTTCTGAGTAACCAAGGACGACGAAAGAAAATTGTTGCCAACATTTCGTAGACGATATTATGAGCATATATAATAATCATTTTCGTTATCCTACACCCGAAATTAAGTCGAGGGGAGCGGAAGGAATGAAATTTTTTTCGAAAAATCAATTTGTGGACGCCATTTTGGCTGTAATTTTCTCAAATGGAAACTACTAAATTTACTTAATTACGTGCCTTTCTTCATCAGCCTTCAAAAAATGCATTAACGACTCGTGTGGCACGCACGGTTCGCGCGCAGTAAAATAAAAACCGAAAGACGGTCACCGGAAAAAGCCCGATTTCGGCCATTTTGTCATCCTAGCGACGACACGTGGCGGAAACTTCCGGTTTTCGGATTTTTCCTCCGGATCATTTCGGGATCCCCGCATGCCTGCCAAATTTCAGCTCTCCAGCACTCCTAGAAGTGGTCGGGAATTTGTATCCATGAGTGAGTCAGTTACCTCAAGGGCTGTATATAGATAGGATTATTGCCTATTTGAACAAATTCAGCAATTAATTAGCAACATTTTCCACCAAAAAATGTTACCGTCTCTAAGCTTCATTTTTGTTAAGGGGAAAATTGTGCAGGGAATGAGGATGCAGAATAATACGGTGACTTACTTCCGTATTCCGATATTCCTTTTCTTTTTCCTGCGACGCTTATCCTTTCCTTTCGCCATATCTTCAGCTCACTTTCAGACACACACAACCTCTGAAACAGCAGATATTCAACTGACAGACGCGACTGCTCTCTCTTACCGGGTCCTCACGATAGGTGGAGAAAAGCGAAGAAGCTGAGGAGTCACGGCAGTCGGACATCAAACATGGGTGGGAGGCCAGACAGCCTCTCATGCAGGATCCATTACACCCCACAAATCGAGATAGGCCAAGCGAATTTCATTCGCTTCTCTTCGACCTCACCACCTCACCTTAAAACGATAGGTAACCTGATACTTACTTCGTCTCCACGCGTCGGCGAGACGGGCGGAAGCGAGGCCTTAGTCTGAGGGTATCACTCCCCATTCCACTTTCTGCGACGTTGCCGTTGTTGGGAGGGCGGAGCGGGGCGAGGGGAGGTAAGAAATTCGAATTGGCCCGAATCACGTCCTTCGTCACCGTTTTGGGCCTGCAGTACTCCACGGTGTACCCATTTTAGGCCACGCGAATTGACATAGAACTGTGGGTCTCAAGGTGATTGTGGAAGAAAGGTGCAGCCACAGAATACTCGTTTTAGAAATTTCATGTTTTAGCTTGGAGTCCAGTTATAATTAGCCAAAGTCCAACTTGATTTTCTCGATCACCTGAGGACATATTAGTATTTATTTCCTCCCTGTATGTGAATACACGTCTCCTAAATACAATAAAGAAAACAGCAAGTCTCTATATCTTCCAGTTTTTCCGCAATTGAGTGGTATGTGAACTCCGGCAGAGGAAAAAACGATCGGCATCGGTCGCCCAGAGCGGCTCCCAGCCGTCACTACCATAACGCCTTAAGGGGGTTGACCGCGATTTGAAATTACGTTTTTAACGGTTTTTATAACGCAAGGAGCCACCGCTTGTGTCGCCTCTGTCGAAAGTGGAAGGGGGTTTTGGAGCTGGAGGGGAAGGATGAATTTGGAGGATGGGAGCAGTGAGAAGGCCCTCCCGCCACGAGAAAAAAATATGAGGTAACATGAGAGCAATAGGATTAGATGTCTTTTGGAGCATCAAATTTCCTCCCACCACTCCCCAGTAGAAGACATTCAGTGACTGCTCGCTTCGATGTCCCCCCTTATCAAAAGTCAGGCTGCTAATATGAGTCACCTAGTGGGCATAAGGGCGATAAACAATAACTTATCGCAGTTATTGTTGTACCTCAATAAATGTAGAAGATCAAATAAATGCACAAAATCTAAAAAAGAATGAGTCCAAACACGACGTATTTTTGACCATATTTAAAGAAGTAAGGCGTTTTAATAAGAAGACCGTCGCTTTCGCCGTACCTTTACGTATTGAATCATTCCTAAAGTTGAAACTCTAAAGTGATTGAAGACGATATGTATTTGGCTGCGTTTTTACAGCACTTGAAGACTAATGTGCTGTAGTAACGGGAATAGCTCACTTAGAAACATTTTCTCTTTTTCTCATTTACAGCCAATTGAATATAGGTCCCCGAGCCATTTTTTGTTTAGTACTATGAAGATGCATCGAAAAAAATTACGCTAACTCCGTAAAATCAATCTTTTATTGCTAATAGCATACTGAAATGGGGAAATCACTGGATTGAGTTACATCAAAGCACATAAAATTCTATTGGGGTTGTTAATGTGGATACATAGCTGCAATGTAATTAAACACGAGAAAATTTTAGTACATGGTGTCTCCTTTTATTTAGCGGAAATCATAAAAATCTGCTCGTACATCATTACATTACTTAATCATTAATCTTTTAGGATACCTAGGATGTATTATTTCTCTAAGTAGGTGGTCCATGTAGAAATCTTTCAATTTTTCTTCCATATTGTGAGTCCAGAAAGCATCATCTTTATTAATTTTCTCAAAAAGCATTCCGTGAGGGCTCCAGATCAGGAAAATGCAATATTTTTTTTTTACTATGTGCAACTGACCTTGCACTTGATAATAATAGCAGCTATTTCTTTATAGTGAGAGCTCTCCTTCAATCAATTCACAATATTGGATTATTTTCTTCTCGAAAGCTTCTCTCGGGGAAATATTTCTACAAGAATAAGGGCATTTCACCTCTAATATTCCTTCTCCATTCTGCAATATTCCATCAGGTGATGCGGCGAGGAAAGGAAGTTTCTCGTCTACAATGAGGCCTGATGGATTAACTCTTTCACCATTCTTGCGTGCGAAGTCAGCCACAGCCTTTGCTTCGCTTACCTCCCCGTACTCGGTCACTTTGTTTCCTTTAAAGGCTGGGTAAAGCAAACTTTTCACTGTATTTGCGCGAGGCGTTTTGGGGCGTAATTTACACACACGTCCGAAATTTGAGGCAGTTAGCCTCTTCAACCGTTCCGCAACCCAAATATCGCATCGTCGCTGCTCGCGGGTACTTTCCTCTAATGTCTTTCTTGCGGCGTTGTTTAGGCTCAACGACTTAAGAAACTCTTCTCTCTTCTCCTGGTCTACCTCTAAATTCTCGTCATCTTCAATTGGAGAACTTTTGTCCACTAGGCCGTAATGTTCATCTGGACCTGCAACTCTGAATCTTTTACTCCTGTTAGGTGGCATTTCCAATCGCCGCTTACACCTAATTTCCGATCCTCTGCTTCGACTTACGGCAAATCTTTTTGTAAAATAACCCGGACTCTTCTCCGTAATTTTCTTGTGTATCACGGAATGAATATTAGGCCCAACGTTGCAAGCCGTAGCCGCAACCTCACACCGTAACTGATATGCTCCTCTTAGGGCGAAATTGACCCTTTTTCCTCCTATGTACTTTGCCACATAGGCGTTGTAAGTTTCTGCATAATTATTTGTTACGTTCATAATAAGGCTAGGAGAATGGCGAACGAGGAGGGTATTTGCTGCCATTAATTCATCCCAAATTCTTTTTTCCTTCAGCTCGGGAACTAAGTTCATTTCCCCTTCCTTTGCACCCTTGCAGAAGTATTCTGCGCATCCGGAATGGTCGCCAAAAACATGGCATGGGCCATTTTTTAAATCTTTTTCCAAGTTTTTTACTGATTCTGGTGATTTTTCATTGGAACGAAAAAAATAGCTGAAGTTACAGCGGTCCTTAGGCGCATTAACCTATCGCCTACTCTCTTCCGTAGTAATGGTGGTATACGCCCAAATTCATTTTTGGTCTTTTTTATGATAACACGAATCCTATTGTAGTAGTTTCTCAGCAAAGGATTTACACATTCAATTTTCTGAATGGGGAAATCAATTCCATAAGGAAGATTGATTGCTAACTTCTTCGTAATGCTGCTGTCTCCATCGCCTGAAAGGAAAATACCAATTAATTTAGGGATAAGGAAGAAGAGCTAGTAATTTATAAAAACATAAGTACAAATTCGGGAAGGAAAACGAAAATAAAGGAATGAAAAACCATGATCATTAATAAAATGGGCATAGGAATCTTTGGGAAATAAAGTAAGCGAAATGGATACGAAGCATATAGGTAGAGCTCGTGGATTCAATGTTTGATTAAAAATGCAATAACGCCGCTTATAAGGCATAACTCGTTATTTGTCAAATTGAAATAGGGATTATTATTACCTATGAGTCGGTGGTACTTCAAATTATGCATCTCGATGCTTTTTTTAAATCCCTCCACTATAATATCTGACTCCATTGCCGTAGATGACGATGCCCAGTTTTTGAAACAAAGGTGCTCTTTTGGCTGGTTGCTCCTGCCACTGGAGGCTGCCTTGGCACATATAGAACAATATTTGTTCCTTACACCAATGAATAATACTTTCTTTGTCCTGTAACCAACAATGCATGCCTGGAAAAGTTAAAAAATATATATATTTTCACTCTACCGTGATATGCCACTGCATTTTAAAGCTTAAACTAGTCACTTGGGGCATCATAAAAACTCTTCCTCCCGTTCAACCATAATTTTGCACTAAAACATACTCTGTCAATTATATATTTTCTAATAAAGTTCCCGATACTCTAAACAGTTTAACAATGCATATGAGTAAAAGTCTGCGTGTTTTTAAATGAATATACATGAAAATAATTAAATGATGGTATAGCGTTTTACTAACCACGCCAGACAAGGAATTATAGTTGGTCTTGTAGGATCTTCTCCCCCATGAACCATCTGCTACTACTGTAATTAGCGGGACACCATTTTTATCAATCTCTCCAGCCTGAATAGCAAGCTCTGCCTCTTGCTCCGAGGCCTTTTTCATCAAGTCCCATGCAACATCATGGACTGCGGATGAAATTATTTGTTGAGTCTTTTGGTACGTTGAGTTGGACATACATGGCATATCAAGCACGGCACTCATTTCTGCCATTTGAGAGTAGCCTTGCCCAATACATATCGTGCTGGTGACCTAAAATTTAGGTAAAGATATTAACAATTTCAAGAATATATTCTATAATAGGGTTAAATGTTCTATATTCAAGTTCCATGTTCTAGGACATGCGGCCTTTCTTTCACCCTGCCCTTTCTATTCTTCACCCCCCCATATTTAAATCAATGCTATGGATTACCACTTACCATGGCTTGATTGATCGGCAGTTTCTCTCTGTTTGGATTTTCATTGGATAGTCTTTTCTATCCCACACATTTTGCATTTAAAACGAAATGAGCTAAAATATCCATTTCGTCTTTCGTCCAGGATCTCCATGTCTGACACGGTGCAACCAAATGGTTTATGATTTCCCATTTCTTTTAGAGATTGAAATAGATACTCGATGTCGAAAATTCTTCTTCCTTTGGGCTGGTAACAAGACTTGTCGGCATTGGGCGATAAAAAAGTGGTTCTGAAAAGACGAGAGC
This sequence comes from Ischnura elegans, assembly GCF_921293095.1. NCBI lineage: Eukaryota > Metazoa > Arthropoda > Insecta > Odonata > Coenagrionidae > Ischnura > Ischnura elegans. The sequence goes on along the minus strand of NC_060252.1, from coordinate 78,877,826 downwards.
ATGGGTATTTAGAGTTATCAGTTGATGCCAATAGTTTACGAAGGTAACAGCTCATTTATTTTCATCCAAGGTTTATGGACTAATCAAGAAAATTAATGATTTGCAGAAACAATGGAGGAACGGAAGTTTAAAGGAAATCCGGTGCAAAAATGGAATTAAAAATCAATGCCAAAACCGGATGGAATGCACTGCCGAGTTTGCAGCATAGAAAGAGAGAGAGAACTTCGCTTCAATCGGCAAGAAAATGCTTTGCAAAATAAAAGTTGCCATCTACCTTGCAGGACTTCGGGTTTCGTCCTTCTCGCCCGTGACTTCATCATTCGAAGGGGTTTCCGCCTCATTTTGTGTGGATTTCTCCGGCCAATGGCTGCATCCGGGCTCAGCATTTGCATCCCTGGAGTGAATAATTAAATATTATGAGTTTAATGGAAAATAATAGAAATGGAAACGTCTAAGTAATATATTTTAAATGTGTTGCAAACAAGATGTTCGACCAAGTCCGAGCAATCCTTTACAAAATCAAGAAGCGGAAGTTGGAATCCAGTGGAAAAATTGCATTCAAAAGCAATGTAATGATCACGTGGAATGAACTACCAAGTTTTCAGTGTAGAAAGAGAGAGAACAAAGAACTAAAACTTCGCTTAAATAAGTAAGAAAATGCTTTGCAAAATATAAATGCCATCTACCTTGCAGGACTTTGAGTTTCGTCCTTCTCGCCTGTGGCTTCATCATTCGAAGGGGTTTCCGCCACATCTTGATTGAATTTCTCCTGCAAATGATTGCATCCGGGCTCAGCATATGCATCCCTAGCGTGAATTATTAAATATAGTGAGTTTTTAACAAAATGCTGGAAAATCAGAGTGACGAAGATGAAATATACATTTGTGACGATGGCACAAACAAGGCACGAGAAAGTAGAAAATTATTTCACCTTACCTTTCTTTTTCTGTATTTTCTTTGCCCGTTGAGTCTGCTTTCGATGCTTGAAACTCCTTTTCAAGCTCTTCTGTAACAAATGTAAAAATATAAAATATATGTGCCTCGCCGATTAAATCGTTTAAACAGCGCGCTTAGAATCCGTGTTGAGATTTGACATTTCATCGTACGCAATGTACATATCAGAAGAACACATAACACTGGATACGTACTTTGCTTCGATGTTTTCCTCCGAGTAAGATTCTGCACATTGTAGACTTTTCTTTTTCACTTATCCTCTACGATATCTTGTTTTTCTGTAATGCTTCTTACATTCCTCCATATTGCCGTCCTTCCCACACGCTGGAGATCACGGGCACGAACACTGTTCCTCGATAGCTCTCACCGAAAAACTAAAAGCGACCCGCCTCTGAAAAAGTGTTCCAGTGATTCCGCCGACTGTTGCACACGGCCCCCTTGGCTTGAGAAACAAAATACAAAGCTAATAATGTTTGCGAAGGCTGGTGAAAGGCTGACGTTCAGTGGGCGCAGACGATACTTGATACCTGGGGAGAGAGGTTTTCCCCCACCTCCCAGCCTTCGGGCGCTCTGTCTTGGGAGGCGAGAGAATAAGGTGGAATGGGGAGTGGAGGGGAAAGACACGGGAGAGGAAGGCTAGTCAAAATTCTTATCGAGCGTAGAACGAAAAATGCCGTGCATGGCCTCATGATTATTGAATTTGTAGCTTTTCGTCAGTAACTGAGTATATGATGGTACTTTATTATGGTATATAAAGGGTAATAGATTGAAATTGTCGGACAAAAAAACCTAATCGGTTCATGGGATGCCAAGATATCTGTTCAAAAAACCCTAATATTGATCAAGTTTAACATTTAATTGTTATAATTGTAAGCCATGTACAAAATATTCGTTAGACAGAAGCACAGGTTCACCTTTTTCAAATATTTTATCAAAAATCGGCGGTATAGTCTGTTTTTCTGTTTGGATGAAGACAATAACATATAGCCTCTGCAGGGGTGTATTCAGGCGGCGCGACCAACCCCCTTAATGGAACATAAAATAACTCACTTTTAAGAGGAGAAACAACCAGAAACTGCAAAAAGTGGAGAAATAGTGGAGAAATGTCACCATTGTCCAGCACTCGGAGACCTCGACGAGAGGACAGGAAATCGAACCACGCTCTGCTGCCAAAATGTAACGTTACGTCGTAAAATCTAGTTGATTGTTCACGTAAGCCCACACATAGGGAAAAACTCCAACCGTCGGTCACATGCTGGATCAGGGAAAGACTCCACAAACAAGAAAATCAGCTCACGAGAAAAAAATTTCAAAAAATAATGTACGAGTTATTATCGTTCGATATCTATTCAAAGTAGAGTATTCAAAATCAGAAGTATTACAGAAAACAATGATAGTAATTCATGATCCCAAAGGAAACATTACCAGCTAAATACCAGCAGAATAATTGCTCTAAATTTGCCATGTCTCACTAGACATGTGTCCCCGACCAGGCCACGAGCAGAAGAGAGCTTGCCTATGCAAGGCGAGACAGGATTTGAGGGGAGGGGTCTTTCCAAGCGGCGGAGGGGGTACTCCAGGCGAATTCAACTACTGCGCCACTGCCCCTGTAGAACGGCCGCTCCGCACAACATCATTCCCTGGTTTTGAGACAACAGCATACCAGCCAGAATTTTCCCCTCAACTTCTGGGTTGGAGACATCAGTCGAATCAGAGGGATATTCATTGGAACACATGGAGGGGAAGGAGATACTGGGGTGAGGTGTTGGAGGGAGAGAGAGTTGTGATTAGACAATGGTAAAACTTCTCACTCCAAGTGCAATACTAAGGCCTTAGCACCGATTTCCCCTTGCTTGCCAAGGAGTAAGTATTTCTCCGCAGTAGTCCTATATAAGTCTTGCATTGCAGGTAGGTTGGTTCGGGGCTGTTTCAGAGGCTGATTCCAGAGGCTGAGTTTCCAGAGGCAGGGTTTCCAGAGACAGGATTTTCCAGAGACAGGATTTTTCAGAGACAGGATTTTGCAGAGACAGGATTTTGCGAGACAGGGCATTTTGCTACAGGGGCCTTTTGCGCGAAAAATCCTTTGCGCGAAAAAACCTTAGCGCGAAAAGTTCTTGGCGGGAGAAGTTCTGCGGATAAGTTCAGAGGAAGTTCGAGGAATTTCTGGTGGGGGGGTACCAGAAATTTTGGAGGGGGGGAACACTAAAAAAATGCCACAATAGATGTCGCGGAAACAAAAACAGAAATGGCCTCCCAAGGTGTTATAGAATGTCGCCGACTTACCAGAAAACAGAATTGCCAAGTACAAAATACTGCATCAGCAATACTCACATTTGCCAATGATTCCCTACCTGATAAGATATCTGTAGGCTACACTTCCTACCCTGTGCGTTCCTTCATTCCAAACCCATTGCGATGTTTCCACTGTCATCACTTCGGGCACATCTCCAGTAAATGCGGAGGTATTGCCACCTGTGCACGATACGGTAAGGGAAAGCACGACAAGGAAAACTGTTCCTCCAAAGCACATTGCGTGAACTTCGACGGTGATCATCTAGTTTACTCTCGCGACTGCCCGAAGCTTAAGGATGAAAAGAAAATCATGGAAATAAAAACCCTAGAAAAGATCTCCTACTTTGAAGCTAGAAAGATATTCAACGCCCAAAAGGCTCCGATTTTCTCCCGTTCTTTTGCTTCGGTGGCTTCAGTTTCCGTCCGTTGCGTCTCAACGCAAATCGTTTTTCAAAAGGTTCAATATATTCCTGCTGAGAAACACGACCAGCAAACCTCTGGCCTACATGGACCGCAAACCTCTGGCCTACAAGGACCGCAAACCTCTGGCATACAAGGACCGCAAACCTCTGGCATACAAGGACCGCAAACCTCTGGCATACAAGGACCGCAAACCTCTGGCATACAAGGACCGCAAACCTCTGGCATACAAGGACCGCAAACCTCTGGCATACAAGGACCGCAAACCTCTGGCATACAAGGACCGCAAACCTCTGGCATACAAGGACCGCAAACCTCTGGCATACAAGGACCGCAAACCTCTGGCATACAAGGACCGCAAACCTCTGGCATACAAGGACCGCAAACCTCTGGCATACAAGGACCGCAAACCTCTGGCATACAAGGACCGCAAACCTCTGGCATACAAGAACCGCAAACCTCTGGCATACAAGGACCGCAAACCTCTGGCATACAAGGACCGCAAACCTCTGGCATACAAGGACCGCAAACCTCTGGCATACAAGGACCGCAAACCTCTGGCATACAAGGACCGCAAACCTCTGGCATACAAGGACCGCAAATAAACAAACTGACGTTGAATCGAAAACATCACAAAGCGACCAGAAGGAAAATCCTTCCCTCTCGAAGACCAAAGTACCTGAAAATCCTCCGAATGGAGGACAAAAGAAATTAAAGTGTGTCTCGCCCAAAAGAGGCGACAATACTTCTTTCCCCGGGCATCAAGCCAACAGTAACGCCCAGTGTTAGTTGGAGGAGATGGAATATGACGGCTGTCCCACGGAGGCTGAAGTTTTACTGGCCAGAAAAAAGGGGAAAACAATCGCCTGCGGCGATAATTTATTTATTTATAGGTTTATATTTATATTTTATTTAAAAAATATTTATGGCTTACATTCTGCAGTGGAAAGGCAGTGGTTTTTATCGGCTCAAGGAGGAGATGGCCATTTTACTGCGTGATTTTAATCCAACGTGCATTTGTCTGCAAGAAACGCATTTTAAAACAACAGGCAAGGGTGTTTTAAGTGGTTTTAACGTTTTTAGATTTGACGACACGAGTGGCCAACGCACAGTGGTTCCTAGACCCTCTTTTCATGGACAAAAGTGGAATTTTTCGTTTACAAATTTAAGCTGTGACCCTAATACCAATTCGTAGTAATTATATCAAAGCACTATTTACTGACAGATTTATTTTTAAATATTTGTTTATAACAATGCTATGACAGCTGAAAGTGCGAAAAATTGAAATGGACGAAATTTTAAATTTTGTGAGACTTATAACAGGATGATTTCTTGATGATTTTACATAGACAATCATCTAAGTCTTTGTGTCGGAAGAAGCCTAATCCGTTTTAGGAGTGGTTTTTGTAATCTTTCTGTAATAATTGTTACCCTAGATACGTCATTTAATTACATTGTCATTAAAAATGAAAAATATTTTTTAAAGTAGAGCTATAAAAAATCCTGTGCAGAACATGTTGCTCTGATTATATGGAAAATCCTTCTCATGACTTCCTTTTGCAAATGGTAAAAAGTTTAGCTGCGCCTACCTGCGCCCCTTGGTGTTCAGGGATAAAATATAACGGCTGTTCTCCAAACTGGGCTAAATAGCTAACTCTCATTTCAATTACCATTCTAATTTACGGAGAGGAAAATGATGGTGGACTTATAAAATTGTACATTATACCTAAAAAATTAAACGAAGAAGAGAAAGACACTTTTAAGTCACTACCATTGTTGTTTAAAACTGTTTATTAGCGACCAGACTTTATGACAACGCCCCTCGTCCAAGTTCAACTGATTCATGTGCATTGTAGGGGAAGTTAAAACGACAATCGCACCTCTCCACAAGTTCGGACAACAATACTACGTGTTCAAACAAGAGAATCATCATTCGGTACCATATACTTTGAAAAAAGAGTCATCACATTTCGAATAGGCTAGTGTGCCGCGCGCACCCTTAGTCTTTCATTATTACTGATTGGAAAACTAAAAGTACACTGGCAAATGCCACAGAGTAGTAACTCTGTATTGGTCTAAGACTACATCGACAGGCTGATCTCCCTAAGGCCTTTGTAAGTCCTCGAGGAACTGTGATAAGAATGAGCTTGAAACGCAGGGAGCTATTTCTGCAGTTGTACGAGAACTGGTCAAGCAGTAATGAAAAGAAGAAAAAGCAAGTATTTGATTACATCAACCGGTAAGTTTTATCGTAAGAAAGATATTTTTAGAGTAATTTTATTTCTTTATTAATGTTCGTTTTATAAATGTTTGTAATGATTTCCCACTTCAATATTTTCGCAGGAATTATAATCTGACGGACTGCTCGAATGAGGAGATTAAAACTGTTTGTAATCGAATAAGTCTCTATTTAGCGGATCTAAACAGGAGATGGCAATCGAGTCAAAGAAAATTTAAGAGATTTTTACTCAAAAATGACGATTGGCTTGACCATGAGATCAGCGTCTTCGGTGGAATAGCTGAACGCAACACGCCCTCGCCTTCAGGTAGGTTGAACTTACAGTGTACACGCAACTTTTCTTGCATTTGTAAAATGAGTTTTAACTTGTATGCTAACCTAAAGAATATGGCATTTTTACGTATAAACAGGGCTTGGGCGTCCGAAGAAGGAGTTTCGTGATTTATGCGAAAGATCTAAAAAAAGAAGAACGGAAGAGTTAGCTGAAACGATATGTTCAATGGAGCTTTCTTACGCTGCTTCACGGAGTCTTAATGATGAAGGGAAAGAAGACGCCGCCGAAATTTTGGAAGAAGCCCTTCGCACCCCAACAAGAGCTTCCAAAATGAAGACTGCATGGACATCGCAAAAAAAGAGAGGAAAGTAGAAACATTCACTCCAGATGAAGCACTTTCCTTGTATGTTAGAGCGAAACTTAGCAAAGCCCAGTACCAACTGCTTCGAGAAGCACTCAATGCTAAAAGTTTAAATGTACTCCCCAGTTATAAACAATTGCTTCAAGCAAAAACTAAATGTTATCCTTCACCAGATCATATTACAATCACCGAAACAGGATCAGCTATTAAATTACATGGACTCTTGGATCACACAGCGAATCGTTTGTTGACTGTACAAGAGTCAGTTTTAACGAAATTATCACCCAACCAAATGTCCAACGTGACTTTGATTTCAAAGTGGGGATGTGACGGTGCCTCTGGATTTTCTTCATACAAACAAAAAGTTCCGTTCCAAGAATTTGACGAGAGTGTGATGTTCAGTTCTTCATTAGTGCCGCTGCAGTTATTCACAAAATCTGAGTCAAAAAAGAAATTGATAATCTGGCAAAATCCTCGGCCGTCATCAACAAGGTTTCGTAGACCCCTGCAATTTTGTTTTGCCAGGGAATCTAATGTACTTGTAACAGAACACATAAAGCACATGCAGGAACAAATTGATAACCTAGAGCCGACAACATTTGTGCCACTTCATCTCAGCCTTGAAGTACCTGTGCGTGTGTCACATCAACTGTGTTTGACAATGCTCGATGGTAAAATATGTAACATTCTGACCAATACAGCTTCCAGCCAAAGTTGTAACATTTGTAGTGCAAGACCGTCTCAAATGAACAACCTGTCATCAATTAGACAAAGGAAAATAAATCAAGAAGCATTGAAATACGGTTTGTCCCCATTGCATTGCTGGATAAGGGCATTTGAGTGCATCTTACACGTAGCTTACAAGATAGACGTAAAAAAGTGGCGTGTAACATCAGAAAAAGAAAAGGAAAATGTCGCTCTAAAGAAGCTTCAAACTCAAAAAGCATTTAGGGAAAGGATGGGATTGGTTGTAGACCAACCAAAACAAGGCAGCGGTACATCGAATGATGGGAACTGTGCCCGTCGTTTTTTTGAAAATCCCAAACATTACTGGAATTGATGCGGATCTGATTTTTCGTCTGTCCGTCATTTTGAGGGCTCTCTCAAGTCCTTATGAAGTAAATATAAAATCATTCGGAGAGTATTCTTTAGAAGTGGCCAATATGTTTTGTTCCTTGTACAAATGGTATAACATGCCTGCGTCCCTTCACAAAATTCTCATTCACGGATCGGACATTATTAAAGCCGCACCCCTCCCGGTCGGACAATTTTCAGAAGAACCAATAGAGGCTCGACACAAGGACTGTAGACGATACAGAGAATTGAATACACGCAAAATATCTCGAAAAGCATGCAATGAAGATTTACTGCATATGCTTCTGTTATCATCCGATCCTTTAATATCCAGCTTACACGAAACGCCTGGAAGGAAAACTGGGAGCATACCTCAGGAGGTATTAATGCTACTACAGCCTCCTGTAGTTAACTCGGAGGTATTTGAAACGCCAAATGAATTAAATATTGATGATGACGAAGGAATAATTTAGATAACACTTATTATATCAAAAATAAAAAAATTGTTTTTATATAGTTTTACCTACTTGTAAATTCATACTTTTAGCAACTACCTAAAGATTTTACTGAATTCAAAATGAAATATTTTCCCGGTGTAAGTTGTGAAATCAATTTATGATAATGATATAAAGCGAGCTGTGATCATTATGTCTTTATTAAAAATAGAGCATTTCAAATATAAAAATGATAAAATCCAATGGTTATTTTTTTTTTCAAAAATATTAATGTCACAAAACACGTTTCACAATTTTACCAGAATATGATGGAAGGAATCTCGCTCATGTATAAGACTTTTCTAAAATTTATTCAAAATCATAACATTCATAATTTTTAACAAAATTCTTAAAATCGTCTTCTGAAGGATTTGAAACTGATAAAATTGGATTACCCAGCATAGAAAACCCTCTGAAAACAATCAAATATGAAATGTCAACCATTTCTAGACTTTTGTCCAACAATGCATCGTCTGGGAACCACTGTGCAACGGGCACACTGTGGTGTTATGATCGCCACAAGGGAGACCCTACATACCTCCCGGGTGGCACTTAACACGCCTTTTCAGACGGTAGCGGTAACGTTGCACGGTCCCCAGTCGGTGACCATATGTGTCTACCTTCCAGAGGGGACTCCGGTGGCCCTTTTTTATTAAAGGTACGTTTGACGTACGTATGACCCTTAAAGGTACGTTTTCATGAACGCGTTTCAGGCGAACCGACGCGAAAGCGAGATTTTCAGCCAATCAGAAGCCCGGATTTCTTCGTGTGATATCGCGTACGTTCGCCTAGCTTCGCGTCACCCGAGATGAAATATGTTCAACTTTCGACGCGTGGGACGCGTAGAATTTCATTCCACTGTCCTCTTACGAACCGAGGATTACAACACTAAAATACAGGACATTCTACATGACCAGGCCTACGTCAAGCTGAAACGAGATCCCACAGATGCCGTGACAAGGAAGACCAACGCCATCATCAGAAAGATGGGCTTACCGGAGGAGACGATCAGGAATCTTCGACAACCAGCGCCAGCTCCACCAAGACTCTATGGCCTACCAAAAATTCACAAGGACGGAATTCCTCTACGACCAATCGTGAACGCCATCGGCTCACCAACTTACAACCTGGCAAAATACCTCACCGGAGTTTTATCACCATACGTTGGCCACTGTGAGCACCACATCAAAAACTCGACTGAGTTTGTGAAAATACTCGCTGGCATCCGTCTTAAAGAGACGGATCTGCTGGTGAGCCTAGACGTGGTGTCTCTTTTTACACGCGTACCTCTAGACGACACCCTGCGACTTCTAGCTGAGAAGTTTGATGGAGATACGGTGCAGCTGTTCCGCCATGTGCTCAATTCCACTTACTTCCAATACCATGGAGAGTTCTACGAGCAATCTGATGGGGTGGCCATGGGCTCCCCCCTTTCCCCTACCATTGCTAACTTTTTTATGGAGGACTTCGAGGAAAAGGCCCTCAGTTCGGCTCCTTTGAAACCTTTGCTCTTTCTTCGATACGTGGACGATACTTTTGTGGTATGGCCCCACGGGAGACGCAGCCTGGATGAATTCTTCGATCACATGAACTGTCAACACAGCAGCATCAAGTTCACCATGGAAATAGAAGAAAATAATAGACTTCCGTTTCTCGACGTTTTGGTTTCCAGAAGAACGGACGGAACTCTCGGTCACAGCGTTTACCGAAAACCCACCCACACGGACCTGTACTTACATGGACGTAGTCACCACCATCCTTCGCAGAGAATGGCAGTGATGAAAAGCCTGTTTCATCGAGCCGTATGTATCTCGGACAAAGATAGCCTAGCACCTGAACTAAAGCGCCTTCGGAAAACCTTCCAGCAGAATGGATATGATGAGAGACAGATTTCCAAGGCCCTAAAAAGGACCATATCCAAGACCAACTCAAGGAGAGAAGATGGAGAAAGAGACGATCGAACTGCAAAGGCGTGTTTACCATACATCTCTTCAGTGTCGGGGAAAGTAGCGAGGATTCTGAAGAGATTCAACATCCAGGCCATCCACAAACCACCAAAAAAGATCCGGGACATGCTCGTCAAAGCAAAAGATCCGGTAGGATTGAAGACACCTGGCGTTTACCAAGTGCCATGTGGGTGCGGGAAAATATACATCGGTGAGACGGGCCGCACTATAGACACGCGGCTCAAAGAACATAAGCGCCACCTCCGCCTAGGACAGCCCGAAAAGTCAGCCATCGAAGAGCATTGGATGGAATGCAAAAATACTGTTAAGTTTGACGACACCAAGATGCTCTGCCGATCCAATGGCTTTTGGGATCGACTCATTAAAGAGTCTATTGAAATTAGACTGTCTAAGAATACCATCAATAGAGACTCCGGATATGCTCTGAGCAGCACCTGGAAACCTGTGCTCAAGACTATACAAAAGGCTAGGCAAAACCACCAATCAGAGCATGCCGCTGACGACAGCCAATCAGCAGTCACCTGACCACCAGAGTGACTGTATATAAGCAAGTCAAATTCTCACTCGACATTCACAGCCCTGAGGACGATGACCGAGTCGGACATCGAAACGTTGGCAGATATGGAGTTCCTGACCCGGTGGCGATCCCGAGAACTCTTTAGTTTGTTGATAGATACGGCGCACCGGGACAGAGAGAAAGAACCAATATTCTGGCTACACAATTTGGGAAGTAATTCGGGTCTGGGCGAACAAGCACGAGGACGGGTCGCTAACTGCGACGTTCTTACGGTTTCGTCGGAGCCTGAGCAGTAGGAGCCGTCAATGATGCGACGAGTTGGACCCAAGTGTCCGCGGGATCGAGGGCTGTCTTCCTCCCGACCTCTGGGCGTTGGTCCCGTGTGTCGCTCGTCTGCAATCTCGCTCCGCCATTGGCTATCTCCGTAGAAAAATCTCGTACTCCAACAGCACTCTCTGGTCACCCCCAGAAATGACGACCATCAGGCACGTCACCACTCTCGTTCTCACCCCGTCGACCGGGCTAGGATTTCTCGCCGATTAGTGGCTGAAACTAGACGAAATAATTCTATTGAAACTAAAATTATTCTTTTCAGGGAGTGAAAATAGACGGAAAGAAGATGATCTTCTTGCTGCGCTAGTGAAAAATCAGCCAAGGGAGATGGATGAATTTCATTTGTATTGTGCATCCCTGGTAGCCCGACTCCGAGATATGCCACGCAGAGACATGTATGAAGTGAGGTTAAAAATGGAAGAAATTTTGTTTAATTATTCTAAAAATAAGAAATAAAAGTTGAATGGTTAAATTATTTCTTTATTTCAATCATGAGCCATGATGTTTGGATCTTAAAGAGTCCATTGCCAAGGAACCTGCCCAGCTACCATAAAGTATGTAGCAAAATCTTCTCGATTCTTCTATACATCTCTGTTAGAGTTATTCGCTCCCACCCGACCTAAGGCCCTAAGGCAACCATCTTCCCCTGCATCTCCCCTCCAACGACCTGGCACCAATTCCCCTTCAACATTTTCGCCATCCACATATCCCACTGGGCAGTAACACTGATTCCGAGGTCCCTGGAAGAATATAAGGTAAACATTAGTAGCTATAATTCTAAAGAGACTGCAATAATGTCTTCTTTGGTATCCTTCGAAGGCAACTCCATCGACTACACTGGGTACCATAAGCCCAAGGGAATCCCGAAATAAATAATTGATTTCTTAAACAGTAATGGTAATACTAACCTCATTCTTCATTATCCAATTATGCAGACAAACAATTGCTCCTATGTACTTCTGAGTATTCTCTAACTTTGTAATAACTGGCTTCCGAAGTAGCCTAAATCGGGCCACCATAATGCCAAAGGCATTTTCAACTACTCTCCTGGCTCGACTCAGGCGGTAATTAAAAATTCTCCTCCTCTGCGTCAGATTTTTCCCAGGGTAGGGTCTCATTAAATATGTTTTTAATGGAAACGTCTCATCTCCGACCAATACGTGAGGTAACAATGCCTGTGATCCAGGCAAGACGGCAGGAGGTGGAACACTTAAGTTGTCTTCATTTAGGTACTGGCCCAATAAAGAATTCTTAAAAACGCCTCCATCACTCTGACTTCCAGCAGCACCAATGTCAACTACTGTGAATGTGTAGTTGGCATCGAACACAGCCAGTAGGACCAAACTGCGTGCCCTTGTAATTGAAAAGCTCTGATCCAGAGTTAGATGGAGCCTGAAATACACAAAGAGAGAAATTATGAATCACTTATGTACATGGATGCATTGAAAATTGAGAAGGAAAGAAATTTTTTAACCTACCTGAATTACGATGTGCTTCCCATCAATCGCCCCAATGCAGTTTGGGAAATTCCACTTCTGCCAGAAAGATTGGCTTACACATCTCCAATTAGCAACGGAAGGCACTAAAAATACTCTACCTCTCAAACAAGTCCAAAGAGCTTCGCAGGTTTCGCTTACCACATTAGAGATGGTGGTTTTTCCCACACGGTATTGGTAAGATAAGCTACCCAAGCTATCCCCAGCTGCTAAGAACCTAAGTTGGTACAGAGAACGCAGAAATCAAATGTTACAACTGCTTAGAGAATTAATTTACTACTGCTGTAGCAAATTTAAAAACTAACATCAGCAGTAAAAGACCTCAGCGGTATTCAATTCCATTTAAACTCACCTTAAAGTGATGCTTAGCCGTTCTCCGGGTGAGATCACATCTCGAGCCAAAGAAGCTTTCGTTATCGAAGGTCCCACTATTGCCAGAAACGCATCGAACATTTCTGGGGACATTCTTAAGTAATTAAAAAATGACTCGCGGTCGTTAAGTCTCATCTCTTGGAGGAGATGATGGTAGTCTCCCTGCCTTCTGCGTTCCTCAAATATTGGTCGAACCCACCACCTATTTCTTGCATATCGCCGTCTTCTTAGTAAAACAAGGCCCAATAAGGCATTGAACCTCCATTCCATTTGTACAGGATTCAATGGCAGTACTGCATCCATTTCTTCCCTTCAAATATGTTCGCAGAAATACACTTCAACTCTTATATCTGATAGTTAGTTTGCAACAAGCACACACGGTCGTGTCGTTTCTTTTTTTATAATTTCTTCTTTGCCGTAGATGTCGCGCAAGCACATCCTACGCGCAGGTTCGCTTTCGCTTGCATGTGAACGGTTCACGCGAATACGTGACGCGTATCGTCGCGCGCGTGCGCCTCTGACGCGTCTATGAAAACGCCGAGATACGCATGGGGTGGCGTTTTAAATGCCTCTTTGGACATTTTGTCGGCTTTTCGCCCTTGCGGGCTTTAAGTCGTTGCAGCTCTTATCATATGCACCGTTCCGGTGCTGGCAGGTTTACTGCTTTGGGAGATGCTTTGTCAGTCCTGTGGCGGAGATAGGACGTCTGTACCTATCCCACCATCGAGGAACGTCTGCTGCTAAGGTTGCGATGTGCTCTAGCGAGCACGTCGCCGTTGAATTGAAAAAGTTCCTCGCTGCGTGTTTCAGGCGATCTTCGAGGAGTGGCTCGTCTATTAGTTGGTGAAGGACGTTGTTTCCGGTCCAGCGCGGTGTCCTGAGCGGAGATTTCTTTAATACTGGTGATCGAAGCTCCCAGCCAATCAGCTATCTTCTTCGGCTTTCTGGAGTTGCGGTGGTTTATATACTAAACTTGCATTTTTGTTGAAGTTTCAATCCGGGCATTGCGGGGGTTAATTGGGAAAAGGAATATGGGAAGGGATTAGGGCACATTTAGGGGTTCTGTGGGTAAAGGTATTAGGAATTGCATAGTCCCATAAGTTGCATAATAATTTGTTATTTGTTTTTTCAAAAGAATGTTGAAATTTCATAAGAGCAGATTTTAAGAATATTAAAATTGGAGTTAAATTAAGATCATTGCGAATTTGCCTATTGCTAATAAACCATGGAGCGCCTATAATTTTACGAATTATTTTATTTTCGCACGTTTGGATTTTCTTCAAGTGCGTAGCACTTGCGTGAAGCCACACTGGTGACGCGTAGGAAAGCAGAGGTTTTATGGTGGAATTGTAAAGAAGTAATTTTGTTTTTAATGCCAGAGGGGAATTTGCCTTCAGTAGCGGGAATAAAGCTGCATGAATTCCTGTTGATTTATCCGTTTGGGATTTAATGTGGCTAGCCCACGTCAGTCTTTTATCTAGAAGAACGCCTAAGTATTTTGTTGTTTGGCTCTTTGGGATTCGTACGTTTCCGTAGAATAGCTGATGGCCTTCGCCGGCTTTTGGTCTTCTTGAAAAAACGACATGTGTACATTTTCCAGCATTCACGCTCAGCTTCCAGTCTTTAGCCCAATCTTCATACGCGTCTAGATGATCTTGGATGGTGTCAGCAGTCCGGTGCGGATCTGAACCTTGAGCCAGGATGGTTGTATCGTCTGCGTATTGATAAAGGTGGGTTTGTGGATGGGTTGGGGTATCGTTGACAAAAAGGTTAAATAAGGTAGGGGAAAGGATTGCTCCTTGCGGAACGCCGGAGGAAATGGGATGGAATCGGGAGGCTGAGGAGTTAATTTGGACGAAAAAGGTTCTATCAGAGGAAAAGGATTGGATCGGTTTGATGAGGTATAAGGGAATTTCAAGGGAGGAAAGCTTATGGATTAGGCCCAAGGTCCAGACCCGGTCGAAAGCGGCTTCTAAGTCCAGGAAGACGGCATGCGAGATCAGCTTGCTGTTGAATCCAGATGTAATATTCTCAACCAATCGGAGGATCTGATGAGTTGTAGCGGTGTGTTGTCGAAAGCCAGTCTGCTCGGGCCGGATGATTTCATTTTCCTCGAGGAACGTACGTAGCCGGAAGTGAATGACGGATTCCAAGAGCTTTGATAATGTATTGAGTAGACTAATCGGGCGGTAAGATTTGGGATCGGACGGCGGTTTGTTCGGTTTTGGGAGCATAATTACTTTAGCTAGCTTCCACGCAATCGGAAAATAGGAAATATGAAAGAGTGAATTGAAAAATCGGCTTAAAATCGTAATCATTTGATTGGGAAGATTTCTGAGTAGACGGTTATTAATCTCATCAGGGCCGGGCGCAGATTTTGGTTATCGATCTCAGCGCCTTCCTGATGGCCTTGTCCAGTTTTCTTAGTGGACCTTTGAGAGCAAGCCCAGACCAGATAGGTGATGCGTATGTAATTGCCGGAATAAGTGTTGCTTTGAAAATTCTCAGTCGGAGATGCTGAGGTATGTGATCTGTGCTGAGAAGTGGCTTGAGTAGCCAGTTATTCTTGGCAAACTGTCGTTGCGTTTTACATACGTGTTGACGGAATTGCAGCTTCTTGTCTAGTTCTATTCCCAGATATGTTGCATGTTCACTCCATGGGATTGTTACTCCTCGTAGGTTTGTTGGAGCTGCCGGTCGAGGGTTTTCTCTCTTTCTCCGCTGAAATAAAACCGTTTTGGTTTTTGATGGATTTAGGTTTATTCTCCATTGTGCATACCAGTTTGCCACC
This sequence comes from Ischnura elegans, assembly GCF_921293095.1. NCBI lineage: Eukaryota > Metazoa > Arthropoda > Insecta > Odonata > Coenagrionidae > Ischnura > Ischnura elegans. Next base: position 78,862,242 of record NC_060252.1, on the reverse strand, counting down.
TTATCCAGGGCTGCTTGAAGGTACTTTGCAGCGTTTCTTGGTCTTGTAGATCGGCAAAGTATCGCAGCGTCGTCGGCGAAGAGGCTCACTGTAGTATTCCAACCAAAGTCGTTTGGGAAATCAGCAGTAAATATGGAATAGAGTTGAGGACCGAGTACCGATCCCTGCGGAACTCCAGCTAGTATTGGGCGATCGGTGGATTCTGCTCCATCCCAGCTGACGCGGAATGTTCTATGTTGGAGGTAGTTCCGGATTATCTTGATTATCCACTGAGGGTATCGGTATTTTTCCATTTTCCATATAAGGCCTTCATGCCAGACTCTGTCGAACGCCTTGCTAACATCAAGGAATGCAGCGGCACAGCAGCCATTAATGTTGAATGAGTTCGTGATGTAATTGGTTACTCTGAGGAGCGCGTGCAGTGTAGAGTGCCGACTTCGAAATCCATATTGAAAAGCTGGAAGAATATTGAATGTTTCAGTGTGATACAGCATAGATTTTTGGATTAGCCTTTCCAGCATTTTCCCCATGCCATCAAGCAGCGATATTGGGCGGTAACTGGATATTGCGGATGGTGTTTTGCCAGGTTTCTGCCGACCAATAATTTTGGCTTTCTTCCAAGTGCTTGGAAAATAACCAATTTTTATGCAGCTGGTTAATATGTAGGCTAGCAAAATGCCAGCAGCTCTCGGTAGTTGTCGCAGGATTTCGTTTTTTATGCTGTCCGGTCCCCGGTGCTTTCTTCTTTTTTAAATTTTTGAGCTCTTCGGCGATTTCTGATAGAGATACTACCGGCGGATCAGCAACAACGGGTGGTAGAGGTGTTTCGCTGATTGCCAGCTGCTTTATGTTTGCAGCAATTTCCGTTGCTTCATTTGGTCTGAAGCAGTCTTCGAGGTAGTCTGCGAAACACGTCGCCTTCTCGGACTTGCTGCAGGCTGTTCCAGTCTCCGTTCGAATGGGCGGGACCGTAATGAAGGGTGCTCGTAGGTGCCACGCCATCTGCCAAAGGCTGCCGTCATCTGTGTTAAGGGAAGACAGTTTTTTCTCCCAGTTGTACTGCCGAAAGTCAAGTACTGCAGCGTGCACCTTCCTTTTGAGGTCTTGAAATTTTCTTTTGTCACCAGCTTGATGTGTTCGCTGAAATTTCTTTCTGGCCAGGTTTTTTCTTTGGATTAGTTCCTTTATTCCGTCGGGGAGATTTAAATAGTCTGGCGGACTGCGTGTCGTCAGCGGTATTGCATGATTTGTTGCCTGCTGTATGCTGATTGTCAGTTCTGCAACCAGATTGTCCACTTGTTCTGGCGTGTCTGCGGAGTATACTTCCGGCAGGGCTGTGGTTATGTGTTGCCTGAATAAATTCCAGTCAGCTTTTGAAAGGTTTCGTTGTGACGGTAGTGGTAGTTTTGTGGGCTTAATTCCAATGTGGCATATCACTGGATAGTGATCGCTCTCCAGAGATGGTATTGTACGACATGAGACAGACACATAGATGTTGGCCAGTAGAAAGATGTCCAGAACGCTGCAGGATCCGTTGGATGCATAATGCGTTGGTTGGTCAGGGCCTAGTGCACGAACAGCATTTGTGGTTAGCCACTTTCTTAGGCTGTTGCCTCTCGCGTTTTGAGAGGTAGAGTTCCAGTAGGAGTGTTTAGCGTTGAGGTCTCCGCCGAGTACCGTTGTAGGTCCTTTGTTCATGAGTTAAGCGTAGTCTGCTTCGCGGAAATCATTCCCAGGTCTATGATACGCCGCAACTATGTTGAAGTATCCAGCATCAGTCTGTACCTGCACCATTGTAGATTCAACGGAGGAGTTGGTTTGGGCAGGAAGTTGGTGTCCATTTAATCCGTTTTTTAATAAGATCGCGGTTCCACCGCTTGATCTCCTTGCTGGGTCTAGACCAATTCGGTCTTCGCGAAAAGTCTTATCTCCAGGAATGGTCCATTTTTGAGTTGGTGTTAGCATGGTCTCGCAGATTAGTGCAGCGTCTATTTTGAATTCTTGAAGAAATGTCAGCAATTCCGGGGATTTCCTCTTGATCCCTCCATTCGCGTTCCATGTCGCGATGATGAGGCGTGGTTGCATCTTCTTTTGTCTATGGAACGCGCTGGTTTAGTGCCGCGAGAACCTGAGACATCAGAGCCTGTTGCTGCAATAGTTGTTGTTGTATACTCTGCGTTTCTGCAACGAGAGCCTGGATAGCCGCAGTCAGATCCGGTACACCTGGATTTGTATCTGGTGCAGGTGCAGTCTTTGATCTTCCCTCATTGATGCCCGGGAATTCCGCATCGGAGCGTTGGTGGGGAGTGGCAGATGGCCCGCAGGTTGGAGCGTTTACGTTTCTTCCCCAGGGGTTTTGTCGCCCAAGGGTCGGGATCGGTGCAGGAGTTGGCTTGGTTATGACTGGTTGCGCTTTTTGCTGCGATGCTCTCAATTTTTCCAGTTGTTTTTTGTACACAGGGCATTTCCGGGACATAGCCGGATGGTCGCCTTCACAGTTGCAGCAGGTGGCGGGTGTTGATTTAGGCACGGTACAGTCGGAACCGAGATGAGGGCCTGCACAGGACCAACAGCGTGGTGTTAAGGTGCAGTGTACGCTGGAATGTCCAAAGCGATTACAGCGATAGCACATTTGTGGCCTATCGTGTTTATAGGGAGTCAAGCGAAGATGGACTGGGCCGATTCTCTTGATCGCTGCAACATCTTTTCGCGTCCATTCAGCAGTGGGGCGGACCGTGATTTGATGAAGATCACGTTTTTCTTTGTTGCTGTTGAGTAGAGTTCTGACGGAAACAACCGGAACTCCTTCAGCTTCAAATAATTCTTTCAAGTAGTCAACGTCGAAATCTGCTTCTAGTCCGCGGACTAGATACGACATTGTGCGGTCGTCTGGTAAGGCGTATGATACTGCTTGTGCTTGCTCTTTAGCTAGTAGTTGTTTCAGTGCAACATGGTCCTCAAGAGTTTCTAGGTGTACTCTGGTAAAGTCTCGGCGGATATCTAATCGGAATTCTCCTTTGACAACCGTTTTTATGAGCTCAATGGATTTTCTATAATCCGAAATTCCAAAGATAAGGTACGGTGGCGGGCGCTGACGTCTTGGTGGACGTTTTGGAGCAGCAATTTCTTCTTGGAGAATAGGTGCTTCTGGTGCTAATGCATTTGAAGCGTTTGAAGCTGTTGGTTCTCCTTCTGGGGATAATGCAACATATCTGTTGCTTGTGGCGACTTGTTTAGCGGGCTGCAGCATGGTAGGAGACTTGCGGCCTCTCTTCCGGTTGTTCTTTACTGGAATGAAAGCTCCAGTAGGAACATATTCATCATTTGTATCCATAAGGTCCGAAAGAGGGCCATTTTGGTCGCAGTTCATGTACATACGGTCCTTAAGAGGGCCGTTGGAGGTACTTGGCTGCGATTGCAGGCTTTCAAGTGAAGGCCGGGAGGCAGTAGGTGCTATTTGGCCATCCGGAGACGAAGTTGCAGTAGATACGGGCCTAAAGAGGGCCGGTAAGGAAGATCTTAATGAGGCCATTGCCGATTCTTCCGATTCAGCGGTTAAGGCATTGGCGTTTTCTTCGTTTGCTGATGGCGCATTGGTGACCAATTCTTGCTGCGGTTCCTTGGCTGCCATCCGGCTGTTGTAGAGCGTTGGATGTCCATCATTTGCAATGGACAAGTCGTCGTTGGAGGCATGGGCCGCCATGGATTCCATGGCGGCCAGTCTGCTCGTTGTGGAGGGCAGGGAGGGCTGGTTGGGGCCTAACACCCTAACGAGGGGACCCGGTCGTGTCCCCCAGGCGTGCAATGAGTTTTACCTCGTGCCTGGGGTAGCGACCGAGAAGACCTGGGAATTGTCACCGTGTGCAAGGCGCCGACCCGAAGGTGATAACCACGGTGACCAGGCTTGAATTTAGGAACAAGCCTAGCCAGCCGTGGCCCCCCGGGTGCCCTATTGGCGACGGGAAGGGCGTTGACGGGGCGGGTTTTCACCCGCTGATGCTGCCGATTTCGGAAATGGTCCTCTTAAGGGCCTAAGAGGCCGATTTCCTTGAGGGCGCTCGACGTCTTACGCGGTCAGGGTGCCCTGGCGGTGATCTTGACGTTTTCAAGAATGTGGTCGCAAATGGTCCTCTTAAGGACCGGTGGCCGGAGAACGCGACGTGGCGTCCTCGACGGCCCGGGGGATGTCGCCGGTGTCGCTCGCAGGCGGCTCCGATGTCGACGCTGGGCTGAGTAGGCAGGTTCAGGAGGCTGGTGGTAGTCCACTTGACAGAGCTGACCGGCTAACAACGCCTAGACGCAAAGGTTGGCTGGTTTTGCCTCTGAGGGCATTTCTGCTGCTTTCCGCCCTTTCGGGCTCTAAGCTGCGGTTGCTATGTACGCACTATTCCGGTGCTTGCATTTTTTGTGCTTTCATTGGTGCTTTGCCAATCCCGTTGATGAGATGGTCTTTTGTAGCGATCCCACCATTGCGGGATGTCGGAGGCTAGTGTGGCAATATGCCGATACCTGCTGTCTTCCGTGGTCTCGAAGAAATTCTTGGCTGCTTTCTCTAGGCGCTCCTGTAATGTTGGTTCTTCTGTTAGTATTTGGAGAACGTCGTTTCCTACCCACTTTGGCGTTCTTGTTATCAAGCGCTGAATTTTTCTTAAGCGAAGTTGTAGATTTCTCAGCGGGCCGCGGTAGCTGATGCCGGACCAGACTGGAGAAGCGTATAGCAGTCTCGGAATGAGTATATGCCTGTAGAGGCGCAGGCGGTCGTGGACAGTAATGTCTGTGGATGATAGCAGGGGATACAGTCTGCTGACGTCGGCGGAGGCTCGTTTCATGATCTTCCGGAGGTGCGCTTTAAACGTGAGTGGTTCGTCTAAGTCCACTCCCAGGTAGGTGGCTGATTTCTTCCAGCTGATAGTTTTTCCCTGCAGGCGAATTTCTGGTGCTGGTGCCTTCCGCTTTCTTCGGCGGAAGATAATTGTTTGCGTTTTCGCAGGGTTTAGTTCTATGCGCCATTTGGCGCACCAGTCCGCAGCGATTTGTAGCGTGGTTTGTAGCCTTGCTGCCGCGCCTTTTGCAGTGAAGGAGCGGCAGAGGAGGGCCGTGTCATCAGCAAAGAGACTGATTTTTGTATTCCAGCCTAGATCATTCGGGAAGTCCGCCGTGTATAGCGAGTACAAATGTGGCGCGATGACGGAACCCTGCGGCACTCCGGCTTCGATTTTGCGTTCCGTTGAAATTATTCCATTCCACGCTACCTGGAATGTTCGGCCGCATAGGAAGCTTTGTAAGAGTTTTTGATGCCATATTGGAAAGCGTAGTTGTTGAAGTTTCCATGTGAGGCCCTTATGCCAAACTCTGTCGAAGGCCTTGGAGACATCTAGAAAAGCGGCGGCGCAGCAAGCGTTCGTGTTGAAGGCTGCTGTTATGAAGTCTGTTACATGGAGCAGGGCATGTAGCGTAGAGTGTTCTCGCCGGAAGCCGAACTGAAAGTCTGGAAGAATCTTTTCTTCAGCGATGAACCGTAGTAAGTGTGGTAGGAGGATTCTTTCTAGGAGTTTTCCCAGAGTGTCAAGCAAGGAGATCGGTCTATAGCTCTCTATCTTGGCTGATGGTTTACCTGGTTTCGGAAGGCAAATCATTTTTGCTCTTTTCTATGCCTGAGGAAAGTAGCCGATCTGGAAGCAGGCTGAGAAGATGAGGGATAAGAAGGAGCCAGCGCCAAGTGGGAGTTGTTTAAGATGTTCATTTTTTATTCCGTCCGGTCCTGGTGCTTTCTGCATTGGCAGGGCTTTTACGGCGGAGATGATGGACTCCCGGGTGATTATGGGAATGTCTTCGGGTTTCGGTGGCTGATGAGGAGCGTTGGCTGTTAGGTCCTGTAGGTTTGCGGTGCGGTTTGAGGTTTGATTTGGTGTGAAGGTATGTTGGAAGTGATTTGCCGCGTGCTCAGCTTTTTCTTCGTTGCTGCAAGCTGGGCCGTCGGGAGTTTGTAGTGGTGAGGTACGGATAAATGGTTGCTTGATGATTCTAGCCATTTTCCATATGCTATTGTCGTTGAAGTTTAAGGAAGCAAGTTTATCGCTCCAATTGTTTCGCCGGAATTGGAGGATTTTGGTGGCAACTTTGCGCTTTAATGCCTTGAGTAGTTGTTTGGTGGCTGGGTTCCTCTTTCTTTGGTAACGGCGTCTGGCAGCGTTTTTCTGGGTAATCAGCGTTAGGATGTGTTTAGGTAGGTCAAGGAAATCCGGGGTTTGGTGGCTGGTGAGTGGGATAGATGATTCGGCAGCTGATTGTATGGCAGATGTTAGTTGATTGATGGCGGTGTCAATGGCAGCTGGGGTGTCTAGAGTTGGTGGAGATTGCGGTAATGAATTAACTATTTGTGTGCGGTAGTTAACCCAGTCAGCCTTCCTGAAATTTCGGTGCGTTGGTGGAGGCAGGCGCGGTGGTGTTATTCCTGCGTAGCAGATTACTGGGAGGTGGTCGCTTTCCAGCGCTGAAATTGTTTTGCAAGTTAGCGACGTCTCTATTCCCTGTAGAAGAAAGATGTCTAGGACGTCGGAAGAGCCAGTGTGGTGGTAGTGCGTTGGCTGTGCAGGGCCGATCGCTTTGATGTTATGGTTGAGCAACCATGCTCTCAGTTTGCCTCCTCTGATATTTGGGGTGGTAGAATGCCATGAATGATGCTTTGCATTAAAGTCTCCGCCAACGATGGTTGGATGGTTTGAATGAAAAAATGCTGTATAGCTTGCTTCCGGGAAGGTTGTTCCAGGGCGATGATATGCGCAGCAGATTCGAATTGGTCCTGTAGGTGTACAGAGGTGCACTGCTGTGGCTTCTACTGGCTCTACTCCTGGCAACGAGACTTCGTGGCATTGGAGGTTGTTCTTTCTTAGAATTGCTGTTCCTCCGGCATGATTGCTGTCTGGGGTGACGAGTGTGCGGTCATTTCGATGTGTCGTATATCCTGGAATGCGCCATGATTTCTCCGGGTGCAGCTTTGTTTCTGTTATCATCGCAATGTCTACTCCGTGTGTTTTTAGAAAGGCCAGGAGTTCCGCCGATTTCCAATGCAATCCGCCGTTGGCGTTCCATAGCGCGATGATGAGGCGTGGCGTTGACCCATTGCGTCTATGGAACGCTTCTGGCCGCCATGGAGCTGAGCATTCTCGAAAGGTTGCTGGTTTGCTGTTGTAGTTGCTGTTGTGTTTGCAGCGAGATCGTAAGCAGTTCTCTCATCATTGAGATGAGATCGGCGTCTGCTGCTGCTGGTTGGCCAGCTGTCGATTGGGGAGGTGGCGGATGGATTCCTTTGGGCTTTTCAGGAAGACCTGGGAAACCTGTATTGTCTGTGCTTGGTTTTGTTGTACCATCAGTGGCGCCATAATTTGTCCACGCATTAGGGCGGTTTTGCGGGCGTGCGGCCATGATTGTTGTTGGCTGCTGCTGTTCCCTCTGCGGGTTCTGTTGTTGACGGAGACGTTCCTGGTGCCTTTTGAAAACCGGACATTTCCGGGACATTGCCGGGTGGTCGCCGCGGCAATTGCAGCAGGTGGCTGGCTGCTCTCTGGGCCGATCGCATCGGGTGCCGTAGTGATTGCCGGCGCATTTCCAGCAACGCGGCTCTGCTGAGCAGTGCAGACTTGAGTGGCCGTAGCGATTGCAATTAAAACACATTTGCGGCCTATCGTGCTTATATGGCGATAGTCGCAAGTGTACTGCGCCGACTTTTCTCAGGGCTCCAATGTCTTTTGCAGACCATTCAGGAGTAGCTTTCACCGTGAGTTGGTGTAGGTCTTTTGGCCTCTTGTTCCTGTCCGTGAGGTTCCTGATGTGCGTCACAGCGATGCCTTTTTCCTCGAAGAGCTCCTTCAAGTAGTCTAGATCAAAGTCTGCGTCGATGCCGCGGATTAGGAAGGAGTATGTTCTTTCCTCTTTAGGCGCCCAAGAGCTGCTTTCAGCCTTTTCTTTAGCCAATAGGGCCGTAACTGCTGCGTGGTCTTCTGCTGTCTCGACCTGTAGTCGGGTGAATGCTTTTCTAATGTCAAGCGTGAACTCATTTTTCACCACAGACTTGATTAGAGCCGTGCTCTTCCTATAGTCTGATATGCTATGTATTAGAATCGGTGGTGGGCGACGGCGAATTGGGATTCGCTGTCTTGCGGGTTGACGCTCGTCTTCTTTCTCGATCATTGGGGCCGATTCCTCTTCGTCATCCGGTTGGATGGGAGTAAATTGGTTGTTTGTGGTGATCGCGTGCTTTGGCGGCAGCAATGGTGGTGATTCGGCCGCTCGTTTCCTAGTTTTAGTTTTAACGCGAATGAATGCGCCTGATGGTGCTGACGCGGTCCCAAGGAGGGCCATTGTGCCATCTTCTTGTAGAGTTCCTTCCAAAGAAGTTGAAGGAGAAGTGGGCCTTAAGGGGGCCGATGATTCATCTTCGTATTGCATCTCCACTGCTTCCTCGTATTCCGGGGTCGTGGAAAAGGTTGCTGCGTTGCTCGTAGATGCCGCTTGATGCTGTTTGGCCGCCATGCGGCGGCTGTAGAGCGTAGTTCCAAATGTGGCGTTTTGCCCGATTACCCGGGATGTCGTCGGTGACGATTCGTTGGATGTGTTGGCCGCCATGAAGTCCACGGCGGCCAGCTGGCTCGTTGGGGAGGGCAGGGAGGGCTTTTTGGGGCCTAACACCCTAACAAGTGGACCCGATCGGGTCCCCCAGGCGTGCAATGAGTGTTACCTCATGCCTGGGGTAGCGACCGAGAAGACCTGGGAGGTCACCGTGTGCAAGGCGCCGCCTCGAGGGTGAGAACCAGGGTGAACAGATCCAAATTTAGGAACAGATCTGACCAGCCGTGGCCCCACGAGTGCCCTATTGGTGACGGGGGGGGGAAGTTGTCCTGGCGGGGGGCCCGCGGTTGGCGGCAGGAAGTTGTCCTTGAAGGCGGCCAATGGCTAAGTAGTAGAAGCGGCTGTATCTGGACTTCAAATTAGAAAAGGCCCTGAAGAGGGCCAATGTGGCGAGAGATTTGGATGCTGCGCTGGACCCAGTCCTAAGCGGGCTGAGCCCGTGAGGGCGCTCGGCTTCTCTGGTACTCCGGAAGCTGTCCAGATGTCTTCCAGAAGAGTTGTGGAAATTTCGGAAATGGTCCTCTTAAGGGCCTAAGAGGCCGATTTCCTTGAGGGCGCTCGACGTCTTACGTGGTCAGGATGCCCTGGCGGTGATCTTGACGTTTTCAAGAATTTGGTCGCAAATGGTCCTCTTAAGGACCGGTGGCCGGAGAACGCGACGTGGCGTCCTTGACGGCCGGGAGATGGCGCCGGTGTCGCTCGCAGGCGGCTCCGATGTCGACGCTGGGCGTCCAAGGCAGCTGAATAGGCAGGTTCAGGAGGCTGGTGGTAGTCCACTTGACAGATCTGACCGGCAACAACGCCTAGGAAATGATGATGTTTTGGTCAGGCTTTCCATTCAGCCTGTGCCACTTAGCTGGCCAACGCAACGTAGCGTTTTTCAGCTGCGGAGTCATCGGAGAGGATCTCCCGTCGTTGGTTCTCTTGAGGGTCCTTCACCTCCGTCTCTTCTTTGGCGGAAGATCCTCTTCCTTGCCTGTAGATGAGCATGGTCTTTTATGCTTGTCGTAGGCAGACGGCTTATCTGCTGCTATTCTCCTGATTTCTTCAATGTCCGAGGTCAGCGCCTTCTCGAAGAAGTCCGTGGAAATCCGTCGGAGAAAGTCTTCGATGGGCTCCATGTTCGTTAGAGCGTATAGAATTTCCCGGGCGTAGCTCCATCCCAGTGCTAGCATCAGTCGCAGGGTAGCGTTCTCCGTCACTCTGATGGGTCTGCTCCACTTCTTCGGCATGCGGCCGCACCATGCTGGTGCCGCATACGATAGGATAGGCCGGATAGCCATCTTGTAAATTTTCTTCTTGTTTTCCAAGGACAGGTACTTCGACCGGAACAGCGGTGACAGCAGAAACCTCTTGTTTCTTGCCTTCGTGGTCACGTATATGGCGTGTCGGCGGAATGTGAGATGCCTGTCAAGCATTACTCCGAGGTACAGTGCTTCCGCCTTCCATGGTGCCTCCTCTGTGTCAACGAGTATCTCTCCCGGGGGCTGCGTATTCGATGTTGCCGAGAAGAACACTGCGTTCGTCTTTTTCGCGTTGATGGTTATGCGCCATTCTGCATACCACGGGAGGAGTCTGTCGACCGTTCGCTGAAGGTAGGAAGCCGCCGTGTGTGGTTTCCACGATCTTGCCACCACCGCTGCGTCGTCCGCGAAGAGGGTGACAATTGTGTTCCAGCCGAAGTTCCTTGGTATGTCCGCAGTGTAGACGTTAAAAAGTGTCGGACCCAAGACTGATCCTTGGGGGACTCCTGCCCGGATGTTCTTCTTATGTGAGATCGCTCTGCCCCAGATGACAGAGAAGGTCCTCTGCTGAAGGTACGACGTTATCAGTCTTCTCTGCCACAGGGGGAAGCCGAACCGCTTCAACTTCAGGAGGAGTCCCCGGTGCCATACACGGTCGAACGCCTTTTGTACGTCGAAGAAGGCGGCCGCCGCACAGCATCTTCTGTTGAAGCCCGTTGTTATGTAGTCCACCATCCGGACACACTGATGGGTAGTGGAGTGGTGGTCCCTGAAGCCATACTGCTCCGGCGGAAGGATGTCTCTGCGCTGGATGTGTTGGAGTAAGTACGGCAGCAGCGTTCTTTCCAAGAGTTTGCCAAGCGTAGCCAGGAGCGATATTGGTCTATAGTTGGCTATATCTCTCCTGGATTTTCCGGATTTTGGCAGCAGGAGAATCTTTGCTGGTTTCCATCTCTGGGGAAAGTAGCCCATTTGGAAGCACGCCGTGAAGAGTGTGAGAAGAATGGAGGCGAGTGAGGCTGGCATTTGAAGCAGCGCTTCATTAGGAATCCCGTCTTCGCCGGGGGCCTTCCGCTTCTTCAGTTTCCCAAGTGCATTCCTCAGGTCCTCTGGGCGCAGGGTTGGCGGCTCTTCGTCAGGGTGGTCGACGTCCATGTCTCCCGGTTGAGGTGGAGGTCCATCAGGAGCCAGAGGATGAGCTTCCGAGGTGAATGTTCCCTCCAGGTATTCAGCCGCGTACTCCGCCTTCTCGTCCTCCGTGCTGAGAAGGCCTCCGGGGGTTGAAAGGGGAGAATCCTCAACTACTCCTCTCGACTTGAGGCGAGCTGCCATCCTCCAAAGTCCACCTTCATCTGTGTCCAGCTGGGCCATCCTCTTGTCCCACTCCGACTGCCGATGTTCTTGTATCATGAGTCTCAGCTGGGCTCTGGCCTGCCTGAATTTTTGACCATCTGCCGGACTTTTGGTTTTCTGGAATCTTCTGCGGAGCCGGTTCCGATGCCGTATCTTCCGGAGTAGGTAGTCCGGTAGCTCCAGATGGTTAAAGGGTCGCCATTGCGTAGTCGGGACCGCTCTCTGGAGTGCAGTGTCGATTGCCGCTGTGACACGCTCTGCTAATTCTTCTACTTCTTCGTCGTTAGTAAGCTGCGGCTCCTCTGCTGGCAGTAGATCAGTTAGTTGCTGGCGGTATAGGTTCCAGTCCGCCTTGCTCCAATTGCGGACTTCCTTCGGTGGTGCAAGGATTGGTTGGCAGCCCAGGTATGCACACACCGGATAGTGGTCGCTGTCCAAGGTAGTGGAAGTGGCCAGGGCCAGGGAACATCGCAAGTTTTTATGAAGTGCGATGTCCAGCACGTCTTCATTGCCATTCCAATGGAGTCGAGTTGGTGCGTGCGGTCCCGCTGTCTTCACCGCTGCTCTGGTAGCCCAGTTGTGCAGAAAATCGCCCTGCAGATTCCGCACCCGGGAGTGCCAGTCCTCATGCTTGGCATTCAGGTCCCCCAGAAGAATGACCGGATGCGGCGAGGAGAAGATGTGGTCAAAGTCATCGGCGTGGAATCGTTGTCTAGGCGCCAGGTATGCCGAGACAACTCGGATTACTCCCAGGCTGGTCTCCACTTCCACGGCTGTAGCTTCCAGAGTTTGCATGGCAGGCAGCGTCCAGCGTCTCGAGATGGTGTTGGTTGAGGCAGCAATTGCAGTCCCTCCTCCTTTGCGGCCCACTCTGTCATCCCTGTAGAGCTGCCATCCGGGGATATTGAGGGTTGAGTTGTTCTGTAGGTGCGTTTCTTGAAGGCAAAGAATTGCCGTTCTCGCTGATTTGGAGAAATTTAGAAGTTCCGGGATCTTCCGATGTAGACTACCACCCACGTTCCAGGTGGCTAGGACGACTGATCTTCTATTATTAGCTTTAGTCGCCATTGCGAGTTAGAATGCGGCTCATTACAGCAGTAAAGGCTTGCAGCTGGGTCTGCAGCAGGGCGGCCGTTGTTGTTAGTGCCTGAAGAATAGCAGGCAGGCTGGATAGGTCGTCTTCAGTCGGGTCACGCCGATTTGCAGCGGCGGCGATCCTCTGCCGCACGGGTTGGCGGATTTCCTCCGCCGTCTCACGTTGAACGGGCCTGCTCGGCGGCAGGCCGGGCCAGTCCAAGGTTGGTCTCATCGTGGGTCGCTGTCCCGTAGGAGGTCCGTCCGGAAGTCCAGTTCCCTAGACGTTCTGTCGCCCCAGGTTGGCGTTGAGCAACGCCTAGTCGCAAATGGTGACTTTTAAGTGCTCTTTGGCACTTATTTTGACTTCCCGCCCTTTCGGGCTTTAAGTCATTGCTGCGTTATTTATGCGCTTTTCCGGCGATTGCACGAAGTGCTTTTATGGTTGATGTTTGGCCAATCCCGTTGCCGAGATCGGCCGTTTATATTTGTCCCACGATTTTGGAACATCAGAGGCGAGATTTGATATGTAGGTTTGTTTGTTTTCTGCGGTTTTCTCGTAGAATCTCCGTGCGGCGTTTTCCAGTCTCTCCTGCAGCGATGTTTCTCCAGTTAGGTCTTGCAGGACTTCGTTTCCTACCCAGCGCGGTGTCTTCGTGATTTGTCGGATCGTCTTCCGGAGTCGGAGTTGTAGGTGACGGATTGGTCCTTTGAGACTTGCCAGACCATACGGGTGATGCATATAGGAGCCGTGGCAGGATGATTTGCCTGTATAGCCGCAGGCGGTCTGAGAGGGCAATGTCCTTTGATGTTAGCAAAGGTTGGAGTCTGTTGGTGTCAATTGTGGCTTTGCGGACTAGTTTCCGGAGGTGTTCCTTGAATGTTAGGAACTCGTCGAGTTCTATTCCAAGGTAGGTGGCGGATTTAGTCCAGTTTACTTGCTTGCCGCGGAGCCGGAGTTCTGGAGCCGATGCTTTCCGTTAAATGCGTCGGAAAATAACTGCTTTCGTTTTGATGGGGTTGAGTTCAGTTCTCCATTTTGCGCACCATTCTGCGGCTGTGTTTAATGTGCATTGTAGTCTAGTGGCTGCACCTTTGGCGTTGAAGGAGCGGCAGAGGATAGCCGTGTCGTCAGCGAAGAGACTGATTACAGTGTTCCAGCCGAAGTCACGCGGGAAGTCGGCTGTGTAGAGAGAGTAAAGGTGTGGCGCTATGACAGATCCTTGGGGGACTCCGGCTGTTATTTTCCGTTCGGTGGATATTTCTCCTTTCCATGCTACTTGGAATGTTCTGCCGCTTAGAAAGCTGGTTATTATGCGTTGTTGCCATGTTGGGAAGCGTAGATGATGAATCTTCCAGATGAGGCCTTCGTGCCATACTTTGTCGAACGCTTTTGAGACATCGAGAAAGGCGGCGGCGCAGCAGGCCTTGGAGTTGAAGGCCGCGGTAATAAATTCGGTTGCATGGAGTAGAGCGTGAATAGTTGAATGCTCTCGCCTGAAGCCAAACTGGAAGTTCGGTAGTATTGATTCATCTGCAATGAAGCGGAGGAGCTGTGGCAGGATAAGACGTTCCAGGACCTTTCCGAGTACGTCAAGAAGTGAAATTGGTCTGTAGCTTTCAATGTTGGTTGGTGGTTTCCCAAGCTTTGGTAGGCAGACTATTTTGGCTTTCTTCCAGGCGGTCGGAAAGTAGCCGATGTGGAGGCAGGCAGAGAAGAGAAGTGACAAGAATGAGCCGGCGCCGAGTGGTAGCTGTTTTAGGTGTTCATTGCGGATGCCGTCTGGTCCTGGTGCTTTTCGCGAGGGCAGAGTTTTGATGGCGGAGATGATAGATTCTCTGGTGATCGTCGGCGGTTCTTCCGTTTTTGGCGAAATGTCGTTGGATTCTTGCAGGATTGCTGTTTGGGCGGTTGGTGGGTTTGGTGTGAATGCCTTTTCGAAGTGTTGCGCCGCGTGTTCTGCCTTTTCTTCGTCACTGCAAGCTGGACCATTTGGTGTTTGCAGAGGAGAAGTGCGAATATAAGGTTGTCTAATGGTTCGCGCCATTTTCCAGATGCTGCCGTCGTCTGCGTTGAGAGAGGCCAGCTTGTCACTCCATGAATTCCGTCTGAATTGAAGAGTTTCAGAGGCCACTCTTCTCTTCAGGGTTTGCAGTTGTTGTTTTACTATGGGGTGTCTGGTTCTCTGGTAGCGGCGGCGGACGGCGTTCTTTTGGTGTATAAGTTGAAGGATGCTCTTTGGCAGAGTGAGGTAGTCGGGAACTTGATGTCTTGTAAGGGGAATGGCGTTGTTGGCTGCTGCTTGTATGGTGGTTGTGAGGTGAGCAATTGCAGTCTATGGCTTCAGGGGAATCCAAAGTTGGCGCGGAGTGTGGGAGTGATTCAGCAATTTCGCGGCGAAATTTGTCCCAGTCGGCCTTCCGGAAACTGCGGTGCATTGGAGGCGGCAGGCGAGGCGGTTGTAGTCCTGCGTAGCAGAGAACCGGCATATGATCGCTCTCTAATGCTGAGATTGATCTGCAGGATAGTGACGTCTCGATCCCTCGTAGCAGAAAGATATCGAGGACGTCAGCGGAGCCGGTGTGGTGAAAGTGTGTTGGTTGTGCCGGGCCGAGTGCCTTTACGTGGTTATTGTTCAGCCAGGTGCGTAATTTTTCTCCTCTGATATTCGGATTATATGAGTGCCATGTATGGTGTTTGGCGTTGTAGTCTCCGCCGGCGATGGTTGGGAAGATGGGATGAAAAAGCGCCGCGTAGCAGGATTCTGGGAAGGATGTTCCTGGCCGATGATAAACGCTGCATATTCGTATTCGACCGGATGGCGTATTTAGATGTATTGCTGTGGCCTCCAGTGGATTTGTTCCAGGTAGTGGAACTTCATGGGCTTGTAAGTTGTTTCGCAGCAATATGGCAGTGCCTCCAGAGGAGTTGTTGTCGGGGTTTTGAATTTCTCTATCGGTGCGGAAAATAGTAAATCCGGGAAGGTGCCATGTTTTGTCCGGTTGGAGTTTTGTCTCTGTAAGGAGTGCTATGTCAACTCCATTTGTGTTAAGAAATGCAAGTTCTGCTAACTTCCATGAGAGTCCTCCGTTGGCATTCCAAAGCATTATAATGAGGCGTGGCTGTGGTCCTTGAGCAACGCCTAGTAGTTTCCTTGGAAAATTGCCATATCCGTGCTATCGTACCATTTCGGAGTGAGGTGTTCTCCTGACGCTGACGCTGTATTGGTAACTGCATTGCAGTTATGTTTTCGATGTTCAGCCGTTGCTGGTAATCGTCGTTTTGGCGTTATTTTTGAAGTTGGCGGTTTTGTGTTAAGTGGCTTTTATGAGATTATTGCATCGGGTGTGTAAGTGCTGTTTTAGATCTTTGGTGTTTGAAGTGTGGATTGTCTGTGTAGTTCCATAGGGGAGTCAGTAGGTTGTTTTGTGTTTTATGGAGTGATTGTTCGAATGATTTTGCTATGTCGTTTAGGTATTGTGTCATTGTTTTAATTTTTAGGTTATCGTGTATGTAAGAATTTCGAACGAACCAGGGAGCTCCCGTGATTGTTCTTAGTGTTTTGTTTTGTGTTACTGTGAGTTTATGTGAATGTGTTTTGGCTATGGATCCCCACGCTGGATAGCCATATGTGAGTATCGGCCTGATCATGGCCGTGCAGAGTATTTTCTTGGTGTGTAGACCCAGGTGGGGACTTTTGAGGAGTGGGAATATGGCTGCAGACGCACTCTTTGCCTTTTGCACTGCTGCTTTGGTGTTTGCGCTCCATGTCAGCTTTTCATCCAGGATAACGCCCAGAAATTGGTTGTGTTGCTACGTGGAATACGGCTGTTGCCGTATTAAATCGGGGTTGATAGTGATCGTTTGGTCTTTTTGGCGAACTGCATCACTTGGCTTTTTGCCGGGTTTAGCTTCAGTTTCCAGGTTGACATCCAGTCTTCGATGTCGTCGAGGTGTTCCTGGATCCGGTCCGCGGCCGTGTCTGGGTCGAACGATTTGGATATTATGGCGAGGTCGTCAGCATAGAGGAAGGTTTCTGTATTCGGATGGGAGGGAATGTCGTTGATGTAGATGTTAAAGAGGAATGGGGAAAGGATGGAGCCTTGTGGGACTCCGGAGGAGATTGGTTGTAGTGGGGATTGTGCGAGGTTAACGGAGGAGAAGAAGGTACGGTCGGATAGATAGGATTGAATAATTTTTGTTAGGTACATGGAAATGGGAGTGGAGTGGAGTTTGTGGAGGAGACCTTTGTGCCATACACGGTCGAAGGCCTTTGACTGGTCCAGGAAGACACCTACGACGTACTTTTTTATGTTAAAGCTGAATTGGATTGCTTCGACGAGCCTGGTAATTTGGTGAGCGGTGGAGTGGCTGGAGCGAAATCCTGCCTGCTCGTCCCGGATGAGGTGATGTTCTTGAAGTTCTGGGAGTAATCGGAGTAGGATGGATTTTTCCAGTAGTTTGCCGAAAACCGATAGTAAGCTGATGGGCCTATAGTTGTTCGGGTCATTTGGAGGTTTCCCCGGTTTCGGAATATGGATAACCTTGGCGGATTTCCAGTCTTTTGGAAAGTATGACATCTTGTAACAGGTATTGAAGAGGTGGCGAAGGTAGAGGAGAAAGTTCGGGGGAGCTGTTTGGTCAGATGGTTGGTAAAGTTATCCGGTCCTGGGGCTTTCTTCTTTGGTAGTTGTTGTATAAGTGACTGGAGTTCGGTTGGAGAAACTGGAGGGAATGTTGGGCTAGGGCAAAGAGAAATGGACGAGTTGGACTCTTCGCATTCTTCATTAGCGTCAGAGTGTTCAGCGTCACGGAACGTTTCCGCCAGTTGTTTGGCGAATAGATTTGCCTTATCTTCGTCCGTGGTGGCTTGTGTGCTGTTGAAGTTCACCGGGGGGGGAGGGGTTTTTCGATTGCGGAGGGATCTGGCAAGCTGCCATACGGAATGATCCTTGTGGGACAATGATGCAATTTTGTCGTCCCACAGCTTCTGTCGGTGGGTTCTTATGGCTGACGTTACTCGGTTCCTAAGGGCCTTATATAAGTTCCGCACGATGGGGTCTTGGGTGCGTCGCCATTGTTTCAGCGCGCTGTTTCGCTTTTGGATAAGTGGAAGAATGGACGGCGGAAGTGATGTGTCGATCAGTGGCGTAGGTTTTGGGGTGAATGATGCTTCTTCTAGGCAGTGATTGAGACTGGCGTTGAGCAGTGAAACGTGTTTTTCCACTTCTTCCGTTGTGGAACTGGAGCGCGGATCCGGAAAACTGATCATGGTTGCTGAATCCTTGAATTTCTTCCAATTTACTTGCGGGGGAGGAGGAATGGTTGGGTAAGAGAGCGGGAGGTTTAGAATTATAGGGGCATGATCGGATGCTGTAAGTGGAAAAGTGGACGGTAGGAGGAATGGAGAGAGGTTTTTGGTAAGAAAAAGATCAAGGATGTCGGCCGGGTGATTTGGGTTTGCAGTAAAGTGGGTGGGGGATGGTGGGGGTAAGACTGTGAAGGGAAAGGTAGGTTCGGCGTGATGTAGATCCCGTCCTTTTTGGTTGGTGTTTTTGCAGCCCCAAGCGCTGTGCTTGGCGTTTAAGTCTCCGCCCAGAACCGTGGTGGAGGAGAGGATGGAGTGGATAGCGTCCAGGTCTTTTTGCTGGATACCGTGTCCTTTCGGGGGCAGGTAAGCGCTCCAGACATTGAGGTCACCTTTTGCGGTGGCAAATTTGGATCCGACAAGTTCTAGGGCTGCAGTGGGTGGAGCTTTAAGGGGGGTTTCTAGAAGGTGTTTTTTGTAGAGGAGCATCACTCCGCCGCCGGTTCCTTCCTTCCTGTCACTTCGCCGAGTGGAGTAATTCGGGATGTTGAAGACGTCTTTCGGTCGTAGCCAGGTTTCTTGAATGAGGGCTATGTCTGGTTGATGGGAATGTAATATATTTAAAAGTTCGCCCTTTTTTGTTTTGATGCTGCCCGCATTCCACGATAGCAGCTTAAGGTGGTTGAGAGTCTTGTATGTTTTACAGGCCATTGACGAGCAGCATGGCGCCTGTGATGATCTCCTCTAAGAGGATATCCATTCTGGATTTGCCTTCGGCTGGGTTTATTATTTTCCGGATAAGCCCTGATAACCAGGCTTTTAAATGGGTTTTCCACGAGTCCGTGGTGGCAGTGGGGTTTTGCGGAGCCGGAGTAGGTTGGCTTTGTGTTGAGGTTGATGGTTGGGAAAGGTTTCTGACAGGTGGAGTGGTGCTCGGTGCGGTCTGAGCTGTCGGTTGGGGATTGGAGTGGCAAGGGATAGATTGTGAGGTGGAAGGTTGGGATGGTTCGGAGGTTGTTACAATTGCTGTAGGGCGAACAGTTTGTTTTCGTGCATTCCATGCATTTGCTGGCGGAGGCGGTGCTGGAAAGTTTACTTCATCTAGAGTAGGTGGAGCTGCGGCCGGAGTTTCGTTGGTTGTTCTAAGACGTAAAAGGCGAGCTACTTCCTTGTATTTGGGGCAGCCTTTATATACTGCAATGTGCGCGCCGTTGCAGTTGGCGCATTTTCCGGGTGCGTCTTTTGCCTTTGTGCATGTAGTATAGAAGTGAGGGCCAGCGCATTTAAAACATTTTGGTTCTAGGCCGCAGGTCTTGTGGGTGTGGCCGAAGTTCAAACAGCGGCGACACTGAATTGGCCCCGGGGATTGCTTGAAAGGAACGACTTTAGCGCTGAGGCCGAAGATGTCCTTCATTTGTGTCAGCCTGGCCCTTTCGTCCGGGCAGTCTAGCCGTACTTGAAACATCGGCAGCGGGCGCAAGGGCAAGGATGGTAGAGGCGCGGCAGGGTCGGCTTGACGAAGCTGAGTTCGCTTTCTGTTTTCCGCTGCTGACGGTCGGGAGGATCGGAGCTGGACGATATGCTCCGTTGTGATGCCTTTTGCAGCTAACTCGGCTTTGACCGTGTCCGGAGTGGAATCCGCGGGCACACCTTTGATGACAAAATGGGGCTTTTTGTCAGTTTTTAACTGATAAGTGAAGTGCGGAATATTGTTGTCGGCTAGGATTCTGGTAGTCGCCCGAAAGTCGTCGACTTTTTGACATTGGATTAGAATGTCCTTGCTGCGCAATGATGCAACGGGCGGGAATGCGCAAACCGAGTAAATTAATTTCCTCTTTGCAATCCAGTTCGTAGTGTCCCTAATGAATATGGGCGGGATTTTTGAAGTTGGCTCGGGTTCCGGTGCTTCCTCTTCCATATCGTCACCGTCCTGGCTAAGTACCTCATAGCGGTTGGTATTCAGTATGGGCGAAGTCGGGCGGGAAGCAGAGTTCGATGGAGGCGGGGTGTTCGCCTTGCGTTTTTTGGAACTGCTGTCGACGACGGTAAAGGCGGGCGGTGCAGTGAAGGCAGTAGTGGCTGCAGCCTGTTCGGCGAAAAATGATTTTAGCTCGGCGCCGCGTTCACTCAAGAGGGCGAGGAAACGCGGATCTTCGGCGAGTGGCGCCATTGGGACTGTCTCCGGAGAGAGAGGTGAGTCAGTGTCTAGTGCGGTAGCCATGTTGGTGTGTCTGTAGCCTAGCGAGGGGACCCGGCGGGTCCCCCAAGGCGTGCAGTGAGGTTGCCCTCTGCCTTGGGGTTGCCGACCGAGAACAACCGAATGTAGGACCGGTCAAAACGCCACCTGGGGATTGCACCCGCCTCCCCCCAGGCGCCTTTGCCGGGTGAATGTACCTAGTGTAGTGTTGTGTCGGGTAATGTTGTTTATGGGCAAGTGGTGTGGCGAATTACGTGTAAAATTCGTGTAAGGCCCTTAAGAGGGCCAATTTGGTCAGAAATTCTGTTTTTTATACGTTACCGGGCAGTCTGCCGACTGAACCCGTGAGGGCGCTTGATGCCTCTGGGTGTGCTGGAGCCTTTCCGATGACTTCTGGCGAAATCTTGGAATCCGCCGAAAAGGTCCTCTTAAGGGCCTCGGAGGCCGAAATCCTTGAGGGCGCTGCTCTTCTAATGACGTCCGGAAGCCGTTTAGCTGGTTTGCAGATAAAAAGTTGGAGTCCCCAAAAAGGTCCTCTTAAGGGCCTAGGCGGCTCTTCAGGTAGGCGCAGGAAGTCCTACGATGGCGGAGGGTGTGGCAGGAGAACGCCGTGGGTGTCCTCGACTGCCGGCGGTGATATCGCAGAGTTGCGGTGGCGGCTTTGCCGCAGGCTGTTGCCGCGGGCTGGCGGCGACGATGGCTGGCGCGAAGCCGTGGGTGAGGGCGTGCTGTGTTAACCAAGTACGAGATGTCCCCAATCTCTTTTGATAGCATTAGGAGTCATTCTATAGCGATGTCGAGGTGTTCTCCGCATCGCATCGCATTTCTGGTTAACGTATTCGTTAATGTCACGATATTCAGCATCAGCTGGTAATCGGCGAGTTGGGTTTTAGTATATAATGGCGTTTGTGTGATTTGTGGTTAATTAGTCAATTTTGTTTAGCGGTTTGGATGTGTAATGGCTCTTTTGGGTCTCTTGTATTTAAAGTGTGGGTATTCTTCGGGGATTACCGAACACGGCTGTCAACACGCTTGAGCCTTCCGATCTGAAACCTTGGGCAGAAGCAACCCCAGAAGAAGCCGCGCCATCAACTTCTCCGGCCGCGGACTTCACGCAACCCCCTGTGGGAAGAAGACAACGCAATCGGCTAAACGCCTACTCCCTAGTCGCCAAAAGAGCGCCCGAAGGGCTGCGGCTGGCTGCGCCTGTACCTAAATTTGGGCGTAGCCGTCGCGGTTCTCACCTTCGGGTGGCGTCTTTTCACCTGCGACAAATTCCCTTGGTCTTCCTGGCCGTTAGTACCCGGGCTTCTGGGCCGTTAGAATCGCCCATTGCACCCCCGGGGAAAGCGGCCGGGTCCACTTATTAGGGACCCCAAACAGCCCTCCCTGCCCTCCCCAACGCTACCATCAGGCCGCCATGGAGTCCATGGCGGCCACAACGAGCTCTGCGTCATCAGCCGCCGAGGACACCAATGCCCTGCTGCGGACAGTAAAGGAACTGCTCGCTAAACTGCCGGCAGACGCCATACAGGACCTTATGGGGACCATTTTCAACTCGGTATCAGCAGTAAACCCGAATTCCACCACTCCGGCCATCCCAGTTCCGGCCGCGTCACCATCTGTTCCTACACCCACCACTCTAAACCCACCAGCAAACCCGGCCAGCCAGAGGAGGTCCGCGCAGGCCCCTTGTCAGAGTCTGGACTCTACCTTTCAGTCGGCTTCCGCACGCAACCGCGGAAAGCAAATCACAATCACACCCATATTTGCTGACAAAAACAAATTTGCCCCTCTGGCACAAGTCAATGGCGACAGCGCCAAAATTAAAGACGTCAACAACAAAACGACGATCAAAAAGTCCAACTCTAAGTCAAAAGCGACCACCAACCAAGAACCTAAACCCCAAAGACAAAAAACTCCCACCACTGTGCCTAACCAAGCCATAAGTGACACGGCCCTTAAGGGGACCAATTACCAGATTGTTATTGAAACTGAACCCCCACACAATGACAACTCCAACGATACCACTCCCGAGGTCCTAGGACAAGCCATTCCAGTAGAGGCCCTTAAGAGGGCCAATTACCAGATTGTTATTGAAACTGAACCCCCACACAATGACAATTCCAACAATACCACTCCCGAGGTCCTAGGACAAGCCATTCCAGTAGAGGCCCTTAAGAGGGCCAAAATGAAAAAGTCAGCAAAAACGCCCTCTGGTACCAAATCTAATCCTGCCAATCACATGCTTACACCTCCTAACACGGTAAACACCACAATGGCCGCTCAATGCACCAATGTCAACCCCACAACAGGCGATCTAATGGATTGCAATGCATCCACCCCACAAGATGAGCTTCACTCAACAATGGCAGTCAACAAAAAACAGAAAATACCTCCCATTCAAGTAGCAGATACTTCCAAATGGCCAGCTCTACATGCCCAATTAATTAAAAATTGCCAATTTCCTCCAATCTCCCACGCAACATCGAACTCTTCTGCAATTATCAAGTGCTCTAACGTAGCCGACTTCATTGCAGCCAAAGCAACATTGAACAACCTAAATATCCCCTACAACACTTACTGCCTGCAAGAAAACAGGCGCAGAGAATTCTCTCTGCGAGGTACTTTTGCCTCAGTTGATGACAATGAAATACTAACAGATCTACAAAATCTAGGATTCCCTGTAATCTCATGCTCCAGAATCTTCTCCACCCGACCGTCTCAAAGGCAGCGAGACCTAGGTCATACTTCAGTCCCCAAATACCCAACACAGGTTGTCCATGTAATAACAGAACACACAATAGACGCAGCTAAATTCATGGCAATCAATCACCTCGTCGGTCTCGGTGTTAAAATAGATACCTTCAAAAAACCAGCTATTCCCGTTCAATGTCATAGATGTCAGGCCATAGGTCACACCAAGAACCACTGCTGCCTTCCCCCCAAATGTGTAAAATGCGCAGGCGACCACGCGTCGTCAGAATGCACAAAAACTGATCAGGAACCAGCTAAATGCGCTCTCTGCTCTTCTGATCACACCGCCAGCTACAGAGGCTGCGAAAAACATCGAGCGGCAAAAGCTGCAATGGCAGCCCGACGTCTTGCAAACTCAACCAACCAAGCCACTCCCCTTCCTCCCTCACTACCTCGTTCATACGCCGCAGCCACCAATCCCGGATTCCCTCCACTTGATCCATCCGCTATTCCACAACCTGCTGACAACGAACTATTCACGTGGTTCAGTAACATTAGCACACACCTCTCCTCTCTCCAATCAAAAGTGGAAAAGAAACAATTCCTCCTGAATCAACTGCTACTCCTCCAGGACCAACCATAATCAAGTCCAGACTCGGGGCAACCCTTAATACACTTCTCCAATACATCTGGGATTATAACCCAAAAATCCCTACTACATACAAACTGCCTCAATTCATTACTCGCCTATGAGTCTTTCCTATGTCTTTCTTCTAGAAAATTAGTCATTCATTCACTCTAATTAAAGGTACATAAAATGTCATATCTAATCTAACAATTGATGATGACAATATAATATGAAAAGAAAAGAAAAAAATATATATATAAAGAAAAGAAAACATTTAAAAAAATGATAAAAATCATAAAAAATGGAAAACAAAAATAAAAAAAAATCATAAAAGATTATAAAAATCAAAAGAAAAAAAAAATATATTTATATATGTATAAAAAGAGAGTAAAGTAACTCCACCCTCATCATCCATAGCAAAATGTAACAAACTCCTTATCATCAAGGTAAAGATAACCTGTTATTATGTAATATTGTATTAAATTAATCCCAATGTAAATATCTACCTCCTCAATAGTTTTAAGTTTCTGCTCACACAAACATATCACTACCCTCACAACACAAACAACTGCGCACAAAAATTGTTCTAATGTAACCTGGCTGGTTAGGGTGAATTGGGTTCACCGGTACAGCTATAATCGCGCCTTCGGCGCATCAATTAATGTGTTAGTTCGGGGATTACCCTGTACATTCAAAACGCTTCAAAAGCTACAGACTTCCAAAAGAAATATTATTTCGCTGATAACGAATTCTATCCTATGTCTTTTCTTTCAAAAATTTAATCATTGTTATGGTAATAATTATATTGTGGTTTGAAAAGAAAATGGAAAAACTTAAACAAAAAAAATATAAAAATGCTAAAAATCAGACAAAAAAATTTTAAAACTGATAAAATGAACCAAAAAAAAATATAAAATGAGCAAACACGCATTGTATGCGACAAAAAAAATGATAAAAATAATAAAAGCTCAAAAATAATTATTGTAAAAATTGTAATGTCATTTTGGGGCCATTAAGGGCCGTTCCCGGCTTCCGATGCCGTTAGTTTGTAGTCTTATTAATTTTTAGAGTGCTTTTGCTCGCGCTCACTAGAAGCCTGTCTTTCTAATTCTCCTTCACTTACACTGGAAAGGTTACACTGGTCCCTATACACTTGTTGAGTCAAAATTCCCTTTTTACGCACTTGCGTAAATTCACCACAGCCGGAGAGGTGGTATATATACGCACCGGAGGTTGGACGAATCAAGGGTATAAAAGCCCGTTAAAATTGAGGATCGTCGTCGTCGTCGTAGTTCCAAATTGGTGTGAGTAGCGTGTTGTTTGTTCTGTGCAGAGAGTGTTCGAAGGATTTGGCTATGTCGTGTAGGCATTGTGTAAGTGTTTTAATTTTGAGGTTGTCGTGAATGTATTGGTTGCGGACGAACCAGAGGGCGCCCGTGATGGTCCTTAAGACCTTGTTTTGTAACACTGTTAGTTTGTGTAGGTGTGTGTGTGCTATTGATCCCCAAGCCGGGTAGCCATAGGTTAGATACGGTCGGATCATTGCCGTGAACAGCAATTTCTTGGTGTCCAGCGCCAGGTGCTGGCTTTTTAATAGCGGGTAAATTGCCGCTGTTGCGCCTCTTGCCTTCCGGATGGCTTCGGATGTGTTGGCGCTCCAGGTGAGTTTCTCGTCTAGAGTGATGCCCAGGAATTTGGTGGTGGTACTTCGGACGATTCTTTTGTTCCCGTAATAGATGGGAGTGGACAGGGATTTTTTCCTCTTGCGAGCAAATTGTATGACCTGGCTTTTGGATGGATTCAACTGGAGTTTCCATGTGGTCATCCAGTCCTCCACGTCATCAAGGTGATCTTGGATGTGGTCGGCGGCCGTGTCTGGATCAAAGGACTTGGAGAGAATGGCGAGGTCGTCTGCATATAGGTAGGTATCGGTGTTTGGATGGGATGGCAAATCGTTGATGTACAAGTTGAAAAGGGTAGGAGAGAGTAGGGAACCTTGGGGAACGCCGGAGTTAATAGGGTATAATTTGGATTTTGAACTGGAAAAGGATGAAAAGAAGGTTCGGTCTGATAAGTAGGATAAAATAATTTTGGTGAGGTATGAGGAGACGGGAGAGGTGTGGAGTTTGTGTATAAGTCCCTGATGCCAGACACGGTCAAATGCCTTCGACTGATCGAGGAATACGCCAACGATGTATTTTTTCATGTTATATCCTAGTTGGATGTATTCCACGAGCCTGGTAATCTGGTGGGAAGTGGAGTGACCAGTGCGGAAACCAGCTTGTTCGTCACGAATGATGGCGTTGTCGGTGAGCTCAGGTAGCAGGCGATTTAGGATAGTCTTCTCCAGGATTTTGCCAAATGCCGATAGAAGACTAATTGGTCGGAAGTTATTCGGGTCCCGTGGAGACTTTCCCGGCTTTGGGATGTGAATGACCTTGGCGGTCTTCCAAGGTTTGGGGAAGTAGGATAGCTTGAGGCAGGAGTTTAAGAGGTGTCTGAGGAACAAGGTATAGTTTGGAGGCAGTTGCTTGATCAGGTGGTTGGAGAAGAGGTCCGGGCCTGGGGCTTTCTTTTTCGGCATCTGCTTGACGATGGATTGGAGCTCTGATGGAGAGACTGGCGGAAAAGGCGGTGTAGGACATTGGAGAACGGTGGAGTAGGAAATTTGGCAATCTTCCGCCATGTCTGAATCTGCTGAGTCCCGGAAAGTTTCTGCCAGCAGTTCCGCAAACTTGTCGGCTTTCTGTTGATCGGTGGCCGCTTGTGAGGTACCGAAATCGACAGGAGGAGAAGGGGTTTTTCTATTTTTTAAGGAACGCGCTAGTTGCCAGACGGAATGGTCCTTATGGCTTAGAGAGGCGATTTTATTATCCCAAGACTTTTGACGGTGGTCCCTGATGAGACTGGTAACTCGGTTGCGTAGCGCTTTGTAGAGGTTCCGCATAGCTGGATCGTGAGTTCTTCTCCAGCGTAGAAGTGCGTTGTTTCGGCGCTGCATCAGCGGAAGAACTGACGGCGGCAGGGAGTCGTCAATGAGGGGAGAAGGTTTGGGCGTGAAAGAAGCTTCAGCAATGCAGTGGTTTAAACTGTTGTTTAGGAGGGTTACATGGTCTTCAAGATCCTCGGTGGTGCTGCAGGTGCGTGGGTCGGGAAGAATGACCTTCGAGGCACAGGCTGTAAATTTGTCCCAGTTCACTATTGGGGAAGGAAGAGTCATCGGATATGAGAGAGGTAATGAAATTGAAATCGGGATATGATCAGATGAAAGTTGTGGGAGAGTTGTAGGCAAGAGGAATGGAGAAAGGTTTTTGGTAAGGAAGAGATCTAGTATGTCAGCTGAACGGTTGGGATCGGCAGAGATGTGGGTGGGGTTTGGTGGTGGGAGAATAGTGAACGGGACTGTTAGCTCTGCATGATGCAGATCTCGTCCTCTTGAGTTTGTGATGCGGCATCCCCAGGCAACGTGTTTACAGTTGAGGTCACCGCCGATGATTGCGGTGTTAGTTAGTACAGATGCAATGGCGTCAAGATCAGTGCGGCTGATGCCGTGCTGTCGGGGGGGGAGGTAGGCACTCCAAACATCGATACTGCCGTTGCAAGTGGAGAATTTAGAGCCGACAATTTCCAGTCTATCAGTGGTTGGTGACTGTAGTGGCGTTTCTGATAAGGACTTCTTGAAGCCAAGCATCACACCGCCTCCACTTGTCCCTTCAGGGCGGTCCTGTCGTCTGATGTTGTAGTTTGGGACTGAAAAAGCATCTCTCTGTTTGAGCCACGTTTCTTGCACGAGGAAAATGTCCGGTTGGTTGCTGTGGACTAGGTGTTTGAATTCCTGGGTTTTTGGCCGAAGGCTGCCTGCGTTCCAGGACAGTATTCGGAGATTGTGGACTGTTCTGTTTTTATAATCCATTGAGGAGGATCATGGCGCCTGCGATGACTTCTTCTATTAAGATGTCCATTCTGGACTTGCCCTGTTCCGGGGCAATGATTTTTTTAATGAGCCCGGAGAGCCAACCTTTCAGTTGACTCTTCCAGGAATCATTATGAACATTTGGGGCCGATGGCGGCTGGCTGTTTTGCGGCGGTTGTGGGTTGCGGCGGGGGAGATTGGTAGTAGCGGAAGATGTCGAGGGTGCTGAGGGCATTGTTGTGGTTGCGGGTGCAGTCTGGGTCTGAGGAACTGTGGGCGGAGTTGTGGCTGGACGGTTAGTCGTCCGTCGCTGCGTCCAGGCGTTCGTAGGAGGGGGTGGAGGAAAATTTGTTTCGTTGTTGACCGGAGCTGCGGGGGCTTCTTCGGTTGGAGCGTGTTTCAAGCGCAGCGCGAGAGCGAGCTCTTTGTATTTTGGGCAGCCTCTATATGTCGAGATGTGCGCCCCTTCACAGTTTGCACATTTCCCCGGCTGTTCCTTAGGCTTAGTGCACGCCGAGTGGTGATGCGGGCCTGCGCACTTGAAGCATTTGATTGCCAGGGCACATGCTTTGTGTGAGTGCCCAAACGCTTGGCATCGTCGGCACTGTATGGGACCGGGAGTTGCTTTATAGACTTCGACCTTGGCAGTAAGGCCAAGCAGCCGGTTTGGAAACCCAGGCTTAATCACTTGGACTACCCCACTTCGGCTATTTTCGACTTGGCGCCTTTTGGAATACTCTCCCGGACATCGACCTCTGCACCTCTTGGACTACGGACAACGGAACAACACCTACGCCAGCATTGGCGACATCTAAGGGACGCCCCGGGGGATTACTCCCCCCGAAAATCACCTCTGTCCTCTTCGGTGGAGAGGACGCCATGCCATCCGGGAACGGTGCGGCAGGCGCAGCGGCTGCAGCAGCCACCGAGAGCCAGAATAGCCCTCTTCAGGGCCGTCAATCCCAGAATTCGACGGAAACGGGCCCCACTACATCAGGATGGACGACGGTTGTAGATAGGGACTCGAGGAAACGGACGGCGCCATTCCTGTCCATCCAGGACATGGCGAAGAAGAGGCAGACAACACCTCTGGAGACAAGGAATACCTTCACTCCTTTAGCCTCCACCATCCCCGAGGATACCATGGACTCTGAGGAGACCCCGACGGCGACTCCGGCGCAGGGGGCACAACGTGCCAATAAGCGACCACCGTCTCTAATCGTCTATGCTGTTACTGATCATGCAGCACTGGTACGCCTCATCAGAGCAACTGTAAAAGATCAGAAATTTACTGTTGTTCACAACTCTGACTGCAGCCGAGTACAGCTACGCAACGCCGAGGACTACCTACTGCTGAAGACGAAGCTAGAGGAGCAACAGGCACAGATGTCCACCTGGGGTGCCACCGGGGACAAGGTCCGATTCTATGCTATCCGGAATCTACCCATAGATTACGACGTCGACCAACTTAAGGAAGACCTTGACGTCCTGGGAATAGATGTCGTACGAGTACATCCGGCACGGCGCGGAGCATTCTTCCTTGCAGTCATCCGGGAGACGCCGGAATGGACCATCAAGGAGATGAAGAAGCTTAGATGGATCGGGAATAACGGCGTTCGTGTAGACAAATTTACACATCGTGATCCTCAGATGTGCTACCGATGCAATCGCTTCGGACACTCATCGGTTCACTGTACGGCGGCGCCGAGGTGCTATAAGTGCTCCGGAGATCACGAGGGTAGAAACTGCCCTGATGTTGAGAGAAAGAAAACGAAATGCTGCAACTGCGGCGGCAACCATCCGGCGTTCTTCCGTACCTGCCCGGAGTACCAACGGGCGAAGGACCTTAAGGAAAAGAGGAAGCCGGCTCAGAAAAAGCCCCCTCCAAAACCTACGACCGCAGAAGTGCCAACCCCTGGACATCAAAACCCATGGGTAGTGGGCCTCCCAGCAGGACCTTCCGCTGGACAACGTTCCACCACGAGCCCAGTTTGGGATGTCAACTATCCTGGCCTGCCGCCGAGCAGGCCCGTTCAACGGGAGACGGCGGAGGAAGTCCGTCAGCCACTGCGGCAGAAGATTGCCGCCGCCACTAATCGGCAGGAGCCGATAGCCGACGACTTATCCAGCCTGCCTGCGATCCTTCAGGCACTTACCGCAACGGCCGCCCTGCTGCAGACTCAACTGCAAGCCCTCACGGTTGTAATGAGCCGCATTCTCAACCGTAATGGAGAGTAGACCCACGAACCGGAAATCGGCCGTCCTCGCCACCTGGAATGTGGGTGGCGGACTTCGCAAGAAGCTTCCCGAACTACTTGGCTTTTCCCGCACTACAGGAGCGACAATACTCTGCCTTCAGGAGACACACCTACTCAACAATTCGACCCTCTACATCCCTGGATGGCAACTCTACCGGAACGACAGAGTAGGACGCCGAGGAGGAGGAACTGCCATTGCTGTTTCGTCAGATACCATCGCAAGACGCTGGACACTACCGGAAATGCAGACACTGGAAGCCACCGCTGTAGAAGTGGAGACCAGCCTGGGAACGGTACGCGTCGTGTCGGCTTACTTGGCGCCAAAACGACGATTCCACGCTGCGGACTTCGATCTTATCTTCTCTTCGCAGCATCCAGTAATCCTGCTCGGCGATCTCAACTCCAAGCACGAGGAATGGCACTCCCGAGTCCGTAACACCAATGGCGAAGCACTGTACAACTGGACCACCAGGGCAGCGGTTAAGACAGCGGGGCCGCATGCTCCGACCAGGATTAACTGGAACGGAGAAGAAGACGTGCTAGACATTGCGCTGCACAAGGATCTACACTGCTCGCTGGCCATAGCTACGTCAAAGACCTTGGACAGCGACCACTACCCAGTGTGTGCCTACCTTGGCTGCCAGCCCAACGTAGCTCCACCTCGAGAAGTCCGCAACTGGGGAAAAGCGGACTGGGACATATATCGCCAGGACCTCACAGACCTACTGCCATCTGAGGAGCCCCAACTGGAAAAGGAGGAAGACATAGAATCGCTGGCAGAGCATATCACCGCATCCATTGATAAGGCGCTAGAGAGGGCAGTGCCAATGACTAAGTGGAGACCTTCCAACCACCTGGAACTTCCGGATTACATCGTTCGGAAGATACGACAGCGAAATCGGCTCCGACGAAAGTTCCAGAGAACAAGAACACCCATGGATGGCCAGAGATTTAGACTGGCCAGAGCTCAACTGAGACTTCTCATCGACGAGCATCGCCAGAAGGAATGGGACCGGAAGGTGGCCCAACTGGATGCTGACAATGGAACCCTTTGGAGGATGGCGTCCAGTCTGAAGAGTCGCGGAGCCGTAGAGGACTCTCCACTCACATCCCCTGACGGACTACTCAACACCGAGGCTGAAAAGGCTACGTTTGCAGCGGAGTACCTCGAAGGAACGTTTACCTCGGACATCCACCCGCTGGCTCCTGATGGACCCGAACCTCAGCCAGGCGATACCGATGTCGAACAACCGGATGAGGAACCGCCAAAACTGCGACCGGAGGACCTGCGGACTGCTCTCGGAAAGCTGCAGAAGAGGAAGGCCCCTGGAGAAGACGGGATCCCCAACGAGGCGCTGCTGCAGATGCCGACCTCCCTTGCCTCCATCCTGCTGCTGCTTTTCACCGCTTGCTTCAGCATCGGCTATTTTCCCCAGAAGTGGAAATCAGCCAGAGTCCTTCTCATTCCAAAACCGGGCAAACCGAAGAAGGAAATCACCAATTATCGGCCAATTGCACTCCTTGCAACACTTGGGAAGCTGCTGGAGAGGACGCTGCTACCCTACATCCACCAATTTCTCCAGAGCCGAGACCTTCTTCCGCCGGAGCAATATGGATTCCGAGACCACCATTCCACAACTCACCAACTTGTGCGAATGGTAGACTACATCACGGATGGGTTCAACAGGAACTGCTGCGCTGCTGCCTCCTTTTTCGATGTGCAGAAGGCGTTTGACAGCGTTTGGCACTGTGGACTTCTACTGAAACTGAAGCGGTTCGGATTTCCATTCTGGCAGAGAAGGATGATAGAATCCTATCTTCGGCAGCGGACCTTCACCGTCACCTGGGGGAGAGCGGTATCCGGAAAGAAGATCATACGGGCAGGAGTCCCTCAAGGATCCGTCCTTGGACCAACGCTGTTCAACATCTACACGGCAGACATTCCACGGCAATTCGGATGGAACACCATCGTCACACTTTTCGCCGATGATGCAGCGATCGTAGCGCGTTCATGGAAGCCTCACATGGCGGCGACATACCTGCAGCGTACCATTGACATACTCCTACCGTGGTACGCGCAATGGCGAATTACCATCAACGCCAAGAAAACTAATGCAGTTTTCTTCTCAACATCGCCGAAAACACCAACACCAGGGGAAGTGCTGATCGACACGGAAGAGACACCGTGGAAAACGGAAGCCCTCTATCTCGGCGTGATGCTGGACAGGCACCTCTCCTTCCGTCAGCATGCCAGATACGTGACGAACAAGGCAAGACACAGAAGATTCCTGCTGTCACCGCTTCTACGATCAAAACATCTCTCTTTAGAGAACAAGCTGAAAATCTACAAGATGGCCATCCGACCCATACTCACATACGCTGCACCTGCATGGAGCGGCCGGATGCAGAAGACCTGGAGTCAACCTATTCGGGTGACGGAGAACATTGCCCTAAGGACGATCCTAGCACTCGGATGGACATACCATCGTGAAATTATGTATGCACTGACAGGAATGGAGCCCATCGAAGACTTCCTTCGCCGGACATCAAAGGAGTTCTTCACAAAGGCGAAGGAGTCCGAAATTGAAGAAATTCGACGCATCGCAGCAGCAAAACCAACGGTCTACGAACGGTTCAAGCGACCATGCTCATCAACAGGCGAGGAGGAGGACCTCCCGCCATTGAAGAGACGGAGGTGAAAGGACCCTCACTGAAGATGACGACGGGAGTTACACTCCAAGGACTCATCTGCTGAAAGACTCAACGTTGGTCAGCAAAGAAGATCTGGCAAGAAGGACTGCCAGACCTAAACACATCCCTGTTAGGCCAAGCATGTGGTTGATTTTGGTAAGATTAACTCGTTGCTCCGGGTTGTCAAGGCGTACCTGAAACATGGGCAGCGGTTTCAATTGGATCGGTGGCAGTTTTGCGTTAGGATCATCACGACGCATTTGAGTGCGTTCGCGATTCTCAGCTGGCGTTAGGCGCGACGTGTGCAATTGATGCACGTGTTCTGTGCGTACTCCTTTAGATTGGAGTTCGTGAGCGATTAGTTCAGGCGGTGAGTCGGCTGGAAGGCCACGTATCACAAAATGTTGCTTTTTATCCTGTTTGAGTTGATAAGAGTAATGCGGAATCTTATGTTCCGCAAGAATTTTTGTTGTGGCTCTAAAATCGTCCACTCGCTGGCATTTCACCATGATGTCGTTTTTCCGGAGGGAAGCGACGGGCAGAAACTGGCAGGCCGATTTAATCAGCCGCCATTTTTGTGACCATTTCGTCGTCTCGGTAATAAAGATTGGAGGGATATTGGAATGGCCTTCCCTAGCGTTTTCGACTTCTTCATCTTCCTCGGCGTTGCCTTCCTCCATGTCTGTCGGGGCGATGGCTGCAAACTGGTTGGCTGTTTCTATAGATGGCTGCTGCGGCTGGTCTGCTGGCGGAGTGTTTGGGCGAGTCCGTTTGGTGCCCACAACTGGCGTGAAATCAGGTGGAGGCGCGGGTAGAGATTGGGCTGCCTCTGCCTGGCCGGCAAAGAAGGCACGCAGATCGGCACTGCGTTCGCTTAGGAGCGCCAGAAAGCGCGGATCTTGGTCGATGGGTAGATTGGCTACCGCGGCGGGAGAGAGTGGAGAGTCGAGGGACTCCATATTGGCGTGTATATGTGGGTTTGACATATTTAACCTATTGCATGTGTGTGTAGTCCTAGCGAGGGGACCCGGCGGGTCCCCCAAGACGTGCAGTGAGGTTTCCCTCTGCCTTGGGGTTGCCGACCGAGAACGACCAGGGTGTAGGAACGGTCAAAGCGCCACCTGGGGATTGCACCCGCCTCCCCCCAGATGCCTTTGCCGAGTGAGTGTACCTAACGTGTGAGTATATGTGTGTAAATAGGCCTCGGAAGGCCAATGTTGGTTGTGAACAAGTGGTGAGTAAATTTACGTGTAAATTGTGAAAAGGCCCTTAAGAGGGCCGATGAGCTTAAAAATTGGGTCTTTATACGAACCAGAAGCCACGGAGGGCTTAGTCCTTGAGGGCGCTGTGCCCGTCTAGATGTCTGGGTGCCGATGCGATGCCTTCCAAGAAATTTTCAATTTCTGGCGAAAAGGTCCTCTTAATGGCCTCTGCGGCCAAAACCCGTGAGGGCGCTCGACTTCTCTTGGAGTCCGGATGCCGGTGCGATGTTTAGTAGACTCTGACCAAGAGTCACCAAAATGGTCCTCTTCAGGTCCTTGAAGGCCTTTACAGGCAGGCGGAGTTAGTCGTCGGGTGGTGGCAGGAGACCTTCTCGACTGCCGGGGGGTTGGCCGGAGTACGTTGTTAGACGTCCTCAACGGCCGGGGAGTTGGCGCCGGTTGGCGTCGATGCCGCGCTCAATGCCGCAGCAGAGTTGGCTGACGCGGAGCGTCGATGGCGTGTCTGATGGTGACCAAGATCAATGACCAAGTGAACCAGGTAGCTACCCAAGCTCTTAAGGTTGTAAGCAGTGGAGTCATTCCAGAGCTGTCTAGGTGTTCTCCACGCACGCACGAAACGAGTTTCTTTTTGTTTTTGGCGCCTAGTTCCCAGCTGGCGTGCTGTCTACCAGGAGTTTCAACTTGAGGTTTTTTCTACTGTGAAGTATTTAAGAAGTCATGGCACTGACGGTATCAAATCAGGCCGTAGCGGTGGAGTGTTGATCGCAGTAAAATCCACCATCAAACATAAAGCACTGCCTTCGCATGCCTTTAGCACACTAGAAACCATTGGTATTTCTATTCCTACTCCAACGGGCGATTTTTATATGTATTCTGTTTACCAACCCGCGGCCAAACCTCTCCAGCGTGACGAAGTTTGTTTCTTGTTATCCGCCGACGAAAAAATCATCGCTGCAGGCGACTGGAATGCAAAGCATGTAGATTGGGGCTGTCAACGCACTAACGCGCGTGGGACGATTCTTAACAGTTTCGTCTCTGATGGCGCGTGTAATGTCGAAGTGCCGCTCACGGCGACACACGTTGATTCCTTTGGCAACATGGATATTCTCGATCTCTGCGTGACAAAAAATATCCACCGAATTTCTACTCCCAAAGTAATTGACGATCTTTCCAGCGACCACTTCCCGATCCAAATGCATGTTTGGTGTTCGCCTGAAGAGTTCACTCCGTCACCTTCAGTGAAAACCAATTGGCAATTTTTTGTCAATCATTCTAACGATTCCTTTTCCCAAATTCCAATCCCAACCTTAGCCACCCCTGATGCAATTGACGCGCATGTCGAGTTAATAACATCAAAACTCCTTGACGCCCATGCCCTTGCTTCCCTTCCATACTTCCGGCCACCGGCCGATCCAAATATCCTTCCTGACCATATCCTTGAACTCATGAAGGAACGAAACCGAATGCGTAGACGATGGATTCGGAGACATGACGTTACTGACAGAAAACTTTACAATTTTCTTGCCGCTCGAGTGAAGCAAGAAATTGCACGACATCGTAGGGAATTATGGATGAACAAAATTAATTCTCTTTCTGTTGACGACAACTCCATTTGGAAGTTGGCGCGTTCCCTGACTAAAAAAGGGCCGTTTCAGGTTCCTTTGCGACAAAATGACATGTTCATCCATGACGCTAAGGACAAAGCAGAGATCTTAGCTGACGCCTTTCAGGCCACAATGACACTAAAAGCTGATTGGTCGGTGACTGACGACGACCAAGAAGCAGAAATAGAGTATTCAGCACTTGCAAATACTCCTACTCCTCCATTCATTCCTGCGACTGAGACTGAATTGAGACTACTCATCAAGTATCTCAATCCAAGAAAAGCGTCTGGACTCGACGAGGTGTCGAACAGACAGCTGATGAATGCACCAAGACCTGTCATTCTCCATCTCCTAGCGCTGTTTAATAACTGCATGGCCGCCAGTTATTTTCCATCTGCATGGAAAGCAGCGCGCTTAGTCCTCATTCCTAAACCCGGCAAAGATCCTTCCATTCCTCTCAACCGCCGCCCAATTTCCTTACTTTCGAACATCTCAAAAATGTTCGAAAAAATCATCAAAACCCGTCTCGACCTTTACTTACGGACAAATGACGTTCTCCGCCCGGAGCAAATGGGATTCCGTAAAGGAATTTCAACTTTGCACCAAGTCCTAAGACTAGCTGAATTTGTTGCCCAAGGTTATCAACGCCGTATGTATACGGCAGTGGTTTACCTCGATGTCGCCAAGGCCTTCGATCAAGTGTGGCACAAGGGCCTAATTCTTAAGCTTTGCAGGGCAAACATTCCGCCCGATCTCTTGAAACTCATACAGAGTTTCCTGCACGAGAGAATATTCCAGGTAGCTGAAAGCGGTGAATTGTCGCAAGCGAGAGAAACAAACTGTGGCGTTCCCCAGGGCGCCATTTTGTCACCAACAATCTTCAACCTCTATGTCAATGACCTTCCTTCTTCTCCACAAACTCAAACTTTCATGTTTGCCGATGATACCGCAATAGCGGCTCAATCCTGGAGCGGCATTTACGCTTTGCGTAAACTCCAAACCCATCTTTCTCTTCTTGAAAAGTGGACTGTTTCGTCGAAGATGACAATCAACGCTGCCAAAAGCAGTCTTGTCGTCTTTCAACGACGAAAAAAACCTATTTCCAATTCCCTTACCTTTAATTCCTGCAAAGTACCAATGGTTTCAAAACACAAATTCTTAGGGTTACATTTCGATTCCAAATTACTCTGGTCCGCGCACGTAAAGCAAGCCTTGAAATCAGCAACAGCAACTAGGATAGCTCTTAGTTGCTTTCTAAATTCGCGATCTGCGATCGCTAGAAAGGACAAGGTGACGCTGTACAAATCCTACATTCGACCTCGGCTGCTTTACGGGTGCGAAGTGTTCGGCAGCACTTCCCTTACGAATATCAAACGCTTAGAAACATTCCAAAATCGTACTCTGCGCTACATCACAAACCAACGTAGACTCATACCAATTACCGAAATAAGACGCGCTCACAAGGTACCCAAGATACACGAGTTCATCAAGTCACAAGCTGTGCGACTTCAGAACTCCCTTTCACGCAACCCGCTCACAAAAACTCTATGGGATTACCCAGTACATTTTAAACGCTTCAAAAGCTACAGTCTTCCAAAAGAAATATTATTTCGCTAATACCGAATTCCTTCCTATGTCTTTTCTTTCAAAATAATTATTAGTATTGTATTGTTGTTGAAAAAATAAGAAAATATACTTAAAACAAAAAAAAATATATAAAATTGTTCAAAATCAAGCAAAAAAAAATAATAAAAACTTGATAAAATGTACAAAAAAAAATAATAAAATGAACAAAATGCATTGTATGCAACAAAAAAATGATAAAATTGTGTAAAAATCAAAAAAGAAGTGTCATAAAAATATTTGAAGTGTCATTTTGGGGCCACTCAGGGCCGTTTCACGGCTTCAGTCGCCGTTAGTATGTAGTCTTGTTAACTTTAGAGTGCTTTTGCACATGCTCACTAGAAGCCTGTCTTTCTAATTCTCCTTCACTAACACTGGAAAGGTAACACTGGTCCCTATACACTTAAATCGTCAATTTTCCCTGATTTTCGCACTTGCGAAAAAATCACCGCCGCCGAAGAGGTGGTATATATACTCACCGGAGGCTGGATGGATATAGGGTATAAAAGCCCACCAAAATTGAGAGGATCGATCGATCGATCGGTATCAAATCAGGGGGAAGGGATGTGGGAGGAATTTAGGGCGGTTTTGGGTTGTTTGTGACGGAGGTTTGTGTAATCATAGTCCCAGATTTTGTCGAGCATTTCATTATTTAAATTGCCAAGCGTTTTCGAGAATTTAATTATTTGCGATTTTAGGTCGGTTAATATTGGGCAGATTTTTAGGTCTTTCCTGATGCTGGCGTTACTCAAGAACCATGGTGCGCCGATTGTATCTTCTTTAGATGACTTGGCGCTGCATGAAGCCATGCCGGAGATGCGTAGCTCAGGAGCGGTTTGATGGTGCTATTGTATAGAAGTAGTTTTGTCTTCAATGATAGCGGGGCCGATGGTCGAAGTAAAGGATTTAAGGCAGCTGCAACGCCTTTTGCTTTGTTGATGGTAGAAGTGATGTGGTGTGACCATGTTAGACGCTTATCGAGTTCCACGCCGAGGTATTTTGCGACTTCTTGCTTGGGAATGGTTTTGTTTTTGAAGTAAATTCGTGGTCCTTCTCCGGCTCTTGGGCGTCTGGAAAATACCACATGTAAGCATTTGTTCGGATTTATGGAGAGTTTCCAATCTTGCGACCAATCTTCATATTCATCTATGTGTTCTTGAAGGCGATCCGCTGTAGATTCCGGGTCTGAACCCTGAGCCGGAATCGTAGTATCGTCTGCGTAAAGGAGGAGGTGGGTTTCGGGATTGGTTGGAGTATCGTTAACATAAATATTAAATAGGGTAGGGGAGAGGATGGCTCCTTGGGGAACACCAGAGGTTATTGGGCGGAAAAAGGATTGAGCAGAATTGACTTGGACGAAGAAGGTACGGTCGGATGCAAAGGACTGGATTATTTTGAGTAGGTATGATGGAGTTCCGATAGCAGACAGTTTGTAGATTAGGCCCAGGGTCCAGACTCGGTCAAACGCCGCTTCCAGGTCTAAGAAAACGCAGTGGCTGATCCATTTGCTATTGAATCCGGAAGTGATGGCTTCGGTCAGGCGTACAATTTGGTGCGTAGTGGATATTTTCTGCCGGAATCCTGCTTGCTCTGGTCGCAGAACGTCGTTTTTTCTGACGAATTCTTTCAGCCGGCGGTGAATGAGAATTTCGAAAAGTTTGCCAAGAGTGTCTAGAAGACTGATTGGTCTATAGGAGGAGGAATTGGTTGGAGGTTTGTGTGGTTTCGGGATCATAATGATCTTGGCTTTCTTCCAGGAAGTGGGAAAGTAGGAAATTTGCAAAAGGAAGTTGAATAGTTTGGTTAAGAGGTTTATGGTGGGTGAAGGTAAATTTTTAAGGAGACGGTTGGGAATGTTATCAGGGCCGGGAGCAGATTTGGGTTTTAGGGTTCGGATTATTGATGTTATTTCGGAAGAGGATATAGGCGAAGGTTCAGAGATTGGGTAGTAGTGTAGGGCTAGCCAGGATGTGGTACAGTCTTCCTCCAACTCGGATGGCAAGTCGTTTGAAAAACGCTTTTCAAGCATTTCGCTGAAAATTTCAGCTTTTTGGTGATCCGTGGTTGCCCGGCCGTTGACAGTTTTCAATGAAGGAATGTCTCGGCGCGGTTTGCGTAGAGCTTTCGACACTGGCCAGATGCTGCCGTGATGTAATTCAATATTCTTCAGTTTATCGTGCCAGGATTTCTTACGATGATTTGCAAGAAGTCGTTGTACGCGATTTCTCAGCGCGTTGAATTTCATGCGATCTTCTCGCAGTCTTGATTGCTGCCACGCCTTCCTGGCTGAATTCCTGTGCCGGATAGTTGTCAGAATTTCAATAGGAATTGCGTCAGGATGCGATGTCGGAGGAGGAATGAATTTCGCCTGTGCAGCAGAATCGTTGATCAGGTCCGTGAGTTTTCCTATGAAAACGTCTGCATCAGACCGGGTTTGCAGCGGAAGATCTTCAAGCTTGAATGAATTATCTCCGATGATTCTTGTGAATTTGTTGTAATTAATTCTGGGCTTTGAGGGATTGATTCGGTCGGAGGGTGAGCAAGGAATGGTGTACAGGATGGGAAGATGATCAGAGGCGGATGAGTCTAGGATAGTGGGTTGATTTGGCAAAGGGATTTTGTAGGTTAAAACGATATCCAGTATGTCGCTGGAACCGCGGGAAGAAAAGTGAGTAGGAGATAAGGGAGCCAGAATCTCGAAGTTCTTCTCTTGCTGCAAGCAGTGGAGTAAGATGCCAGGACGATTAGTTGCGTTGCATCCCCAGGTTGTATTTTTAGCGTTGAAGTCGCCTCCTAAAACGGCCATTCCGTGCAGAAGTGCTGCAATTGCTGAAAATTCTTCTTTTTTAGGGCAGTTGTTTGGTGGCCGGTAGATGGACCAGATGGCAACGTTTCCAATCCTTGTTCTAATCGATGCGCCAACAGCTTCAACAGAAGAAGATTGATTATAAGGGAGTCTTGACGCTGCAATCGAATTTTTGACAAGTAGTAAGACTCCTCCGCCGGTTTCCTCGCGATCTTGCCGGAAGCGTTGATAGCCCGGGATGAAGATATTCTTTTCTGGCTTTAATTTGGTTTCTTGAATTAAGGCAATGTCAACAAGTTGTTCATTGAGGAGATGACGTAGTTCTTCTTGTTTATGTTGCAGTCCACAGATATTCCACTGCAGGATCCGTAACTGAGTAATGTTCTGATTAGCCATCGGACAGCAGACTAAGAGCTCCTTGGATTATGGCATTAAAAAGGATTTCGGATTTGGGAGTGGTAGAGGGAGTAATTAGTTGCCTGACTAAGTTAGAAATCCAGGAAGTGATTTTTTGCCGAAGGGATGGGGTGAATAAGGTTGATAGGAAGGATTGTAGATCGGAGGCAGGAGAAGGTTGTTGACTGGCGGAATCTGCAGTGGAATTGGTACGTGCGTCTGATAGTGGAGGATAATGCTCGTTGTTGTTTTCAGGGACGGTGCTTGTAGCAGTTCGTCCAGCTCGCATTTTTTCTGCAAAAGTCTTGTAATGAGGGCACTGCTTGTAGTTAGCTGGGTGCGGTCCTTGGCAGTTTGCACACTTAGCAGGTTCTGGGCGGAATACTGTACAATCGGTATGAGAGTGTTGGCCTCCGCATCGAACACATCTTACTTGCAATCCACAGGATTTGTGAGTGTGACCAAATCGCTGACACTTGACGCATTGAGGTGGCCCTGGTGAGGGACGAAATGGTTCTATTTTGACGCCGAGTCCACAGAGATTGGTGATTTTTTCAAACTTTTCCTTATCCGCAGCGGATGACAGCTTTAGTTGAAAAAGCGGCAGCAAGCGTGTAGGCAGAGGTGCTAATGCTGCGCCTGGATCATCGGCAAGAATGCGCTCTCGGCGTTCGCGTTCCGATTTCAGGGGACGAGTAGTCCGAAGCTGTACAATGTCGTCCACGTTCAGTCCAATGGCTTCTAGTCCTTCCTGAATTTCCTCGATGGTAGTGTCAGCCTGCAAGCCGCGGAGGAGAAGAAATATCTTCTTATCTTCTTGAAGCTGGTACGTGAAATATTCCCAATTTCTTTCTTTAAACAGGCGAACAAGAGAGCGAAAATCGTCGGAATTGTGGCATTGGATGCGAATGTTGGATCCAGTGGAGTGGCAGACGGGTGGGTTGCTAGTTGCAGCAACGATTGCTCTGTTTT
The DNA here is from genome assembly GCF_921293095.1 of Ischnura elegans. NCBI lineage: Eukaryota > Metazoa > Arthropoda > Insecta > Odonata > Coenagrionidae > Ischnura > Ischnura elegans. The sequence continues at coordinate 78,821,626 of NC_060252.1, read as the reverse complement.
TAGTCGACCATTGGCTGCCGTCTTTCAGGAAAATTGGTGGTATTTTGACTCTTGGTGGATTAACGCGAGCGTTCGAAGGTCCTGCTGCCGTGGATGATGACGCGGCGTCCACTGGGCGAGCTACCTGTGGTCTGGGAGGCGTAGCGGCGCTAGTACTTTGATGAGGGTCCTTAAGAGGGCCGTTGCTTGAAGCAGAGCTAGAGTGCTTGTGGTTAAGGCCCTTAAGAGGACCATTGCTGGTGTGCTTGTGGCTAAGGTCCTGAAGAGGGCCAAAATGGTCCTCATTAGGGCCGTTTTCAGAGTCTACACTGGCAAATACATCAAAACGGTTGCTGGTAACGATTGGAGGTGGTGACATCGGAGGCGAAGATGACATACGCTGTCGTTTGCGATATAACGTGAAGGCACTATCGCCGGATTGAGTGACGTTAGGCGTCAACGGCGGAAGGCCGAGTAAATCGCGAACACTTGGATCGTTAAGCTTGGCTTTAGGCAAAGAAATGCTAATGAATGCTTCATCGGAGACACTGGGATCACTATGATTAACACTAGGGGGAGGTTCAGTGCCATGACTCACCGAGTCTCGAACGGGGATGGCCGACGGAGACTGGTTGGCTGCTGTCTCGGATGATTCCTCAGGAACGGGGCTGACTGATGGCCGCCGGAGAGGCTGGCGTGATGCTTTCTCAAATTCCCATGCAATCTCCGGATTCGGAGACTCTGGGGACTCGAAATCCATGGCGCCCAAAGGCGCGCAGATGCTGGAGAGCTCCTTGTTGTCAGTTGCCGCAACGCAACGCGGAGTTTTCTTATATGCTGGTGGTCGGAGCTCCCAGCCAATGGGCTGTCTTCTTCGGGTTTCTGCGGTGGTGGTGGTTTCTATACTATACTTGTGATTTTCTGTGAAGTTTCAGTCCGGGCAATTGCAGGGGTTAAGTGGGAAAAGGAATATGGGAAGGGATAAGGGCGCATTTAGGAGTTCTGTGGGTAGAGGTATTAGGAATAGCATAGTCCCATAAGTTACTTAATAATTTATTATTGGTTTTAGCAAAAGAAAGTTGGAATTTACTGAGATTTGACTTTAAGAGCATTAAAATAGGAAGTAGATTTAGATCATTACGGATTTGCTTATTACTAACAAACCAGGGTGCGCCTATAATTTTTCGCACGATTTTATTCTCGCATGTTTGTATTCTTTTTAAATGCGTGGCACTAGCATGAAGCCACACGGGTGAGGCATATGTAAGCAAAGGTTTTATGGTTGAAGAGTAAAGCAGTAATTTAGTTTTTAAAGGTAATGGAGAATTGGCTTTCAGCAGCGGGAATAATGCTGCATGAATACCTTGACATTTTTGAGTTTGCGTTCTAATGTGGCTAGCCCACGTTAATCTTTTATCCAATAAGACGCCTAAATACTTCGCCGTTTGGCTCTTTGGAATCCGTGCGTTCCCGTAAAACAATTGATGGCCGTCACCTGCTTTGGGGCGTCTTGAAAAGACGATATGAGTGCATTTTTCGGCGTTTACGCTCAGCTTCCAGTCGTCGGCCCAGTCTTCATAAGCGTCGAGATGCTCCTGCATGGTGTCGGCAGTTCGGTGCGGGTCTGAACCTTGAGCCAATAGGGTGGTATCGTCAGCATACTGGAAAAGGTGCGATTTAGGATGGGTTGGGGTGTCATTAACAAAAAGGTTGAATAAGGTAGGGGAAAGGATTGCTCCTTGCGGAACGCCGGAGGAAATGGAATGGAATTGTGAAGCAGAGGAGTTAATTTGGACAAAAAAGGTTCTGTCAGAGGAAAAGGATTGGGTTAATTTGGTAAGGTATAAGGGAATTTCGAGAGAGGAGAGCTTGTGAATTAGGCCCAAAGTCCAGACCCTGTCAAACGCAGCTTCCAGGTCCAGGAATACAGCATGCGATATCAGCTTACTGTTGAATCCAGATGTTATTGTCTCGACCAATCGCAGGATCTGATGAGTAGTTGCAGTGCGTTGACGGAATCCTGTCTGCTCTGGCCGGATGACTTCATTTTCGTCGAGGAACGCACGGAGCCGGGAATGAATGATCGATTCAAAGAGCTTAGACAATGTGTTTAATAAACTAATAGGACGGTAGGATTTGGGATCGGACGGAATTTTGTTAGGTTTGAGGAGCATGATGACTTTCGCTAGCTTCCATGCAGTGGGAAAATACGAAATATTTAATAAAGAATTAAAAAAAATGCTAAGAATTTTGAACATTTGCGTTGGAAGGTTTCTGAGCAAGCGATTATTGATCCCGTCAGGGCCTGGCGCTGATTTCCTCTTGAGAGTTTTGATGACTGCTGCAATTTCGACCGGAGTTGTATATTCTGGTTCGGAGATTGGCGCATACTGAAGACTCAGCCAGGTAATGGAGCATTCTTCTTCCAATGAAGATGGTAAGTCGTTGCAGAATCGGTTTTCAAGTATTTCTGCGAAGAGATTTGCTTTTTCGGCGTCTGTAACTATTCGGCCTTCTGCGGAGGAGAGTGCTGGAATTAGACGGCGAGGTTTTTTTAAAGCCTTTGCGATCGGCCAAATTGTTCCGTCGGCGCTTCGCAGAGATTCAATTTTTTTCGTCCAGTTTTCGCTGCGGTGGGTTTTAATAGCGCGTTGAACGCGATTTCGTAGGGCATTGTAGATTTTTCGGTCTTCCTGTTTTCTCGAATGCTGCCAAAATTTTCGCGCGGAGTTTCGTCGCTGAATTAGCTGAATAATGTTCTCTGGGAGAGCGTCAGGCAGGGATTTTTCGGGCAGCTCGTATTTCGCGTCGTTAGCGGCGTCTTGAAGAATGGTGGTGAGAAGTTCCACGAATTCGTCAGCTTTTTTCCTGCTATTGATGGAAGCGGGCTTCAGAAGATGGCAATTATCGGCAACTAAACGCGAAAATTTGTTATAGTTAATTGCTCGGCGGCCGGTGAATTTCTTTTCTGGCAGGCAGTTGACACAGAAGTGAACAGGAAGATGGTCTGACAGAGAGGAATCTATTGTAGAGGACTGGTTGGTCACGGGAACGTTGGAGGAGAGTGCGATGTCCAGAATGTCGGATGAGCCACGGGAAGAGAAATGCGATGGGGAGTCTGGAGCAGTGATGATTAGGTTGCGGCGGCGTTGAAGATGAAGGATCATATTTCCTGCTTGATTATTTTTATTACAACCCCAGCTTTGGTGTTTTGCGTTTAAATCGCCGGCTATGATGCTTCGGGCTTTTAAAATTGAATTTAAAAATAAAGTATCTTCCTTCTTTGCTGTTTTAGGTTGACGATAAACGGACCAAAGATGGATGTCTCCGAGACTTGTCCGGATTTTTGCGCCGACAGCTTCGATTGCGGATTCAGATTGCGGGATTGGCAGTTGTTCCGAAGGAATTGACGATTTAATTAGAAGTAGTACTCCCCCTCCTCTCGCATTTTCACGATCAAGGCGGTACTGTTTGAAGCCGGGAAAATAAATGTTTTTCGATGGAATTAGCAGAGTTTCTTGGATACAGGCAGCGTCTATTTGATTTGAAGTTAAAAGAACTCGGAGTTCTTCTTGCTTTTCGTGCAGGCCGCAAATGTTCCAATGCAGTATCTTGAGCTTCGTGGCAGGGCGCTTATCCATCGCTAAGGAGGGACATGGCGATTTGAATAACTTCGTTAATTATGATTTCTGATTTGGGTTTGTCTGAAGGAATGAGAAGTTTCTTGATGAGGCCTGTTAACCATGAGGAGATTTTTTGCTTCATGTTTGGCGTGAAGAAAGACAATAGGAATGACTGAAGGCCGGATTCAGATGCATCGGATTGCTGAGATTGCTGAGGGCTTGCTGTGATTGGCTGGTTCGGTGCAGATGATGATTGTAAGGCAGGAAAGGAGCCAGGAGTGAAATTTGGCTGAGTTGCTGGCGGACGGCGGCTATTACGGACTTTTTCAGCAAATGAAAGATAATTTGGGCATTGTTTATAATTTGCGGGATGGGCTCCATTACAATTTGCGCATTTGGCGGGTTCGGGTTTAATTAGAGTGCATTCAGTATGGGAGTGATTGTCTCCGCATCTAACGCAGCGAGTCTGCATGCCGCACGATTTGTATGTGTGCCCGTGACGTTGGCATTTCGTGCACTGCGGCGGGCCGGGCGAAGGGCGTAATGGCTCAATTTTTACTCCTAAACCGCAGAGATGAGTAATGCGGCGAAGTTTCTCTTCGTCAGCCTTGGATTGCAGCTTCAGCTGGAACAGTGGTAGGAGTCTGGTTGGCAGAGGTGGCAGGGTTGCTGCTGGATCGTTTTGCAGAAGGCGTTCTCGTCGGTCTCGTTCAGATTTGAGTGGGCGCGTGGTGCGCAGCTGGACAATGTCGTCTACTACAACGTCTTGCTCTTCAAGGGACTCGCGGATTTCATCGATGGAGGTAGAAGATAGAAGGCCGCGAACAACTAGATAGGTTTTTTTGTCCTCAGCAAGTTGATAGGAGTAAAATTCCCATTTTTTCTCAGTGAAAAGCTTTACGAGAATACGAAAGTCATCAGAAGTATGGCATTGAATCCTGATTTGGGAGCCTGTCGTATTACAAACGGGCGGGCGGCTAGTGGCAGTGATTATGGCACGGTTCTTTATCGACCAATCAGATTGCTCCTTTAAGAAAATCGGGGGAATCTTGTATTTACGAGTAACCTGAGGGGGAGTTGAGGGATTTTCGGGGGTTTGGGCCTTAAAAGGTCCGTTTTGTGAGATAAGCATTGGAGAATGGGAGGAATTAGCTGAATTTGTCGACGGCAAGTTGGACTTGGAAATTTGAGGGGCCTTAAGAGGGCCAATTTCAGACTCAGATTGTAACGGGCTAAACCTATTGCTGGTTTCTATGGGCGGCATTACTACTGGCGGTGGAGTCACAACACGTCTACGTTTTTTTCTATTATCTACCTCAAAGTCTTCTACACCATTTAAAGTAATATCAGAATCATTATTTTGCAACGGCTGAAGGCCAAGTAATGCTCTTACGGCTGGATCATGCAACTTTTCCACGGGAAGCGTGATTTGAATAACAGAATTAGATTGATTGTCAGATTTTGCAGATGAAAGAGGTTCTATGGTTGGGACTATGCTAGGAAGGAGAGGATTTGCAATGCCCGGACTTACCGCGGCAGGAACTGGGTTGACGGGAACGGGGTTGGTTGGCATGGATTGGGATGGACTTGGTGTCGGTGATTCAGGAGAGGATGGCAGGTTAGATGCAGGCGAGGAAGGAGGGCTTGAAAGGCTGTCATCATCGGTCCAGGGACCATTGGGCTCGGATTCGTTAGAGTCCTCGTCCATAGCGCCGGTCGGCGCGGTGCGTCTTGACGCAATATTCTTTATTCAAATTGTTTTTGCGATGCACAGAGTAAAGATAAACTTCGCGCGTAAGCACAAGGTAAAGTATACGAAAATTCGCGGCGACTGTCAGCAGGGCACAGTGGCAGCAGCGTCCGTAACTTGTTGTCAGTTGCCACGCACGCACGCAACGAGTTTCTTTTTGTTTTTGGCGCCTAGTTCCCAGCTGGCGTGCTGTCTACCAGGAGTTTCAACTTGAGGTTTTTTTCTACTGTGAAGTATTTAAGAAGTCATGGCACTGACGGTATCAAATCAGGGGGAAGGGATGTGGGAGGAATTTAGGGCGGTTTTGGGTTGTTTGTGACGGAGGTTTGTGTAATCATAGTCCCAGATTTTGTCGAGCATTTCATTATTTAAATTGCCAAGCGTTTTCGAGAATTTAATTATTTGCGACTTTAGGTCGGTTAATATTGGGCAGATTTTTAGGTCTTTCCTGATGCTGGCGTTACTCAAGAACCATGGTGCGCCGATGATCCTTCTGATTATTTTGTTTTCGGCCGATTGTATCTTCTTTAGATGACTTGGCGCTGCATGAAGCCATGCCGGAGATGCGTAGCTCAGGAGCGGTTTGATGGTGCTATTGTATAGAAGTAGTTTTGTCTTTAATGATAGCGGGGCCGATGGTCGAAGTAAAGGATTTAAGGCAGCTGCAACGCCTTTTGCTTTGTTGATGGTAGAAGTGATGTGGTGTGACCATGTTAGACGCTTATCGAGTTCCACGCCGAGGTATTTTGCGACTTCTTGCTTGGGAATGGTTTTGTTTTTGAAGTAAATTCGTGGTCCTTCTCCGGCTCTTGGGCGTCTGGAAAATACCACATGTAAGCATTTGTTCGGATTTATGGAGAGTTTCCAATCTTGCGACCAATCTTCATATTCATCTATGTGTTCTTGAAGGCGATCCGCTGTAGATTCCGGGTCTGAACCCTGAGCCAGGATCGTGGTATCGTCTGCGTAAAGGAGGAGGTGGGTTTCGGGATTGGTTGGAGTATCGTTAACATAAATATTAAATAGGGTGGGGGAGAGGATGGCTCCTTGGGGAACACCAGAGGTTATTGGGCGGAAAAAGGATTGAGCAGAATTGACTTGGACGAAGAAGGTACGGTCGGATGCAAAGGACTGGATTATTTTGAGTAGGTATGATGGAGTTCCGATAGCAGACAGTTTGTAGATTAGGCCCAGGGTCCAGACTCGGTCAAACGCCGCTTCCAGGTCTAAGAAAACGCAGTGGCTGATCCATTTGCTATTGAATCCGGAAGTGATGGCTTCGGTCAGGCGTACAATTTGGTGCGTAGTGGATATTTTTTGCCGGAATCCTGCTTGCTCTGGTCGCAGAACGTCGTTTTTTCTGACGAATTCTTTCAGCCGGCGGTGAATGAGAATTTCGAAAAGTTTGCCAAGAGTGTCTAGAAGACTGATTGGTCTATAGGAGGAGGAATTGGTTGGAGGTTTGTGTGGTTTCGGGATCATAATGATCTTGGCTTTCTTCCAGGAAGTGGGAAAGTAGGAAATTTGCAAAAGGAAGTTGAAAAGTTTGGTTAAGAGGTTTATGGTGGGTGAAGGTAAATTTTTAAGGAGACGGTTGGGAATGTTATCAGGGCCGGGAGCAGATTTGGGTTTTAGGGTTCGGATTATTGATGTTATTTCGGAAGAGGATATAGGCGAAGGTTCAGAGATTGGGTAGTAGTTTAGGGCTAGCCAGGATGTGGTACAGTCTTCCTCCAACTCGGATGGCAAGTCGTTTGAAAAACGCTTTTCAAGCATTTCGCTGAAAATTTCGGCTTTTTGGTGATCCGTGGTTGCCCGGCCGTTGACAGTTTTCAATGAAGGAATGTCTCGGCGCGGTTTGCGTAGAGCTTTCGACACTGGCCAGATGCTGCCGTGATGTAATTCAATATTCTTCAGTTTATAGTGCCAGGATTCCTTACGATGATTTGCAAGAAGTCGTTGTACGCGATTTCTCAGCGCGTTGAATTTCATGCGATCTTCTCGCAGTCTTGATTGCTGCCACGCCTTCCTGGCTGAATTCCTGTGCCGGATAGTTGTCAGAATTTCAATAGGAATTGCGTCAGGATGCGATGTCGGAGGAGGAATGAATTTCGCCTGTGCAGCAGAATCGTTGATCAGGTCCGTGAGTTTTCCTATGAAAACGTCTGCATCAGACCGGGTTTGCAGTGGGAGATCTTCAAGCTTGAATGAATTATCTCCGATGATTCTTGTGAATTTGTTGTAATTAATTCTGGGCTTTGAGGGATTGATTCGGTCGGAGGGTGAGCAAGGAATGGTGTACAGGATGGGAAGATGATCAGAGGCGGATGAGTCTAGGATAGTGGGTTGATTTGGCAAAGGGATTTTGTAGGTTAAAACGATATCCAGTATGTCGCTGGAACCGCGGGAAGAAAAGTGAGTAGGAGATAAGGGAGCCAGAATCTCGAAGTTCTTCTCTTGCTGCAAGTAGTGGAGTAAGATGCCAGGACGATTAGTTGCGTTGCATCCCCAGGTTGTATTTTTAGCGTTGAAGTCGCCTCCTAAAACGGCCATTCCGTGCAGAAGTGCTGCAATTGCTGAAAATTCTTCTTTTTTAGGGCAGTTGTTTGGTGGCCGGTAGATGGACCAGATGGCAACGTTTCCAATCCTTGTTCTAATCGATGCGCCAACAGCTTCAACAGAAGAAGATTGATTATAAGGGAGTCTTGACGCTGCAATCGAATTTTTGACAAGTAGTAAGACTCCTCCGCCGGTTTCCTCGCGATCTTGCCGGAAGCGTTGATAGCCCGGGATGAAGATATTCTTTTCTGGCTTTAATTTGGTTTCTTGAATTAAGGCAATGTCAACAAGTTGTTCATTGAGGAGATGACGTAGTTCTTCTTGTTTATGTTGCAGTCCACAGATATTCCACTGCAGGATCCGTAACTGAGTAATGTTCTGATTAGCCATCGGACAGCAGACTAAGAGCTCCTTGGATTATGGCATTAAAAAGGATTTCGGATTTGGGAGTGGTAGAGGGAGTAATTAGTTGCCTGACTAAGTTAGAAATCCAGGAAGTGATTTTTTGCCGAAGGGATGGGGTGAATAAGGTTGATAGGAAGGATTGGAGATCGGAGGCAGGAGAAGGTTGTTGACTGGCGGAATCTGCAGTGGAATTGGTACGTGCGTCTGATAGTGGAGGATAATGCTCGTTGTTGTTTTCAGGGACGGTGCTTGTAGCAGTTCGTCCAGCTCGCATTTTTTCTGCAAAAGTCTTGTAATGAGGGCACTGCTTGTAGTTAGCTGGGTGCGGTCCTTGGCAGTTTGCACACTTAGCAGGTTCTGGGCGGAATACTGTGCAATCGGTATGAGAGTGTTGGCCTCCGCATCGAACACATCTTACTTGCAATCCACAGGATTTGTGAGTGTGACCAAATCGCTGACACTTGACGCATTGAGGTGGCCCTGGTGAGGGACGAAATGGTTCTATTTTGACGCCGAGTCCACAGAGATTGGTGATTTTTTCAAACTTTTCCTTATCCGCAGCGGATGACAGCTTTAGTTGAAAAAGCGGTAGCAAGCGTGTAGGCAGAGGTGCTAATGCTGCGCCTGGATCATCGGCAAGAATGCGCTCTCGGAGTTCGCGTTCCAATTTCAGGGGACGAGTAGTCCGAAGCTGTACAATGTCGTCCACGTTCAGTCCAATGGCTTCTAGTCCTTCCTGAATTTCCTCGATGGTAGTGTCAGCCTGCAAGCCGCGGAGGAGAAGAAATATCTTCTTATCTTCTTGAAGCTGGTACGTGAAATATTCCCAATTTCTTTCTTTAAACAGGCGAACAATAGAGCGAAAATCGTCGGAATTGTGGCATTGGATGCGAATGTTGGATCCAGTGGAGTGGCAGACTGGTGGGTTGCTAGTTGCAGCAACGATTGCTCTGTTTTTAGTCGACCATTGGCTGCCGTCTTTCAGGAAAATTGGTGGTATTTTGATTCTTGGTGGATTAACGCGAGCGTTCGAAGGTCCTGCTGCCGTGGATGATGACGCGGCGTCCACTGGGCGAACTACCTGTGGTCTGGGAGGCGTAGCGGCGCTAGTACTTTGATGAGGGTCCTTAAGAGGGCCGTTGCTTGAAGCAGAGCTAGAGTGCTTGTGGTTAAGGCCCTTAAGAGGACCATTGCTGGTGTGCTTGTGGCTAAGGTCCTGAAGAGGGCCAAAATGGTCCTCATTAGGGCCGTTTTCAGAGTCTACACTGGCAAATACATCAAAACGGTTGCTGGTAACGATTGGAGGTGGTGACATCGGAGGCGAAGATGACATACGCTGTCGTTTGCGATATAACGTGAAGGCACTATCGCCGGATTGAGTGACGTTAGGCGTCAACGGCGGAAGGCCGAGTAAATCGCGAACACTTGGATCGTTAAGCTTGGCTTTAGGCAAAGAAATGCTAATGAATGCTTCATCGGAGACACTGGGATCACTATGATTAACACTAGGGGGAGGGTCAGTGCCATGACTCACCGAGTCTCGAACGGGGATGGCCGACGGAGACTGGTTGGCTGCTGTCTCGGATGATTCCTCAGGAACGGGGCTGACTGATGGCCGCCGGAGAGGCTGGCGTGATGCTTTCTCAAATTCCCATGCAATCTCCGGATTCGGAGACTCTGGGGACTCGAGATCCATGGCGCCCAAAGGCGCGCAGATGCTGGAGAGCTCCTTGTTGTCAGTTGTCGTGATAACGAAGCACAATAATAATAATACTGGCGCAAGGCGCAAGAAGATCAGCCGCACTTGAATAAACTGCCTGCAGGGAACAGCTACACCGTGTCCGACGGGGGGTTGTCAGTTGCCGAAATCGGCGAATTGGTTTTGTGAAAAAAACCCGTCCAACGCCCGAACTCCGAGCCTGCGGTCGACTCCTCGGCGGCCACCGGCCGCGGGGTTCCCCGGAGATGGCTCCGAAGCCCCCGTCGACCGATGGGCCATCATACACGCTGCTAATTGATAATGTTCCACAGCTGTGGGCATCGGAACGCAGCAAACGACCTCGCGCTGTCATCAGAAAGAAGGCCAGCAAGTCATCCCCGAACAGGGACAAGGATGCCACCACCATAACCATCAAAACACAACTAGACAAGCTGCCTGCAGAACTCCTGACAGCGTCCTGTGCCACCTGGCAATCCCCACGGGCGTCGCCGCCACCAGCAGCAGCCGTCCCGACGTCTTCCGATGACATCCCACAGCCATCTGGCTCCACCGCCTCTCCCACCCAGCCACCAGCAACGCCGGAACCTGCCCGCAGCCAGCCTGAGGACCCAAAGAGGGCCAATGCCGTGGATGCTGTGCTGCCTTCTGAGAGCCCTGCCATTGCCGTTTCGGTGAGTTCAATCCCCACAACCAGCCAAAATTCAAGTGCGCATGCCAGTTGTTCCAGCCTGGACGGCTTCACGACCGACGGAAAATTCAACCGTAGCCGCCTGCTGTACGCCCTGCAACCCACTGCTGGTCACCCGCTGTGGTGGCCAAGCAGCCTGACACGGCGTCGAACCCGGATCCACTCACTCCCGGGGCTCAGGACCATGGGTCGCTCTCTGCGCCCCTGGACAAGCGCCCGATAGTTCCTCCAGACGACAGCCATGACCTGCTGATCCGCGAACTTCTCGGCATTGCAGAGAAACTACCCGAGGCTGCCAAGGCGGTCCTCAAGAAGACCATTCCACGCATCCAGAAAGCTGCCAAGGCACCTGAGAATCCTTCCGCAAGCCCTTCGGCATCCACGTCTGCAGCCATCCCAACGCCGCCTGCCGCGGACATAACCAATCAACCCGCCTCCAGCTCTGCGCCCCCGGAGGCCGCCAGCACGCAGCCATCGGCAGCCAAACAGCAAAGCAACGCCCCGGCCCTGAATACGGTAAGCCATGCCAGCCACTCCAGCCAGTTCACGCATGCGCATTCCCCGTGTCAGAGCCTGGATTTCACCACCTATCATGGAAAAACGAAAAACTAAAGCGGTAAAGATAACCCCGATCATTGCCACTAGCAACAGATATACCCTACTTGCTTCTACTAATGATGCTGTAACAGCAACTCCTCAAAATGAAAATGTTAATGATAATGAAAATGTAAATGAAAATGAAAATGTAAATGATTCACAAAATGATTGTAATTCGCATAATACGCAAGGTTCTGTTTCTAATGTCTGCAATACTGCCATCAGCAATGAAGCCAGCACGTCACGCAACGATTCAAATGTTACCCCCTCTGTCCCAAAATCTAAAATTCCCCCAATTATTGTGTCTGACACATCTAAATGGCCTTCTCTGCATGCCAAACTTGTTAAATCGTGTGCATCTCCCCCAGTTTCACATGCTACGTCTAAATCATCAGCCATTATTAAGTGTTTCAATACATCTGATTTTGAAATTGCAAAAAAATGTTTGCACGACTTAGAAATTCCATTTAACACATACTGTCTACCGGAAAATCGTCGCCGAGAATTTGCGTTGCGCGGAATACTTCCTTCCGTCGGCGAGGAGCAAATAAAATCTGATCTTCAACGTTTGGGTTTTCCAATTCTTCACTGCAAAAGAATTTTTTCAACAAGGCCCTCAGCCTGGCAACGTGATCAAGGTCACACCTCTGTGCCGAAATATGCCACCCATGTAGTGCAAGTTACAGCAGAAGCATCCATTGATGCCGCTAAATTCATGCAAATAAACTATGTTACAGGACTAAAAGTTACGATCGACAATTTCAAAAAACAAGCAATCCCAGTACAGTGTCACCGCTGTCAAGCAATCGGCCACACTAAAAACTTCTGTTCACATCAGCCGCGCTGTGTTAAATGCGCAGAATACCATTTTTCCTCAGAATGTCAGAAAGACTCTGAGTCTCCAGCAAAATGTGCTCTTTGCAATAACGATCACACCGCAAGCTATAAAGGTTGCCCAAAATTCCGCGAAGCTAAAATCGCCATGAACGCCCGGCGCAATGCAAATGCAAATGTAAATAATGCTCCTCAGCCACCTACCTTGACTCGCTCCTTCGCCGCCGCAGCCAACCCAGACCAATTCCCTCCTCTCCATTCCGAAAACCAATCTTCCGACCCACAACCTCAACCTTCCGAGTCCAGTGAACTTCTTACGTGGTTCACTGGCATCAGTTCAAAACTTTCCTCTCTCCATTCTCCCATTGAAAAAAAACCTTCCTTATCACTCAATTGCTACTCCTCACAGCCACGCAATGAATCAACAAACACAAAACACTAACGAGCTTAAAGTCATCTCTTGGAACTGCAACGGCGTACGGACTAGAAAACACGAACTCCTCCAGTACGCCGTAGACAACAACATAGACATTCTTCTATTGCAAGAAACTCACTTAAAACCGTCACTCTCTTTTTACTCAAAACATTACTCTGTCTACAGACTGGACCGCAACACGCGTGGCGGTGGAGTAGCAATTTTAGTCCGCAACAACCTCTCCCACTCCCTCCTAAACTCCCCTTCATCGGAAGTATTCGAAGCTTTTGGCATCTCAATTCACACAAAAGCCGGTCCCTTGAACATTTACACAGTTTATCACATTCCACGCAAACTCATTACCACAGACGAACTGAGCGCCTGTTTTCCGTCCCTCACGGATTTTTCTTCGGTGACTGGAATGCCAAACACCCTTACTGGAATAGTAACCGAATTGATAAAAACGGTAAAATTTTATATTCCTTTCTCAAAAATAGAACTTCCCGCTTTCCCCGCTACAACCTACTAATTATGCCCCTCGATCTTGTGATGTAATTGACTTTGGAATTTCTTACAACCTCCCCATTAAATTCATTCCCTCAGTAATCTATTCATTTACGTCTGACCATCTTCCTTTAAAATTTTCAATTCCCCTTTCCAGCAAAACCATAATGCCCCCAGAATTTACAGTTACCGACTGGGATAAATTTGTTATTTTACTCACCAACTCCCTATCTTCTCTCCCGCCAATCGCAAATCCCACTCCCGAATCAATTAATCAACAAGCCGATGCCATTACTGCCGAACTGCAAAATGCGAAAACCCGCGCTTCACGCACTTTTACCCCACGCATTCAAAGGACTGATCATTTTTCTCAATCCTTAATTTCACTAATTAAACGCCGCAATGCTGCCCGCAGGGAATGGCAACGTTTTCGTGTCCCTGCAGATAAAAAGCAATATAATAAGCTCGCTAACGCCGTCAAAAAAGAAATTCGCCAATTCAGCACCAACCAGTGGGAAAAACATATTGCCAACCTAACTTTAGATAATCACACAGAATCGCAAGACTTCCGCTCCAAACCCATCTGGCGTACCATCAGAGCTTTAAAAAGAACAGAAAAAAATCCATTTCATCCCATCACAGTTAATAATGTACTTATTTTTGATCCTTCTCAAAAAGCGGAGATCCAAGCTGATCACCTTCAAAAAACGATGTCCCTCGATTCTTCCGTTTCTCCGATCGAACCCAAAGTCTCATCTTTTCTTAAAAATCTTCCCTCTTCTTCATCATATACTGAAATTACTGAACCTTCTGAAGTCCGACTCTTACTAAATTCTCTGTCAATCAAAAAAGCCCCCGGACTTGACAAAATTACAAACTCCCAACTAAAATTCGCCAGACGTTCTCAAAATTTTCTCTTACTAATTACTGATCTCTTCAATCACTGCTATTCCCTCCCATTTATTCCTGCTGCCTGGAAGCAAGCCAAGGTTATTCTCCTCCCTAAACCAGGTAAAGACCCCAAAATCCCAGGTAACTGTCGCCCAATCTCTCTTCTCTCCAACTTATCAAAAATTCTGGAAATTATTATCCTTCGCCGTCTCGAAGCTTTTGATTCAAAACAAAATATCATCAGACCAGATCAGCTTGGCTTTCGCCGCAAAATGTCTGCTCCACATCAAATTCTCCGCCTTGTGGAGAAAATTAGCCATGGTTTCAACCGCTCTCTCACCACAGATGCAGTATTTTTAGACGTTGCCAGAGCATTTGATAGAGTATGGCATCACGGCTTACTTTACAAACTCCAACTCCTCCAATTCCCTCCTTCCGACATTCTATTTATCAAGGAATATCTCAACCACCGACAATTCTGCGTCGCCGAAGGGAAAACATTATCCTCCTTAAGACAAATGGAAGCAGGCGTTCCACAGGGCTCAATATTAAGCCCTCTTCTATTCATAATATACGTAAATGATATGCCGTCTACAAAACACACAACATTACACATGTATGCAGACGACACTGCAATTGCAGCTACATCACGTAAGGGAGACACAAACATAAATAAACTAAACACTCATTTAAAACTGATTCACCACTGGACACAAACATGGAAAATTAACATCAACGCTTCCAAAAGTACTCACATACACTTTTCAAGAAGACAAAAATTCAAACCACAAACTTACACACACATAAACAAATCACGAATACCAAGAGCAACCTCGCATAAATTTCTCGGCGTGATCCTAGATCATAAGTTAACTTTCTCCCCGCACTTACAATATTGCTTACAGAAAGCTACTATTGCAAGACAGGCAATAGTCTCTCTTTGTTCAACCTCATCGCCGCTACCACACAAATCAAGGGCAAGATTATATGTATCTATTGTGCGTCCCACCCTCCTATACGGATGCGAAATTTTCGTTAGAAATAAAACCATCCGTAAAAAACTGGAATTTTTTCAAAACAAATCACTTCGTCTTCTCCTGAATATTTCAAAACGTACTAACATGAATGACGTTCGCTGTGATTTGCGTATTCCCCCTATCAACGATTTAATAAATTATTTGGTAAAAAACTTTAAATCCAGGCTCGGGGAAACTAATAATACACTGCTTACAGACATCTGGAACTACGATCCAAACGTTCCCACCACATACATACTGCCTTTACAAATTACTCTTCTATGAGTCTATCCTATGTCTTTCTTTCTTCTAAATTTAAAGTATTGGTTATTACTGTAATAAACTTGTGTCAAATGTTATGTTACTGGACTGCAAAAAAAAAGAAAATATATTAACTAATAACTATTCCATCAAAAGAGACAAAACCAGAAAAAAAAGATAATAAGTCAAAAAGAAAAGAACATAAAAAAATAATAATAATGAAATGTTTAAAAATATTAAAAATAGATAATAAAAAAAAACAAAACAATGTCCAAATAAAAAAATAATTATTGTCATAAATAAATGTGCTCTTTATCTATGTAAAAAAAATTCTGTTATTTAATTAAGCCATCTGTTTAGTATGTAAGCTTCTGTTTACGCAAACACTCACGAACTCAAACAACACAAACAAATGCGCAAAAGAAATATTCTACTGTAATCTGGCTGGTTGTGGTGAACATGGTTTACCGGTACGGCTATGAACGCGCCTAGCGGCGCGCAAAATAATGTGTATCCGAATAAAACTTACACAAACGCTAACGAAAACAACTATATATATTCGGATTTCTGACGTATTCGTGTATACCTAAAATATCGTACCATTTCGGAGCGTGTCTATATATACCAGTAACTGTTTTGAGTGATTCGCGACCGACGGAAAATTCACCCATCAACCGCTTGTTGTACGCCCTACAACACACTGCTGGTCACCCACAGTGGTGGCCAAGCAGCCCGACACGGCGTCGAACCCGGATCCACTCACTCCCGGGGCCCAGGACCATGGGACGCTCTCAGAGCCCCTGGCCAAGCGCCCGGGAGTCCCTCCAGACGATAGCCATGACCTGCTGATCCGTGAACTCCTCGGCATTGCAGAGAAACTCCCCGAGGCTGCCAAGGCGGTCCTCAAGAAGACAATTCCACGCATCCAGAAAGCAGCCAAGGCACCTGATAATCCATCCACGAGCTCTTCGGCATCCTCGCCTACAGCCATTCCAACGCCGCCTGCCGCGGACATCACCAGTCATCCCGCCTCCAGCTTAGCGCCCCCGGAAGCCGTCAGCACGCAGCCATCTGCAGCCAAACAGCAAAACAACGCCCCGGCCCTGAATACGGTAAGCCATGCTAGCCACACCAGCCAATTCACGCATGCGCATTCCCCGTTTCAGAGCCTGGATTTCTCCACCTATCATGGAAAACGTAAAAATAAAGCGTTAAAGATTACTCCGATCATTGCCACCAGCAACAGATATACTCTACTTGCTTCAACTAATGATGCTGTATCAGAAACATCCGAAAACTTAAATGATTCTCAAAATGCATGTAATTCACAAGAATCTGATTGAAATGTCAACAATACTGCCGTCAGCAATGAAGCCAGCACGTCTCGCAACGACTCAAATGTTACTCCCTCTGCTCCAAAATCTAAAATTCCCCCAATTATTGTGTCCGACACATCAAAATGGCCTTCCCTGCATGCCAAACTTGTAAAATCCTGTGCCTCCCCCCAGTTTCTAATGCTACGTCTAAATCATCTGCCATTATTAAGTGTTTCAATATTTCTGACTTTGATATTGCCAAAAAATGTTTGCGCGATCTAGAAATTCCATTTAATACATACTGTCTTCCGGAAAACCGTCGCCGAGAATTTGCTTTGCGAGGAATACTTCCTTCCGTCGGCGAGGAGCAAATAAAATCCGATCTTCAACGTTTGGGTTTCCCAATCATTCACTGTAAAAGAATTTTCTCAACTAGACCCTCAACCTGGCAACGAGACCAAGGTCACAACTCTGTGCCGAAATATGCCACCCATGTAGTGCAAGTTTATGCAGAAGCATCCATTGATGCTGCTAAATTCCTGCAACTAAATTATGTTACTGGACTAAAAGTTACGATCGACAACTTCAAAAAACAGGCAATTCCAGTACAGTGTCACCGCTGTCAGGCAATCGGCCACACTAAGAACTTTTGTTCTCATCAGCCGCGCTGTGTAAAATGCGGAGAAAATCATTTTTCCTCCGAATGTCAGAAATCCTCAAAGTCTCCAGCAAAATGTGCTCTTTGCAATAACGACCACACCGCAAACTACAAAGGTTGCCCAAAATTTCGAGAAGCTAAAACCGCCATGAACGCCCGCCGCAATGTAAATACTGCTCCTCAGCCACCAACCTTGACTCGCTCCTTCGCCGCCGCTGCCAACCCAGACCAATATCCTTATCTCCCTTCCCACGACCAACCTTCTGACCCACAACCTCAACCTTCCGAGTCCAGTGAACTTCTTACGTGGTTCACTGGCATCAGTTCAAAACTTTCCTCTCTAAATTCTCCCATTGAAAAAAAAAACCTTCCTTATCACTCAATTGCTACTTCTCACAGCCACGCAATGAATCAACAAACACTAAACACTAACGAGCTTAACGTCATCTCTTGGAACTGCAACGGCGTACGGACTAGAAAACACGAACTCCTCCAGTACGCCGTAGACAACAACATAGACATTCTCTTACTGCAAGAAACTCATTTAAAACCGTCACTTTCTTTTTACTCAAAACATTACTCTGTCTACAGACTGGACCGCAACACGCGTGGCGGTGGAGTAGCAATCTTAGTCCGCAATAACCTCACCCATTCCCTCCTAAACTCCCCTTCCTCGGAAGTATTCGAAGCTCTTGGTATCAATTCACACAAAAGCCGGTCCCTTGAACATTTATACTAGAGATGGGTCAAAAAGAACCGAACTGCCAAAACGAACTGTTCACTGAAATGAACCGGTTCGAAAATGAACCGTTCTCTAAAACACCCTGTTCACTGTTCATGTCGGCACTGCACAATTGCGGCGTACTCGGTACAGTAGGTATGATCATCAAGAGGCATTTTGAACTGCAGCTTACTCGAGCAAGTGCGTTGTGGGTACAACAGATGGCGGTTACGAGGGAGGCCATCCAAGGCCGCCGAAGTGCGTCGTAGACGACCGAGCCCCTCCCCTTCTTTCTCTACTATTCCCCTCCGATAGCCACTGAACGGTTCGTTCCAACTAATATTTGAACTGATATTTAAAATATTAGTTCTTTCGAACCGTTCGTTCCAACTAATATTTGAACTGATATTTAAAATATTAGTTCTTTCGAACCGTTCGTTCCAACTAATATTTGAACTGATATTTAAAATATCAGTTCTTTCGAACCGTTCGAAATATTAGATCAAATATTAGTTTCCTCGGGGCGTTCAGTTGGGATATCGCGTTCATTTTGATTTCGTATTTTGAACATTTGTGGATCTGTGGATGCATTTCCAAAAATATTGTTTAACCCTTTCCTGCCGAAGACAACGAATGCAAAACTTTACCACGCTACGAGTAGCATAAGAACATTTTAAAACTCTCTGTACGGAGCTCTTTTTTGGGGGTGAGTTGCCCGGGTACACTCGTCTCTCGGATTTGGGACCCAACTCAATGGGGCGCCCGGCCATTTTCCCTGCCTCTCACCCGACCCCCGGACCCTTTCTTAGCGGGAGTCCGTGGGCAACTTATTATTTTACCGGTGTTTTTTATAAATAATTATCGACTACGATTTCTGAGAAATTACACGTACATAATAATTACTGACATAATTTTAGGCATTATGAAATTTTAAACGGGTTTCTAGCGTTGATAATAACCAAGTAAGGACCTTTTCATATTTCAGAAGGTTAGAT
The DNA here is from genome assembly GCF_921293095.1 of Ischnura elegans. Classification (NCBI taxonomy): domain Eukaryota; kingdom Metazoa; phylum Arthropoda; class Insecta; order Odonata; family Coenagrionidae; genus Ischnura; species Ischnura elegans. The sequence goes on along the minus strand of NC_060252.1, from coordinate 78,802,694 downwards.
TTTTTAAGTGTTTTAAAAGGTAAGGTGAGAAATTAGAGAGGGAACTCGCACGCTCCGCGCGCTCGTTAAGGGGCTCCGCCCCTTAAAACCCCGGTTCCGGCTTCGCCGTCAACATTTGTGGTCGTTCGAGGACTTTCGAAGTTCGAATAATCTCACCTCAGCTAGGGGCCGGCTTCGCCGGCCAAGGGGAAGGGAGACGCCCCACTCATTCCTCGAAACGGCTTCGCCGTTCCTCGCTGTAGGGCGGCTTCGCCGCCCAGGGGTTGAATGTGAGTTGAGATGGGTGAGTCTACAGCGGCTGCGCCGCTTGAACACCGGGGCGGCTTCGCCGCCCGAGGGTTACTGAAGCTCCTCCTCGCCTACGCCAGTTACTCCTCGGAACGGCTCCGCCGTTCCTCGCTGTGGGGCGGCTTCGCCGCCTTGGGGTTGAGGAGCCCCCCGCGGCTGCTCCGCTTAGTCCTCATTAATGCTCTTCTCCACCGAGAGGGGTGCCCAGGGGGATTGGGGGGTATTAATGTGTTATACATGCGGTCACCGATCGTCCACAGTGATCACGTAGCGATGATTGTAAAGGGTAGTGTAATGCGGCGTAGTAGTGGCGACAAGTACCCATAAAAGAACACTTAATGGCAAGTTTTTCATTTTTTTGCGGGGGGTTCCAACGGAATACCGGGGGCTTTATACTTGTGTTGAACCAAAGAAATCGTCCTTATAAATTCCGTGCCGATAAGTCCTAGGGGTCCGCAACAGTGGCGGAGTTCTGACGATTCCTTTACCCGGAGAGGCTACTTATTAGAGAATTGTTTTGGGATGTTTCACGGGGTTATCGGGGGTTTTAATAAGTAGAAGGGGCACCGGCTAAATTGTAACAAAGTACTCGGAAATGCGACTTAAAAATTTTTTTTTCTGCGAGGTTCCAAGAGGTGATCGGGGGTTTTCTGATATTTTTTCCCGTATGGTTTACGGTGGTTCAGCCTCACCAAATATTCCGGATCTAGAGCTCAGAGGGGACGGGTAGTGCGGCGTAATGTTTGCGAGAAGTTCCCAAATAGGAGACTTAATGGCACATTTTACATTTGGGGGGATTTCAGGGGGATACCGGGGGTTTGTGTGTGTACTCCATGCGGTCACCATCCGTTCACAGAATTTCCGTAGGGATGAGTCGTTGGGGTAAGAACCAGCGGTGGAGTAGTCACGAAATGTACCCAAAAAGTAGACTTATGTGCAAAATTTTATTTTTTGTGGGGTGTAGGTGGGTTTACTGGGGGTTTATGGGTTTGTACTGCCAATGTTCATCAATCGCCCATATCAATTCCGTAGCGATGAGTGGTAAGGGTTGGAAAAGCGGCGGAATTGTGGCGAAAAGTACCCGAAAAGGCTACTTATACGCAAATTTTAATTTTGTAGGGGGTTTAAGGGGGTTTAAATTGATGATGTTATATGATCACATCCATTTACTATCATATCTAAGAGAAGTTGTCCCTATGGCATCCATATTTCGAGAGTAATACAATAAAAAATAAATTTCTCCCCGAAAAAAATTAGTAGTGCCCGCCATTTTCATTTTTTCGCCGTTATATCGATTAAATAATTTATTAAATGTTTATTTTTTCTGAAAGTCAATGCATTAGTGTATGCAAATACTAAGTTTGAAAGAAATCGATCAGGTTAAAATTTACAAAATCCTGTGTTAATCTTTTTGATTTCGTAATTTTCTGTGATTTTCGGTATATTTTAATTTTTTTCTGAGTAACCAAGGACGACGAAAGAAAATTGTTGCCAACATTTCGTAGACGATATTATGAGCATATATAATAATCATTTTCGTTATCCTACACCCGAAATTAAGTCGAGGGGAGCGGAAGGAATGAAATTTTTTTCGAAAAATCAATTTGTGGACGCCATTTTGGCTGTAATTTTCTCAAATGGAAACTACTAAATTTACTTAATTACGTGCCTTTCTTCATCAGCCTTCAAAAAATGCATTAACGACTCGTGTGGCACGCACGGTTCGCGCGCAGTAAAATAAAAACCGAAAGACGGTCACCGGAAAAAGCCCGATTTCGGCCATTTTGTCATCCTAGCGACGACACGTGGCGGAAACTTCCGGTTTTCGGATTTTTCCTCCGGATCATTTCGGGATCCCCGCATGCCTGCCAAATTTCAGCTCTCCAGCACTCCTAGAAGTGGTCGGGAATTTGTATCCATGAGTGAGTCAGTGACCTCAAGGGCTGTATATAGATAGGACTCGCACGCTCCGCGCGCTCGTTAAGGGGCTCCGCCCCTTAAAAACCCCGGTTCCGGCTTCGCCGTCTTTATTTTTGGTCGTTCGAAGACTTTTGAAGTTCAAATAATGTCATCTCAGCTAGCCGGCTTAGCCGGCCAGGGGGTAGGGAGGCACCCCACTCATTCCTGGGAACAGCTTCGCCGTTCCTCACTGAAGGGCGGCTTAGCCGCCCAGGGATTGAGTGTGCCCCCCCGGGGCTACCCTGCTTAATACTCGGAACGGCTTTGCCGTTCCTCGTCTGGGGTTGCCATTGCCGCCCAGAGGGCGAGGGCATTTCGGAACAGTTTCACCGTTATCCGTTTGAGGGGCGGCTTCGCCGCCCAGAGATGGGGGGAGTCCACAGCGGCTGCGCCGCTTGAACATCGGGGCGGCTTCGCCACCCGAGGGTTACTGAAGCTCCCCCTCGCCGACGCCAGCTACTCCTCGGAACGGCTTCGCCGTTCCTCGTTTTGGGGCGGCTTCGCCGCCTTGAGGTTTAGGAGCCCCCCCGCGGCTGCTCCGCTTAGTCCTCATTAATGCTCTTCCCCACCTGGAAGGGTGCCCAGGGGGATTCGGGGGTTTTAATGTGTTATGCATGCGGTCACCAATCGTCCACAGTGATCACGTAGCGATGATTTTAAAGGGGTAGTGCAATGCGGAGTAATAGTGGCGACAAATACGGATAAAAGAAGACTTAAAGGCAAGTTTTTAATTTTTTTGCGGGGGGTTCCAACGGAATACCGGGGGTATACTTGTGTTAAACCAGTGGTCACAAATCGTTCTCATAAATTCCGTGCCGATAAGTCCTAGGGGTCCGGAGCAGTTGTCTGACGATTCTTTTACCTGGAGAGGCGATTTATTAGAATTTTTTGGGAGGTTTCACGGGGTTATCGGGGGTTTTAATAAGTGGTTTGGGCACCGGTTAAATTGTGACGAAAACTACTCGGAAAGGCGACTTTAAAATTCATTAATTTTTTTTTCAGCGATGTTCCAGGAGGTGATCGGGGGTTTCTGGTGTATTTTCCCGTATGGTTTACGGCTGCTCGCCCTCACCAAATATTCCGGATCTTGAGCTCAGAGGGGACGGGTAGTGTGGCGTAATGTTTGCGAGAAGTACCCAAATAGGAGACTAAATGACACATTTTACGTTTGGGAGGGATTTCAGGGAGATAGCAAGGGTTTAAATTTGTGTACTCCTGGCGGTCATCATCCATTTACATAAATTCCGTGGGGATGAGTCGTTGGGGCGGTGGAATAGTCACGAAAAGTATCCAAAAAGTAGACTTATATGCAAAATTTTATTTTTTGGGGGGGTGTATGAGGGTTTACCGGGGGTTTATAGGTTTTTACTGCCAGCGGTCATCAATCGTCCACATCAATTCCGTAGCGATGAGTGGTAAGGATTGGAAAAGCGGCGGAATTGTGACGAAAAGTACCCGAAAAAGCTACTTATGTGCAAATTTTAATTTTTTAGGGGGTTTCGGGGGGTTTAAAGATGACGATAATATATGGTCACATTCATTTACTGCCATATCTAACAGAAGTGTGCCCTATGACATCTATATTTCGAGAGTAATACAATAAAAAGCAAACCAGTCCCTGAAAAAAGTGAGTAGTGCCCGCCATTTTTATTTTTTCGCTGTTTAATATATTGAATCATTTATTAAACGTACATATTTTCTGAAAAACAATAAATAGGTGTATGTAACTACAAAGTTTGAAAGAAATCGGTCAGGTTAAAATTGACATAATCTTGTGTTAATCTTTTGGAAATCGTAATTTTCGGTGATTTTCGGAATATTTTAATTTTTTTCTCAGTAACCAAGGACGACGAAAGAAAATTGTTACCTACATTTCGTAGACGATGATATAAGCATATATAATAATCATTTTTGTTATCCTATACCTTAAATTAAGTCGAAGGGAGCGGAAGTTATGAAATTTTAATAGAAAAACGAATTTTTGGACGCCATTTTGGCTGCAATTTTCTGAAAAAGAAATTTACAACATTACGTTATTACGTGCCAACGTTCATCAGCTTTCAGGAAATGCATTAGCGATCCGTGTGGCACACACCATTCGCGCGAAGTAAAATAAAAACCGAAAGATGGTCCCCGAAAAAAGCCCGATTTCGGCCATTTTGTCGTCCTAGCGACGACACGTGGCGGAAACTTCCGGTTTTCGGATTTTTCCTCCGAATCATTTCGGGTTCCCCGCACGCGTGCCAAATTTCAGCACTCCAGCACTTCTAGAAGTGGTCGGGAATTTGTATCCATCAGTCAGTCAGTCACCACAAGGGCTGTATATAGATAGGACTCGCACGCTCCGCGCGCTCGTTAAGGGGCTCCGCCCCTTAAAAACCCCGGTTCCGGCTTCGCCGTCTTTATTTTTGGTCGTTCGAAGACTTTTGAAGTTCAAATAATGTCATCTCAGCTAGCCGGCTTAGCCGGCCAGGGGGTAGGGAGGCACCCCACTCATTCCTGGGAACAGCTTCGCCGTTCCTCACTGAAGGGCGGCTTAGCCGCCCAGGGATTGAGTGTGCCCCCCCGGGGCTACCCTGCTTAATACTCGGAACGGCTTTGCCGTTCCTCGTCTGGGGTTGCCATTGCCGCCCAGAGGGCGAGGGCATTTCGGAACAGTTTCACCGTTATCCGTTTGAGGGGCGGCTTCGCCGCCCAGAGATGGGGGGAGTCCACAGCGGCTGCGCCGCTTGAACATCGGGGCGGCTTCGCCACCCGAGGGTTACTGAAGCTCCCCCTCGCCGACGCCAGCTACTCCTCGGAACGGCTTCGCCGTTCCTCGTTTTGGGGCGGCTTCGCCGCCTTGAGGTTTAGGAGCCCCCCCGCGGCTGCTCCGCTTAGTCCTCATTAATGCTCTTCCCCACCTGGAAGGGTGCCCAGGGGGATTCGGGGGTTTTAATGTGTTATGCATGCGGTCACCAATCGTCCACAGTGATCACGTAGCGATGATTTTAAAGGGGTAGTGCAATGCGGAGTAATAGTGGCGACAAATACGGATAAAAGAAGACTTAAAGGCAAGTTTTTAATTTTTTTGCGGGGGGTTCCAACGGAATACCGGGGGTATACTTGTGTTAAACCAGTGGTCACAAATCGTTCTCATAAATTCCGTGCCGATAAGTCCTAGGGGTCCGGAGCAGTTGTCTGACGATTCTTTTACCTGGAGAGGCGATTTATTAGAATTTTTTGGGAGGTTTCACGGGGTTATCGGGGGTTTTAATAAGTGGTTTGGGCACCGGTTAAATTGTGACGAAAACTACTCGGAAAGGCGACTTTAAAATTCATTAATTTTTTTTTCAGCGATGTTCCAGGAGGTGATCGGGGGTTTCTGGTGTATTTTCCCGTATGGTTTACGGCTGCTCGCCCTCACCAAATATTCCGGATCTTGAGCTCAGAGGGGACGGGTAGTGTGGCGTAATGTTTGCGAGAAGTACCCAAATAGGAGACTAAATGACACATTTTACGTTTGGGAGGGATTTCAGGGAGATAGCAAGGGTTTAAATTTGTGTACTCCTGGCGGTCATCATCCATTTACATAAATTCCGTGGGGATGAGTCGTTGGGGCGGTGGAATAGTCACGAAAAGTATCCAAAAAGTAGACTTATATGCAAAATTTTATTTTTTGGGGGGGTGTATGAGGGTTTACCGGGGGTTTATAGGTTTTTACTGCCAGCGGTCATCAATCGTCCACATCAATTCCGTAGCGATGAGTGGTAAGGATTGGAAAAGCGGCGGAATTGTGACGAAAAGTACCCGAAAAAGCTACTTATGTGCAAATTTTAATTTTTTAGGGGGTTTCGGGGGGTTTAAAGATGACGATAATATATGGTCACATTCATTTACTGCCATATCTAACAGAAGTGTGCCCTATGACATCTATATTTCGAGAGTAATACAATAAAAAGCAAACCAGTCCCTGAAAAAAGTGAGTAGTGCCCGCCATTTTTATTTTTTCGCTGTTTAATATATTGAATCATTTATTAAACGTACATATTTTCTGAAAAACAATAAATAGGTGTATGTAACTACAAAGTTTGAAAGAAATCGGTCAGGTTAAAATTGACATAATCTTGTGTTAATCTTTTGGAAATCGTAATTTTCGGTGATTTTCGGAATATTTTAATTTTTTTCTCAGTAACCAAGGACGACGAAAGAAAATTGTTACCTACATTTCGTAGACGATGATATAAGCATATATAATAATCATTTTTGTTATCCTATACCTTAAATTAAGTCGAAGGGAGCGGAAGTTATGAAATTTTAATAGAAAAACGAATTTTTGGACGCCATTTTGGCTGCAATTTTCTGAAAAAGAAATTTACAACATTACGTTATTACGTGCCAACGTTCATCAGCTTTCAGGAAATGCATTAGCGATCCGTGTGGCACACACCATTCGCGCGAAGTAAAATAAAAACCGAAAGATGGTCCCCGAAAAAAGCCCGATTTCGGCCATTTTGTCGTCCTAGCGACGACACGTGGCGGAAACTTCCGGTTTTCGGATTTTTCCTCCGAATCATTTCGGGTTTCCCGCACGCGTGCCAAATTTCAGCACTCCAGCACTTCTAGAAGTGGTCGGGAATTTGTATCCATCAGTCAGTCAGTCACCACAAGGGCTGTATATAGATAGGATGCATTCTCGTATGGGCAGGCATAAGTACTAAGAAATAGGTTTTAGTGATAACGTTTTCATAGAAGTTGAGGATGCATTCAGCAATAAAGGAAAAAGGGAAGGGAAAAAGGAATGCAAGCCTGAAAACCCATGAAAGAACCAGCACAATAGCATATTGAGGATCGCTTTTCTTAGAATCGGAGAGGGCCATCGAAAAATTCGGCGAAAATGTCATTAGCGCTCAACACGTGGACTGTATGAATGCACTTGCGATATCATTGTGAGAGTGGAAGGTTTGGTTTTTCCACGTAGTTTACCCGAGACATCGTCAGGCAGCTGAGCACATGTTCCACCCAAAATGAGTAGCTAACAATAGGGCATACAACGCGGTTATGAAGTTGGATGTTGTGCAAGTTACATTACTTTGGAATACCGGCATATTAGTAATTACTCGGCGGAAAATTAATGGATCAGAAAATAAAGGGTATGTATTATTAAGGGTATGTAAGAGTTATTTGGATTGTAACATTCATGAGCGATAAAACAATAAAACTACAGAATCTCCCCATTACATATTTTTCATCCCGTAAGATGAAAGAACAAGGTATTAAAGCATTCACATGAGAAGTTCGTTAAAAATAACACTAAAATTTCATTTAAAATTTGCCTACGCACAGAACAAAACGAAGAAGTCATTACAATAAATAAATAAATTGAGTTTGCAACAAATTATCCTTTGCAAAAACCATTGCCGTTTCAACCACTTCACCGCAAGTTCCTGCAGTGGGAAGGATCATAAATGAGTGGGAGGATCGGGCTTAATTGCCTAAGGAGGGGCACAAGGGTCTCCCTAAGCTGGGTCTCGGGCCGGGCCTGAATACCACGGACCATAGCTACCGCTGCGGTCGGTTCCCATCCCCCGCGACAGCTATACCCGACATCAGGTCGTCTGTGTAGATAAGGTTGCGACAGCCATACCCGACGTCAGGTGTTCTACGTATTTAAGGCCCGTCGGCTCCACCCGACGTCCGGCGCGAAAGGGTTAAAACGTGATTCATGAACTCAGGAAACGATTGAACTCATGATTGTGGGACATTTTTTTCGGTCCCTTTACCAAGTTGATATTTGGACTTACTTTTTGGCGCCTACGATGAAATTTTTTAATGCAGATGCATCTCCAAAAATATTGTTTAAAACGCGATTCATAAACTTAGGAAACGATTGAACTCATGATTGTGGGACATTTTTTTCGGTCCCTTTACCAAGTTGATATTTGGACTTACTTTTGGGCCCCTACGATGAAATTTTTTAATGTGGATGCATCTCCAAAAATATTGTTTAAAACGCGATTCATGAACTTAGGAAACGATTGAACTCATGATTGTGGAACATTTTTTTCGGTCCCCTTACCAAGATGATCTTTGGACTTAGTTTTTGGCGCCTACGATGAAATTTTAATTTTTTAAGTGCGCTGTATTGTGCAATGTGGATACATCTCCAAAAATGTTGTTTAAAACGCCTTACGATACCACACTAAGCTTTCATGTACTCTAAACGTATGATAAACAATATTTTCTACCGAATGACCCTACCTGTTCACTATGAACCGATATTTTGAACTGTTCTTCTTACTGAACAGGATCAAAGTGAACGGTTCATAAAAATGAACAGTTTAACCCACCTCTAATTTATACAGTTTATCACATTCCACGTAAACTCATTACCTCAGATGAACTTCAGCGCCTGTTTTCCGTCCCTCACGGATTTTTCTTCGGTGACTGGAATGCTAAGCACCCTTACTGGAATAGTAACCGAATTGATAAAAACGGTAAAATTTTATATTCCTATCTCAAAAATAGAAATTTCTTCCCGGTTTCCCCGCTACAACCTACTCATTATGCCCCTCGATCTTGTGATGTAATTGACTTTGGAATTTCTTACAACCTCCCCATTAAATTCATTCCCTCAGTAATCTATTCATTTACGTCTGACCATCTTCCTTTAAAATTTTCAATTCCCCTATCCAGCAAAACCATAATGCCTCCATAATTTACTGTTACCGACTGGGATAAATTTGTTATTTTACTCTACAACTCCCTATCTTCTCTCCCGCCAATTGACAATCCCACTCCCGAATCACTTAATCAACAAGCCGATGCCATTACTGCCGAATTGCAAAATGCGAAAACCCGCGCATCACGCACTTTTACCCCACGCATTCAAAGGACTGATCATTTTTCTCAATCCTTAATTTCACTAATTAAACGCCGCAATGCTGCCCGTAGGGAATGGCAACGTTTTCGTGTCCCTGCAGACAAAATGCAATACAACAAGCTCGCTAACGCCGTCAAAAAAGAAATTCACAAATTCAGCACCAAGCAGTGGGAAAAACATATTGCCAATCTAACTTTAGAAAATCCCACAGAATCGCAAGTCATCCGCACCAAACCCATTTGGCGTACCATCAGAGCTTTAAAAAGAACAGAAAAAAATCCATTTCATCCAATCACAGCTAATAACGTACTTATCTTTGATCCTTCTCAAAAAGCGGAGATCCAAGCTGATCACCTTCAAAAAACGATGTCCCTCGATTCTTCCGTTTCTCCGATCGAACCCAAAGTCTCATCCTTTCTTGAAAATCTTCCTTCTTCTTCATCATATACTGAAATTACTGACCCTTCTAAAGTCCGACTCTTACTAAATTCTCTGTCATTCAAAAAAGCCCCCGGACTAGACAAAATTACAAACTCCCAACTAAAATTCGCCAGACGTTCTCAAATTTTCTCTTACTAATTACTGATCTCTTCAATCACTGCTATTCCCTCCCATTTATTCCTGCTGCCTGGAAGCAAGCCAAGGTTATTCTCCTCCCTAAACCAGGCAAAGATCCCAAAATCCCAGGAAACTGTCGTCCAATCTCTCTTCTTTCCAACTTATCAAAAATTCTAGAAATTATTATCCTTCGCCGCCTCGAAGCTTTTGCTTCTAAACAAAATATAATCCGTCCCGATCAGCTTGGCTTTCGCCGTAAAATGTCTGCTCCGCATCAAATTCTCCGCCTTGTGGAGAAAATTAGCCATGGTTTCAACCGCTCTCTCACCACAGATGCAGTATTTTTAGACGTTGCCAGAGCATTTGATAGAGTATGGCATCACGGCTTACTTTACAAACTCCAACTCCTCCAATTCCCTCCTTCCGACATTCTATTTATCAAGGAATATCTCAACCACCGACAATTCTGCGTCGCCGAAGGGAAAACATTATCCTCCTTAAGACAAATGGAAGCAGGCGTTCCACAGGGCTCAATATTAAGCCCTCTTCTATTCATAATATACGTAAATGATATGCCGTCTACAAAACACACAACATTACACATGTATGCAGACGACACTGCAATTGCAGCTACATCACGTAAGGGAGACACAAACATAAATAAACTAAACACTCATTTAAAACTGATTCACCACTGGACACAAACATGGAAAATTAACATCAACGCTTCCAAAAGTACTCACATACACTTTTCAAGAAGACAAAAATTCCGACCACAAACTTACACACACATAAACAAATCACGAATACCAAGAGCAACCTCGCATAAATTTCTCGGCGTGATCCTAGATCATAAGTTAACTTTCTCCCCGCACTTACAACATTGCTTACAGAAAGCTACTATTGCAAGACAGGCAATAGTCTCTCTTTGTTCAACCTCATCGCCGCTACCACACAAATCAAGGGCAAGATTATATGTATCAATTGTGCGTCCCTCCCTTCTGTATGGCTGCGAAATTTTCGCTAGAAACAAAACCATCCGTAGAAAACTGGAATTTTTTCAAAATAAATCGCTTCGTCCTCTCCTGAATATTTCTAAATTCACTAACATGAATGACGTTCGCTGTGCTTTGCGTATTCCACCTATCAATGATTTTATAAATTATTTGGTAAAAAATTTTAAATCCAGGCTCGGGGAAACTAATAATACATTGCTTACAGACATCTGGAACTACGATCCAAACGTTCCCACCACATACATACTGCCTTTGCAAATTACTCTCCTATGAGTCTATCCTATGTCTCTCTTTCTTCTAGATTTAAGGTATTGGTTATTCAAATAAACTTGTGTCAAATGATATGTTACTGGACTGCAAAAAAAAGAAAATTTTATATTAAATAATAACAACTTCCACAAAAGAGACAAAATCAGAAAAAAATAAAAAAATTAAAATAATAATAAAAGAACTTTAAAAACAAAAACAATAAAATGTTTAAAAAAAATGTAAAAAATAGAAAATCAAATAAAACGTCCAAAAAAGAAAAAAAAAGGAAAAATAACATAATAATCTATACATATAAAAGAAAGTCGAAAATCGTGTTAGTTAGAACACTTATAACTCGAGAACGGCTGCACCGATTTCAATGAGATTTGGTTCTTTGGATTCGTCTCAGGCGGGGTTAACATATAGGCCATTAAAAAAGGATAATTTCACAAAAAAATTCATCTCTTTCCTATGGACATGCTTTTAGGAGTTATAGTAACACAACAATTGATAAGTTGATCAAAACTACAAATTAAATAATTTGTTTTGTTTAATAACTGAATAATAACTTTAATAACTGAATTTAGTAACAATATAACATTTTAATTACTAATTAAATTGAAATTACATTTAAAAAATTAAATTCGAGCTGATTGTAAGCCCAGCCGTGGCCCAGCTCGAGTTGACACTTCACTACCGTGTTTGTAAACAAATCTCCAAGCAATTGTTGACAAACGGTAATGTCCGTGTTCCTGTCGAGGAATCGAGTAGTTTTAACTCATTTCCTTGGAATGATTGCAAATTAGTTTCAGTGAGCTCATCAACAAAGAGTTCTAGAATATGATTGATCACCAAAAGAATCAAAGATGGTTGATTTAGCGAGCAAGAACGAAGATGTGGATGACTAAAACGAGGTAAATTCAAATAGTTCGTACTCTGCATGGATTCGAATCTTTTAAATGTGTAACAAACGAAGACGAAATCACCAACTATCTATCTGAATATTTTAAGTCCTTGGACGTACCTGGCTTACCAAGGCACGATTTACAGAAAAATGTAGTTTCTGTGCTCATGATCTTTCGAAGCCTAAACCAACCATAACTATCCAACGGAACGTGTGTGATCATTAAAAAAATTGGTGATGAATGTGATTCACGCAACTTTACTCAGAGGAAAATTCAAAGGTTAGGTCGATAAACCATCCTCTGTATTTCTTCCTTCGCTTCAAGTGCGTAGCTAGGATAGGGGGTTTTGGGCGCAGCTAATACCACGGGTCTGTAGGGTATAGAAAACTCGCTAAGGTAAGCGGGAAGTGTGGGGGCACTTCCCTCAGACATTTTTTAAGATAAAAGGTTCAAAATAGTGGGTTTTGCGGCTGTGTGAATAGTTAAATATGTTTTGTTTGTTAGTCATCCGTCCCCCTAATATTAATAACAAAATCTTTCATAAAAAAATTCTCTAAGCTCTTTGGGGGGGGGGTTTATCCCCCAAAACCTCCCCTCGCTGCGTCACTGCTTTGCTTCGCTATATTTTATTTAGCTTCATCCGCTTCTTCTTGCGCCTGATAACAAAACAAAAACTGTTGTTTATCAGAAGGTGTTTGACGCAAGACATTAAACTCGAATGTGTAGGGCTCACCGTGGTGCGTTTACGCATGCAGTACGTTTACGCAGGGCATTTTTTCCAAACAGAGATACTAAAACTGGCGCGCCTTAAGTCATTTAATGCGAATGCTGCCTCATACGGGGCTTTTCTTGCACGATTTTAATCATCAGTCAAGCGTCGGTCTGGGGTCGTGTCAACCTCCCCCCTGAATGGGCCAAGTGTATGCAACAGACTTGGACCTAAAAACATTTTTTTACAGCTAATAACGCAAATAGCCAACAACTGAATGCGTATAATTTTTATTTCATGAACTGCTTTATTAAACCACAATGCCCAAAATTTTTTAAGCTAAAATGTAAGAAAATTTGTTGAAAAAATCCGCGTAAACGTGCTCCGATCCACCCTATGTAGATTCAATAAAGAAAATGTATTTCTGACAAGCAATTTTGGTACTCATTTACGTAGTTTTATTGAATTTGTATCCTTATTTTATTATAATAAATTAAACATGATTAAAAACGATACAGCCGCTCTTGATTTATAAATGGTGTAAGTAAACTGTAAGTTCATTGATTGTTAGGCGGTACGAAGTTCGCCGGGTCAGCTAGTTATTACTATAAATAAATGTGCTCTACCTATGTAAAAAAAAATTTATTTTTAATTAATCCAACTGTTTAGTATGTAAGCTTCTGTTAACGCAAACACTCACGAACTCAAACAACACAAACAAATGCGCAAAAAATTATTCTATTGTAATCTGGCTGGTTGTGGTGAACATGGTTTACCGGTACGGCTTTAATCGCGCCTAGCGGTGCGCAAGATAATGATTGTCCGAATAAAACTTACGGGATGTTCGAAATGCCGGGCTCGGAACGTGGGTCTAGAGAGACAGTTCGGTGGAGATACAAATACGGGCTGATTCAAATTCCGTCCTATCTCGTTCTTATTCACTCCCTCTACTACATTCCCACGGTCCGTCTCATTCAATCGCATGCTAATACCGCGCAACCTCTCACTTTGCGAGACCATTTCAGACGTGACTCTATCAGAACTTCTTATCACTTCATCCCTGATACCCCGGATTAATGTGGTCTGATTACTCAATACACTTGCGAGTAAATCTTTTAGTTCACGGTCTACGCCTTGTGCGTGGATGGCTTGTTGCCCGCCCTCGACGCGCGTGCCCGTGACCACAGGGGTAGACACGTGGTCTTCAAGTGACATTTTTTTAACGCCATACTGATTTGGTGCGGTGAACTAAAAGTATCATCGTCCGAGGATTCCTCCCTTCTTCCCCGATACGTGGCCATTGCCAGCACTGAATAACAATAACGGAACGACACGACTACGCGCGAATCACAGCCTAATCTAATTTACCCCACCAAAAAAAGTATAGGTACAACAATTACTTCACTCCCAGAGGCTCGTCAGGGAGACTTAACTACCGGTTATGGGTTTGGGCCGTGGAGAAATGTAGCATTTGGATGGAACATTCAAATCCTATGCTATTTGGTGCCTACGCCACCTTCGTGCCGTTATCACAGTAAATTAAAGAAGATTTCACAAAATAAAGATGTAGAAACCTCACGGTTTCGGCCGCGAGTTGGGCGCCAAATGTAACCTGACTCCTCTCTCGCTCTTGGATTGCGTTCGGGGGTTGCCTGCGGTCGTTGGTGAGAAAAATAACGAAATGAAACAGACTTTACTTTTCAAATCTAGTTATATTAAAGCCTATACTGGATACGATCAACAAGACTCTTGTAAGCTTGAACATCAGGAAAAAATAGAATCCCGGGAGGTATTCAGGTGCCTGACTCCCACGAATAAGCCTCTCCTTCGTCCTTGCACTGCTCCCGCTTGCACCTTCCCCCAGTCTGTGCCATCCGTCCTCCCTGTCGCTACTTCTGCTCCTTTTTTTTCTTTTGTTTGTATTGCAGCCAATGGCGCTGTCAGTCCAGCAGCGAACACCGGATTGGTCATATGGCTCCCTCAACAAAAGGGAAATTTCTGGACCAAAATAAATTTACTCTTTTGTCGATCACTACAATTAAAGACATAGAAGAGTAAAAGACATACGATAGGCTCATAGAGGAGAATAAATTGGAATGTATTTCATGTGTTTGTCTGTTGAAAATGTGTTTAAAAGTGCCATCAGCCTGGACATCTAAACTATTACGGGGTTTGGAGGAGAAGTTGATTCAGGAGAAAACTTTTTTTCATTTATTGTACGCAGAGAAGCGAGATGTGATGAAATGTCTGAAAACCAGTGGAGTAATTCACTGTTGTCTTTGGAGTGTGAAGAATGAGCATTAGGCGGTTGACAATCGTTAGCTTGGGAAGCGAATTCTGATGTATTTTGCGAATTGGTAACGGCGGCGAATGATCTAGTAAGAGGGGTAAGTGTTTGAGTGGCTGCCCGACGAGCAGCCATTGCGGCTTTGGCCTCTGTATGTTTAATGCACCCGCGGTAGTTAGCCGGACGTAATTTACATTGTAAAAGGACTGAAGGTCAATTGAGGGATCGGAATTAACATGAGACTGGTAGGGTAAGGATTGACTGAATGAATACCGTTATCTTTCTGAATTTTAGAAGGGCGAGTTGACATGATGCGTTTAACGGAGAGAATGGGAAAGCCTTAAGCTTTTAGTTCGGAAATAACTTTTTCCTCGATTGACGGCAGTCAACCACGCATTGCAAATTCTCTACGGCGGTTTTCTGAAAGCTGATAGGTTCGATACGCAACATTGAGTTGGTTCAAAATAGACTTGACACTAGTGAAATCAGCTGCCGAATGGCATTTGATAATTGCGGAGGAAGTGCTGGTTGCATGAGATACGGGGGAGATAAACACTATTTCAGAATTTTGTGATAAAAAGTTGACCATTGTGAGGTGTCAGTCACGCAGATCGGCGGAATTTTTACTTTCTTAGGCAAACTTACAGATTGATTTGGAATTGAAGAAGATTCAGTTAATTTGTCATTCTCTGAAGGAGCAGAAGCAAGAATAGCATACTTATTGTTAATTGAAATAACAGGAGGAGCAATAGGAGATTTTTTCGCGGCCTTACGGCGTGCCGGCACCTTGGTGAAGTCGTCCAGGCTGTTACATTGCTGCGACGACCGAAGCAGTTGACGCGTTCACTGCGGCAAGGTTGCCTTGGGGTTTGCTTGCCATCACTGGCGTGACGATGCGCTGCGGTCTGTGGCGGCTCGCTGATGGCATCTGCTCCGTTGACAGGTGGTACGTTGGCCCCGCGGGTCGAGAGCCCGTAGGCCGTCCGCGGACGATGTCTTGGCGAGTGGCCCGGGTAACGGGCGTTGGACTGTTTCTTTGACAAAACCGTTATCGATGTTCCGAACAGAAGAGACATCTCGCTGCTACACATCGTAGGCACAGCAGAAGGAGCAGCCTAGCGGCCTGGGAAGGAAGGAAGGAAGCCAACGCCACCAGGGACAAGAGCGAGGAGTAGTTCGGGGCACGACCGGAGTAAGGCGTCTAAGGACCCTTACGGCGGCGTGTCTTGGATGAAGGTCCAGCGGAAGAAGGCCGTTGTGACCGGAGTCGTAAACAACAGGCCCGCCAACCCCGTTCCTGCAGCCACCACCACGCCAACCACCACCGCCGCCAGCAGCAGCCCCGTCGCCGGCCCTTCGGGGGCCATTGCTAAACCAACCCCTCACTCTTCCCGAGCCTTCTCCCGTGTAGGATCTGTATCCGAATCGGGCTCCATTTCCACCCTAATCTTTGACCAAGCCCTAACTGACAATCTCATATATCTCCTCCTAGGTCAACCGTAGCGCCGAGGAGCTACGCCAAAGACACCTCGGCGTTCATTCGCAATCTTCCGGCCAACGTCACTCAAAAATCTTTCTTTCAGGCGCTGGTGTTTGCTTTCCCTCCCCTCAGGACCGTTGCAGATGTGTCTGTCTTCTCGGCAGATAGGAAGGCCCGGCTCCGCATCCCAGCGTCGTTTGGCATCTGTTCGTGAGGGCAGACGAGAGGGTGAAGCTTGACCACCGACTTGGCGGGCTGTGCACTGCATTAGTGCGGCGCCCGGCTGCCAAGCCGGTGGCCACTTTTAAGAAACTGTGGCTTCCTTTTCGGTTGTGGTGCGAGGCGTTGATCGCGGCACCACGAAAGCAGAGATCCACGAGGGTTTGGGACTGCTGTCGGCTGACAAAGGCAAGGTGACGAGGATCATCGCAAGGAGAGCCAAGCCAAGCCTCTCGCAAATGGTGTCTTTTAAGTGCTCTTTGGCACTTATTTCGACTTCCCGCCCTTTCGGGCTTTAAGTCATTGCTGCGTTATTTATGCGCTTTTCCGGCGCTTGCACGAAGTGCTTTTATGGTTGATGTTTGGCCAATCCCGTTGCCGAGATCGGCCGTTTATATTTGTCCCACGATTTTGGAACATCAGAGGCGAGAGTTGATATGTAGGTTTGTGTGTTTTCTGCAGTTTTCTCGTAGAATCTCCGTGCGGCGTTTTCCAGTCTCTCCTGCAGCGATGTTTCTCCAGTTAGGTCTTGCAGGACTTCGTTTCCTACCCAGCGCGGTGTCTTCGTGATTAGTCGGATCGTCTTCCGGAGTCGGAGTTGTAGTAGACGAATTGGTCCTTTGAGACTTATGCCAGACCATACGGGTGATGCGTATAGGAGCCGTGGCAGGATGATTTGCCTGTATAGCCGCAGGCGGTCTGAGAGGGCAATGTCCTTTGATGTTAGCAAAGGTTGGAGTCTGTTGGTGTCAATTGTGGATTTGCGGACTAGTTTCCGGAGGTGTTCCTTGAATGTTAGGAACTCGTCGAGTTCTATTCCTAGGTAGGTGGCGGATTTAGTCCAGTTTACTTGCTTGCCGCGGAGCCGGAGTTCTGGAGCCGGTGCTTTCCGTTTAATGCGTCGGAAAATAACTGCTTTCGTTTTGATGGGGTTGAGTTCAGTTCTCCATTTTGCGCACCATTCTGCGGCTGTGTTTAATGTGCATTGTAGTCTAGTGGCTGCACCTTTGGCGTTGAAGGAGCGGCAGAGGATAGCCGTGTCGTCAGCGAAGAGACTGATTGCAGTGTTCCAGCCAAAGTCACGCGGGAAGTCGGCTGTGTAGAGAGAGTAAAGGTGTGGCGCTATGACAGATCCTTGGGGGACTCCGGCTGTTATTTTCCGTTCGGTGGATATTTCTCCTTTCCATGCTACTTGGAATGTTCTGCCGCTTAGAAAGCTGGTTATTATGCGTTGTTGCCATGTTGGGAAGCGTAGATGATGAATCTTCCAGATGAGGCCTTCGTGCCATACTTTGTCGAACGCTTTTGAGACATCGAGAAAGGCGGCGGCGCAGCAGGCCTTGGAGTTGAAGGCCGCGGTAATAAATTCGGTTGCATGGAGTAGAGCGTGAATAGTTGAATGCTCTCGCCTGAAGCCAAACTGGAAGTTCGGTAGTATTGATTCATCTGCAATGAAGCGGAGGAGCTGTGGCAGGATAAGACGTTCCAGGACCTTTCCGAGTACGTCAAGAAGTGAAATTGGTCTGTAGCTTTCAATGTTGGTTGGTGGTTTCCCAGGCTTTGGTAGGCAGACTATCTTGGCTTTCTTCCAGGCGGTCGGAAAGTAGCCGATGCGGAGGCAGGCAGAGAAGAGAAGTGACAAGAATGAGCCGGCGCCGAGTGGTAGCTGTTTTAGGTGTTCATTGCGGATGCCGTCTGGTCCTGGTGCTTTTCGCGAGGGCAGAGTTTTGATGGCGGAGATGATGGATTCTCTGTTGATCGTCGGCGGTTCTTCCGTTTTTGGCGAAATGTCGTTGGATTCTTGCAGGATTGCTGTTTGGGCGGTTGGTGGGTTTGGTGTGAATGCCTTTTCGAAGTGTTGCGCCGCGTGTTCTGCCTTTTCTTCGTCACTGCAAGCTGGACCATTTGGTGTTTGCAGAGGAGAAGTGCGAATATAAGGTTGTCTAATGGTTCGCGCCATTTTCCAGATGCTGCCGTCTTCTGCGTTGAGAGAGGCCAGCTTGTCACTCCATGAATTCCGTCTGAATTGAAGAGTTTCAGAGGCCACTCTTCTCTTCAGGGTTTGCAGTTGTGGTTTTACTATGGGGTGTCTGGTTCTCTGGTAGCGGCGGCGGACGGCGTTCTTTTGGTGTATAAGTTGACGGATGCTCTTTGGCAGAGTGAGGTAGTCGGGGACTTGATGTCTTGTAAGGGGAATGGCGTTGTTGGCTGCTGCTTGTATGTTGGTTGTGAGGTGAGCAATTGCAGAGTCTATGGCTTCAGGGGAATCCAAAGTTGGTGCGGAGTGTGGGAGTGATTCAGCAATTTCGCGGCGAAATTTGTCCCAGTCGGCCTTCCGGAAGTTGCGGTGCATTGGAGGCGGCAGGCGAGGCGGTTTTAGTCCTGCGTAGCAGAGAACCGGCATATGATCGCTCTCTAATGCTGAGATTGATCTGCAGGATAGTGACGTCTCGATCCCTCGTAGCAGAAAGATATCGAGGACGTCAGCGGAGCCGGTGTGGTGAAAGTGTGTTGGTTGTGCCGGGCCGAGTGCCTTTACGTGGTTATTGTTCAGCCAGGTGCGTAATTTCTCTCCTCTGATATTCGGATTATATGAGTGCCATGTATGGTGTTTGGCGTAGTAGTCTCCGCCGGCGATGGTTGGGAAGATGGGATGAAAAAGCGCCGCGTAGCAGGATTCTGGGAAGGATGTTCCTGGCCGATGATAAACGCTGCATATTCGTATTTGACCGGATGGCGTATTTAGATGTATTGCTGTGGCCTCCAGTGGATTTGTTCCAGGTAGTGGAACTTCATGGGCTTGTAAGTTGTTTCGCAGCAATATGGCAGTGCCTCCAGAGGAGTTGTTGTCGGGATTTGAATTTCTCTATCGGTGCGGAAAATAGTAAATCCGGGAAGGTGCCATGTTTTGTCCGGTTGGAGTTTTGTCTCTGTAAGGAGTGCTATGTCAACTCCATTTGTGTTAAGAAATGCAAGGAGTTCTGCTGACTTCCATGAGAGTCCTCCGTTGGCATTCCAAAGCATTATAATGAGGCGTGGCTGTGGTCCTTGGCGTTTAGGGAACGTTTCGGGCCGCCATGGTGTGGAGCATTTGCGTGAGGATGCTCGTTTGTTGCTGTAGTTGTTGCTGTGTTTGCAGCGAGATGGTTAGAAGTTGTTTTAGCATTGCTGTTAGGTCAGCGTCGATGGTGGTTTGGGGTTGGGCGGTTGTGTGGGCGGTTCCTTTCCTTTGTTGTGGTTCCGGCAAGGAAGGGTAGTTGGTGGCGTCAGCGCATGGTGAAGATGCTTCTGTTATGTTGGCGGTGGTTTTCCATGGATTAGGGCCGCTTTGGATCCGGTTTGGTGCTGCTGGTGTAGGAATTGGCTGTGGAGGCGTTTTGGCTGGGTCTCGTTGTGCTTTCATGTGTTCCATTTGTCTTTTGAACACGGGGCATCTCCTCGACATAGCCGGGTGGTCGCCGCGGCAGTTGCAGCATGTGGCTGGTTGGTCACGCGGTCGAGTACAGGTAGAGCCATAGTGGTTCCCAGCGCATTTCGAGCACCTGGGCTCCGCTGAACAATGCGCGCTGGAGTGGCCGTAGCGGTTGCAGTTGAAGCACATTTGTGGTCGGTCGTGCTTAAATGGTGAAAGTTTCAAATGGACAGGTCCAATTTTCTTAAGTGCGCCTATATCTTTCGCTGACCACTCTGGTGATGTTGTCACGGTCAATTGGTGTAGGTCCTTAGGTAGCTTATTTCTGTCCAGTAGGGTGCGGATATTAACGACCTGGATTCCTTCTTGTTCAAATAGCTCCTTTAGGTAGCCGAGGTCAAAGTCCTTTCCAATCCCTCTTATTAGGAAAGACGTGGTTTTGTCCTCTTTGGGAGCCCAAGTGCTGGTTTCAGCTTTTTCTCTTGCTAATAAAGCTGAAACTGCGGCATGAAACTCAGGAGTTTCGACGTTCAGCCGAGTGAACGCTTTTCGGATGTCGATGGTGAATTCGCTCTTACAAACTGCCTTAATGAGAGCGATGCTTTTCCGATAGTCGCTAATGCTGTATATTAATATTGGCGGCGGTCGGCGCCGGACTGGAATCCGTTGTTTCTGTTGGGGTTGGCGTTCTTCCGGGTTGGGGATGAGCGGCGATGAGTCATCTGCTTCAGTCTCGGGCTGTATGGGCGTGAAGCGGTTTTGTGTTGTTACTGTATGCTTTGGTGGCACTGTCGGTGGTGAAGTGGCCACGCGCTTCCGTGTTTTCTTTGGGCGTATGAAGGCGCCGGAAGGAGCAGAGTGTATCTCAGTATCCGGAGAGGACCTGAAGAGGGCCGCTGACTCGTTTTGGTTTGTTTCCTCTGATGGGGTCCTTAAGAGGGCCGGTGGGATGTCTTCTTCTTCCATTTCAATGGAGTCCATGTGCGTGCTTGACGCATCGTCGAGCATTCGCTGTTTTGCCGCCATTCGACGGCTATAGAGCGTAGGATGTTGGTCATCTTGTCCTGCCGTTGCCGCAGGAGCTGATGAGCTGGAGGCTGCGGCCGAGATGTCCATGTCGGCCGGTTGGATCGTTTGGGAGGGCAGGGAGGGCTTTTGGGGGCCTAACACCCTAGCAAGCGGACCCGGTCGGGTCCCCCAGGCGTGCAATGAGTTTTACCTCGTGCCTGGGGTAGCGACCGGGAAGACCTGGGATGTCGCCGTTTGCAAGGCGCCGCCCCGAGGGTAATAACCAGGGTGACCAGGCCCGAATCTAGGGACAGACCTGGCCAGCCGTGGCCCCACGAGTGCCCTTTTGGCGAACGGGAGGGAGTTGTCCAGGCGGGCTAACCCGCAGATGGCGCCTCTTTGATGTCCCTGGCTGCGGCCGATGGTAAGGCAGCGGTTGCAGATGATTTCTGGAGAAAAGTGAAAAAGGCCCTTAAGAGGGCCAATGTGGCTGAATATGCTGGTGCTATGCAGGAACTAAGCCTCAGCGAGAGGAGTCCTTGAGGGCGCTCGGCTTGTCCACCTAGTCTAGACACCTAGAATGTACTTGTTGATACTAAAACTGTATTGGATGCTTTCGACGAGCCTTGTAACTTGATGCGTTGTGGAGTGACTGGAACGGAATCCTGCTTGCTCGTCTCGAATAAGTTGGTGTTCTCTCAGTTCCGGGAGCAGTCGATTTATGATTGTTTTTCCAGCAGTTTGCCAAAAACGGAAAGTAGGCTGATCGGTTTGTAATTATTAGGATCTAGTTGTGATTTCCCTGGTTTCGGTATATGGATTACTTTGGCCGATTTCCAGTCTTTTGGGAAGTAGGACATTTTGTTGCAGGTGTTGAGCAGATGGCGTAGGTATAGTAGGAAGTTCGGAGGAAGCTGCTTGGTGAGATGGTTTGTGAAGTTGTCCGGTCCTGGAGCTTTCTTTTTGGGCAACTAGGATTAGCGTCTGGAGTTCAGTAGGTGAGACTGGAGGGAATGATGGACTTGGACACTGGATTTGGGGGCAATGCCCCCACAGACCCTCCATCACCCCTCCCGTTTTCAAGTCGAAGACTTATTTACGGGAGGCTGCTTTTCTTTGCCTTGAGTTTTTAATCGATTTGTTGTTTGCGTTTAAGTTTCATTTCCCCATTAAGGAGCCAGTGTCCCCCTCCCCTTACTCAAGAGAGTAAGGCTCATTGGGAAGTCGATTTCTCTATTCCTTGGCTGTTTGTTTCAGTTTCAGGATCATCTTGGTCATTTTATCATTCTTTCATTTTTATTGCGGCCTTGGTTGATTTATTTGCCGTTTTAGTGACAAGATTTGATTCATCATTTTCCTTGTAGTTTTAATTACTTAAGGATTTACCAAAGTTTGATGGTTCCATTGCATTCTTTCATGGTGCATTAAAGTTTCCAATTCTTTCCTCTGTCCCTCGTATGCGGGACATTCTGACAAGACATGCAATGCAGTTTCGTATTTATCTTTGCAAATGTTGGAGTTTGGAGTTTCAGTCAAGCCTATACTATTTAGTTTTGCATTTAAGTCTCCGTGGCCAGAGAAGAACTGGCAGGAGCCGTGATCGATTTCAGATAAGATAGAGGTGATTCTCAGTTTCACCTCAGAAAAGTACTTAAGAGTTTCCCGCCCCTTGGTACTGCTGTTCCACCGATCCTGCCACGTCTGGAGGGTCTTCTCTCTTCTTTTTTCTTTTCCCTTCTGTTCATCCTCTTGTCCAGTTTCCGCCTGTTCTTCTCTTCTGTTCTTCTTTGCTTCTTCTTCTCGTAGGATTGGGGTCTTCGTTGTTCTTTCTTCATTGTACGCTTTCTCTTCTTCCCTGGTTCTTCTTTCTTCGGCCTTTTCTTCTATTTCTAGATCTATCGGTATCGTTCCAGCAATTACACATAGTGCATCAGTTGAAACTGTCTTGTACGCTTTGGTTATTCCTATTAAAGCTATTCGCTGAGCTCGGGAGAGTTCCATCCTGCATTTCTGTATGTTTATTACGACTCGGTACCAGCATTCCCACCCGTACAACATTATTGGATACGCTACACCAGTGTAAAGTTTCTTGAGTGACTGTGTGTTGTAACCTTTGCCCTTTTTTGAGAGCTGCATGAGGGGTACGAAGGTTGTTTTAATCTTATGTGTTATGTACTTCATGTGTTCGTAGAAGTCCATTTTTTCTCCTATCATGACCCCTAAGTATTTCACTGTTTTCGAGTATTTGATGGTTACATTTTGCACCTTGACGATTGGCTTCCTCTTTAAACTACCTTTCAGTAGAAAGCACTCAGTTTTTTCCTTTGAAAACGTAAGTTTGTTAGAGTTTCCCCATTCTATGATTTTAGTAATCGCTGCGTTCGCTTTTATTTCGAGTTCTGCACGGATTTTACCCTTTATTAAAACGAGTCCATCGTCGGCACATGCAATTAGTCTAGTTTCTTCTGGGAGTTGTAGTTTTAAAAAGTCGTTATACAAAATATTCCTCAGTAGAGTCCCCAGTACTGAGCCCTGGGGACATCCTTTGCTAAGAATTTTAGACATTTTGCATCCGGAGAGTTCAAAGATCACCTTTCTATCGTCGAAATAGTTTCGTATGAGTTTGTACGTGTTTCTGGGGCAATTGTATTCTCTTAATTTTATTAGAATACTTGGCCACCAGGCGTTATTAAAGGCGCCCGATATGTCCAGGAAAACGCCAAGGACGTACTTTTCTGCAGATTCTTCTACGTCTTGAATTAGTTGAATCAGTGCATCCTTGGTACCCTTACCTTCTCTAAATCCAAATTACCTTGAGTTGAAATAATTTTTGGATTTGAGATGTTCTTCCAGTCTGTTGGATATGAGGCGTTCCAGGATTTTCCCTAAAACCGGCAGTAACGTTATTGGTCGGTAAGATTTGGGCAGATGCGGATCCTTATCTGGTTTGGGAAATATTTTCAATACCCCGACTTTCCAGATTTCTGGGAATTTTCCAGTTTTTAGTGCTTCGTTGTAAACTTTGAGAAGTTTATGTTTGATCCTACCATATGCTCTCTTGATCGTTTCGGCTTTTATTCCGTCGATTCCTAGGGCTTTATTGTTCTTTATTCTTCTTATTGCAGAATCTAGTTCTTCCATTGTAAAGTTTGATTCCACCAAATCCTCTTCGTAGTTCGCGTTCACGGCCGTTCTTTTTAGTTTATGCTCTTCCTTATCGTCTTCTGTGAGATCGGTCGGCAATAGGGTGTTTAGGATAAGTGCACTGGTTTCGCTTGCGTTTTCAGTGAACGTTCCATCTTGACGTTGGAGTGTTGTTGGAATTGAGGGTTTCCTTTTTCCCTAATGATTTTGTGAGCTAAGCTCCATGGGTTTACGTTGCCCTCTTCTAATAGTCTTTCCCAGGCTTCCCTTTTAGATGTTTTTATTGCATCGAAGTATTTTGTTCTTGATCGTATGAAGTGTCGTCTCCAGAATTCAACGTCTGATGCGAGGATTCTTTTTCTTCGCATGTGCACTTTTTTGTTTAGCCGCATGGTTTTCCTTAGGAGGTCTAGGTCGTGTGACCACCAAGTAACTTTTTGATCCGTGCCATAGTTTTCGGCATGCTTTGTTCGCAAACTTCTCTGATCAAATCTTGCATCTCTTCTGGGCTGGGTGTATCCTGGAGTCTGGTTATCAGCGAATGGAGTATGGAGTCGAAGAGTCTCCAATCGGCTTTCCGGATGTTAAATCTGGTATCCATATAGTTTGTTTTTGGGTTTATTTGACCGGAGATTTGGAATACTATTAGTCTATGATCACTAATACCCTCATCAATTAACCACCATTTTCTGTATTTATTGTCCATTTTTCTTGTGAGAGTTATGTCGATATTAGTTCCGAAGCCTAGTGGACCCTCGTATGTTTTTAACTCAGTCTTTACGTTTTCCACGGTGAGGTCTTGACTTAGTATTAGTTCTTCAAGTTGCTCTCCTCTCTTATCTGTAATGTCGCTGTACCTCATAGGTGATTTCGCGTTAGCATCGGTAGTAATGAGGATTCTGGAGTTACGGAAGGTATTTATTACGGCTTCGATCTGATGTAAATAGCTGTTAATTTCATCTGGAAACTTAAAGTAGCTATTAATTAAGATAAATTGATCGTTATTGGCAATCTTTACGTTGGCAACGACCGTTTTTCCATCAGAGAGTTGCTTGTTGTATAGAGCCTTGACGTGCACGTTCAAAATGATGACACAGCTCCAGATTTCTTTCGCCTTTGTATCATATATGATTGTTTCATGTGGAAAAATAACTTTTCCTTTAGATGTATAAGGCTCCCGGATGGCAAGGATGTCGATTTGCAGCTCTTGCGCCACTTTCTGCAAGTGTTGCATTGCAGCATAGGATCTGCCGACGTTGCTTAGTCCTATCTTAAGTTCCTGTTTACGTGCCGCCATAACCGAGCCGTTGACATTCAATGTCCTTTGCGCGTTCATAGTGCGGACAGTTTGTCTCCGGTTCTATGCTGACTAGGTTTGTCGTTTTGGGAGCAATGCATGCATTTAGGATTCAGTTCTTTGTTAGGGCAGTCTTCGTAGTGGTGTTCTTCCGAACAGTGGGAGCAAATGCTCACAGGCCTTCTACAATTTGAGGTCTTATGACCGTAGTTCTGACAGTTATAGCACCTTAGGACGGTAATGTAATCTTTTATTTTACACGCTTCCCAACCTAAGTATACCTTCTGTTTTCCTATTAGTAGATCCCTAATCTCCATGGTGCACTCGTAGATTATTAAAATCACCAAAAACAAGCACCTTATTCATACCAGCTGAGTTTACATATTGGAAGAGATCGCTAAGATTCCTTAAAAAGGAAGCTACACAGGCAGAGGGAGATCTGTATAGTGAAATAACAGCTGTCCGAAGTCTATCGATTTTAACAATTATTATGGAGCACTCAAACTCTTTCTCAGTGCACTCCTTGTAGGCAAGAGCTGAGAAACTGAGATTACCTTTACCAAATATTGCCACTCCACCCCCTCTCGATTCTGACCTACAAAACTGTGACAATAGTTGGAGGCCATTTATTGCAAAAACACTGAGCTCATTGACGGTTAGCCAATGTTCACTTAAAATTAGAATGTCAGTGTCTAATTCTTGGACAAGCACTTCCAGATTACTGGACTTGTTTCGCATCGAATGAATATTCATATAAAAGAAATTAGTACCTTTTTTGCGTTACCTTGGACTAGTCAGGCTTTTTTTGGTTTGAGAATTCCATGTTGGCGACGGGTGACAGGCTTATGAGTCACATCATTACAATTTTGATAGCTGTCACTCTGGTCAACTGTATCACTGTGACTACTCACTGAAGCACTGGCCTGACTTCTAGAACTCAAAACGTGAGTTTCAACATTGGTAGACATAGGCACTTCGTTGGAAAAACAGGTAACTTATGGCATGACAGGAGTAGACGTATCGGAGGTATGGGGAAGGGGATCGCACACTGGAGAGCCAGCTGATTGATTTATACTGAGTGATGGCTGGTATAATGGGAGGATGGGAAAGGGAGGCACATACACTTATATTCGAGGGAGTAACTGTCGAACAAGCAGGATTCACAGCTGAAAGAGACATTGATTCAGCAGTAAAAGACTTAGTCTCAGGGGTACTTTTGATCCCTTTAGGAAATACATATTTTTTCACTTTAACCTTCGTAGGCCAGATCGTTGAATCAATAACCACACTAGCTAAATCTGATAGAACCTTCACTTTGAAAGAGGCATAGTTGCCTTTAGGATTCAGGGGGAAAACTTCGACGTTTTCGTCAAATTTTGAAAGATATTGGGATACTTGCTCCTTTGTTGTTTTGGGCTCAAGACCCCACACATGTATGAACGAAAAAGATTTTGCTGCCTTGAGCGAGCAACCGGAGTTAGGTACAGCCGTACCAACGACGAAAGGTTTCCTCTTACGACGCTTGCCGCGGACGGTCGTGTAGCCCTCATCGTCACTTGGATTTGAGACCAGATTTTGCGGTCCATCATTACATGTAGCTGTAGTCGAAGAGGGAAAAGGTGGTAGGGATTTATCATTTTTAGATGACGAATTGGGAGCTGGGCTAGCCGTGGGAGCGGAAGCCACGGTGGACAAGTGGACTGTGGCACTATTTGGACCGATACGCCGGTCAAGCTCTCGATTTGGAAGAGGAACGGATTCTGGACCATTGTCACGGACCACATTTTCACAATTTTTCGCAGAAAAGGGTGATGAGGAACTCTTCTGACCTTCAATTTCAGCCTCCACTCGTTCGATGCGTGCTTGCAGTTGAAGAAGGGCCGCCTGGATATTCTCTTCAGAACACTTTGTCAAAGACTTGCCGCCGGACTGGCTCGTCGGTAGACGATCAAGGGAGCACACTTTGCAGATCCACCCGGTGTAGGGATTAGCACATATGACCTCAAATTCAATTTTAGTAATCCCACAGCAACTTATGTGGTTCGTAACACCACAAAAACAACATTGGACACCCGTAGAATTTGGTTAAAATTCATAATTACAAGAGCCACAATTACGCATAGCTGCTGTGTCCGCCATCTTGGCCGCCATTTACAGACTGGACCGCGTCACCAGGGGAGGAGGAGTAGCAGTCTTGATCCGAAAAAACCTTCCTCATTCCCTTTAACCTCCCCATTTCCGGACACCTTCGAAGCTCTTGGTATTGCAATCAACACAAAAGCCGGTCCCATAAACATCTTCTCTGCATATCATATGCTCTCCAAACGACTTAGCATAGAGTCTCTCGAACGCCTGTTTACCAGCTATCCTAACGGCATGTTCTTCGGTGATTGGAACTGCAAGCACCCTGGTTGGAACAGCAACAAAATCAATGCCGACGGTAAAATATTATATTCATTCTTTCATCCGCAACAGAAATGTCTCTATCTTAGCTCCTTTACAACCAACACATTACGCCCCAAGATCGTGTGACCAAATAGATTTCGGCCTTCCTTATAACCATCCGTATTTTTTCTCTCATCCCGTCATTTATTCCTTCACTTCCGATCATCTTCCTCTTACATTCTCTATTCCCCTCTCTGCAATTTCTCCTCTTACGCCCAATGTTGCTGTTACCGACTGGGATACATTTTCTGCAATCTTGGAAAATTCATTAACCGACATTCTTTTATTAATAATCCGTCCCCTGCAGGGGCTTTCCGTAGCTCGTTAGTAATGCTTACCGACGTCGATAGCTCGATAGCTTAACGAAAGACCGCGCTAACGAAAATCCATTTTCTGTAACTATAGTTGACAAATTTTTTCGTTAGGACTACCGAAAAATTTCGATAGCATTGTCGGGCCTTGTAGACTCCCCTTGTTAAGCTTATCGACAAGACCCACTTTAATTCATTCATTGATGTTGCTATTTATAGGACGAAAATCGGAAGAAAACTGCATGTAATGCATATATATTATCGCGTTGATGGTAAATTTGCGCTTGACAGCATTGATAGAAATTATTTTCCAACACACTATTACGGCAACCATAAAAGAAACAAGTTATTATTTTTAATACGGTAAGTAATTACGTGACTTAATATCTTGTAAATATTGACGAAGTACTAACTGTCTAAAAGGGGACCACAGAGATTCGTGTAAGTGTGTGAAAACGCATAAAGTCTGTGTTTAAACTCAAGAATGTATGTAGGGAAGAAGGTAGGTACTTATATTGTGTATGTAGTTGTAAATGTAAGTTTTTGAAAGCGTCGCGGCTAGGATGGTGCAATAGATTTGGAAAATACATATAACGTAATAACGTAGCAATAAATTTACACACTGCGTAACTGTTTAATTTTAGAATTTTTATCTCCGTCGTAACTTTTCTCTGTTTTTTAAACATTTATAAGGTCACCCTTGCAAAGAAATAGACTAGGATGACCCTTCATTTTCTTGCTTGGGAGCTCATGGTCTTGGAAGAGCGAGTAAACTTTGTCAACAGGCGCATACAAAGACGAATGTTGCGGGATGCTAGCAATCCCTTTGAACTTCCTGGAAATGAATTTACTAGAACATTTCGACTCACCCAAGATGTGGCAATGATGTTGGTGAATACCTTGCGTCCGTTTTCGCAGCGTCGAAGAGTAACAGGGATATCCCCAGATATCCAGGTACATATTTATATCTACTTTTAAATTTATTTCATGACCCATTTGATATATGTGCTTCACCTGAACTCTATTGGAGTAGAAAATGACGTTTTTGAAATTATATGATGCCCTTTCACTGGTGATTACTGTCTGATTGTTGCAGATTCTTCTAGCGGTTAATTTCTATGCTCATGGAAGCTACCGAAGGCCTACAGGAGATAGATTTGACTTAAGTGTGAGTCCCACAACAGTGTAAGTCGGTGCCTCCATGTAGTGACAGATCTAATTAACCAACATATGTTACGACGGTGGGTGAAGTTCCCTGTAACTAATGAAGAGCGTCAGGCTGCACGCATGAAATTTCAAAATGCTCCACAGCCCTTTTATGGAGCCATAGGGGCCATTGATTGTACTTATGTGAATATACTTGCACCAGCTGAACATGAGGATGCTTTTGTTAATCATTATCATAATCATAGCCTCAATGTGCAAGCTGTAAGTAGAACATGACTGTTACATTCAAGATTTCTTGCTACCAATTTTTCCCATTGTAATTTGGAAAATATTTCCACATATTACTGATGACTTGCATCTCCTAATTAATTTCAAACAATTTACAATCATATATTGTTGACCCTCAAATGAAGGTGCTTAATATTAACGCTTTATACCCTGGAGCCAGAAATTATGCATATATCTGGAGTGTCTCTCCCATTCGGCGTGTTATGGAAACAAAGTTTAACCAGGGTGAGAGGCACACCTGGTTAAAAGGTATGTCTTTTCTTACTATATCACCATGCAGTGTATGTTTTGTAATTTTTTGTACAGTAAAAAAATATGTATCTGACTTCCAGGTGATGCAGGATACCAATTGGAGCATTGGCTGATGACTCCATTGAATGATTGTCCCCCAGGTACACGGTAATACCAGTATACAGAGGTTCTTTGTAGGGCAAGGAATGTTGTTGAAAGATTCTTTGGAGTGTTTAAGGGCACATGGAGATGCATGTCTTATCAACGCGTTCTAATGTACGCTCCTGCTTTTGCTGGTAGAATGGTTAATGCATGTGCAGTGCTACACAACATACGCATCCATCACAACTTGCGTGCTGAACCTTATCTAAATGAAGATGAAGTTTTAGCCCATCAATATGCTGTTCAGCATCAAGGGGACATCATGCCTGATGTTCCTAGACAAGGAGAAAATCCACGAGCCATTGCCCTACGTGTGCAGCAACGGATGATGCAGCAGAAATACAGAGACCTACCGGATGGTGACAGGTTATAAGGAATGATTGAAAAAATTAGGAATTAGGGTCTGATTCCCATGGCTGCTTATAATCAATGTAACAACCATTTTATAAATTTCCTTAAAAAAATCATTGCCATCTAATCTTGATATCTAGCCATAAAGGCACTACACCTAACTACCTTGGTTCCAAAAATTTCTTTCTCAACAGAACAAGTTTCATGGAAGTAAAATAAATCATTCCAAATTTAGGTAAATGCCATTGCCATTTATTATTAACATGTTACTCAGCATTGAATTTATTTAACGCTTCTGTTAGCCTCCTTGAGGCCTCCGTCAATTCCTTGGTGGAGGCTGTATGCTCCTCCAATGCCAAGGCTAGCCTCCTATTTACTTCAATGTTGGCCTCCACCATACTTGTCAGGCTTTTTGTAGCCTTTGCCTGACTCTCCAAGGCCATAGCTATTCTCTAAATGGAGATAAAAGAAATGATTGATAATATAACAATAGAAAGGTATAATTTTTGTGGCAGTGCAGATCCAATTATAAGGTCATTACCAACCTCCATATTATCTTCATTTCTGGAGGCAAGTTCTTCAAAACTGTCTCTGGCCTCTGAGAATTGTTTGGAGAGTCACCTCTGAGGCACAACCCTCCTTGCATTTTGATTTGGTGCTGGCACCTGGTGCTTCTGCCACCTCTATTGGCATATTTGCACCCACTACCACCTCCTCAACAGCATCTGTCTCAACCCCTGCATATGTAATATAATGTTATGAAATACGTTAATAGTATTTATATAAAAATTAAAATAACTGCATAGAAAAAAACATTGTTATGTAACCTGTGCCAGTGAGGTCTTCTTGGGCTCTCTACTGCTACTGGGCAAATGGCCCTCTAGCACAAACAATTGCCCACCCCTGCCCTAGATGGCATTTAGCCTCGCCAAATGTCTGCCTCCAATTCTTCCCGTCTTCGGCATCCTCGCTGACTACCATTCTCCCCATAACAATCAACACCTCACCCTTCAATTTTTTTCGCTCGTCTTCCATCAGGACTTTCTGCCTAGACTTGTTTTAATAGGACCTCTATCACTCTTCGAACGACGTGCCCTGCCCATTGCAATCTCCGTCTCTTACCTTCAGCTAATACGTTTGGTGAGTTGAAAAGGTTCCTGATTTCCCTGTTGTATTTTATTCTCCAGGTTCCATTTTTCTCTTTTGGGTCCAACAACTTTCCTCAACGCTATTTTAGAAGGTAATAAACTTCTTTTCCGTTTTTTTTGCCAATAACTCCATAGAGAAGGATTGGTCTTATTATGGTTTTATAAATTTTAAGTTTGGTTCTGACGGATAAAATGTTTGATGTTAGCAATTTGTTTAGGGCACACATACTTCTAGTGGCTGAATTTTTTCTGTTTTATATCTCATGTGAATCACTATTTTCTGAGTTGATTATAGTACCAAGGGTAAATTAATTTACTCTTTCAAAATTGTGACTCTGAATTGTAATATTTCTGGAGTCATCAGGCTTTCGACCAAAGGGAATAAATTTGGTCTTATCATCATTGATTTTCAGTCAAACTTCCTGGTTGTCTTTTATCAGAATTGCTGTCATGCTTTTTAAGTCGTCCTTATTTTCCGATAGAAATACTAAGTCATCTACAAAGGCGAGCACTGGTATATTTCTCCCTATTCTTATTCCTAAGTCCGTTTTCCTAATTTCTTTTTGTACCTTTTACAATGCTAAGTTAAAAAGTATAGATGATAGGCCATCTCCTTGTCTCACACCAGCCTTTACTTCAAAGCTTGTGGCGTGTTGATTTTCAACTTTTACCTTACATCTGCTATTTGTGACACTGAGCCTTGCTAACTCAATTAATTTCCTAGAAATTTCAAAGCTTTCCATTTTTCCCACAATTTTCCCTGGTTTAAATAAGCTTTGCTAAAATCGACAAATACGCCAAAAAACTGTTTATAAAATTCTCAGTATTTTGAAACAGGTCGCTCTTTCAAGGGAATCTGATCTCCCTTAAAAAAGCGATCGGCATCGCTCGGGATACGTTGGGGCCACCCGAAAATTAACGCGGCAACATAGCCCAAAAGTTTTTTATGTAACATGACGAGTACCTGCGAAAGTTTTAACGAAGAATTAATGTTAGTTTGTAAGAGTGATTTATACGGATAATTATATTATTCTCATTCTAACAAAATGCTTACCATAGGGTCTTAATCATAGTCGAGTTTTAAATGATCGTTTTCGAAAAGAGCCACTTTTCGATGATGTGAGACTTATTGTTGGCAAAAAGTAAACGGGCAATTCCATGCGTGACGGAATTACCTTTGGAGAGAATTGTGCAAAAGGATATTTAGATAAAATTGTAAAATAATAAAATATTGAAACCTTTCGCACTGTGCATAGTCAAAAGTCTTTTATGAAGATGACGATCATGTAGAGAAAAGAAATTAATCATCAAATATCTTCTAAATTTGTCTAAAGTATGCCTGTGACGGAATTACTCCCACGTCAACCTGCTAGGTGTAAATACTTCAAACATCTTCAAACTCTGTGAATCTAAGATGAATTTTAAAACTTTCAATATGGCTATGAACAATGTTTATGGCATTGCTTATGATCGCACAGTTTGTCAAAACTAGAAATTATTTATATGTATATAACAGTCAAAAACAAACACGTGACGGAATTACCGTGATGGAATTACCTTGACGGAATTACTGTGACGGAATTACCATGACGGAATAACCAATTGTTTAGGCTTGTTTCAAACTCAAAGTATGAGACCATTTAACTTCTAATGCCCCGTTCACATTACCATCTTTCTTAACCAGCGTAAGATGACGTCAGAACCAACGCGCGTTCACACTCAACCATGGTTAGACCCTGGCGACATCTGATGAGTGGTAGAGTAATTCCAAGTGAAAAATGAATTGACAAGAGCGAATAACTTGTTGGAAGGAAATATAGAATGTGCAGGGAAAAGTTCTTGTGTTAATTGCAATGATATTGATGATGAATTTAAACATATGTGCATATTATGAGCTGCGTATGAATTAAAAATTGCATTCCAGCGTCGACAATCATAGTTCCTTGCTACGTAGAAGGTAATTCAAATGTGTTCGTCCAACTAATCATTTCATCCATAGTGTGGCCTGCATTCTTCTACTGCTCTATTTAATACGAATGAAAGCGAATATTACTGATAATTAGGTTGATATCAACAACATATACTACTACTTGCCCTTGATTCGGATTTGTCGACAAATCATTGATGTAGGTGAAGAAAATCGAGGACCTAATCTTGAGACTTGAGCCTCAATTTGAGACACTTGTGATTTGGGATGGAGATACACTTTTCGCTGCATTACATTCTTAGCTATTATTGTTTTCTGACTTTGACAAAGGACCAGTGGCGGCTTGCCCATAAGGACTCTCGGACGCCGCCCCTCCCAAATATTTGAAAAAGTAAAAAAAATAAATATCCATTAATTTATAATTATACATCTAACTAATCAAAGTGTTTTTTCAGTCACATACATCGAAAGTGTTGGAAAAACACGAAAAGAAATAGCGCGAGAAGTTCGTATTTGTAGCCGTGGGGCGCTGGCCAGAACGTCCCAATCCATCCCCATGCAGTTATATGGAGAGTGGTAGTGGTGGGGGCCGCTGGTGCTATGACGCGTCTAACGTTGTGTCTTATGGAAGTCTTGGGACGTCGTCCGAGAATGCGCAGAGCGACGTGTGAGTTGATATCGCTGCGCAGGCCGGCGGGCGTATAATCTGGCGTCTACTTGGCGCTGCCACAGAAAAGGGACGTACGGAATCAGAATGGTCACTGTACTGGGTGTAGTTATACGATTTTAATTTTTAATTACTGGTAGGTATTGCTACAGAAAATAAAGTATCCCATTATGCTTGCGTTTTTTGGTGTATGAATTCCGGAACACATAAAATCCAACCAGTTAAAGGCCGTATTGTTGTAGGAAAAGTATTCTCGAGTATTTGCCAAAGTTCTATTATGATTACGAATTTCAAGAACCTTGGGGAAACTGATATTATAATATTTAGGCCTTAACAATGTATTCATATCTTCCCGATGTTTAGAAATGCGGTACCTATTTTCAGATAAATTTATCAAAAGACCTGCAGTATTAGGAAAAATCAGTTAGCATTCCCCACTGATTTATAATTTAAGAAATAGGTGCGTGCGTGATAGGGTGAAGGACTAAAAATGATTAAACCCGTAAAACGTGACTTTAAATAGAGTCATTCAATGAATGTCAAGAAGTTCCGCGTACAATGCCCCTTTTGTGTGTAGGTTCATCATTTTTCTAGCCATCCTTGTTCTATTAGTTCATGTTCACCTAATTCCTCAGCGGCAGAGCGGTAGCTGTCTGACGGAAAATGTCCACTTGGGTCTGATTTAAGTGGCTTCGAAGAGTTCATATCAGTGCGGAGATCCTTACAGCTCCTATCTGTGGTTCAGAGTCGTCTTCTTTTACGATCTAGAATTTTTATTCTATTATATCATGGCAATGATTTCGAAGACATGGTTATTCCAAGTGCGACCCGTTGGCGTTTCGTGTGTTTACCACATATGAATCTTAGACTCAAGGAGATGGTCCGTGACGTCTTTTGTTTTGCTTGAATGCCTTTGCTGACCTTAAATTCGTCCCTCAGCTGAATCAGCATTAGTGGACCACGATTTCTATCTCCCTTGACTCTTCCTTATAGTAACGGCAAGACTCTCGGAAAGAACGGAGTGAAATGAGTTCAGACATCATTTTTGAGGAGTTAACTGTGCGTAATTGCCGATTAAGAAGTTTCTTAGTGCTGTGTGTACATTCAAGAAGACAATTTTGAATTAATCAACAGTGCTCGTTTTTGTTTTAGGGAAACATAGGGAAAAATTGTCCCCAAATCTGTGTCCAGGCACCTTGTTCTTTTTGGTCGTATTTTTCTTCGGCCCATTTTGTGTCGTCCCTTGTTTATTTATAGACTAGTGCCCTTGCCATGTGTTCAATCGGAAAGAAATTGTTGTCCGGCGCTGATTTCAACGAACGTGTAATTGATCACTTTGCTGGACAAAAGGAAAGAAGAATGGACTTCTGCAATATAACTAAAGGCATGTGAGTATTTCAGATTTTGTTAAAAATGTGTGAAAAATGTTTAATTATTGATTTTAAATCATACTGTATTCAAGAAGCAACGCGAACACCGCAATCAAAGTTTACATCTGCAATAGCAAAGCGCGCGCATTCTAGTAGTGTTTGTTACCTAGTGGAAGTCAGTGGCACTCCCCTCCCTCCTCAGGTGTTACAAGTGTCATTGCTACCTAAATCTTTGCAAATGTTGAATAGATTTGACAAATAACGCATTATGATTGCAAAGCGAACAACATAAGTGTATTGCGGGCATATCCGCACGAAGAATTTAGGCGCTAAAACCTAAAGTTACGTATTTTCGTTTGTATTTGCAAAATATCGCAGCAAATATATTTTTATTCTTCAAGATCATTGATCAGTATAATCGAGAGTCCGGACTAAGCCGATCCGTATGACCGAGAGTCTACTGCATTTAGTACTTATTTATCAAGCTTTATTAGGAAAACTAGGTATTTTTGTTGAAAAAAACGGAACATTGGCATCACAAAATTTTATTCCTAGATTGCCGTAAAAACTTAATAAAATACACGAAATATTAAAAAATTATGACCCCCCGGTGGAGTGCGCCCCTCCCAGCATTTGAATCACGAGCCGCCACTGCAAAGGACATGATCCAATCTGATGCTATACCGTAAATTAAAACTCTTTTACCTCTTCTTCAAATGTGGACGAATAACTTGCAGAAATGTGACGATTGTTGAAATTTAACTTATGAAATAAGAGAGAGAGCGTGGTAATTTTTGCGATATGTGGTATCACCCGACGTTTCTAAATTTATTTTCTATCGTTACATCTGACTAGCCGTTAGCCTGATACTTTATATTGATATGGGAAGAACTTTTGTTCAAGGATGAACATAAGTGATCTTTTTCAAACTGGGACAAAGAACTCTTACCAAAACATTAAAATCATTGTGACCTTCGGATTTTTATTATGGTAGTTTCGCACATTTTACTTAATTCTAGCAAAATATTAATATACATTATTCAATCTGTCCGTAACAATACAATACGAGCTAATAGCTAATTCACTACGAACTATAAAGTATATCGCATAACTTAAATCAGGTTTAAAATCTCATACTATACAACACATTACGGAATGAATCAATAGCACTTTCCTTTGAATTAATTCTGACGAATATAATTCAACAATAACGGCCGTCTCCTCTTCGAAACTTTATTTTCTGTTTTCTTTCCTCCTATCCCACTTCGTTGCTGCTTCGCCTTCTTCTTTTTCTAACCAGCTTTTAACCAACTTGCGTTCACACACGCATGAACTACCGCCAACCATGGTCGGAAAACGGTGGTCAGAATCCCAACCACGGTTAACGGGAACTTGCGTTCACACCTCGTTTTGTAACCATGGTCGGGGCTAACCGGCGTAAAAAGGACGTAGTGTGAACGGGGCATAACAACTCTGAATTAACAGTCAATAATTATGAAAAGGTAAAACAAAAAATGTAACTTCTGCATAATCAAATAACAAGTAATGACATAAAGCAATAGTTAAAGGTGAAAAATATTTTTATTCTTTTACACTAATTTTTATTTTACTGCCCATTCACTGCATTATGAAAAAAGTAACTAGTGCGCTTTCC
Organism: Ischnura elegans; assembly: GCF_921293095.1. Lineage (NCBI taxonomy): Eukaryota > Metazoa > Arthropoda > Insecta > Odonata > Coenagrionidae > Ischnura > Ischnura elegans. The sequence goes on along the minus strand of NC_060252.1, from coordinate 78,765,580 downwards.
AACCATGTGAAGTTTAGGCTGATGATCAAGGTGAACGACGTCCATTTTGTCAATCCAGCGTCTGTCTTCTCTCTCCGGAAATATGTGCACCATCCCCTTGCCGTCATTTCGGCGTAGGTTCAGTACCTCATAACAATCGGTATCGTCATTTGATACTGAAGCTATTTGAGCTACACACATAAGTTTTTTCTTCTTGCCACTATAGCTGGCCAATATAAAAGTTCCAACTGCCAAGGTCTTCGTTAAAGCGATATCACACCTATTATATTTTTTTATGGATTTCTGATGGCTCAAATGAAATGTCGTGTAGTTTATTGCTTCGGTATAAGGTTTGAGTTAGACAGTATGCCTGTCTACTACTACAACATTATGGGTATTTCTGGTACCCAATATGCTAGATGACATACTTTCCCATCGTTCCTGATTTTCTTTTCTATTGGCCCGTAGTTCATTACTTGAAATATACTATATTTTAATTTTCTCATTTTTTGCACAACAGTATTCAAACAAAGTCTTGGCTGATGAAATCTTAGCTTTTCCCGATAATATGGCAGGTCTTGCTTGTCTTTTAATTTCACCTCCAATTCCATCCACTGCACCTTTACCATGACTACTAGCAAAGAAATTCCACTCAAGTTCTTGTAGAGAAAACAATTCATGTAAAAAAGCAATGCTTTCGAATAAGTACCTCTGCTTGAACTGGCTTGCTGCCCCATCAGAAAAGCATCTCACTTTATTGATGCTTGGATGCATGGTGCGTAGTTCTTGAAGTAATGATCTCAAAAAACCATCTACTGCATATTTGTCATGAGTAAATTCATCTGGAACTATTACAAACGACTGACAAGCATCTTGGGCCCACATACAAGCCGTGAAGAGAGTAAATTGCTGGTGGTTCCAATGAGCCGCTTGAATTTCATTTTGGTCGATTATGGTCAAGTTTTCTGCGAAATCAACTTGAATGACTGCAGTCTCCTTGTCGCAATTTAACTTCGCATCCTTGAAGGCTGAACTTTGCTTTCTTTTGATGAATGTATGCCTTTTGAAAAAAATCAGTTGACTTTCGAGAACATTCGAACAATCTTCAATTGTACCCTCATGGATATTTTTTTCATATCTGATTCCTCTTTTCTCCCATTGTTCCCACCTGATTTCAGTCTGGGGATTTTCAAACAAATCACTGAAGTTTCTTAACTTGACTGCACATCCTTCACATTCACCTCTCATGCAGGATTCTAACTCTTGGTCACATGAAATAGCATCCAAAAAAGGTCTGAATTCAGTGGGTACAAAGAGTTGTGCATCTCCTGGCTTTGACAGGGCCTTCAACAAAAATCTTAGATTTTCATGATACTTGCAAGTGCAAGTCGTGTGGGGTACATCCGTCAAACATTTTATGTAGGTAGGACGCTAGCTACAGAACTTCAAAAATCCACATTTGAGATCCGGATGTTGTTGTCTTGAATAATAGTATGCTTCTTTCAATGTCAAAAGCATATACCGTTTCTGATGCTTTATTTTGCTGCCATCTGGCTTCCTTGAAATTACAAAATCTTTCTGTCCTGGACACATCCAACTGATTGAATCTTGCATATAGAATTTCTGAATTATGTTTATAATATCATCATGAGTTACCTTTTGGGTCTTAGGTGGAGAGGGTTCATCATATTGTAAGTTGAGATATTGCAAAACTCTGTTAACTTTACGCGGACTCTTAGGGAGACATTTTTTGATTCTGCTTACAGCTTTTCCTTGACTTTGCCTACTGTTGTATGGAGATGTTAAAATGGAAGAGGTTTAGGCTTCATAACTTGGTTGGGTTGTGGACATTCTATTTGAGTCTCCTGGTTTCTCTGATGCACTGTCTCTCAGTTTTTGTTTGAAGCGGCGTTGAGCTAATCTATTTTTTTCTTTCTGGTCTTTCATTTGCCTCTTATTCATCTGCTACTTTATTCTGCTTTTCCTCTCTCTATCCTTTTTTTTCATTTCTTCATGTAATCCTGCTTCTTTTCTTCTCTTTCTACTATCACGCTGTCTATCTGCAGGTGTTTTAGCCATATTTATGTATTACACTTCTACCTGGAAATAATTAAGTGGATATGATAAAGATTCTAAGGACAGTTTCTAGAGGTTAATTTCCATTTCTGTGATTCAATAAGGAAATTTAAACATTGATTCTTATTGTAGGGCCTACTCATGCACATTTACTATATACGTTGCCCATTTCAAGCTATATTTTCACATGGAAGAGATAAGGAGGCTATATTCAACCGCACTTAAAATATTTTTAACAGTTCACCTGCAAAAAATATCCCTTTACCTAACATAACCTAATGATAAATTTAAATATATAACATGTAATATCAGCTTAGAGGTTGGAGATAAGGTAATTTATTCAACACAGCTATCTAAAAATAATGCTTATTAAAAACAGACATCACCTAATTTTAGGTAATTCTGTCACAGTAATTCCGTCACATCGCAGTAATTCCGTCACCCTGCCATATGGCCTAGAATAAGCATTTTTGAGAGAATCTAAAATTAAAACCTTAGCGAGTGTCAGAACCTACCTTTCCAGGAGGAAAATTATCCCTCTTTGATAATAAATAGTGATAGAATAAAAACAATTTCGAGTTTTTGTGACGGAATTACCATTTATGTACCTGCACATACATACATATTTTAAAGCCTTTATACATTGCATATTTAAGGTGATGTTTGTTTAAAAACGTTGCCAAAGCAATACAACATAAAACAAAAAGTTCAATAAAAAACAGCTTCCCTTCTTTGTTGATATATATTTCTCTTTAAACTATGATAAAATAGTTCATTACCAATCCTTGACTGCCATCTTGAATTCAATAATCAACAAATGAGTAACTAAGTTATTTGAACAAATTAAATACCGATTTCATAAAATTCAATCATTTAACTGTTTATATATCCAAATAAAATATTTCCCAACTAAATTTTAATTTGAGAGAAAAAGTTGACATTTTCATGGAAATGCCCAAACAATAAATTGACGCACGAAATTACTTGCAAAGGTGTTTAAGGCTGTTTACTGCCCTATGGCGGCTGTGGTTCCGTGTTGCATTGTGCTAAGATTCGTCTCTTCATTTCTGAGTATTTGTTCCCCAAGTCGAAAGAAATCTCGTAATTTTTATCCCTCTCCGGAGACTAATAAATCGCAGCAATGATCGTGAGTGTGGTAAATCGTACCAGAGAAAGCGCTGGCATCAAGTCGTAAACATATCATCAATAATGCTAAGTTCTAAATATAATTTACGATCATTCCATCTGTATTTCAAACACCTGGAGGCGTATTTTCAGAGCTATAACTACTAGTCATATTTCTTATGGGGAAATGTTTTTTTGCCAAGGAAAGTGTCCGATGAGTTGCTGGTCGGATTTGAATAAAAATTTGCTTGCTGGCTATGTGGTCGATTAAAAATGGCATCTCTATTTTTTTAGTATGCCATAAAAATGGAATAAATTAGCAGGTGTTAGAGTTGAGTTAATATACTCAGGAACTGTGCTTCATTAGTTTTTAATTCAGTCTGCTTTTTGTATTCATTTGTATGCTTAGGTGCAATATAATGTCGTTTGCCGCCATAAACCAACGGATATTTCAAGGTTAGGACAAAAGAGGTTAGAAGGTGCTTTAGCGGCAATACTGGTTTGTCGCGCTTAGTCAAGCACCGGCGGGAGGAGTAGCTTCTACCCTGAGGTACTCCTTGGTTATGATACGGACTTGAGTTGATTAATTTTAAAAAAAATTACTGCGAACACGATCTTATGATGGCTACTGCTTTGCTGCCTTATTTACTAGTTTGAAAGAAACACATGCAATTTTTGAGGTTTTGTAAGTTAATTCCTTTTGTTGTATATAGTCACTAAATGTCAGCGCCGAAGGTGCGTATGCAGAAGCTGTACCGGTGAGTCAAAGCTCACCCCATCCAGCCAGTTTACCAATGATAATTAAAACAATAGCGCATGTGTATCGTTGGCAGTGTTAATGTTGTTTGCGCGAAAAAGGAAAATTAAAACTAATGGCAGAGACTATGTTGCAAAAATTATGAAAATTTGTTTATGCTTAATGTTTTTCTTCGTCCAACCACCTCCCGTGGATATCCTTACTGATATGCCCTATTTGAACTCAACGGAGTCACAATTTGGGCCGCATAAATTCCATCTAAATAGCATTCATTTCTAGTGTACTAAAGGAGACCTTCAGATAAACCGATTTTAATCACATTGTAACTAATTAATTGAATTTGTACGCGTTGAAGTTGAAACCCTTGAGACATATTCACAAAATTCTATTCCAATTAGGATCAATTTTTATTCTAAGGCCTTCCCTACCATATCCCTCAATGCTCCCCAACTCTTATTTTGTAGAATTGGCTAACGTCATGTTTTCAGGTAAGACAGAAACGAGAAATTAATGGAGATTTTCTGAATGGATAGGCATGGGAATTCGTTCTGCCCTCAAACAATTAAGGACTTAAATAAATGTTTCCAAGTAGGCTTCCGCGGAGATTATGATGGTATCTGGTGATTTTTCCGGGTATTCTTCCGCGTTTATCCATTTTGTAGGACAATATTTCGCCAACGTTCCAGATGGCTTCTTCAGGTCCACTGAAGTGACCTGAGGTGGACCTGAGGAAGCCAACTGGAACGTTGACGAAATATTGTCCTACAAAATGGATAAACGCGGAATAATACCCGGAAAAATCACCAGATATCACTTAAATAAATGGTTGGCATAACTTCTTCGGAGACTTTCTATTTGTTAACAGCGGGCGCCCGAAAATTCCTCGCAACATGCCTATTGAATCGGCTTGCGGGATAGTATGTAGATTGTAGATGAAATATAATTGTAGGTTTTCTTGTGACTCGCTTGATGATGGAACCACATCGGTATTTGGATTCACGAATGCTTTCTTCCGTTGGAATAGCAGGTGGTGAGAGAATTACTCGTTTGCGATGAAACCACGGTGATGAAAAATGATTCGAAGTTAGACTGTAAAGAGAATAATGAAGTGAAACACCAATGAAAATTATAGTGAACTACTTCAACTTACCGTAATCATGATATGGTGAAACTGACATAAATTTCCGTGAGAAAAAATTTCCTTAGATAGGGAATTCATGGTGGCCCGTTGCGGTGCCATCTTAGACGGGCCGCAAAGGGCTACAATCAAGTACTTTGAGACTTGTGTAAATCATATGGGAAATTAAGAACCTGTTAGCGTTGTGATCTGCGAAGTCGCTCAGAAAATCGAAGGTCCGTGTTTCGTTTCCGATCTAGGGGAATCTTTCTCTTGGCAATTACTGAGAAATTCAGTACCGTTCACACTGCAGGATGGAAATATTACGCATGAAATTGGGAGCCTAAATTAAGTTCAAAATATAATTATACGATCGTATCTAGCAAGAGGTAGAAAGCGGAAACTTTTGCACCTTAATAACGACTTAATTATGGAGTGCTGATTAAAATTATTCTCATAACAAGGATACATGAAACAAAGGAATACTAGCGTAGAAATGATGTTAAGATCAAATTAAATAATGATGTATGCAAAAATTATTCGCACATCAAAGTGTGAATTTTTGCTAAAAGAGAAAAATAGAGGAGATTTTGAATGATATAGATTACGACAAAATAACAAATATTCCGCGCTCTGTAAGACTTAGGCAGAAATTAAATTGACAGGAATATCATTCGGAAAATGTTGTTAGACGACGTGGTGGTGAGATATGGACACGTTTCTAAATAAGCATGAACCACATTTAAAGGGAGAAAGAGATCGATGATGCGATTACATGTACCCGTTATATTGACTGTTTGATGGTATAATTCGGAAGGAAAGTAAAAGGGAAGTGTCCGGAGATCGTGTTTTGGAGAGAAAAAATTAGCATGAAGAATTTTGCATGAGTCGTAGTTGTTTCCTGAGATATTCTCACCCGTCGCGCAATAACTGACAGTGAAGAGGACGTTCTCCAGCTATAAAAATGGTGCAGGGATATTTTTTAATCGGGAAAGATTCCTGGCGCTATCTATTTAAGTCAATCTTTTCATTAGAGATTCCATTTAATATTTATTGCACTACAAATTCAGACGATTCAGACGTGATTGTGTGGAAATGTATGGTCGCCATCATTATTAAATCAAAACGCTGGCTAAATTAACAACAAATTGGAATATTTTAATGGCGACCAGGGTTTCGCGTATTATAGCATCGTCAGCTTGTAAGCTTATTTTTATTATTGATGGTGTAGTTTACTATCTTGAGAGGCAAATTTAATATCGATCAATAAGACTACAGAGAGGTGCCAAGCGGAGCAGAGTAGTTGGTAATCATCTCTTGTAGCTCGCATTGTAGGGATTAGAGAACGAAATCGGAATATTTTATTGTAATAGATAGCTTATTCTACTATTTTTGGAAAGCATATTTAATGTCGATCAACTAGTCTATATGGAGATACCAAGTGAAGCAGAGTAGCAAATAATCATCATTAATAGCTTGGATAATAGGAAATCGGAAATTACACGAAGACAAACAGTTTCTTTGCACGATTTTTTATTGCAGTTGCACGACACGGCAAAAAATACAGTCACTCAAGTCCTCGCTTTCCATAAATTCACAAAACAATTAAGTTCTCCCGTCGCCTTCAAGCTCTAGTAGTAATAGCCACCACCGTTTCCCGTGTGGTGTCCTCCGCCGTAGAAGCCAGCGGTTCCGCCTGAAGCTCCTCCGCCTCCCTTGTAGAACTGTTCGCCACCCTTGGAGAACTTATCGCCGACGTCGTAGTATTCATGGCCGGCCCTGTTCCCTCCGAAGCCAGTCTTCTGTCCGTGGAATGCCTGGCCGCCGTAACTGCCTCCGTGGCCACCCTTCTCGGCCGCTGCGAAACCACCGCCGATGCGGCCAGCCGTTCCGCGACCTCCCTCGTCGTAAGCCGAGTTCACGTGACCTCCCTGAAATGGGAGAGAAAAATTAGCACCGATTGAATGATATAATTTTACATATTGATGAAGGCTTGATTAATCTGTGTGGGGAAAGGTGGATGTGGTTAAGGTTCGGTGCTCCAATCTTGCCAGCGTGATTCAAGTGCATAAGTGATCGTAAGTATAAAATAGGAGAGACTGAAAGTAGAACATATAGATTTAGTATGCCATTTTTTCCGCGATCGATAAGAGACTATAACGGCAGCGTTGGGACTTACTAATAGGTCAGCCGACTTTTAGTGTAGCCAGCTAACTTATGTATTCCTTAATGCGTGTTTCTCAATGTTCCTAGTAATTCTAAAAGCATTTTTTTTCGTATTATAGCTTCATAGGCAGAATGCCTTCATGAGTAGTTGGCAATTTTTGCCTTTGCATGAATGCGAAAGTATATATTTATTTATTTAGTATATATTTTGCTAGTATGCTTAAAATTTCATGACTGTGTGGTGTGCATGTGGGAATCCTCTTGCATGCTGCAAGCTAGTGATTAATCACCCCTGCCAAATACCACAGAGGGTGGCTCGCAGGGTAATTATGTAGATATAGATGTACCGTTTTGTACTAAACATCAGAGGGATAAAATATAACTTGGGTGACGACCATGTTGGTCTTAGCTGTGTCATGTGTTTCTTTTAACATCCCGGCCTATAAAATAAAATATGAGCACTTTTATTTTTCATCCTTACGCTCTTATTTATTTCATTTTTTTTTCGTGTTATCATTTATGATCTATCACACTATCGCAGCTTTCAGTAGATATTGGATGGCTCATAGGTATCTTTGAAAGCAGAAATTGACTATTAGGGAATTAATGGCGGAAACTTGTGTAACTCTGATATATTTTAAAATTTAGATGGCATCACCATAGCAACCGGCTGTGGGAAAGTCAGATTTCATCGGTCCATGGATACTACGCAACATTTTCGTTTCCTGTTTATAACTAATAGTTTTATTTGCATGGTAGCATGTTCGTGTCCTTAGCACTCTCCTAGTTTTTGGTCTGACCGCGTCTCGCTTGCTTGGTTGGCCTGAGTGCGGCATACGAGCTCGTTTCTGATTAGGGCTGGGATGAGTGCTCCAATTGCTGCGGCATGCCTGGTGTTGAATCACCCCGTGCCACACACCCCGTTCGTGGCTTGCAGAGAAACTCGTAGATGTAGATATTAATTATACCTTTGTGTGCCTCACCTTGTACTGTTCGCCGCCGTTGTATCCGAATCCTTTGTCTTCAGCGTTGTAATCCACATGCTCTCCTTGATCATCCGAGTCGTCGTAGTAGCGCGAGTTCTTGCCGGACTCATCCTTGTGGTAGGTGTTGTGGAAGCCAGACACGTGGTGTCCCTTCTTGTGGCCTCCCTTGCTGCCGGCAGATGCCACCGCCACGCCGTTGGTGCCAAAATGCTGCCCTCCATTGAAGGAGCCCTCGTTGCCGTATCTGTTATCCATTAAAAATGAGAGAGTTAGCCATCTACTGCCTGTAAAAAAATAAAGCAAGACACTCGAGTTTGAAGAACTCAATCGTTTAAAGGAAGCAATCGATATCAATGAAAGAAAAATTGTACGCAGGAGAATTTATTTCTACGTTTGATCATTTATTTTTTAAAAAATCGTCATATGCTTAATTTTTTCTCGAAAAATTACCCGTTTTTTGCACGTAAAATCAAGTTACCCAACTTTGAGCGCTTGATAATCTCGTACTTTTCGTTACAGTTGCTTTCTTTTCTGATACTAGAAAGCCAGATCTAGTATTAACAGCTTTTATCCCATGGAAAGTGTTGGATTTGTCGTGAAGAACGCGAATCGCCGCCACCCTCGAAAACGATATAGTATATGATACTCTGCGAGCCACCTCCAGGGTGTATGGTTGGCGGTTTGCATTTCTATGCAATATTTACTCTTTAACATGTAAATGCTACCTCAGTGCACATGTAATTACGTGGTAGGGGTCAGGTCTCACCAAGCATGCACCCTTCATTCCGTTGTAAACGAAAATACTTTTTACCAGATGAGCATACGTAAAAAAATGGGGGTATGCAAGAAAGCTACGTAAGCATCGATTATTTGGTATTTATCGTTCATTAGGTGAATAGTGAAATCACACGGGCTTGTTCTGACTTTCGGTATAGGCTAGCAAAATATAAGACGCCATGCTATGGCGCTTGAATGTGAACCTAATCTGCCAAAGTACACTTCTCATCTTCTAATCCATCGTCTTTTTCACTCTTTCTAGTGTTTCATTTAAATTTTAACCTGAGGGAGTCTACAGCAGCGTAGACGAAACTGTTGATACAAATTTTTAAAGTGTGACCCGGGTGTAGTCAAATGAATATCGCTGGATATCCTTAATAGTACTTTACAATGCGGGCCTTCGGTGATACTCATGCCATCTCCTTATTCAACACTGAAGAATCGAAAATATCAATTTCATTGTTTCAGAAAACGAAGGATTTCCTTTCGGAGTTCTTATTATATTTTTTCTTGAAGTCGCAACCCTGATTAAAATCTTAGCTCTGAGTAGCAGTGTCAAGCATCTCGAATGTGTCTCAATAGTTTACATTCATGGTCAAAAAAACCTCTGAGTAATATGTACTCAGCAAATAAGCATTCATTTTTTGTGGATTGGACGGTTGCTGTTGCAAAGAAATAATGCATGCGTGATGATTGCCATCGTTGAAATTCGTTTTTTTCTGCTAGACGAGGGAAGTTTACCGAAGCAGTCCAATCTCCTGTATGACATCACGCTACGCGGGTAAGAATGGCATTTATGTTATACAGAAAGAGACCGTATTTGGAGCGCTTGCAAATAAACGTTCCAACTCACGCTTGAAATGACTGACGCTGAAGTTTTTTAGTTTTCTTTTGTGTTTTTTACGGCATGCCCTCAGGCAGCTTGAGCGTATTCAATAGAAATGGTGCTTTTTCTCGGTAGCTCAATATGGCTCCTCATTTTCTTTCATTTGTATTGCACGCTTTACAACGAAAGATGTTTTTTTTTCCTCGGGAGAAATGAAATGTCTCAAGTTGGCCGTAAACATTTTGAAACCATGATTCGTGAATTAAATAAAGAATAGAGAATTATCATCATTGATGGATATTTGTTGCTTTGAAAACTTTCGTAATAATTTCCTTAATTTCCTTCTCTTTTTGAATACCCATGAACTCCCGCTACCTATTATATTTACTTTACGGTCTGATGTTTTCATCAAAATTAACCGTGCAGATTTTCGGTACATTTATAACTTTTGTGTTAATCATAAATTATTTTATTTTTGATGTTGAAGGATGCTTAGTAGTAATGTATCATGAAATGATGCTCGGCCAAGATTATTTACTTACCCTTGGTATGATATTTGCCCCCAAATAAAATTGGGAGCAAATATCATACCAAAATACCAGATTGCAAATATTCCCGATGCCAAAATTAAGAAGGGTGCAAGCGAGTGGAGAAAAGTGATGTTCAAAGTGGGAAAATGGTTCGATGGTGCTTTCATTTTCCAGAGAATATGTCTCCTTCGTCGTCAGACATAAATAATGTAAGCTTCCTAGTTAAAATTTCTGGATATTTGATGTGTGATTTTTGCATATATGTGTATTTTTTGTGATCGTGTATTTTTTGAATATTATATGAAAGAATAACTGCTATGCCAAACAGAAATTTTTTGATAAAAACGTTTCTCAGAAAGTGCTGTTTTCTTAAATGGCAATGGATACATTGGCTATTTAATTGTGTTCGCCATTATTGTGAATTTACTGGTTCTTTTAAAAAAATATTTTTGTTTTGTTTCTTTATAGCATTAGTTTCCCAGCACATTTTTTTGCCAGCAATGTAGCGTTATCCATGATTTTATGAAAAAATTATAACTTTTTCTCATAAACTGACTGTAAAGCTACCTGAGAAATGGGCACTTCAAAATACTTAGTGTAGTTACGAACTAGTCAGTCTTTGGGAATCGTATTCATAGATTGACACGCACGCGTCGAATACGATGCCATCACGTTTTTCCCTTTAGTTTGTCCCTTCTTCAAGGAATTCCTAAATGGATCAAGGAGACGTATCATAGGGGAAGATCGTGTGATTAGTTAAGGGTGGGTTCTGCCAACGGCCTAAATTGAGCATGCCACGGTCTGTAGGTAGCACAGTCCCTGGACCGATGATGATATGTAAATAAGGCCTCGTGAAGTCAACACAAAAATAGCTCGCCTGTCTCCCTCTGGCGGAGTTTTAAGAGGAGCGGGGTGGATCAAAAGATGCCTGCTTCTGGTGGTCTATCCCGTTTTCCCGTGGCATCTGGGTCACCTTTTGGTGCCTCTTGCCTCGCCCGATTCCATCGTTGCGTCCCTGTGATACATTTTTAGACCTGACACCGAAGATTAGAGAAATATTATAACCCTATTTTCCCCAGAAAGGGCTGCTCAGTGCGTCCTTATTGTTCTTTTTCTTTCTTTTTTTTGATATGTTGGTTGATCGTTTTTTTTCCTTCATTATTTAACTTTAAAAGGAACAAAACGTAAATGTAAAGTGGTAAGCTGACGTGACAGCGGGGTGGAGAGCTACGTCAAACCAATCTTTGGATTATTGCCTTAAGATGATGAATTTAAGGGTAGTTCATAACTCTGATGGGGAAGGATATTTATATTTTACACACCAGTTTATTTAATTTAATAAGCCCATTAGTTTTTCAACGAGATTGATTGAGGGGTCAATGAATGGGTTACGTGTATAATTGCTTTTTAAAGTAAATAATTTCTAGTGAAAAACCCTAAAAAGGATTGGTTACTTTTAATTCCGTTGCTCTAACTCGATGGCCGGTCATTACTAGCTGTAAGCAAGACGCGATATTTTCTCAACAGTCAATTGGCGCAATCGGCTCACTATTGCTCATGCTATATCTAAAAGAGAAATGCCAAAAAATGCGGTGGGCATAATATTTAATCAAATGAAAGGATAAAAAAATATTTCTGCAAAGCAATGGGAAATTATATGCATTCCCATATAGTGCACAATTCAAGTGCTGTTTAATTGACAACTTCGTGGAAGTCGTAGTTGAACATTTTCAGAGCGATCTGTATGTAGTTAAGACGAGTATGTCGCGCCTTTCAATGCGCATTGTATTTAGTTGGGAAAAAATGATTCATTGTTATCGAACATAAAATTTACTCGGCTCAAAATTTTAAATAGAAGGGTAGCACGTCGAAATATTTTGATGGAGAAGACGAAGCGCGTCATCTTATTTGGTTAATATCGTGTCGCTAAGAGTTAGCGTGTCGACGTAATTTTTTGTCATCGCGCGCTCGAGATTCTTTTCGTCTCTTTTCTCTTTCGTCTCTTTCCGTGTGGGAAGCGAACTATTAGAGATCATCATTTTACGGCTCGCATGATTTACTAAATTTGCATTGAAAAGTTAGTATTTAAATCCTAAGAAGCTAAGACTAGCATACAACCAGACCCTTATAATAGCCATCAAGTAATGGCGATGTGTTAAGAGCTTCTGATGGTAACGGAGAATAATATCTTTGCGTTTTCCAAAGCAATAATCAGTTTCAACTAATAGGTCCGACGCTTTTCAGGGAAGATTGTCACGCCTTGTATCTCCTCCTTATCTAATATGAACTACGTTTTCCTAGGTAAATAAAAGCCGAATTTAAAAAATTGTTCGCTGGTCCTGGTGGAATATGCGATATCCTTTTACGATAATGAATGCCATAAGTTTTGTATGTATAAATAGTTATCGATCCATTATGCCAGGTATTTTTTTCCCGGAAAGGTTTTTATTCTCATATGACATACGAGTGTGGCTTCGATCCGGAACCTTTGCTAGAAAACGTAAGAAAAGCATGCATATATTTTGATATCAAAATTGAGTTAACGCCAGAATCGAATTAGTTTCCGTTAGTTGCTTCTAAATTTGATAAGTTTGCCAATATTATGAGAAATGATTTTACCCTCTCAGGTCCTTCGTTAACCGAAACTTGGTTTCGCACCGAGTCTTCGGCTTTGATTTTCTGAAACTTCAGCCCAATTGACCGATATACTGGTAGATCCCCAATCTCAGTGTAGGCAGCGAGTTATTTCACAATGCTTAAATACTTTTTGATGTGGAGACAATTTGATCCATTTGTATCTACAGCACATTCCAACATTAATTTAGTGATTCGTGGTCGTCTATTGAATAGAGTGCTTGCCTTCTGACGGAAGGGTCCCGGATTTTTACTCCAGGTTATGCTTATGGACATCCCCAAACAATCCCTCATACGAGGTGGCCCAGGAAAAGGAACTGGCCCCTCTTCCCTTGATGCTTATTTTTATGTTGCGGTGTATTGCTTTATCTGTTTTGATCTCAATCACGCCTACCCAAACCAAATTCGTTCTTTTTTTAAGAATATGACCATCGACTGATTTTAAATCATGACATCTCTGTAAATTTCATTCACATTTACAATTTCAAAGCCGACCAAATTTGGCTCTTTTCTTATTTATGTTGCAAATTATTATCATTCATTCTTTTTTTCATGCCTCATTAATGAATTTTAAAAATTAGTAAAACTAAGAGGAAGTACAAGAACAGAAAGAAATGGCGAAGCTGATGGAAGAGTAACTTTTTGGGGCTGTTTAAGTTGAGATAGTGTTATTTATATGAATTATTGGTCAAAACTAGTATTAGTGAACGCGGAGTGTCGATCATCCTCACCCCTTCTTCAATCCGCTATTGCCTCCGTAGTATCCAACGTCCGCCTTATCCTTGTGCTCTGCCTGCTGACCCTCTCCGTAGCCTCCGTACGACTGGTATCCGGACTGTCCCTTTCCTCCGCCTCCGCCGCCGTAGTATCCCGCCTTACCGACGGCTCCCTTGGCATTATAGATCTCGTCCCCACCGTAGAATCCACCCTCCTTGGCGCCACCGTAGTAATTTTTATGGCCACCGCCATTGCTGATGTAACCATCGTGTCCTCCGTGGCCCACCTCATACGCGCCTCCCACCAGTGGTGCACCGTAGAAGACCTTTCCAGGGTACGCGCCCCCTACTGGCCCGTATGCGATTTTCTCGGGAACGATATAGCCGGCTCCTTCCACGAAACCAGGTTCTCCAACGTATTCCACGGCGCCCAAAGGCGCGGCTGCACCACCAAGGTAATATCCGCTAGCTGCCGGGCTCTGGTCAACCTCCTCTGTCGATCGGGCCACCCTCGGGTGGCTGGCCGGAGAAGCTAGGACCGAGCACGTGGTCGCCACGAGGAGGGCGACGGACGTCAACAATGAGACTACGGCCATGTTTGTATCGCACCGTCTCGACTTGAGTTGTCGGAAGAGTGTGATTGGAACTGCTGACGAGGGCTCCTTTTATACCATTTCATGCCCGACCGAACCATGATTTTTCCAGGGTGTGAGGTATTCTGCATAATGTGGGAAATTCCTCCGACCCTTGCGATTGACAAAAGAAACTGTAAGGGGATGAGGGTGGAGAACGGTAGGCGGTGTTGGGGTGGAGACGCAAGGAACACCTTGACAATCAGTCCGCCTGGCTGTGTCAGTCGAGCGTATCGCGACCGCACTGCCCTGCGGACGTCGGTGTTTGGCACGGTAGGGGAGGGGCGGGCGACTTTGACCCCTTCAGGATAGACTTCTGCGTGTCCGCCGGTGGCTGTCCCGCCAAGGGGAATTCCTTCCTTCGACGGAAGTCGTTGCTCAACTCTTCTTCTTCTTCGCTCCTGGATTTTATTCGGTTGCCTTTTGTGATGGAGGCGAGGCAAGTCCTTCGGAGGACCAACCGGCCGTATCATTCCGCCTCCGTCGGATCAAAATTCGGCTGTGCGGTGCAAGAGGAGGTGGTAGCGCATTGATCCCAATATTTCAGGATTACCAACCCATGGCTAGAGTAGGTAGGATGGAGAAGCAGCAATGTGCAATTATTAGCGTGCAGCTTCCCATATATTTCATTATAGACGATATGTAAGCACTATATTAGCAACCTCGTTAGTGTGGCAATGTACAAGGTCGGATACAGGATTATTTCTGAGAGGGGTGACATAAGGGTCTGATGGGCCAACGGTCTTCTCATATTTGGGGTTAAAAACTATATGCAACAATTACTATACGAAATATACAGTTCATTTTCAGATAAAAGTTATTAATATGTGAAGATTAATAACTTTTATATTAAAGTATAAAATTCATTGTTATTTGTTTTAAATATTTCGTGTATTTTTAAGCGTCTGGGGTGGCATGTGCCCCCGTGCCACCCTATCGATGGTTTTTAAAGACTTCTCACTTTCTCAAAAATTCCACATTACCCACATAGTCTATCCATTTGATTTTCGTCATTATCCTGAAAAAAACACATTTGCATTCTCCCAACCTTGATTTTTCCGTTGATGTCATCGCCCATGCCGCAGTACCAAAAAACAAGTATGCTCCGAATGCAATTAATTATTATTGCTTCCTTTCTTCAACAATTGTACTCCCAGCTGTTGAGAGATTCCTATTTTTGAGAAATTTCCTCTTCGCTAGGACTATGGTACAGACTATTTCATTCTTGCTTTGTTCATCGTCACTCTCTCAGCTACGTAAGTAGCAGATCTCATTCTCCTCCTCCAATTTTGTTTCTTAGTTTTAAGTTGGCCTTCGCTCCTTGTTGAACAGCAGACTAATACCTGTTTTTCGTTGCATTAATCTTCAGCTTATATCTTGTCATTGTCTTTTCCATAATTATAATAATTTTATTCAAGTTTCTCTCTATCTTTGTTATGGCCGCTTTATCGTCGGTAGCATGCTATTTTCTCACCATTGGTCATCAATTCTGAGATTTGTTTGACGCAGCTCCTCTGAGTTCTCTTATCAGCTAACATTTTCACATTCAATGGCTTCCGGCTTAACTTCGTGGAAGTTGAAGTTCTCGAATTTGAAATAGTTTTGCTCCGCGCACACTTTTAGCAGAGAAATAAAATCTATGGTGTTTTTTCCGCTCCTGCATTTCTTAGAACTTTTTCGGCAACACTCATTGCTTCTAATGCTGGGATACTAGTGAAAAGATTCACTACGTCAAACGACACTAATCTGTATTTACTGGCTGGAGGAGTTCTCTTTGTCAGACGGTCACAGAAGTCTTTCGTATTTTTTACTCCGAACCTTGGATGGAAATTTTTTAACTCTCTAAATTGAAAATTCAACATGGCTGCTAGTTTTCTGCGTGGGGCTGCTCCGCTAGAAACGACTGGGCGAACAGGAACGGACTCGTGAATTTTGGGGAGACCGAAGAAACGGGTTGCTCTTGGGTTCATGGCAGTAACTTTATATATCTCGTTGGGTTTGACCAGGAGGAGAATTATTTAGGGATTTCACCGCAATTCCT
Source organism: Ischnura elegans (assembly GCF_921293095.1). Lineage (NCBI taxonomy): Eukaryota > Metazoa > Arthropoda > Insecta > Odonata > Coenagrionidae > Ischnura > Ischnura elegans. The sequence continues at coordinate 78,749,218 of NC_060252.1, read as the reverse complement.
GGAAACGTTTTGGAAGAATCTGTGGAAAGTTTAATTATTTTATTATTATTGATGAAATAGTAGCACTTATCTAAGTAGTCGTTCCTATTCATTATCACCCCTGAGTTTTCTTTGTCAGCCTATCTAATGATAAGATTATTGTCCCTTATGCGTTTCCGAATAGAAATCACTGACGGGAGGTCTGAAGGACGGGGTAGTTGATGTTGCTCGTGACTATTAATTAAGCTAGGCATCTTTTGAGGTATGAATGTTTTAATTCCAATTTTCTGCTTGTCTAGTGCCACTTCACAATCTAAAATTAAATTCTCCACTTCCTTTTTTCCTCGTTGGAATACTCGGTTCGTATTTAAGACCTTACTGTAACAACACCACTTCATGAGTCTCAAAATCTATATCAGAAAGAGTAAAATTTTCACGTCCAAATATATATTCTCTTTCACAACCACCACTGCCTGTTCCTTATATTATACCCCTTTTCCTATGTTGATACCCACTTGATGTCCTTCGACGATTGTTTTCATAAATTCCGATCCGGTGAAATGTTTTTCCATGGCAATTTATGTGGACCGTTTGATTGAATTTATTCGTAAAGATTATTTTTAATTATATATGCTGTAAGTTGGATAACAGCATTATTTTGTATCTAGGTGATTTTTTTGGTGACGATGATTTTAAACCACATGGTGTGACACAATCTGGCCCTATCTCTATGCGTTTCAATGGAAAATCTCCTCGCTTATGGCCACTCCAGTGCTCTAATGTCTCTAAATATAGCACAAGAACGGTGGCAGCGTTTGCTTCCAGTTAGGCGTTAACTACTCTCGCACTCAAACAGCTTAAATTGCTTAATTGCGCATGGCGGCGTTCTTGACGCGGGCACGAAGCGGTCTCTTTGCGCGTTCGTTGTCGCCTCATGGTGACAGCGGGGTGTTTGTTTGCAGAGGAAGATAATCTAATGCTTTGGACACATACACGGGTACATCATGAACAGTACCCAGAGGTTGGGACCGTATCTGGATCCAATAAATAATTTCGTTTTGACTTCTCATTGGATAGGTCGAAGTAATAATTATTGTTAACTAGCGTTATTTAATAGTATTTACACGGCAAAACAATAACAAGGATATACGAGGCATATACTAAGTAAGGGCCGTTTGATCACAGGAAAAAATATACTCATATGAAACACATTTTATTTGCACTTTTAGGTAGCTATAAACCTACTTTATTTCTCTACATGATCGCCGGTCACTTCTAGGCATTTATCGTGCCGCTGCACCAGCTTCTTTAACCCTATAAGGTCCAAGGGACATATAATTCCGAAATTTTTTAAACTCTCTCAAAATGAAATGAGAAAGTCTATGATTGTAAGAATTGGTTCTATTGAAGAATAGGCCATTGACATCTAGTTTTTTCCTAATTTAATCCAGGGAAAAATTGTCGTAATAAAAAGATGAGGAAAAATATCACGTCTGTAATATCGTTAGGGTTTGGCCTCGTTTTCCGAGTATTAAAATTCCCATGAAGGAGTTGGATAAACCAGGAAATCTAAATGGTCAGGTATAAGAGGAATTTTTGGGTTTCCAATATAATGTTCAGGTGAAAGAGGATCTTTTTCAAATCACCAACCTAGTTTTCAATTTGAGAGGAAGAAATTTGAATCTCCGATTTTGCCTAAGTTTTTCACTGAGTCCACGATAAAAGTGGAAGACACTCCCGATCATTCCTAATTATTTATTCCGCATTCATAATTATTATAAATAGTTTTAAATTATCTTTGTGATATCATTTAGATGTTGTAGTTCCCAGAGAGTTAAGAGCTTTCACTTGATATGCTGTACACGAATATTGACCTTATTGACAGTTTATAACAAATCAATAAGAAGGTCAATTATAACAGGAATTTTGGTTTATCATTTGTGTGCACATAGCCAGTGAAGTGAGAACGAAAAACTCCGCATTTATGCTTTAGTTTTCGCAGAATTAGTGTTTTTATTTCGTGGGACATATTTGGACTTCAAGGGAGCGAGGATTTGTATTATTTCGCGTCTCTGAGTGTATCTCAGAAACTATTAGAGATATCGCTTTCATATAAATGTTTTTTTTGGAATATACGCATTAATATTAGCCTAAAAACGTATCTTGATATGCGATCTAATGGCTGCAATATTTCTGGTTCTTAAAGGGTTAACCCCTCTGCATAGAAGCTCGCCGCTTGAAAGTCGAACCAATTGGACTAAGCCACAGGCTCACACTGCTGTCAAAACCAATAAAAAGCTTCAATATTTTCGTTGGGAATTTTTTTTCACCACCCACCGTAAAGTCTTACTTGCACCTAGTACTACTACTTCCTCTTCTTGCACTTGAAACAGTGGCTCGGTGGGCAACATTTCGAAACCGAAAAGGAGCTCGACGGCGCTGTCAATTTCCCTTACTTAATGAATATCCTCGTAAAATATAGTCGAGCCGCATGAAAAATCAAAGCATACTAGCTGATTCTCAACCCAAATATTTTCTATTCTCTCGCACAACTTTCGCCAAAAGTAGCTTAATAGCTGAGTAGCTTACTAGCGCCGCGCGGGATGAAAACAAAAATGTTGAAATTAAAAAAAAAAACTCATGTGAGTTGCCCTTGAATTGTATTTTTGGAATTGTAAGACAGATATTTGTTCATTATAAAACAGAATTTTCGGCCGATTGTGAAGTGTAGTACGTGATAAAACTTAATATATTTACATTAAAATTTTATAATAAATTTCTTTGATATATTTGATAATTTTAAGTCTTCACTATAACATTAAAGAAAAATTAAAGCTCTGCAAAAATTTTATAGAGATATGTATGGAATTTATTGTGTTAAGTTAACTATTTGTGGTCAAAAATGTTAAATGCGCATAAAACCCCCATTTTTTCTCCAATCGGTCTTCGGATATTTAGTGTGAGATGAATATGCACGAAACTGATCGAAATGTGAGATCCTTAGGGTCAAATATTTGTTGAATTGAGGCGGTATGATCCGTGTTATATTTGCATCACGTATTTGAATCATCCAAAATTTAATACTGACTGACTTATACTAAAATTGAATGAATACTGACTGTCTTCGGTGATGAATTATTTTATCCCTGTAACGTGCATTATACGCCTAAAAATTCGTTATCATTTGAATTTTTTATAGTTTATTTAATAATAAAATACCATTTCGATTTATTCGAAGGAAAAAATTTAAACTTAAAAACTCCGTTAAACTTATCCTCACTGTATTGAACTTTTATAAAATCAGAGGGAAGTTTGCGGGAATCTACTTAAAGTGCTCTATCATCGACAAAAAATGCACTGAAAAACTTCCGTTGATATTCACCGTTGGGCATGGCTCGACGCATTACGCAAGCGATACCAATTGATTCGCAGGAATTCATATTGACTCTGAGGTAGTTACAACCCTGCTGTTTCCAGACATTCGCATGACTTTATTCCTCAACATAGCAGTTATTAATTAGCTATGGTAAGTACACATTAGCTTTTCTCATTCTCATGAGTTTTAATACACAAAAAAATCACTTGTAATGTTGTTTTTAATCCAAAACGATGATTTAAGGTTTTATTATGAGAAAATCCGTAGATATTGGAGTATTTTTTTTAATTATATGTATGCAACTTCTTTAATGGCTGTCTTAAACAACTTTTTCTGCATACAAGTTAAAAAAGTGAACATAATTTAATATTCGATGAGCGTAGATGGACTACCACGTTTTTTATTTAGTGATTAAGAATGATGAAATCATTTACTTACCAATGAATGTTTCACGGAAATCATTTCTAGATTATTGACTTGTTCACTTATACTTGGAGATATCTAATATATATACATATGAATACGAAATTGGAAAACCGCAGCACATAATTCTATTTTTCTGACTTTGCTGTCAATATCCAATCACATATGATTTTCCCCGATTGAATCCAGGGAAAAAATTGCCACGATAACAAGACGAGGAAAAATATCACGTCTGTTATATCGTTAGGGTTTGGCCACGCTTTCCAGGTCTAAGAGGAATACTTGGATAACCAATATAATGTTCAGGTGAAAGATTTTTTTTTCAAATCACCAACCTAGTTTTCAATATGAGAGGGAGAAATTTGAATCTCCGATTTGTCCTAATTTTTTCACTGATGTAGAAAGCGGGGAAAAATTCGGAAAAATTTTCCTAACTCCCATCAACGTATTTATGGAAACGAGGTACCCTATTGCCCATTCAAATTTATACATTTTTTCAAACTGCCCAAGACGTTTTATTAATTTCTAGAATGCTGGTTCGATAATTGGTGCAAAATCTCTTATTCCAACACAAAAACTCGGCAGCAAATACTAATATCTCGGCAATATTTGAAAAATTCTAACCCGTCAACCCTGAGTCTACGATAATAGTGGAAGACACTCCCGATCATTCCTAATTATTTATTCCCCCCATATATGTTTTATATATTTGTTAAATGCAGTGAATGTTTGGTAGCAGCGCACCAGAAAATGAATCACTTCTCAATAAACTCGATTGTTTCTGGCTTTACTTTGTGAAAATCCATTCTGAACAATAAAAAGTTATGGTACTCTTTCACACGATTTATTCAATACGACCGGTTTCGTTGCAGAGGCGACATCATCAGGTGCAGAACGATTAACTATAACGATTTCTGTACCTGATGATGTCGCCTCTGCAACGAAACCGTTCGTAGTGAATAAATCGTGTAAAAGTACCATAACTTTGTATTGTTCAGAATCACTTCTCGCCTAGGAAGCGTGTGCGTGTGGGATCGGTGATTTTTCCACAATTGTCTTCCTCTCGGCTCTAGCAGTAACTCGTCGCGTAGCTCTTAAAGCGGACACTATTTTCTGTGAATACCTTCATCATTGCTTCTGAATTTCAGTTGAAAATAGTAGGCTTTCTAGCCAGGCGATATTTATATTCCAACTGTACTCCACTGCTGAACTTACAAAATAGCTTACTTTTATGCGAAAATTAAAAAATAATAATATGTTCACAAATGTTGCTGTTTTAACATTAGTTTTGTACTCGATACTTTTAAATAAAATATTTTTATGCAAAAAAAGTTCAGATTTTTATTTATTAATTAAAAAATAAACTTTCACCCGAAGAGAAAAACTGTCTTTTAATCCAAATTTACTCAATTGGGTGGTAATTATTATTAAACCCCTACCAGCCCCCTACATCCTTAACCAGCTATTCATACAACATAACTAGGTACATGCAAAAGGTGGGGTTATTTTATAGCCAAAAGTGGTGTTATTTTTTTAAAAAGTGGTTTTATTTTACACTGAAGTCGGTGCTATTTTAACGGCAAAATAATTTATGCTAATTGAGTGCCATGTTTCTAGTGGGCCCATCCATTGCCCTGAATTTTGAATGCTATTGACTAGGGATAATTTAAGCTATAATAAACATTCAGTATAGATTGAATTCACACAATATATATTTTTAATCTTCATATATTCATACATTCAACTTACATTAACGGAGTGATTACTTTTAAACATTGTATTTTCAAATGAAAAAATTGCCATTGTGGCCAAATTGTCTCCTTTAACATTTGTTCTCCTATCTGTTGACACAGTGTTGTAACAGGAAAGAAATCCCTCTGAGTCCAAATTTGCACAGGGGCCCCCTGTCAGGGGTCCAAATTTGCATTGCCTTAATTGTATCCACTGAGCCCTGGGAATTTTGCTTTTTTAGTAATCGCTGTAATTCTCCAAACCCCAACATTAACTTTTCTGTCTCCATCGACTCAAAGCCATGAGCTTTTTTCAATTTTAAAATTAAGTCAGGGTTCACCTCCGTAGTCAAAACTTCTTGGGGATCAAATACTGAAATATTTTCAAATACTTTTCTGCTAGGGTCTTCTAACATAATAGAACTAAGTTTTGTAGATGCTTTTGAAGCCATCTGCATTGGTATTGACTTTACTGCAGCTGCTTTAGAAGTTGTAATGTTTTGTAAGTAATTAGAGGTTTTATCGAAAAAATGCCCTTCTGAATTTTTCCGAGACTCATTTTTAACTTCCCTAAATCTCTATGTAATATGTGTGCATTAGGATAGTTTGAACCCTCCAATAATTTTATTAAGTTAATCAGATGTTTCCCATGCTCCATAACTTACTTGCGAGGCAACCTTATTTAATTTGTATTAGGAAGAAATATGATTTTCCAATAATCTTTCTTACACCGATTTTCTTTCTCATTTAAAAAGGATGAATATTGTGAAGCATTTTTCAAATCTCTTATTTTGTTGATACTTAAAAAAAATCGTGAAAATAACTTTTTCTTGCTTCATTTGATTGGGCTACCTACGAGTACTACGTTTTTTTTTTTAGATTTTTCGATTTTGTCACTTCGAATAACGTTCTAATTCGAAATACATTTTTCAAATATTTCCCAATAAAACTAAATTTGTTGAAAAATGCTCATTCACGACACTTGCACTTCTTCCTTCATACAGATGGATATATTCACATGAGTTTCGTTCTTTTATATTGTCAATCGTCATTCTTTTCAGCACTGTCACTTAAGAACAAAGTGGTATAAAGTAGTTCCTGCATTTTAACTCGGAACATCATCTTTTTCTCCAATGGTAAATTCTCAACGTGGGGCAGGAAACTCATCAAGAAATGGTAATCATCACTTTTACCTTGATTACAACATCCTTTCAGAATCGATAACTTCTTCTCTAAGTCCACTAATTTAGATGCGTCGTCATGTCGAAACCGTTTAGCCTTTCGGCTTCTGTCCTTTGAGGTACATTGTTCGTCCGACGATGCGGGTGACGAATCACCTTCATGTTGTCCATCTCCATCCTCTGTCGTGGATGGGTTTGGAAGGTTCAGCTCAGGAATGTTTTGTACTCCAGCTGGTAGACTTAATCCAGCAACTTCGGTTTCATCTGGCTCGATTTGTTGATCTATGCTGGAAAGATGACCACTTCCATCCCTTGTCTTCATATGGCTAGATAAGAACATCAGGGAATCGTAGAAAACCCAGCGAGATGTATGCAGACCCGATTTAAATCCTATTGTTACTTGTTTCTTTAATTCCTTCCTGAACATATCTTTAAGGCCTTTCCATTTTCTCCTGAGGACATCAGCTGAAAAATAAGAATGTAAACTTGTTACTACCCATCATTAAAGCTACTTTTCATTGAGGAATTCCTCTCGGGTTCTCAACCACGGTAATCGAGCCGTATCGCCGTAATGTAGTTCAGTGTGAAACTGGACATTCAATGAGAAACACGCCTTGAAAATGGAAGACAAGTCGTGATCCGAAACGTCGGCCTACATGACTCAATTAATCTGGTTGAGAACACGAGAAGAATTCCTCAATATTATTCACCGGGAGAAATTAAAATTGTTTACTACTTTTCATTGTTTTTGCGCCTTGGTGACCAATTAGAGGAGCTTCAAGATGTAACATGCGAACATATTCCCATCATCTGATGACATGGGCCCTGTCTAACCGGATGTAAACAAATTAGTCAAAAGATTTTACTGTAACGTAATGGCAAAATAACCAGATTCACAAGTAAACGCCTTAAACCGTAAGGGAATGTACCATTCCCGTTCATCCGGTCGCATTGTCTATTTTAGACTTATTTAAGGTGTTTACTTCTTCTGAAATACCCTGCACTTTAACTGGGTGTTTCACGAGATACTTCAGGAGGTGGTAGGGGAGACAATTTTAAGTATTTTTGCCCATGTGGCCGCATCTCGTTAGTTACTGAGCTGTGGCCACGCAAACATTCTTTTCTATGCAGTTACCTAGAAAGCGGTTTTTCTTGGATATCCAGATTTTTCGGCATTTTATTTGATACTCTGGAGTCTTAAGTACATAATATAACTAAGATTGGACGAAAATGCACGATTATCGTAGTCTGAAACACTTAATCACAAAATGGGTGTGATTGCGCTATCGTGTTGTTGATATTCGCTCAAAGATCTTGTTTAACTAAGCTCACCGAGACGACAAAGCCCACCGCTTACTACCGTTGGATTATGAGAGAGGTACACGTCCTAATGTATTTCAAACCAATCCATATCTACATCAGTGGCCCTGCAACGGTGGGTTTTGGGGGATAAACCCCCCCCAGGGCTCAGATAAATTTTAAGTTTAATCCATTTTACTAAACTGGATTAATATTAATTAGAGAATAGTGAAAGGATTAAGAAAATATCCCCCAGAAAGCCGTAAAACTCACCATATTAAATATTTACCTCAATTTTTTCCTCGGGGAGGGTTCCCGCACCTCCCGCTTACCCTATCGGGTACTGCATGCCTCCCCACCAGAACCCCCGGTTTTAATTGCGCCTAAAAACAGCCTTCATTCCTAGCTGCGTCCCTGAACTTTAATAAGTAATGCACTGTAAAAGTGAGTGGCAGGGGTTAAATATTCACATAACTACTCATGATCCGTACAGGAAGATAATGGTATCATTGAATTCATAGAATTTTAGAAAACAATGTAGCAAGCATGCACACATAATTTGATGACGTCCTAAGCGTGTTTGTTTTCAATTCATTAGTTCATTGCGCGATTTCTAACCACGTCTTAACGAAGTTCACTCACCTCCACCCCTTCTACACCCTTGACACTGCTCTTTGATTTCATAAAGACAACTGATTTCACCATGAACGTAAATTAGAGACACGCTTATAGAAGGCACTTCTACTGCTTCAGAGAACGCATTCCTTCCTCTTAAGCGGGCTTATTGGTGAAGTATGAATCGAGTAAAAATGATTACGTTTTCAGGGCAAGCTGAATGGAACCCGTTTAACATTTTTCTGCATCTCAGATATTGAAAAATAATATCTGATAGAATAATAAAAAGTAAAATTTTCAAATCTGAGGTACTGGTAAATGTACGACATGGTACTAGGAAGAGGTGACCGACAGCTGCAGGGCTATTCTACTAAACGGGGCCATACGTATGGCCGGCCGTAAGTTTCTTATGGTCTGACCCGAAATTACGGCCTAAACCGATTCCACTCTCGAGGGGCCAGCGAGTATGAGAATTATAATTGGTACTATAAGTTTGGTTCACTTTTTTATATAGGTACTAGTCATTTTTTTGAGAAGGAAGTTTGTTCCAACGTGAATAAAAAATTAATTATATGTTCCTTAACCGAAATGGACTCTTATTAAAGGATAAATTTGGATTTTCTTTAAACACTAATCTAGCGGCAGACGCTGAAGATCTTTAAAACAAGTGAAGAACGCAAATCACGGGCGAGAAGAAGCAAAAGAAATTTGTACCGTGCAGTATTATAATATTCGTGAATTGTGCATGTAATGGATAGAGTTAGAACATGACATCCTATTGTAGCTCTAACCCCCTTCCTCTCCTTCCAATGGTGTAACTATTGTCTCATGGCTGCAATCATATGCCCCCAAAAGCCTTATAAATCCAGCCAATGCACGAAATCTAAAGATGAAATTGAAACTTTAAGTTTCATTAATTTTATTATCAGAGGCTTATGTTTCGGTAGCTGTATAAAGTTAAAACATCAATATGAGACTATCATTCTTTCCTTGATTTGTGGACAACATTTGTCCTTTACGCATCGATTTACTGAAAATTGCCTTACTGCCAAAAACAATGTCTTGCCCTATGTTTCTTAGATATCCTCCCTCATGAACCGTTATGCTACGAGAATCTTAAAATATAAAACATTTCATAGCGGATATTTCAAACTACCTACAGCTTTTCGAAACAAGTAAGGAATCTGCTAGCAAATGTAGCACAGAAAGCAAATAAAAGCCGGCTCCGGGAAGAGGAACGGGCCCGTTCCTCCGTTCACTTTAGCAGAGCATCCGTTAAAAGTATTCCTAACTTTTTAACTACAAGCGAACTTTTAGCTCATCCGCTATATCTACTTAAAAATTAAGTAACAACTTTTGACGCACGGAAATAGTTAATGAAAATATCGTCATCGTATGCGAACGGATTACCTACACGTATCCCGCATCCTCCTTATGAAATCGACGTCTTTTTTAAATATATCTAGCCAATGCCCGTTGAATCCGCATGTGCTCACCCACAATATTCATATATTTCTTGAAACAATCGCTATGTAATCGATGACACTTCGTAAGTTTCTTTTATAACACCTTAGGCGAGCAATGTTATTTCGTATGGCCCGTGTTATGACCGCCTCCTAGGCAGGCCATAATATTACGGCCTTTAGGCCATAGCTACCGCCCGACTTATGGCCTTTCGCTCAGAGTAGAATCGCTCGAAGCCATACGTATGTCTCGAGGCCGTAGTTATGGTCGATTTCGACTTATGGCCCGGCCATACGATTAGTGGAATAACCCTGCAGAGGTCATTTGCGCCAAGAAGGGTAGGTAAGAGAGGGGTGGAGAGAAACCTAGCGTCAACATTAGCCTGCTCTTAACGAAAGGCGCCAAGGGGACCTCTTTTTAAGATCCCTTCCGACGGACGGAGTATTGCGCTTGAAATGTCCTCCACACGACATAAAATCAGGAATCGGACAGACTCAGAAAATTCTCTGCCACCGCCGGGATTTGAACCTGAAGACAGCACTCTAGTCACCACATCAATGATCCCCACTGACAATTGTTAACAAGTGTCCACTTTATAGATATACTCTGGAAATTTGAAGATAGTATAAGTTTTGCCAAAAAAAATCGGCCGTGTAGGAGATACCAATGTCTCTTTGTAAATTTTACCAAGAAAAACTGTATGCAACTTACCATTGACACCGATTTCTTTGGATATTTCCTTCCATAATCTATTGTTTACATCCCTGTTCTTGTAGTATTTGTTATTCTTGTTCCAGAGTGGAGTCCTTTTCCGCACAGCTGCAATCAGTAATTCACTCTCCATCACAATCACAAGTGGTATCGTGGTTTCGTGCGATGTGACTCAAGGCGACCAGCAACCGCAAGCAAGCACACGCGTTCAGCAATCGCTCGGAGACGCTTCAAGTCGCGCCACGCCAAGTCGTTGGTCGCAGCCCGCACTAGAACTAGCTTTCCCGTTAACTCGACGCTCGATGCGGGGACGCTCAAGGTCGCTTCAGAGTCATCTATAAGCTGCTGGCGCAAGTTCAGTCGCTCCAGGTAGCGGGCACCGCACGCGCGGTCTTTCGAAGCTATCTGTACAAATGTTTAATTAATGCATCTACATGTGGGTGTGGCGAAGAATGGTATAGGTTAAGTGGACGGAGAGGAGGAGGAACGATAAGGTGCTGGGCATGGTGGGTGAGGAGAGGCAGCTTTTGGATGCGATAAGGAGGAGACAGAAGGTATGGATGAAGCGAGTACTTAGCGGGGAGGGGGTGTTGGAAACAGTGTTATACGGTAGAATGATAGGTAAACGAGGGAGAGGAAGGAAAAGGATAGGAATTTTAGATAGAATGAAAGAGGATAGGCCTTATTGTAAATTGAAGAGGGAAGTAGTGGATGGGGAGGGAGGATCCCAGAATTCTTTTCAAGTACTCTATGGAAACCTACCTTAATCTAATCCTAATACTTTAACAATTATAATATTACCCTGCAAACCACTCACAGAGGTGTTCGGGAGGGGGTGAACCATCTCTAACATACATCAGAGGATTAAATTTATGTCCACTAGCATACGCCACGCAAAATGTACGCTACATATGACACATGAGCTATAGCTGATTAGTCTATATCCTATTCATGAAGGGAATCTGCCTATGAAGCTAGAACATGCAAAACACGCTGTCAGATATACTAGGAAAATTCTGAAGCATGCACAAAGAAACGAATAAGTTATTAAGCTGCACTACCTACCAGTCAACTATAACCTATTTCTTAGTCCTTCCGTTATAGTCTCTTAGCTAACGCGGAAAAAAACTACATTCTAAATCAAACAGTTCTACAGTCTATTTCTCATTATATATTTTTATGACCTGATATACCGTAGTATGTTGGCGTTTGTAAGCTGTGGTTGATTTCGTCGGAAAATTAACTGCTCTTGAATTTACATATTAGGTTCAATATAATTTTCAATATTCCCATCCTAATAGTTCGAATAAATCAGTACTGCAAACTGCAAAGACTATCATTCTGATACCCCCCTTTTGTATACATATGTTGCCTTTGCTTTACATCATCGTTGTTTATGAGATTATGTTGTCCTTGTTTTTATCATATATACATAATTTATTATTTATTTGCTTTCATGTAACCCGATGTAAAGGCCTTAGTGCTGTTTTTGATGTTTAATAAATAAATAAAGCCAAAGAATTATTTTTCTTGCCATGAATTATACTTAAACGCAAGAGCAGCGATAAATCATTTGCCTTGACCTCTGATTCCCGGTCAACGGTTGGGTGTGGGATTTTTATCCCTGCAACGCCCAGCGGACCAGTTAAGTAGGGTGGCAGGCGACTCGCTTGGTCACGCATTCATAAGGCGCTACCATGGCCTTTGTATGCATGGACCGTGGGCGCTACTCTTAATGCCAGTCGCCCTGCGATAACCCAGCGAGGAAGCCGACAAAACAGATGCGCGGTCGCGAAGGAATAATTTAACACACACCGTACGTTGACCACAGTGGTATACATAGATCATCATGGAGGAGGAGTTTAACGTCTTAGGCGACACCGTGTGGAAATCGAGAATCGATGTCATTATAAAGATGAAATCTTTGTTTCATTTCCTCATATTATATTTCTTAACCGACCTAGGATTCGACAATATATACTGCCATTATCAAAGTTAATTAACCAATAACAAGGTTAATTAACCTGATTCCACCTACGAGAACGACTCAATACAAGAACGTAATAAAACAACTGTTCTATCTGTATCACGTTATCTCGGGGGGTCCCCGACCCCTTGGGAACCTCCTTATTGTTCCCCCCCGTAGCGACCACCGTTAGTATTACCAAGCATTGATTTAGCCCCAATGGAAAACCTCGGTGACGAGAAGCGATCGCGGTTGTCACGGCAATTCAGGAATATTTTTAAAATTCAGTTCTTTGGGCTTGTAACTCCATTGATTCTCGTGCGTAATTGGGCTAACAATGCTTATTTATAACTTGGGGTGATTAATCGGTAATAGAATAGGGGCAAGATCAATTTCTGGACTCATTCATTAACACATTTCCAGTGTGGATTCCGCAAGGTATTTTATTTATAAATATGTACGACAAATAATGTACGTGAGGGCCTATACCACGGCCATGCACACGGCTAATAAAAATAATAGGGTAGTTTCCTTCATCAAAGAATACGAAAGGCATTGCTTGCGATTCGTTACCTACCATTACTGTATTCACAATATACAAATTATTTCGTTTTAGAAATACCGGTTTAGACGAATGGCAATGGTCCATTTTTATCCTCATTTGAAAAGGGCCAGATTGGCGCCCATGCGATGCCACTCCACGTGACGTCACAGGGACATAGTTTCTATACGAGAAGATAGGAGTTATACATCGTCTGAGATTACCAATGCATGCATGACGCACAGAGCTAAGGGAAACATGTCTTAATAATCACCTACTAAAACTAGCTAAGGTCGGAAAGTTTTCCTCGTTTGATAAGGTATTAATAATCCTTATTTAAGCCAAGCGCTACCAGCTAGCAGTCTCTACGCTACCCCCATGCTCGGCAACAAGCAGCCTGCATCGTAGCTGCGTTCATAGCCTCGCACCCAGGTGGCCTCACACAGCAGCAGCCAGACGTCGCACGGACTTTTCCCAGCATTCATTCTTAGCCGTCATGTTTTTGCGCGCTTGAAAATTTTCACTTTTCATTTAATCGCGAAAAATAGATATCGTCATTTAAAAATCTAAAAGCGTGAAATACGTACTCCAGGAGTAATAATCTTTCGATTTAGGCAATAAAAAAATAATAGGAAACTACCCTATTCAGACTGCGGTTCTTAAATTTTTTCCATCATCATCCTTCTCACTGGCCAACAATCCTGAGACGCAGCTCTCAACTCAGTTCTCCTGTCAGCTAATTCTTTGCACAACCACGTATTTCTTCTCTTTCACATCCTTCTTAACCTGTTCCATGATTTTTATTCGAGGTCTTCCTTTTCCGTTCTTCCCATCTACTTATCCCTCGACGTTTGTCTTCATCAGGTCATCATGTTTTTTGGCTATATTTTCCTCATTTCGGGGGGTGGAGTGGGTTAGGATTCCTGGTTTCATTATGTACCACCCTTATGTACGCCTCTGGTTGACCACAAAATGACGCAGCGGACTGTCTTGTATTAGAAAATCCTCATCTTCAATCAAGATTGAAGGGAGATTTAAGGGTTCCCCTCGCCGAATGACTCTCACCTCTCGCGCTCCTCTGAGACAGCTTCCGACTCATCATCAGGGCGCAGTATGCCCCATGATGGTGCGGTGATCAGATATCCAATTCTTGAAAGAGGTAAGATGACTATAGGTTGCGACATTTCTCGGGTTCCCGAAAACTCTTGGGACGAGTAACCCCATCAAAATTTACATCAATAGTTATTCAAAAAAATTCAACCGATTCAGGCGTGATACAGTGGAAGTTCGACGTATTGAAATGAAATGTTGGTGGACTTATCCACAATAGTTTTTATTTGTACGACGCGTTTCGGTTGTAACGTCAGACGTTTGTTTTTTTTCGAAAACCTCTTTAATTCCTTCAAATAACAGTTTTGTTTTTTTTTTCTCTCTCTCCGTCGAACAACTTTTCCTTTTCTCCTCAACAATCTCTCTCACCTTCCATCATTAACTCCCTAACAACATTCAATCATCATCATTTGGTGTTCTGCCCGACGGCAGGCACCTCGCGCCAACGCCGTCTCCACTCCCTCCAGTCTCCGGCCATCTCTTTGAAGTCGCTGTACTTTCCCATCTTCAAACTGTCAATCAACTTTAGGCTTCTCCTTCCCCTTCTTCTTATCCCTTCCACCGTTCCCTCCAAGGCTACCTTCAAAATGCCATTACCTCTCATCACACGTCCCAGCCAGTTACTCTTCCTTTTATTTATTTTAGCCATCAATGTTCTTTCCTCATCTACCCTGTTTAACAATAGCTCATTCCTTACTCGATCTGTCCACCGCATTCCCTCCATCGTCCTCCAAACCCACATCTCAAACGCCCCAATCCTGTCCCTGTCTCTCTTCCCCATCGTCCAAGTCTCAGATCCATACATAAACACAGTCCACATATAACACCTCACCAATATTTTCCTCAATTTTATATCCAGTCCCTTGTTTCACAGCACTCTTTTCTTCTACTTAATAACTTCTTTCGCCATTCCTATCCTTCTTTTTATTTATCCTATACTTTTCCAGTCCTCTGTTATCAAAGTTCCCAAGTAGCTGTTGGGTTTTCACATTCTTTATTTCACCTTCTTTTATCTTCACTCTCATACCATCTACATTGCTTACTTTCATCACTTTAGTCTTGTTAACGCTTATTTTCATTCCATATGTTTCCTTTCCTTCCTCCAACCGTGTTATCAATATCTGAAGTGACTCTGTGTCCTCAGCTAAAACCACCATATCATAAGCAAATATAATGCATCTTATTTTTACTCCACCAATACTTATTCATTCTTCTCTTTCATCTAATAGATCACTTATCATGTCTTCAACATACATATTGAACAGAGGTAAAATAACAGTATTTTAAATACCACTGGTACAAGACTGGTTATCTGGTACAAGACAGATGATGGCTCTGTGAGCCGAAACGTGTCATACGTATTGAAATTATCGTGGAAAAGTACAACTACCTTTTATTTCATAACAAACATTCGACTTTATTATTTTAAGGACCCCAATAACGGCGCTAGCAACTGCAAAACGGCCGATCACCGATCGAAAGTTATTGGCGGGAATCAATATTTCCAAACCGAACAAGTTTGAGTGGAGAGTTTATGTAATGGTGAAGCCTTGAAAATATCGACCACGGGCAGAAGGTCAGTGATACCTGTTCCCAATTCAAGAGGAAATGGTAACCTAACACGATTCCCGTTTGTAGCGTTCGTAATAGACTTTTGAGTATCGCTGGGGACCACTCCACGTGCTACAATAGATTAGAAAATAACACAACATTGAGAAATTATATTCGAAACGGAGACATTCAGATATTCATTCCCCTCTAGAACGATGAAAATGCAACAGCAGAATTAAGCGAGATATGAAATGTGTATGTAGATACTTTCACTGGGCATTTTAGTCATTTAGGTTATTTTGTATTTATTATTTGCGACTAATATCCCAAATGTTATTAAATCGTCCGTACGTTCGTTGCTTTCTCACATTATCTGAATTTTGTCCATATGAGTCAATGCACTGGCCTAGTTAGCAGAATGAATTTAACATGTTTGGTGAGAGCCTCTACAAAATTGCACGAGCAATTGTGGTGGCATGTGGCCGAGTGCATGTTGCGGAGAAATACTACTTGCCATACGTCCTACAGATGGTTCGTCGGATATAATGTAGACTTTGGCTCAAGACCTCATTCAACATCGATGAAGTCGCTAATATAAATTTTTCATACAATTTTGAGGGTTGAAAATAAAAGATTTCATTTGACGCTTCGGTGCCTTTCAATCCGTGACAATTGTTTGTATTAATATTTTTCCTCTTTAAGGTATTTAGCGAGTTTGAAAAAAATTGTATTTCTATTGAGAATAACCTCAATTGTATGTGTATAAAGCAATCCATAATTAAGTAGCATGTAAAATATGCGTGACGAGACTGCCCTCTGTGAACGACCAAGCTCGAGATGAGGCTCAAGGTCATACAGCGAGATTGACCGCAAGCCTCGTTTCGACGCCATCCTTGCCGAGTAGGTGATCATGTTTTTAAAAAACGTTTTCACCTCATGAGTATCTGGTTTGTTATCGTTATTTACTTATTGTTTCCCCGTGGAAAATCATCGTATTGTTATTTTTTTAATTAAAAGTGCCAATACTTTTTTAAAATTAAAGTCTTTCGTTCACTTGACCGTTTCAATGTTCAAATGAACCTACTCCTTTCTTTTTCCAAATCGGAAAATGATGGAATTCGTGGATGGAATTTTGAATTTGAAATCGAAGAGGAAAGATCACTTTGGGGAGGGGGACTAGCAGGTCTATTCGCAAAATGCTCTATGTAAACCTATCTCAACCGGTAGAACACCTGAAAAAAGAACACAAGTCTTGTAAGTGCTGAAGTATGCATTGGAAAAGTTTTGTCCCCAACAGTTTATTTTGATTGATTGGTATTAATACGTACGAAGTAGATCGGTTGCGCGTCTAAAGTCCTTAGAAGAGTGGTAGAAAAGATAATTCGTGTCATGAATATCTTACATAGAAGACGGGGCACATGACACATATAGGCTTCACGAAACATGATGGAGTGATGAAGACTTTCGATGAAGGACAAGTTGGATAAGATCAAGAAAAGGAAGATCCGTAGAGAAAGACCTCGAGTAAGATATGCGGAGCAGGTGATAATTTGTGAGAAACAGAAATATTATATAAATATTAGTTACTGTAAAAAGATTCATAGACTTGATAATTTAGCGGAGAGCTGCGTCAAATCAGACGTAGGAATATTTTTTATTTTCATATCGCCATAACCAGCACTCTATTGGCCTTTTGCACCGGGGTTTTGTGACAAGCTAGCAATAAACGTTCACGAACATGCATGCCCTGGATATGGGCAGGGGGGGTTCGAACCCGCAACTCACATATTGGCAGGTGAGGACCTTCCCCTACCGCCTCCTGCGCCTACCCCACCTGCTGCCGCCGGCCTTAATCGGCACCCATAAATTGGGGTAGTTTCCTTCATCAAAGGAAACGAAAGGCATTGATTGCGATTCGTTACCCACCATTAGTGTATTCATAATGTACAAATTATTTGGTTTTAGAAATACCGGTTTAGACGAATGGCAATGGTCAATTTTAACCCCATTTGAAAAAGGTCAGATTGGCGCCCATGCGATGCCACTCCACGTGATGTCACAGGGACCTAGTTTCTATACGAGTAGATAGGAGTTTTACATCGTCTGAGATTACCAATGCATGCATGAGGCAAAGAGCTCAGGGAAACATGTCTTAATAATCACCTATTGAAACTGCCTAAGGTCGGAAAGTTTCCTTCGCTTGATAGGGTATTAATAATCCTTATTTTAGCCAAGCGCTACCTGCTGGCAGGGTACTCTGCTACCTGCTAGCAGCCTGCATCGTCTCAGCGCTCAAAGCCTCGCCCCAAGGTCACCCCACTTGGCGGCAGCGGAAACCAGAACGACGTCACTCGGGGTTTTCCCACCATTCACACTTAGCCTTCGCGTTTTCGCGCGCTTGAAAATTTTCACTTTTCATTTAATCGCGAAAAATATACATCGTCATTAAAAAATCTAAAAGCGTGAAATACGTACTCCAGGAGTAATAATCTTTCGATTTAGGCAATAAAAAAATAATAGGAAACCACCCTATTGCTGATGATGCGTATCTCATTATAGTTTGCATATCTGACAACGGGAACTCTGCTATGCAATTATTTATCTTTGTGGTTGCATCTATATTATACTTGCCACTCCGATATCTGATTATTTTTATAAATTAGTTATTAAATAGTTTGTCGTCCTGCATTTTTGACGTAACTTGAATAGAAAAGTCTCTCTCAGTCTGACTCAATGTACTGAAATTGCTGGAGTCGCGTCGCGTCGTCGGCCGCGCTGTTGTACTGAATGCGAATGCAAAAAACAGTCCATCTAAACAAAAAAAAGAATTAGCTCCGTGGTTCCCCGAGCGTTCCCATGGTTGCACTCCAAGGACGTTCGGCATTCTGAGTTCAGCATTCAGCCTTTTGCTTAGCGGAAGAGGCGCAAAAAAATATGATTCGATTGACATTCCATCAATAGATAATTGGCCTAGAACTCATTCCGTAATCTTTTCCGACTAGTTACATGGTATTAGTATTTATATTATTAAATGTTTGCCAAATATTGTGTGTTTAGATTGAAAAAGTCGGATTTTACACATTCGTGTACGTACGTGCAAACGTTGTGATCCTGGAATCAAGTTTGGCTTTTAACTGCACCATACATTAGTGATTCAGGGTATTAAATAGTTTGTCATGTTGCAGCTCCCGTATATGTATTTCTATAATATTTATGAATTATATATTTTTTTTGCACTTAGTAGTCTAATTTTAAATGAGAAAAAATACCTTCCTCGCCACCCAGCAGGGACAGAATCACCCTCGCATTTGTCTTTTCCGTAAGGTATTTCTGGTTTAAAATTTGAACTATCATCTTGAATGTATCATGGTGTATAGAAAAGATCAATTTTAACATCTTAAGGCCTTCAACAATAAAAACAATATTCAGCAGCCCTGAGGATGAGCCCCTAGTTGGAGCTTGAAATTTTGGCAATTATGGATAAATTAACCCGGTGGGGATCCCGAAAAGTTAACGTCTAAATGTACGAATGAGAGAATGAACGCCAAAATGCACCGTGTAACCACCCAACTTTCGCGAACGCATGCACACGTTATAGAACCTGTTTAATTTGGCTCGTGCATTCGTAAATTCTCCGTTCCGGCCCATTTAATGAGGAACTTGCATGGGTCGTAGATTGCTCTAAAAACTATTTTGAATAAGTCAAATGGATACATTAGCTCGCAAAAATACCTTCAGTTTCTCCATTCAACATCAAAAGAAATAAAAAAATTGCATTTAAAATCGAGAAAAATTTCTCTGAGCCGACAACTGCGCGAAGACACCCGAGCGTTGCCGAGGCCAGGCGTGACGTCATAGGTGCCTAAACAACCGTAGGGAGTAGGGAAATACGCTGAGCGCATGGTGTAAAATTTGTTTTGAGGGAGTATTTAGCCGCTCATCGTCACTTTATTTTGTTCTGTTATTCTTGGGCAAGTTCTCCTATTGCTATTGTGCCTAGATTATTACTTGGGATATTAATAATGCGGCATCGGGATTATGAAATACAAGCGTTTCACTTCGTGTGTTTTGGTTATCAGAAAAATGGATGATAACGTTGCCACTCGTTCGAATAGTACACCTGAAATTCATCTACGTCTACATAATACCCCGCAAGCCGCCTAAAAGGCGTGTGGCATGGAGTGTTAGGACACCAGCCTTTTTTTAGGACACCAAAAATTGATGCCACGACCCTCATGGAATTTGTTAAGACAAATTATTGCTATACGTCGGCGGCAAATCGAGTTCTAAAAGAAACTTGTAATACTGGAGGATAACGATCGTAAGCTGTGCTGTTGACATTAGAGTAAGCTGTGCTGTTGAATTTGGCAACGCCGGATTAACGGAGAAGGTAGTCCTATCCGTCCCACGGTACGAATTCACAGCAAAACAGTCTGCACACAATCCACATGTGAGATCGCGAATCGGTTCCGCTGCCAACACACACACAAGCTACAACCTATTTAAATAATATAGGTAAATCCATAAACAATATACTAGCATATACCATAAAAATATAATAGGAAATAGGCAAATACTCTTATCAAAAACTGGATGTCACTATCACATTCTTATATTCATCACGTACAACTTACAATAACAGAACTCGTTATGATGAATACAACTTTTTATTCACTGATTTAAACCCTTAAATTAGCCCACACATGTGACATTTCTCACTACTATTCGTTGAAATAATGGAATAACAAACTTCACACACAGTTTTTATTTCAATAGCGTGATCGTGAAATGTCATATCTACGGTGAACAACGGAGATTAGCGCGCCACTGACAATTTTTACACTACTGTTAGACATTTATCGATAGCGTAATAGCACTTTTTACAATTCAATCACGATTGAACACTGATAACTCTTGGCCGATATTTTTCAACCTTGTCAAACTTTGTGCATTACAACCACTGGCACTGTGATTATTAGCAGTAGCTTAACGGGAGATGTCACGTTGAAAATAACACTATTTTGGCACAAAAATGTTTCTAGATGTCTCCAATCAGCGAGCAAAAGTTGCATTGACTGGAATTCACCCCATAATACAAGCACTGACAGTCCTAAACGACGAATTCTCCGGTACCTACGAATAAACGGATGAAGTTATTGTATATAAAAGCTAACCGGACATTAGTAAACATCAAAATCGTTCTAATTACATACTTAAATGAATGATATGCCGTCGATAATATCAACTTACAATTAACGTATCCCCCTTCCAATGGCCGTGGCTCAGACTCCTACAACGATGTTATTTAGGTATTATCAAATTTTTGGTTTAACTGCTCCAGTTTTATATTTTATGCCCTTACTCAGATATTAATATTATAAATAATGCAAAATACGAGGGCTTCCAAGCCTCTATCGTCGGATATTTATCTTTAAATATAAAATAATCAACACGTCTAACAAACGAAGCTCTCACAACTGCTGGCAACTATTACAAACAATCACAACAATAGCTTCGCGTGATGTTTAGGCACCTTTGACGTCATCGAGGCTTCGTCGGCAGTGGCTTGGGGGGTGAGGGAGTTTTTCCCGCGCTTTAAAATTCGTTATATTTATCATTAAATATCTCGCGAAGGAAAACTCAGATTTACATGCGGTTTTCTTTGTTGTATTCAGAAAATAATTTTCTGTCCGCCTATGAAATAAAAAAAATTCATGCAAGTTCCCCATTGTTTCTAATATGAACAATTTAACTCTCAGCTGTAAAATTTTCAAACTTCAGATTTATCAAATAAATGAAGAGGGCCTGATACACATACCCTGAAAATTTCAAGCTTTTTTCTCGGAACATTTATAAGTCGTAAGGATTTTTGGTCGAGGTTGCGGTTTCCGGCGGCCGTTTTCGAGCGACCTCACAATGAGTCAGCTATTTAACCAGGCGATTTCCCCCGCTGATCCAATGGAATACGGCCGGCTGAGCTCGCTATTCTGCGAATCCCCTACACTGCGAAGCTTTCGCTCTTTATGATTCGCTTGATTGAATCGCACCTGCTCATTTCGCCTTCCCATACACACGCCACACGTGTGACGAATGCACGGTTAGTTGGATGCATTGTAACTGAAATATTAATTCAAGCGAGGAAAATGCTTTGCTCTCGAAATCTTTAGGTGGCAGGCCCTTCGTCGGTCCCTTCTTGCTCGAGATAACCCCGAAGGTCATGAAAGGGAATCAAATGTTTACAACAAACAACCTCAAGAGATAAATGATACTTATGGTCTTACGCATTACGTCATTCTATATAATTTTTTCCACATTATACTTTGGTTTTACTTTTAACATTAGACTTTAAGCTTCTTTCTATCCATTAGAGTCATGTAAATGAGAAGTAAAAAGTTAAAAATATATGAGGGTATTTAAAGGAAAATCAAGAAAAAAACTAGCTAATGTGCTGAAAAAATAGTTCTCTCGACGTATTGCAGCAGGACGACTTACCGAGACTCCAACACGCAGTACATATAGTATGGTCTCTCCTGAAAATACGTCAGAATAACTCCTGCGCTGCAAACTTGACATGGATGGAAATGACATCCAGCGAGAAATTCCGTTTAAATATCTGAGAATTGAGCTATTTTGTCATTGTTATCCCTGGGGATAGAGATAACTATGGCAAAAGTTAAAAGAATTAAACGCCGCCTGAGTGCAAAATCTGGCGGAACAAACGCATTGGTAAATAATAAGCTCTTATAAAAAAAAAATTTTTTTAAACCAGCCTTTATATTTAGATTACAGGGGATGAGCAACGTTTATATATGACACAAAGCAAAAAAACTCAGTGGCCCCGAAAAACCAAAAGTGACGTATTAGGTGGTTAAAGGGGGAGAAAGGTTGGAGAGAAAAAGTTATATTTTCATGTATTGTCATCGGAAATGAAGAAGTGTGCAAAATTTCAGCGTTTTTGCTTCACAGGAAGTGAGTCAAATTTCAGTTACAAGATTTGTACCAGACAAACAGACAAACAAACAGACAGGTTGGTGAGTTGATATAAAGGCTGGAAAAAAAAGGGTACACGAGGTCGTTGTGCGACCAATCCTATCATGCGTAAGGGAGACGAGACCAGGTACTCTAACACCAGAGAGACCATAGAGATTAAAATTTTACGAGGGATTGCTAACAAAACCTTATTGGACGGAGAAAGGAGTGAGGAGACAAAAGGGGTGCTTATGGTAATTAGGGTTGGATGTACATGTTGACAGAATGGACGAACTCTGCACAGTAAAAGTGGCAAGTTAAAATCTTCCTATAGGGAAAAGATGTGTGGTCGTCTAAGGAAAAGGTGTGAATGATAACCTAGACGAAGGCTGTGGGAAGAGAAACATGTGCTTAATCTTCGAAGGAAGATGGAAGAAGACGGTGTTTCAAAGATAACATGCATATTCCTTACTTATTAGCAAGTCTCTTATCAGTATCTACCAAAACATATCAACAGGAAGCTCTTATCATAACCTCAAAAATTATTTTATTGGGTTGGTCGCCAAAATGAAGGAATAAATGAGTCAATGCCAGTGTTCTTATTTTTCGTGTTCGATGAGATACTCATCCAGTGAGGTCGTCTACTCCTCTGAAACGTCCATCACCAACGACCTACTTGCTCGTTTCCTCGGTCGATAGCTCGAATGTGCAATCTCGCATTGATTGGTCGAAGATTGGTGGAGTCATTTTTCATCTCTCCCGTGACACGCGAGGTTAGTGGAATCTCTCGTAACCTATAAAAGCTTGTAGCAGACATTCATTCCGGCTTATATTTTTATTTTATACATTTTTTCCGTCGATTTTTCGCTCGAGAAATGGATAATTTGTGTTGAATTCCAGGAATAAGATTGGAAACTTTAAATTCCTGTCAATTTTTTAATGATCATCGTGTTTCCAGAGGAGTAATGTACAATAAACGAGTTAGAGTTAGTTATAGCTGTGCCTTATGTCACACATGGTACGTCATGGTCTCCGATGTTACAATTTCTTTTTTTACTATTTCTGAACAAGTTTCACAATATTAGTTTGGTTTGCATTATTAAGTAATTATTGCTCTACTAAAATTTACTTCAGACAAAAGCTAGGCTAAAAGTTGGCGTGTGTTCCTTTTCTAACAACTTTCCACTTTATGTAACTACCATCGTCCGTAAAATGATTTCACCATTTTTATAATTCCGTGTTCCAATAGATTAGGCTGTATTTGGGCCAGATAGGCTTTGATATCGGCTTTCCATATTTGTGTTTATGGATAATATCTATATTGCGCAAGAAATATAGCTGCCATGAAGTGTACGGAATTAAAAACGGTTGAATTGTATGCTATAAAGTTGTACAATTTTCTCTCCGACTCTGACAATGTCGGAATAAAGTCTTAAAAGCCTCAAGGTCTGCTAATCTATGCAAGAGAATGGTAAAAGGTGTATTTTCTGATTTATGACAGCATTTACATATTTTTTTGCAAGATCCGTAGTTTACCGAATATTTTTGTCCGTAAATGAGCAACTATGTTAAATCACAATGGTTTTATGGAATGGTTGTGGAGCAGAAGGGTATTAGTTACATTCCGCAGTCCCATTTTTCCGGAATCGATCGTCCTTTGGGGTCCTTCGTCATCCTCTTAGGTCGTCAACCCTTCCATCCTATCTTCGCTGCATCAAGTTTATCGCATACAAACTTTCACTCGAATAGAATATACAATTTCCTGCTCTATTTTATAGTTTAACTAGCTGACCCGGCGAACTTCGTACCGCCTAACAATCAATGAACTTACAGTTTACTTACACCATTTATAAATCAAGAGCGGCTGTATCGTTTTTAATCATGTTTAATTTATTATAATAAAATAAGGATACAAATTCAATAAAACTACGTAAATGAGTACCAAAATTGCTTGTCAGAAAGACATTTTCTTTATTGAATCTACATAGGGTGAATCGGAGCACGTTTACGCGGATTTTTTTCAACAAATTTTCTTACGTTTTAGCTTAAGAAATTTTGGGCATTGTGGTTTAAAGCAGTTCATGAAATAAAAATTATACGCATTCAGTTGTTGGCTATTTGCGTTATTAGCTGTAAAAAAATGTTTTTAGGTCCAAGTCTGTTGCATACACTTGGCCCATTCAGGGGGCAGGTTGACATGACCCCAGACCGACGCTTGACTGATGCTCAAAATCGTGCAAGAAAAGCCCCTATGAAGCAGCATTCGCATTAAATGACTTAAGGCGCGCCAGTTTTAGTATCTCTGTTTGGAAAAAATGCACTGCGTAAATGTACTGCATGCGTAAACGCACCACGGTGAGCCCTACACATTCGGGTTTAATGTCTTGCGTCAAGCACCTTCTGAGAAACAACAGTTTTTGTTTTGTTATCAGGCGCAAGATGAAGCGGATGAAGCTAAATAAATATAGCGAAGCAAAGCAGTGACGCAGCGAGGGGAGGTTTTGGGGGATAAACCCCCCCCCCCCCCAAGAACTTAGAGAATTTTTTTATGAAAGATTTTGTTATTAATATTTGGGGGACGGATGACTAACAAACAAAACATATTTAACTATTCACACAGCCACAAAACCCACTATTTTGAACCATTTATCTTAAAAAATGTCTGGGGGAAGTGCCCCCACACTTCCCGCTTACCTTAGCGAGTTTTCTATACCCTACAGACCCGTGGTATTAGCTGCGCCCAAAACCCCCTATCCTAGCTACGCACTTGAAGCGAAGGAAGAAATACAGAGGATGGTTTATCGACTCGTGAACATAGCACGCTAAATTGACCATGAGAAAATCATGGGTTTTCATTAGCACATGAGCACAAACAACACAAAAACTGAAAGAATGACCATGCGATTTTTTGGTAAATTTTTACAAGAGGTACAATCCGGATTTCGCCTTCAAACCTTCACTTTCCTGTAGTATTTTTGCCTCCTGATTAACGTGGTGACATTCATTCCTGGCAGAAATTAATAGTTTTCGAGATATTTTAACTTTTATGGATAGCGATTTTCGGGTTCTGCGCATGCCCGGCCATATTGGAATGGCGGTAAATGAGTTTCACGGAACATGTTTGAAATTGTAAACAAGAGAAAAATATCCCTAGTGAGGGTCCAATACATAACAAAGTGGGAGGTAGAAGTGGATAAATCACTTTCTGGGCACATGTACGGGCTGGTCAACTAGAAAAAAATATCCTTCGAGCTGGTCCAGTTGGTAAAGTGGGTAAATCACTTTCCGGGCACATGTACGAGTTGGTCAACTAGAAAAAAATATCCTTCGAGCTGGTCCAGTTGGTAAAGTGGGTAAATCACTTTCCGGGCACATGTACGAGTTGGTCAACTAGAAAAAAATATCCTTCGAGCTGGTCCAGTTGGTAGGGTGGGAGGTAGAAGTGGGTAAAATGTGCTTACCTTCCAGTGCTTATGGTTGCCCAGATGTCCCAGGCAGGTCTTCCCCAGTGGGTAAACTTTAACTTTGGCGGCATGGTAATGTTTGCGCATGCGCAGAAGGTGAAGTGCGTAAAGTAAAGGGTGAGTAAGTGAAGATCGTAAATGGCGGCGCATGCGCAGAACCCGAAAATCGCTATCCATAAAAGTTAAAATATCTCGAAAACTGTTAATTTCCGCCAGGAATGAATGTCACCACGTTAATCAGGAGGCAAAAATACTACAGGAAAGTGAAGGTTTGAAGGCGAAATCCGGATTGTACCTCTTGTAAAATAATACCGATTTTTTAATCGTTATATCACGCATGCAACACGAATTGTAAATTGAATACGTTTAAGCTCAAAAGGGCATATGAGTTGAGATCAGGGAATCTACGGAATGAGGACTTCCTAACCTTTGAATTTTCCTTTGAGTAAAGTTGCGTGAATCACATACATCACCAATTTTTTAATGATCAAACACTTTCCGTTGGATAGTTATGGTTGGTTTAGGCTTCGAAAGATCATGAGCACAGAAACTACATTTTTCTGTAAATCGTGCCTTGGTAAGCCAGGTACGTCCAAGGACTTAAAATATTCAGATAGATAGTTGGTGATTTCGTCTTCGTTTGTCACACATTTAAAAGATTCGAATCCATGCAGAGTACGAACTATTTGAATTTACCTCGTTTTAGTCATCCACATCTTCGTTCTTGCTCGCTAAATCAACCATATTTGATTCTTTTGGTGATCAATCATATTCTGGAACTCTTTGTTGATGAGCTCACCTTCCGCTGAAACTAATTTGCAATCATTCCAAGGAAATGAGTTAAAACTACTCGATTCCTCGACAGCAACACGGACACTACCGTTTGTCAACAATTGCTTGGAGATTTGTTTACAAACACGGTAGTGAAGTGTCAACTCGAGCTGGGCCACGGCTGGGCTTACAATCAGCTCGGATTAAATTTTAAAAATGTAATTTCAATTTAATTAATATTTTGAATATATTTAGTAATTAAAATGTTATATTGTTACTAAATTCAGTTATTAAAGTGGTAAAAACAAAACAAATTATTTAATTTGTAGTTTTGACCGACTTATCAATTCTTGTGTTACTATAACTCCTAAAAGCATGTCCATAGGAAAGAGATGAATTTCTTTTGTGAAATTATCCTTTTTTTAATGGCCTATATATTAACCCCGCCTGAGACGAATCCAAAGAACCAAATCTCATTGAAATCGGTGCAGCCGTTCTCGATTTATAAGTGTTCTAACTAACACGATTTTCGACTTTCTTTTATATATATAATAGATATCCATTTTAAAAATATATTGTAATTTTCTGCTCTCTTAATTGTTAAACGAACTTTTTTTAAATCGTTGACGCTTCTCAAACCACTTATCCTAATTTGATTTTGCAATGACTTCCTTTTTTTGCTTAACATTTGCATAAGAATTCTGTTAATGTGATGCTAGACATCTTCCTCTAATTTAATTTCTTATTTTTTATTTTATTAATTTCTTATGCAATTTGTCAGTGTAAAAATGTTTTGAATATCAAAATTTATGTAATTGTATGTACTGTATTTATCCTACAACGACAGCAATAACTTGTAATTAACCCAAATTCTGCCAACCTGATGACGCTATAAATCGGTGAAATGCGTAGTGCATTTAAAGCAAATTATTGTCGGAAATAAAATTCAGAAATGATATTTCACTCGAATATTTGATCACCATCTCGAAAAATGTATCTATGAATGATTTGACTTTTCAATAATGCATATAGATTAGCGAATTTCTTGCGTTTAATTATTCTTCTTAGGGAATACTAATTATTTTCCATCCATGGTAATGATTTTAGTGGTTGGTACTAAGCTAATCATTTAGGTTATGCAGAAATCGATTTTTAAATTATTGGTCTCAGTTACAGGTTTTTGACTTGTGGCTGCTTTTCAACAAAAGAGTGGAACGCATACAGCCCATTTAAGATGGAAAAATGATCAAATATGTATCAATGAAACTGTGGGAAAAGAAAAACTCCTGTGTTGACTTTGCTCCGGGTGATACCGCATCAGAAACTGTAAAGTCCTTGGAGGGCCTAATTGCATCTAGCAAGCTCATGACACTGAAAAGATGGCGCAATCGTGATAGAAATGGTAATTTTGATCGTAAATTGGGGGTTGATGTAACCTCTGCGTTGATACAACGATGATCAAAGCTGTGAAAATATTCCTTAAATTGCATCAGTGTTTAATATATCGTTTTCATGATGAGAGGTCAATTATTTTTAATGAAGATTAGTGACTTCGGTCGTTCTAGCCGAAGCAGTGTGAGTCAGCTATCTTTCAACAGGATTTCCTCCTTTACATTTTCCTTCTCTAATGGTGTGGCCTGATTTACTGGACTGCGAGCCTTCCATCATTTGTAACGTGTATGATGTCATCGAGCTTAAAATTTCCTTTGTAATGGGACGCCTTTACTATTTATTTCCCTATTAGAGGGAAATTTCCTGCAGTAAACCTCTCACGAGCAGGGATGGCAAGTGAAACGAAACGAAAATGTTTGTTTCGGCCCAGAAGGAAACGAAAATACGAGGCCTAGGTTTAGTTTCGTTCCTGCACGAAATTAAAATCACCAAGGAGTTTAGTTTCGACCCGGGAAGAAACTTTACTCCCGGGAATGAAACTAAATTAATCGAAACTCCGCTGCTCATAGTTAAGTTTCGATCCCAAAAGTTGAGTGGAGAGGGATAAGAGAGAATAGTTTCGACCCATTATGTTTGACATAAGTGTAAAGGTGTTAAAACATTGAGCTTAAAAATCGAATGACCAGTTTTCTTTCACCGTTCTCCTGTTAGTGGTAAAGATATGAGTACCCCCATGCATCTTTTAGCTGTTGGCTGTAAAGGTGAAGCACGTGGTCCCTCCGGTGCGAAACATTATTTGCGTTTCGTTTCGTCCCAGAGTTTAACTTTTGTTTCGACCCGAAGTAGTTTTGACTCCGATTTCGTTTGGACCCTGAGTTAAGCTCCACGGTTTTAAATCCATGTCGTTTTGTTTCTACATTTCGCGCCTGGGAACGCAACTATTGAAATTTTACTGGTTTTGACTTTCGTTTAGTTTTGATTGCCACCCCTGCTCATGAGTGGTCGAAGCGAGTAGCTCTTTTGTCTCTTCCCTTGTTCCAAAAATGTCATCAAGAATTATTTGACTGGACGTAATATCCTATGCAAGCTATTTAATTGGTAGTTTTTTTTTTAATTTTGCTATACAACTCCAGTGTCTAAACATTTGCTCGTATTAGTAAATTATGCTTCAACACAGGTAGAGTTCCTGAAATTATTACGGAGGCTTCCGCGGTGAGCTAATTGGTGAGGACAAAATATGAGTCAACGCGGAATGAACCCGAAAAACAATCACCATAGTTCCTGAAACTTTTGGATGCGCTCGGTGACGTATTTGAAGGGTTAAAATGTATTATTTACGTCACTCCTTTGAAATTACTTTTTGGAATTTTGTGCATAGATTTATATCCATCGAAACACATCTATACGGAAAATGGCTGTTTTTGCTAGAGGCAAGGCCGTCAAACCCTTTGGTACCTATTATTTTGTCTGCAGTGAATATCCATATTCCTTTGATGCTCTAAGACAATGAAAATAATTTCGCTAAGTATTTTTTTAATGATTGCTAATAGTCGTAATAATCCTGGCAGTACTTAAAGGCCCTCGATAAATCGATTGTAGCTCAATCGAAACTTTCTTAGGTCAGAAATCTGTAACAATCCGTGAAATGTCACCGAGGTGAATTGCTCTTAATATCATGTTGAGTTTAGGGGTACTCCCATCCCGGTACAGCTTATTTTTGACCATTTATTATTACGTCTTAGATTCAGTCTCCATTTCCTGTTTTGATACTTACGCTTTCGATTTTCTGTTGTGCATGGTGAACCCATTATTAACTTTAATTTTTACATTATAAGAAACTTTTCATGAATTCCAAATTTATCTATGAGAACATATCACTCGACTCTTTTCGGCAAGGTTTCTCCGAGTCTGTCACTAAGCTTCTCTCCTCACTAATTCGTGAGTACCTACGATGCTACATGGCTGCAAGTGTATGAGTGGTCCAAAATCTGAAGAAAGACAAGGAAGTTAACCTTTCCATTCTCTTCAATTTTATTGTAAACGGCTGAATCATCATGAGAATTAACATTAGCTATGATATCGTTCTTAGAGGGGAATATTTTCGTGAAAATTCGCTTAAAATTATTATTTCAAAACACTTTTAAGCG
Source organism: Ischnura elegans (assembly GCF_921293095.1). Taxonomy (NCBI): domain Eukaryota; kingdom Metazoa; phylum Arthropoda; class Insecta; order Odonata; family Coenagrionidae; genus Ischnura; species Ischnura elegans. The sequence goes on along the minus strand of NC_060252.1, from coordinate 78,718,529 downwards.
TTAGTACATCTGTGGAGTAATATATGCATAACTTAACCGTGCTGACATGAAATTTTCTTTTATAGTTAATTTCCCTACTACGCAATGCTTTAAAGGCCTGTTTACGCGGTGCATTAACACGTACGAGTTAATGTCTGTTTGCGTGAATGATTTTTGTGGACCGGAACGGAACATGCACGAATGCATTAACCAAATTAGAACAGGTTCTATTTTCTGTGCATGCATTCGCATAAGTTAGGTGGTTACACGGTGCATTTTGGCGTTCATTCTCGTGTTCATACATTTAGACATTAACCCGTACGTGTTAATGTACCGCGTAAACAGGCCTTAAGACAGTGAAAGTACTTCCGCTTACAATTAAGTAAATTTTAAATGGCTAATTATGACTCTTATGGCACTTAATACTTCTAATAATATGTAAAGATCCTCTATAAATTGATTATAGCTCAGTCGGAAATAACAATCCGTGATATTTTAAGAAGTTGAATCTTTCTTAATATCATGGAATTTCACTGATTGACGCGAACCCAATGTCAGGGAGATTACCTTGCTAATAGGGTGGTTTCCTATTATTTTTTTATTGCCTAAATCGAAAGATTATTACTCCTGGAGTACGTATTTCACGCTTTTAGATTTTTTAATGACTATATCTATTTTTCGTGATTAAAGGAAAAATGAAAAATTTCAAGCGCGCGAAAACGAGACGCGTAAGTAGGAATGATGGGAAAAGTCCGTGCGACGCATTTCTGGTTCCCCCTCCCGCCTTGTGAGGTGACCTTGATCGAGGCTCTGAGCGCTGATAGGAGGGTAGCTGAGTACCTTGCTGGCCGGTAGCGCTTGGCTTAAAAAAGGTTTATTAATACCTTATCAAACGAAGAAAACTTTCCGACCTTAGCCAGTTTTAATAGGTCGATTATTAAGACATGTTTCCCTGAGCTCTGTGCCTCATGCATGCATTGGTAACCTCAGACGATGTGTAACTCCTATCCTCTCGTGTAGAAACTAGGTCTCTGTGACGTCACGTGGAGTGGAATCGCATGGGCGCCAATCTGGCCTTTTTCAAATGAGGATAAAATTTGACCCTTGCCATTCGTCTAAACCGGTATTTCAAAAACCAAATAATTTGTGTATTATGAATGCACTAATGGTGGGTAACGAATCGCAATCAATGCCTTTCGTTTTCTTTGATGAAGGAAACTACCCTATTCCAACGATAATGAGGTAACTATCCACTGCGTGTTCGGATGCTATTTTATATCCGCGCCACTTTTTTAGCATGAAAGCTCAAATTTCCTTTTCTAAAATCAATGTCTTACTGAGTCGTATGCAGTTTGTCTGCTTCGCTATATTCTTTCTTGTTCCTGTGTTCGTGGTTCTGTTTACTTGACATCCCCGAGAAGGTAGCGTTACCAATTCGAAACGCTCGCTTACACGAATTCGGAGCTAACAAAGTGTGGAAGACCTCAGATTGATTTTCTAACAAAAGTCTTGCGACTAGTTAGGTTTGCATTTTGCTTTCGTTTCATTAGCAGCTTGTCGGTACCGTCGCGAGTTTAGGGGTGCTCCCATCTAGGCAGAGATTTTTTTTACCATTTATTATTACGTCTTAGATTCAGTCTCCATTTCCTGTTTAGATACTTGTGATTTCGAATTTCTGGTAAGGCCGAGTTCTCTGGTGGCCAGGTGCATCGGAACGGGCGAGGACGACCTTCACCCTCTACTGACCATTCCAACCTGTTCCAACTTTCCGTGTGATTGGCGACGGTTTTTTTGTGACTAAGCTCCTTTGAAAGCGTTGATTACAAACTAGAAAAACCTATTGAGCTCTATGAAATATTAGCAGGCAACCCGGTGTGGTTCGGGAAGGATAGTACCTATAGAAATGGGGAACCTAGAACTTTGAATTCATGGTCACTTGGCAGGATTTTTTTGTGATAGGAACAAAGGTTTGATGATAGTATACATATATAACAGCAAACAAGAGAAAAAAATGCAGAAAAGTTTCCCGGGTTTTCCACCGGTTGATGTTCTCCATGTCTCCCGACGTTTCGAGCAGAGACTTGCTAATCAACCTCAAGGGATCTTCCGAATTCTTTCCGGAAGGTTTCGGAAGATCCCCTGAGGATGATCAGCAAGTCGCTGCTCGAAACGTCGGGAGACATGGACGAAATCAACCGGTGGAAAACCCGAGAAACTTCTCTGCACCTGATACGCCGGGAAAACCTAAGATCATGCCAGAGATAAAATGATTTCCGTATATCGCGCACAGAATTATCGTATATCCCGCTCCACAACCTTGATCGTATTGTCCGTACATGCGTAGACCAAAAACGTCGCTTGAACGCATACCGCAGGTATAAGGTTTGCACTAAGATGATTAATAGTTGAGTGTGGAATCCTTTGACTTATGTTTTCCCTTTGGGCTCGTCTAGAGTTGTGCCTACCTCGCAGGATGCCCCACCACAGAAGTTGTGTGACGTAACAAACTGTTATGAGAAAATGAAGCAAAGGACGCGTCGGACACAACCAGAAGTAGCACTACAGGCTTAGTGAGCATGAGATTCTCCTACCTACTATTTTATTTACAATCTGTGAAGCCGTACGGCAATTCATAGCGGACAGACAAACAGACATCCTCTTTTAAAAATATAGATGAGAAACTTATTTCTTTGAATACTTGTCCCCATACTCAGATGGCATCATGTCATCCCGAGGTAAGTGTCGAGTATTTGTTCGTTGTCTCGAGTATGACTTCGTGGAATCGACTTAACACAATAAAATTAAAAAAAAAACTTTGTAATTCCACGTAAATTTAATACTAGATTTTGACGTGGCACGTCATCATCTGGTACATTTGGATCGAAGACAGAGAATAAATAATCACTCACAAATTAATTTATTTATCCAAAAAACGTGACGGTCTGAGGTGTGGTTGGATTCCCCTTCTCTACCCCTTAAAACGTTTTATTTTTTAAATGAATTTGTGTGTGACTATTTATTCTCGGTCTTCGATGAAAATGTACCAGATCACATGCGTACCACGTCGAAACCTAGGTCTTACAGCATTAATTTTTTGTGGAAATAAAAAGTTTTTTTTTACATTTCATTATGTTGAACATTAGTTTGGCTAGGTAAAGATTCCAGCGACGCTGGATTAAATGAAATTTTCGACGACCTTTCGCTCTCGTAATGATGCCGTTTTGATAACCTTTTACCCCAGCGTTGCCCGCAGCTCTACGTATTACACGAGAAAATATCTCCAGATGCTACGGTAAATCTAAATCTCATTACGAGTGCTGTCATTACGAATATTTTCTTCTTACAGTTACCTCTCTTCATAGGAATCAAGGCGAATATAAGGGGGGGCAGCACCTTCTATAGCGAAATGAGGAACATAAAGAAAAGCTTAAGTGTCTTAATCTGAAAAGTTTCAATGAATCATGTTCGAGGCATGGCTCAGGGATACAGCAACATTCCGTCGAAACGGTGCGATTATTATTCTCTGGATTAAGTTAGGTTTTCATGGAGAATTTTCCAAATTACCTCGGGATCTCTCCTCCCCAAAATTGGAAATCCCTCTTCAATTCAAACTAAGGCCTACTTCCGGTCAGTGCATCTATAAATCCTATTCTCTTCCTTCCCCTCCCTCGTTTACCTAACATTCTTCCATCTAACACGGATTTTGACATCCCCTCCCCGCTTAGCACTCGCTTTTCTCTCTTGGAGAAGTGTCCTCTCCTCACCCACCATGTGAGATAACGGACGCGTATGTGTTCAGTAGTGTTAATATGCTCGAATTTCTGCGTGGTTAACGCAATTAAAGATATAAGCGGCGCTCCTAGAAAATCTTACCCGCGTGTAATCCCGAGAAAAGTTTAATTTTGCGATTAGAGAGATTATCGGCTTACCCGCCGGCGTGAAGCACAATTGAATCCGGACGCCTCCACGCAAGGTGCTCAGTGGACATGTAGGTCCAGGGGGGATCGGGTTGGTGTGGTGGCTAGAAGGGTGGCTTCCCATCCCGGCGGGCTCGGCTTCAAATCCCGGCAGAGGCAGAGAATTTTCAGAAACTGGCCGATCCCTCCTTGAATGATGTGTGGAGGACATTTCAAGCGCAATACTCCGTCCGTCGGATGGGACGTTAAGCCGTGGTCCCCTTGGCGCCTTTCGTTAAGAGCAGACTAACGCCGACGCCGGGTTTCTCTCCACCCTTCCTTTCACACCCTTCCCTCATGGCGCGAATGACCTCAGCTGTCGGTCGCCTCCTCCAAATACCATACCATACCATGTAGGTCCAGGACACCAACCAAAGGCTGAAATATGAGGCTCATGGACCTGGAGGATTGGGTCTTTGAGAAGTAAATGATTACCTGTATATTTTGACCAGAACTGGAAATATTTATTTCGATATGGATTCGGAAGTAAACGGCGTTGAGGGGAAATTGTGTAGGATCATCATAGTTTGATGTAGGAGTATATTAAAGACGGCAAGGGGTCCGCTTCCCACCCCCCGAAATGATGTAAAATAAAAAAAATTAAGAACTTATCTTGGACTGTATTTGAGTAATGAATAATGGGAGAGGACACGACCCCGGCATTCAGTGTCTCTGAGTTACATATATTATTGCTCGTATATCTTCAAGTATACAATATCATGAGATGCAGTTGTTTAAAATGGGTCAACCTAACCTTACATCGACCTGCTGCCTTTCACTACTGTCCATCAATAATCCTTACTGTGCAATTTTGCTTATCATACTCGGCAATAGTAAACCAAATTTGTATTATCCAATGACTTTACCAGTAATATGGGAGTAAAGTGGTGAATTACTCCAATGATAATGCCTGTTTTCATTGAATAACTGTTTCCAAAACTGAGTTTTATACTGTTGTGCCCCTTGGACCGCTCAATAAAAATATTTATGCTGAACAAATAAGGTATAATGATTTAAACTTCCCTCAAAGTGACAAATAAATGAATTATTTTTGGTCAACGCAAAAATGTAAGCCCTAACACGTAATAAAAATGAGATTTATGAAGGTATTAGCGATTTTTTCGCAGATTACGGACTGGTGTACGGAACGACTAGTGTGACAATTCATGCGCAACCCCTTAAGTAAGAACGAATCAACAGAATTTTAAAACTAAGCCCGAATACTTGGTCAGTAATCTAGCAGTTTTTATTAAAAAATACAAAAATCTCTGCTGTCTCGTAACTTAGGTTAGGATCTGCATTGGGGTCAAACCAACTTTAATCCCCTAAGGGGCGAATATAATGCATTCCCTCCCCGCTTGATCTATATACGCCAGCTTAGCTTAGTTATTGCTAAGCAAGGTTTGCGCGATATACAGATACGGTAAACCTAATGGACCGAAATGGCATAACTGATGTGACCAACATTCCTAAAGTCTCTTAACCAGCACGATCGCCTCTCGTTACTGAGGTTACGCTCTGCATTGGGGTCAAACCAATGCTTAGCTGCCAACTTTAATCCCCTAAGGGGCGAATATAATGGAGTCCCCCCACCCCCGCTTGATTTATATACGCCACTGGCTAGCTGCATGAGGTTTGCATAATTTCCATTTGAGTCAGCTAACTTGTTCTCTAGGAAAATTTTGCAGTGGTAGGGAAGGGACCAAATGGTTAATGTATGAAGGATTATCATCATTTGGAGAGGTAGGGGACAGTTAAGCACTTTAGCATGCTCTTAAGGAGGGTAAATTCTTTAGGGGTTCAAGTTCCAGGGAAAATTTTTTGAGGGAGGCGATCAATAAGAAAGGTCCCAGCCTATTAGTATTCGTTGTTGGGCCATCGGTGACGGCTTCATATTTCACCGATTCGAAGCTTATAGACAGTTCCAAGGAGTACGTATCTCCTTGTTAGTTGTGGAAAACTCATTTGTGTCCTGAATCACCCCATGGATAATCGGTGCTAGCCGTTCCAGTTATCCGCAGCGGAAATGGCCAATCGAAGCGCGTCGGGTGCTTCTCGGGCAAGGTCGGCGTGCGATTGTCTTTTATTTTTTAGATTCCTTCCGTCGAAATTCGCGTCGTCTCTCGTGCATGCGACCTTGTGCGGCCGACCCGAGCAGCGCCAAGCGAACACATAGGCAGCGAGCGTCGTGAAGTGTGAAGAAGGCCTCGCAACCCGGAGCAGTCGCAGAGAGCTTCGCCGGATGAAATTGGATTAGATGCGCTGTCTGCGTGGGGAGTAATGGTGGTGAGGAATGGGGGAGTAGGAAGGGGTTTTTGATTACTCTCGCCGGCTTCTTAAAGCTCCGTTTCAGTGGTGAGTTGCGGGCGGAATGGCATAGTGGTATATGTTGAGCGGAACTGTTATTAAAGTATATTACAGTAAATTCCTTGCCTGTGGCTTTTAATATTTGATTTGAATTTTGCACTATTCGGTTCACGTCCTGCGGTCTTTTCTGGCCAATCTGCCAGTTGTTACAATTTTTGTCTGCCGTTTGATCCTGAAGGTCGTATTTTCGGTGATATCTAACCTACTTAAATTGAATTCTTAAAATACCAAATAGTTCTTGACTCCCACGCTCTCTGACTGTCCACGATGTTCAAATTTCTCATTACCTACCATCGATTTTGTTTACCCCCAAGCGACTACAAAAAGTAGCGGTATGGAGGCAATTGACAACACTGTAATAGATAGAAAATGTAGTGTTTTGATTTTATGACTTTTGTCGTATCTCGTCTCATTCACCCGATACATTTGTATGAATAGGTCAGTCAGTGGTCGAAAGTGGGCTTTATAGTATAGTGATATTTGTGATTCTCAAATTTATTCATGTAAGCCGTCAAGAATAGGGTCGTCGACTAAAATCGCTGACTGGCGAAATCGCAGTTTATTTTAAGTAATCGTATTGAAAAAAAGTTTTCCTCATTCAGCCATCCTCACGTAAGAAAGTGCGAAAGTTGCCACCCGCTTTTCATGAGTTGGTGACGTCGTTGGGGTTCTGGTTCATTCACTTCGCTCAGGGAGAACCTTTCCTTGGAGAAGAAATCGTTAGCAAAAGTGTAAACAGCAACGAACTACTCACGGCTAATGCGCGGTGCCGCGACCCGCTCAGCTTGAGCTCGTGACGCCATCAAATCAACTCCGAAAGTGTCATCTCTGTTAATTTTTCGCCACGAACAGCTTGATAAGACGGCGATCGATGGAAAAAGGAAAAATATTAGTCTCTTCATTTTTCTAACTCTACTGCATTCAGTCAAAAAATGGTGAATTAGCACCTTACATTTGAAAAGGGGACACCGTACCGTGATTTGTTGACAGCAGGTTCATCAGCCTTTTTTTCGAGGCTTGAAGGGAAAATAAAAATCGAAAAACTATTCATGTAAAATTATGCAAGGTTTTCATGGTTGTTGGCTATCTATCTTCAATTCATTCTACGTCCATTGACTTTTTCTCAACTTTATCTCCAATGATTTGATTATTTTTTACATATTTTCATTTTTTATGAATGAGGAGGTAATATCTTCGCTCATTAATATACCCGTGTTTTTTTTTGAAACACCAATATGAAAAATGAATTCACCAAACACCGAATCTCCTCCGATCATTCGAACAAGAGCTAAAACTTGAGGTTCAGCCTGCGATCAGTGTAATGAATCACAGAATTAGCACACATACCTTCGATTACTTTCCGCCGCTCTACTTTCTGCCCGTTACGTCGCGCTGCCGGCGCGCCACTTCGGCTCTTAATGATCTCTTGAGGCGAATAAAACAATTACATATTCTAAGAAATAAAGTCAGGATTGTTTTGAACAGCTATTGACAAAAGATGTCTCGTTCGCCATTTGTTAATCTTATAGGGTGAGAGCGATTCGTTGTCTCGAACGTGACCCATTCCGAATCAACATAATGTATTTTTTTTTTAATTATAATTCCGCTTTAATTTAATTCTGTTCGACCTAGGTTTCGACATGGTTGTACAGTATTAAATTTATGTAGAATTTCATAGTTTGTACATTTCATTATGAGTGAGAACGAATTTCATTAGATGAAGATAAATGATTAGTAAAGAACCAACCAAAGCTGATATTACTATTGGCTGACAAATATTTGTGAATTATGTATAGTATTTTAGCTAATTATAATTTAGTATTTCAACAAATTTACTCTTTTAATTCGATTCATGGCGTATTATTTTGAATTAAAAGTCATTATTTCGCCTTGGCAATCTATTGCGTAAATTAGCTGACTTTTCGAACAAAAAGTAGTCATATTTAAGCTAAATGGTATAATTTATTTTAGAAGATAATTCACCTATAATAAGTGCATTAATTTTTCGGTGATTGGGCCAATAACTAGATAATAACCACATATAAAGTGTCCATTCCATGTAATTCTTCTTCTCACTTGGCTTTCGCAAACCGCTCTCTTATTAATGACGAGATGTAAATTTAATGCAGATTTAACACAATGGGTACTTCCGGAATTAACTCTTTATCAGGGCAAATCAGCAAGGTTTGTTTCCTTCAGCAAGGGGAAAGCCAACCCTCCTCAAGTCTCCATTACGTTCTTACATCCCGTGTTATAATCAATCAGTGAGGATCTAAATTCTTAAGGAAAAAGTTTGAAATGAGAATTACTTGATGCTAGTCTGTATGAGGAAGGTTTGTGGAAGGATTGGAGGGGTGAAACCGGTTTTTGGAGCGAATGGATACATGCGAAGGAAGAGGTGGCGCATTCACTGCCCACTGGAGTCCGAACTGCGATAACCCTTGTATTTTCGGCGAATAACGGCCTGAAGAATCTGTTTATTAACCCAGGGCCGGATTTAGGATGTGGGTGGCCAGGTGCCCATTTTGGTGGGATGACAGCTGTTTCAAGGTGTTGCAATTTGTAACATAAAAACAGAAAATGCTAGTCACACAATTTTCAACAAATTTATTAGCAAGATACCAAACTGAGCTATTCGTCTTCCTAAGTACGCAAAGATCTGCGCGAGAAACTTCTTCTTCCCGACGACACCGCTTGGCATGCCACTGGTTGCGTTCAGGGCTACATTAACAACGCCAAAGGATAAGCATTTTTTTATCAGCAGCGTTTATCATTTATTAACGTCAATGTTGATGACTACATGTTTACCAAAGGTAACCCAGCTTTACTTCGAATCCTCTCATATATGATGTTTTTTCTGTTATCCGATTTTATGAGATTTAGGAACCTCTATATTGGCGGAATACCCATGCTTGTTGGGTATCCCAGGGGCCCTTTAATCTGGCCCTGAACTAACCCCAATGTGTCTCACAGCCTTTTTTTCTTGTAAATATGCCACCTGTAGTATGGATTGATTATTTATTTCCTGCTAGTTTCTATCATTTCAAAATAAATAGGACTTTTTCCTGCGGAAAACTCTGTAGCCCTACCTCACGCATATTCTGTACATCGATGTAGAATGGAATAATTTTCGGCCAGCAAGTAGTGTCTTTATCGGTTAATGGCATGAAGGCCTTAGGTCGATCGATACAATTAAACATCATCTTTGAGTACTTAGTTCAAGGAAAATTTTCTTTTCAAGAATAGGTTCTTGTTATGGTTTCGTAGAATAGCGTGGGATATTAGAGCTGAATTGTTCTTAGAGAGTTCCCCAAGTTGTTAAATTGCGGATGATATTCAACATTCATTCGGGTTAGGAAGGGAATGCGAATTTATTTTCCTCCATTTGGTTTTGGAGTTAAATTATCCAGTTTAATCATATGCATTTTATTTTTATAGGACTTTCATCATTCCAACTCAAATCATGCTATTCGAAAAATTTAGTCGAAGTTCAATACCTGACATAAGTCCCTAAGGTATTACTTAGCTGTTTAAATATCGTGTCCCAAAGTCTTCGCAAGTAGGAAGTATATGGGGTTCAACGACCCAGAAATTTTTGGAGATGCTCTCTCATGAGAACACAGCACTTCCTTATAATCTGTGGCATTTTGTCTATTTCCCTGACCCATTTACTCTTAAAAATCTACATTGTCATCGCGTTCAACCCATCGAGTTAACCCTTATCAGAATCCACTTGTATCTCTAATATAAAATTTTTATTCCTCCCTCCTCGTAAAGATACCCCCTACAAATAAAATCCTTTGAACTCTTACACCGCTCCATCTGGACCCCTCAATTTTTTGTGGCAACGACCTTGTCGGGTCCGTCGCCGACAGTCCATTTCCGCTGACCATCCATTCCGTTCCGACTGGTTCAAAGAAGTTATGGATTTTTTTTCATGACACTGAGGGGCCTATTACCTTTTTTCTCTCTGATACCATGATTTTTTATTGTATTGTACCCCATACTGTATTGAAATATTAAGTTTATAATGCTCTGAACAAAAAACCTGTAATGATGGATGAATAATTATGGAGTAAAGATATTTTTGCGGTGCTCATAGATCCCATAATCTAAACGATTAATACCCAATTGCTAGAAAAAAATTATGGTAATTCATGCACGAATATGATAGGGTATTTTCCTTCATCAAAGAAAACGAGAGGCATTGATTGCGATTCGTTACCCACCATTAATGTATTCATAATATACAAATTATTTGGTTTTAGAAATACCGGTTTAGACTAATGGCAATGGTCAATTTTATCCTCATTTGAAAAAGGTCAGATTGGCGCCCATGCGATGCCACTCCATGTGATGTCACAGGGATAGTTTCTACACGAGAAGATAGGGGTTATACATCGTCTGAGATTACCAATGCATGCATGAGGCAAAGAGCTCAGGGAAACATGTCTTAATATTCACCTATTAAAACTGCCTATGGTCAGAAAGTTTTCTTCGTTTGAAAGGTTATTAATAATCCTTATTTAAGCCAAGCGCTACCTGCTAGCAGGGTCTCTACGCTACCCCCATGCTCGGCAGCAAGCAGCCTGCATCGTAGCGGCGTTCATAGCCTCGCACCAAGGTGGCCTCACACAGCAGCAGCCAGACGTCACACGGACTATTCCCAGCATTCATTCTTAGCCGTCGCGTTTTCGCGCGCTTGAAAATTTTCACTTTCCATTTAATCGCGAAAATTAGGAATCGTCCTAAAGTCTAAAATCGTGAAATACGTACCTCAGGAGTTATAATCTGTCTATTTAGGCAATAAAAAATTATAGGAGACCACCCTATCGATTTTCAAGGTAAAAATGAGTTCAGAGGTTACTGTCGCGGGTTTAGTTTCTTGTTTCATATAGTACTTTGGAAAAAGACCGTCGCTGAATAGGTGCGGCTTGCCTCTCCGACATTGGCTTATTGTTACAGTGAGAACGACCTCCCTCTCCTATGTCATCGTGTGGACTAGAGACGCGAAGACCTTTATCGGGAAACCTAGTTTGATATTCGCCGTGGAGGAAGATAGCGTGGCGGTGTAACAGGTAGCGTGCGTGACCAGCTATTGCGAGAAACTGCTTAAAATCATGGGGAGATGAAATTATTTTTGGACGGCAAACCCTTTGTGTTAAGTTTAATGTGTAATGTTAAACATTTAAATACCGTTGATATTTAATGAACATTGATATTCAATGTTGCCAATGTGTTTTTGATGGAATGAGAGGGGATTGTTAAGGAGAGAAAGTAAGAGAGAGTTGATCGAAGTAGAGAGGCAAGAAATAAAATGTATCTTGAAGAAGATATATAGGAATTGAAAAAAAAACACTAACGTTTGACGTTACAAAAGTAATGTTAGTAAGGAGGTAGCTATAATGGAGATATGCGTGCCTGAGAAAACTCACCTTGTGCCAAAAGCCGTAGAAATGGCTTCCGAAGCACCGTTTATTTCAGCCTCTTCAGTCGTACCCCTTTCCGTAACTCGTGAACAAAATCTTCGTTTGCCTGCCCGTAACGAAAATTCCAAGATTATGCGAGTCAATTCTACTGAAACGCCGTTCTTTAACACCTCTTAAAAACAGGCAGTGCTGAATAGTAGGCTTGCCTCTCCGACATTATCTTAGTAAGTACAGCCTCCCTCCCCTGTGCCATTATGTGGATTAGAGACGCTAACACCTTTATCGGGAAACCTAGTTTGATATTCGCCTTGCAGGAAGATAGCTTGGCGGTGTAACTGGAAGCATGCATGACCAGCTATTGCGAGAAACTGCTCCAAGTCCTGCCAAATTATTTTTGCATGGCAAATTCCTCGTTTGGTGCTAAGTTCAAAGTTAGCGAGGAGATAGAATTGAGGGATGAGGGACGATTCATGTTAAGGGGGTTCCAAAGACGCGGTGTTAGAGCTCAAATGAGGGGGTATCATCAAAGGAGGGAGGAGTAAAAATTTTATATTAGATATACAGATACAGTTGACTAGGATTTACTCTAAAAACGAAGACATTGTCGAGATGATAGCATATATTTTTAATATAAAAAGCACGATGAGGATAATGTATGCTAAGGAAAACTCACCTTGTGCCAAAAAAAACCGTATAAATGGCTTGCGAAGCACCGTTTATTTCACTTTTCAGTATCAACCAGTAGTGCCTCTATTCCGTAACTCCTTATAAAAAAATCATCGCTAGCTTGGCCGTAGCGAAAATTCCGAGATGATGCAAATCAATTCCACTGACAACGCCATTCTGTAACACCCCTTAAGAACACGAAGGCGTTAAATTCTTCCGTGCCGAAATTTCTGTTCTTAAGGACGAATTCTACAGTTTCACAAGCACTTCGCGTGGATACAGTCGGTAAGGAAGATAGCGAACCGAAATATTTCGCTATGGTGTCTTGACGAGTTAGAAAAGAGGGGTACTGATCAGGTGCAATTATTTCGGAGTTCATTTCTTGCTCATTTCGGATATGACATCGCGAGGCGTTTTCTTCGACGCCTGACAGCTGTGTCCCATTTCATGGACGAAATCAATTCAGTTCGTTCAGAGCAGAGTTCCTTCCTCTCTCCCTGCCTCGAGCAACTCCAGTGATGATTGAAACCATGGCATAGCTGCCCACCCACTGTTCCTCTCTTTCGAAATTCGTTGCATCACTATAAGAAAATCATCGACTCAGCAGGATGAAAAGCTGACATCAGCGCAGACCAGTGACGTATATACGTAGATCCTCATTTCCGGGGTTAGGAGGCTTCTCAACCAGGGCCGGAACTAGGAACTATTAAAATATAATAGCTCCGTAAGCTAGTTTTTGAGATGCGGTTGATGAAATTAAACAGAGTAAGTTTTCTATCGAGTAGTTTTATTAATACTACTGTTTAATTATTTATAACTTAGTTATTATTGTTGAAATACTTAGTTTAAAAAATTAAACCACCTTTTTTTTATTCTTTTAATAAATTAAAAACTTCAAATTACGCCGCCCCCTGAAATCTACCGCCCGGGGCACGGGCCCCACCCTACTTCCGAGCCTATTGTCGGCCCCTCCCTTATATTCACCTCACCACGCTTTATACTTAAATTTATACGAATGATACTATTTATGAAGGAGTGTCACTATCTACTGTCTCCATTACTTTGCGAATGATTCATTAAACTAATTCATACAACATAACGTGATTCATTATTTTCACCATTTCTGTGATCAGGGTGACTCGTCCCCTCCTGGCGGAGACAAATTGCAATTTTCCTTGATTTATCACCGTAAGAGATTCACTATCTAATTTAAACTACAGTTGCCACAACTGATATCAACTTGAAAGGCACTGAAAGATTTCGTTCTTTATCGGAAAATCATATTTATGAATTGCTATTGATTTGCACACCGAAAATAAACTGTAAAGCATTGCTCTCATCAGAAGTTACTCGTTGTCTTAAAATCCCTCAGCTTAGGGATGTTGTTCATCTAAGCCTGTTCAATTCTTACGGGGAGTCCTGGCGCAGAATATTTCAAACTTTAACACACACTAATTCTCACTATGCTTTTTCTCTCTGACTCTGACTTCCACGTAGCAAAAAGATGGAATGTTTATGGTTACGATGATGTTTATACACATTTCAATTCGCGAACCTTTTGTGGCATATTCCCATAAATATCATTCCTGCCGTACATTCGTCCCAAGCTTTTCATTTCAGGTGTTTAGTTACTACTTTTCGAGCAAATAATAAAGTTTTTGTGATTATATTTAATATCTTCATGTTATTTTTACTGAATAGTTGTGATGGAAAAATCGGGAGAAAAAGACATCCTAAGAATAAGTGGATGACTTTTTTATGCTGATGAATCTCCTATGATACGTAATACCATTGTTTCGTCGAAGCTCCGCGTCCAACAATGGAACCGTTTCTACCGCTTTAAGATGACCTCAGCTTTGATGATTACATCATGGTCGTAGCTTGCGAAATGAATCGTCATCATTTTTGTGTGTAACAGGTGGCTATAACGGGTGCTGAAGAGTTCCTATCTGTAACTGTTTAACCATTTACTATTCCCAAAGAGAGCCAAAGGAGCCAGATCCCTCTCTCCGATATGAATAAAATGAAGAAAATATGTGCCGTTATGTAAAATTAATAAGCTTAATTTATGCCAAGGCTGCAGCATGCACAGATTCTGTCATGTGCAACATTATTCATATACATATTTTAACATAAAATATGATGGGTTTTTCTTACATTCCTCTAAAAACCTTAAGGAGAAAACGGGACTTAGTTAGCCACATTTTGAGGCGTGATGGCCTGATGAAAAGAATCGTAGAAGGACAGGTGGAAAAGAAGAATGGAAAGGAACGGCGCCGAATCAGTTACATAGGACAGGTTGTCGAAAGAGAAGAAATACGTCACTTTGAAAGCGGATTGGAGAGCTGCGTCAAACCAATCTTAGGATTTGTCCACCTATTATAATGATGATACCCTTATTTATAATGAGTTGCCCAACCTTAAGAGGATGTTTCCCCTCTTCTACTGTTGATCCATTATTTTAGTTATTGCTAAGCTGTACCAGCCTGGATTCGCGCGAGAGATTGAGGGAGGCGAATCCGAAGGTCCGAAATTGGCTGATTTTACGAATATCATGTTGTGTCTTAGTAGGCGCGATCGCTTCTCGTGAGCAAAGATACGCTCTGAATTGAGGCCAAACCAATGTTTAGAGTTGCTACTATAATGGTAGTACCTTCAGGGGTGACGCAAAGGAGGGGGCTAACATGGCCAGCCTCTCCCCCCCCCCCCCCAATTGAAGATGTGTACGCCACTGACCCGTGTATGCCTCTTCATTACAATATTGCCGCACCTTTTTTTAAGTACTAGAGGTTTATATATTTTATAACTCTTCGCATAATTAAGCTGCGATGAAGTCTATTGTGCTATCGTCTTATGTCTTTCTCGCCGCTGCAGCAAGGGAAGCAGAGCTGTTGGGTGATGAGTGCTGTTTTCCGGGTACTCCAGTCGCGTTCGTCTGTTACGAGTGGCAACAATTTCGGAAGCCATCTCGCTTTCGTCTTCAGGCCAAAGGGGAGAAGCTCGTTATTTCGCCGCCTTTAAAATCCACAAGATGGAAAACTTCAATACAGACCATGGCCAGTGGCGGATTCGGGGGGGGATCGCAGGGGTCATGATCCCTCCCCAAATTTTATCAAATTTTTAAAAGTTTTATTAGTTTAATAGGTTTTGTATCCTTGTGAAGGAGTACAGGAAGTGTATATGCAAATGAATGTCCCAAAAGTCCCCTGGGGCGGAGCTAGGAATTAAGGCTGGGGGGGGGGGGGGGTTTGGTGGAAATAATACCGGGGTGTGTGGGGGTATGGCATACCTACCAAGATAATCGGTAGGTGCGAGATTAATAAATTGCGGAATTTTAGTATAAATGGTTCAAAATCGTGAATTTTACGGCTTTCTGGGGGATATTTTATTGATCCTTACACTATTCTATTAGTAATATCAATCCAATTAAGTAAAATAGATTAAACTTAAAAATTTCTTTGTGCTCTGGGAGGGGTTTTTATCCCCCAACCCCCCCCCCCCCCGTCGCTTCGCCACTGCAAGTCCCAGAAAAAGTCCCGTGAGAGAAATTTGAGATGTATCTACCATAGAGGGTGGCACTCCCTGCACAGAATTTTACGCAGGAGATCGACACTCTCTATTAGGGAGTATTTCATCTTCCCCAGACACAGGTCATGACCCCTCCAAATTTGATGCTGAATCCGCCCCTGACCATGGCTACCCCATGAGTAAAGCGTGGAAGAGAGTCCTAGCCAATCAGAGTTCAACGGAACGACGGAAAGCACTATATGAAGCGGTGAAGTTCCCACCTTCGACCTGAAGACGAAAGCTAGATGGTTTTCGAAACGGTGATCACATGTAAAAAACGAACGCGGCTGCAGTACCCGGAGAACTTCACTCATCATGAACATCGCCGCGGTAACCCTCGCAAAGAGAATGGGTGCTGGAGAAAAAGAGGGTCATAAGAAAATTCTCCTGATAAATCCCTTACCTCTTCATCCCTAAAAACTCATTATTTGGAAGCGTGACTTCGATACCCAGTTTACCTGAGGATTATGTAGTTTTATTAAAACTCAGGTTAGACTGAAGGTGTTGTTGACAACATTAGGTTCCCACTGTCTCCACTGCAATTTTTTATCATCCTGGCTACGTATTTTCTCTCAAATTCCAAGGAGGACCCCCTTTTGCCCTCTGTCGCCCTATAGGCTGCGGGACGTCCTCTTTTTAAGTCCAGTTGCTAATTTTTTTCCAGCCTGCTATCCTATAATAAATCTTCTTGACCCTATTAACCTTAAAAAAAATCCCTGCCGTATAAGTTCGAAGATATAGCCTCCCGAGTGAAGCAACAGCATACAGTTTTAAGTTCTATGGCGACGAAAGTCGAATGAATTGCGAGGGAAGACCTTGGAGAAAGGGTAAGATATTCCACATGGTTGATGGTATGAAATGCAAAAGGATGCGCATAATCTATTTTTACTGTTTAAAAAAATGCATGCCTTTAGGGTTGAGGTAACAGGCGCTATTTCTCTGCACTTCAACCTGTACATACTATATACTTGCCTTGGGCGTAGGCTCAGGGGCGGTCTGGCCAGGTTGGCTGGTCGGCGATCGCCGAGGGCCCCGAGCTTGGGGGGGGCCCACAACGCTCGCGCTCATCGCCCACACAGCACATCGTTGCCAGAGGACGTCCGCTGCGCGTCCGTCGCGTCCTCTCAGTGTCCGCGGATTTTCAGGACAGCCAGAGGACATCCGCCGGCTGTCCTGGCCATCCGTCCGCACACTGTCCTATCTTGGATGTCCAGCGGACGTCCAGCTAGTGTCCCATTATGCAGGGTTTCGGAGTTTTGGTTTCCTCTTAAAACACTCACCTCCTCAAGGAGGAACTCCGAGAGAAAGTCTCGAGATCCTCCTCCGAGTAGGGAGTATAGGAGAAGGGAGAAAGAAAAAAAACTCTCTCTCGTTTCTGAAGCCAGAATACTTCCTCCCGATCGAGGAAGAGGAAATTTTTCGTGGAGGAAGAGTTATTTTGAGGATTATTTTAGGTAACCAAGTGTAATCCTCTTGTTGGAGTGTGGACTCTGGGAGGAAATTATAAACTATTTAACGAAAAAAAAATTTGACATTTTTACCGCTTCTATAGTTTAAGAACAACAAATGTACGCTATTTTTAAGTTTTACATTGTTTATAACAATTAATTAAGTTTAAACAAAGTTAGCAACAATTTAAGTAACATTTACGAGCGTTAAAATTTCTACATGCCTTACGGGTTAAACAACAACAATTGAACGAACTTATGACTCTCTACATTATTTATAACAATTTTTAAAGTTTTAACAAATTTAGCAACAATTTTAGCAATTTTCAAAAAATTAAAAATTTCCGCATGTTGTACGGTTGAGAAGCGTTGGATGAACAATAAACCCGTACTCTTTCATGATTATAAAAATTACTTAAATTTAGCAACTTTTACAAAAATTAACAACAGGAATAATGGAATTTATCGATTTTTACTGAAATTTTATATTATGTACCAATGTCCTGCCGACGTCGCGTAGCCGTCTCGGGGACATTCCATTCCTGCAGGTTAAATGAACTCTTTCAACTTATTGATTAATTAATATTTACTCTCTAGGGATTAAAAAATCTCAGAGGCGATTGATTGGAAAGTATTTTAATGAAACATAACGCTTTAAATTCATTTTAATTTTTAATGGTAAGAATTCTCCTAAAATTATCACGGCATCGATGGCCTCATTCCCAGATTAGACATTGTAATTGTCCAATTTAAGGATAGGCAATAGAAGGTAAGTACTGCCGTACCTTTACTTTATATTGAAATTCTAGATTTTTTGGTGGCGAACGAATTTTGAATCTACCGCTACTCCGCGATACAGATTCTCCACATTCCTCCGTTCCTCCTTTCCAACAGAGGAACCGGAATGGAACACCGGAGACAGCATGGTGGTTTGGCGGTTACAAAGATGCAGCTACATGTATTCCAAGTAAGTTTGATGTGACATCCAAATAATTTTTTCTTGGCGTTCACTGTCGGCAGTATAGTGTTTCCGCATGATCCTTATATTTCTTATAACTCAGCCTGTAACATCTCGAGGAAAAATATGGCTCTGCTTGGAACAACATGACCGTCTCGGTAAAACCGTTACTTGGCAACTAAAGGTAGCGTCTTTTTCCGTTGTTCATGGTGAAATTTTCGCTTTTGTTCCTTGTTTACATGATATAATTTAAAGTGGAAGTTCTTGTACTATAGTCTCTGTACGCGAGAACGTATAGGAAATAATGTAAGTGCTAGCGTATAAAATAGAACCTGTTGTTTTGATAACGTAGGCTACGGCTGAATTTGTTGTCCGAACGGTCCGTTTGGTTCCGTTCCTAAATCAAATCAAGTAGGGTTCTTGGCAATAAATATAACTAGGAATTGACCCACATCTCGTGATATTATAAAATATATATATATAACTAGGAATTGTACTTACGTGTAACCGGGGGATTTTGCAACACGCATATATGATTAATAGGTTTCACGTAAATTATTAATTCTTTGAAATCGGAGTACACCGTGTGATTTCTTTTGATATGTATATTCACGCACGCATCGAAAAAGAACATTAATGTTATGATAGGATGTTAGAGCGTAGGTTTCCGCGGCGATGGTTTGATCTCTGCATTTCTCCAGGGTTTTCTTCCGCGTCAGATTGTTGGTTGACAACAGTTTCGCTGGCTATCCTGCCAGCGTCTTCAGGTCGAAGGGTTATGATAGGATATGGCGATTAAGGTTATGATAGGATAACCACCAATGTTTAGCCTTTTTACAAAAAGTTTTTATACTCTTTATCTGTTTGATGGAACTAGGTTAATAATTAAAATTTTTAGGTCCTAAATAATTAAATGATCTATTATGTCAGTAAAGATAAGGCTTAGGGATTAAAAAATTACAATGCCGACGTAACTTTTATAGCGTTTAATATATTTTTTCTGCCCAACTTTGCTAACCTACTAAATTATAAACTAATTTAACTACAAACTAAGTAACTGTGGTATTAGTCATCCATGCATTTAATTTAGTGGAAACTATAGGACGACTGTAAGAAACTTGGGATGAATCTAAACAAGGTCTAATTATAAGTGATATATTGTGTAAACAAACCTTACGGCTATGTTACATGGTTCATTTATTTGCTCAAACTGCTGCATGAAATCTTATACCCAGAAAATAGAACTTGTGCATCTTTTCGTACAGCCATCGGTACACATTTTGGTGTAGAGTATCGTGAACCTGATATATTTACCTGGAGGCATTTACTGACTATAGCTTTCATGTAGTGGAGTTGAATAAAAATACCTTATCTGTATTTTATTTAGTTCCTATTTCTATTTATAAGTTTGTATGTCTCTCTTCTTATAATTGTCTGTATACTTATTTGTCTTCATTCTTTACAGATGTTGCTCTGAACCAGGACGATACAGCCACCAATTCTAGTGTGGAAGTTACAGTGAAGAGTTGGCTGGAACATGCTAAAGCAAGGCATGAGAGAGAGGTGTAAGTATTCGTTTGATTATTATATAGGTTTGGGCAAGGAGGAATAATTTTGGTCTGGATACTTTTTTCGCAAGTTGCTCCTGTTAAGGGAGCTCATATAAAGTAAATTTAAATAATTATTGAACATCTTGTAATACAAGGTTCACCCTTCCATGCTAAAGGTAGAGAAAATAGTATTGTTATGTATTATTTTCAGATGCAGATTCCACTACCAAGTAATTCAAACATTTGAAAACAATTTTTGTTCTGCATATGGGAGGTATAATTACCAAAAACATGGTTGAAAAGGATCTCATGCTCTATAAAAGTTCGATGTATAACACCTGTAGAACTTAAGAATGGGATAACTTATTCAACAGGGATGGTAGTTGCACAGTACTACAGAAGCTACTATTTTCTAGTAGCTCTAGCTAACTAAGATGTTTTGAAGTAGGTGTTGTTGTAGGAGCTATAGAAATTTCAGTAGCTCACAGCAGGCTTTAGCTGCTATTCACCTGTTATGTCTCTGTCGAAATGTGAATATTGCCAGTGAGCTAGGTTTTCACTTTTGCCTCGATACCAGACTACATTAGAAGATCTATTTTAATTATTAAGATTGGAAGAATTCGGAGATCTAAATCATGGAATGGCCTTAACTACAGCAAGTTTTTCAAAGTTTCTATTTTTTTAAGTTGCATCTCGGCCAATGCAGCTAAGTGGTTTGTGTGCCAAATCAGTGTGGCTGTTTTCACACTAATCCCAAGAGATCTAGTCCACTTAAACTTCCTCCTTTAAATTTTCTAGTTTCCTTTACTCCTATATCATATTCAGCTCCTCTGCATTAGTCTTCCTTAGCTCCAGCTTATGCAACACAATTCACTCTAGTGTAGTCATAATCTTCAAGCAGAGACCAATTGTTCAGAAATATTATCCTCCATTTGAATGCTTTTTCCAATATCTTTTTCGAGACCTCTACTTAGCTGTCTGGCAAGGATGGATCAAAGAATTTTTTTCTAGATGGTGCACCAGGGTCTAACAGGCAAACAGTCTTCTCATATTTGGGATTAAAATCTAGTTCAACAATTGTTCTATGAAAAATGTTCTTAATCATAATGTATACATTACTAACATATTAATATTTTTACTCAAAATCTTTTCTTATTTAAGAACAAGAAAAAGTTAAAGAAAAGTTTGTAAAATGTATTCAGCCTCTAATGGACAGGTTTCCTAATTTTGAAACCTTAAGAATGTTAAACACGTGACTAATAAGACTGTAGCGTCCTGTCTTATGTAATCTGCTTGTTACGTACAAGATACAATTTCTTGCTACAATGAAATGTTTATATACTTCATTATTACAGGAGCAGTGCAGGAGAGCATGACCGCTGAAAAAGATGTGGAGGTTGCCATCCAAAACTGGCTAAGGCACGCCAAGGAGCGGTTGCAGGGGAAGAAGAAAATTTAATAATATGTATGTAGTTTCTTGCATTGTATTATTTTAAGAAGCCAAATAAATATTGTGCATGGAATTGATGCCTTATTTATTTAAATTCTTGTCTGGACCTATTATTTATTTGTATCGAACAAAATGCAATCCTAACCTAAACGTGTCCTCAAGGTGTCCAGAGCGGACAATTTCAGGTCGTCCATAGGCCACCTTTTTTACTGACATGCGGACTTGCAGTGGACATCATTTTGTATGAATTCGGCTGTCCGTAGGATGTCCATAGGCCACTTGGCGGACAATCACCGGATGTCCGAAAGGTGTCCGTGTGCTGTGTGGGCGTGAAGCGTATATGAGAGGTGTAATAAAAAACTCTACTTGAACAAAAGTTTTGTTGCTATTGTAAAATTCTAGGGTTTCCCAAGTTGCTTTATTTACAAAATACTCAGTGTAAAATGATTATCAAAAAATAAATAAAATAAAGTTGTGAGAATATAAGAGAGAACCTGATGCATTTTGAAAGGGTTATTCGAAAAGGTTATTTTAGAGGCTTTTTAGATTTCAGTGCAGTTTCAAGGAACAAATTCACTAAATAGAAAACAGACCCATGATACGTACGATATTAAACGGTAAAAGCTGTGAAATTCTTACTTTTCTTAGTATTATTTTTCTTAGTAAATTGCTATTTTTATTAAATTTTATCTAGTTTTTAGGCGCAAAA
This sequence comes from Ischnura elegans, assembly GCF_921293095.1. Lineage (NCBI taxonomy): Eukaryota > Metazoa > Arthropoda > Insecta > Odonata > Coenagrionidae > Ischnura > Ischnura elegans. Next base: position 78,696,450 of record NC_060252.1, on the reverse strand, counting down.
TAGCGTCAAAATCCATTTCCGGACATGCAATTTCCCTATATTTTATGGGGAACGACCCCCGATTCCCCCGGTAAGGGGGGTATTATGAGCCCCATCCGAGGGGCTCCAATCACCCCAGACCGCCCCTGCGTAGGCTGGATTTATGTCGGCCCTCCACTTCCACTCTAGTATCAGGGCCCGTTTTTCAGATTCTGGAGTACCGCTTTAACAATATCCCACCCCCTGCTCCCTAAAATGGCTCGATTTAAGCGGATTTTACGACCAGGCCGAAAGTAAAATGACAAAGAAGCCCAAAATAGCCTTTTTTGAATCGTTTACTGTAAATCTAGTGATTTCCCCTATGCATTGATATCTGAGAAACCATTTCTTGGAGATCAATAGTTACACGATATTCTATGGTATTCATGTTTTTCTCAGCGATTCGTGCTTCTTTCTTCTATTGGAGGAACTGTTTTCGTGGACTTCGTTTTCGATAGTTAATTTTCGTTGTTAATATTTTACTTAGGCGCTGATTTCAAAGTATTTTTTCGTTTACTGTGTTTCCAGTATTCTGAAACAGAAAGCCTTGTGTCATTCTGAGCTGCTCATTGACTCTTTAACAGTGATCTATATGTTTTGCTTGAATGGTTGATATGAACCAAGGTAAAATCACATTTCCATTTGCTTTACCTGGATCGCTAAAGTAAAAAGGAGAAAATAGGCAGCAAAGAGCTTGGCGAATTTGGTAAACACGGATGAATGAACCCAAGGAGTTAATTTAAATTGTATTTTTAACTTTAATTAAAATATATTTTAGGAAGATGATGTTTATTTCCCGTCAGTGGCGCATATAGAATGTATAATTTTCTGCGGAGGGGCAAGAAAAAACGAAAGGTCGGGTTAAGTGATGCCAAATAAGCAAACCCCAGGATATAATTAATACATTTAAGAGGCGGGCGCTGAAAACGTTTAACTAAATGTTTCCTCATTTCGGGGGGGGGGGGGTTAGCAATCTGCCCCCCCCCCCCCCCCCCCCCCCGAATATCACGCTCCTGCCTCCGGTGCTAAGTATATAAAGTCTCATCTGTTTAGACATGCGCCTTTGCAGTTATTTCGGCTCTATCCGATGATATCCTCATATAGCCTCGATTTGGTGAACCCCCTTCTCCATACCCTCGCAATCATTTTCATAAATCTTATTTCCTAACCGCTTCAATAATAATAGCTCTTTTTTGTTGGTCCTACCCCCTCGGTAATGGTTCTTCATAAATCACGCTTTTAGTTCACACCCACGTCTATTTCGTAAATATCATCGCAGCGATGGCTGCTTGGATTGAGAGGCATGCCGCGTACGCAGTACGAGTATAGAAATGATGGTAAATGGCAATTTTTCGAAAAAAAAAACGGATCAAATTATCAGTCCGCAGTCGTGCCGCCTTGTTCCACGTGTTCGGTTCGGTGAAAGCTCCAAGTGACCTCCAACTGTTCCCCCAACCTCAAGGTCACATAAACTCGACTTCGCTGCGGACTGATAATATTTCTTACCATCATCGGCATGGCCGTACCATGTACTCGGTAGTGTTAGTGGAGGTGTAGTATAAATGGTGTATGCAGTCCCTTTTTATATGATTTTTCTGCGTTCCACATTCTAGACTATTATTTTGCACGCATCAGAGACATTTTAGGTCCCCAAGTTATGTGCTTGGTAAAATACGTGGAGGACATTCAGCTTCCAACTATGCTTTATAGCAATCTGAAAATGATTAATTTCCGTTTCATGGCTTTCTTAGCTGATATTATCTTTTGCATTTCCCAGCAGAAGTCAAAATTTATGCATTGCGAATCCTAAGCTCAGTGGTACTATAAGGCTGTACATGAAAGCTCAATAAGCCAAATCTTCGTATTTTTCGTGATAAAATTATAATGGTGAATAGCCATGTCGATGCGGTATTTCAGAATTGTCAGAAGCTCAATAAGCCAAATCTTCGTATTTTTCGTGATAAAATTATAATGGTGAATAGCCATGTCGATGCGGTATTTCAGAATTGTATTGATTGGAAACTTCTCATATTCCGATATTGGACTCTTTCCATAGTCGACAGTTAGTTTTTGATTAAATTACTCCAGTATATCTTCTAATTTAAGAGGACTAAAATTTGATCAGTAGCATTCCCCAGTGGCGTAACTAGGAATGTGCTTTGTGGGGCAGGGGCGCAGCTAGGAATTAAGGCTGGGGGGTGTTCAAGGTGCTACTAATACCGGGGTGTGTGGGGGTATAGTACACCCACCAGGATATGCGGTAGGTACGAGATTAATAAATTGCGTAATTTTAAAGATAAATGGTTCAAAATGGTGAGTTTTACGGCTTTTTGAGGGATATTTTAATCGTCCTTATATTATTCTAATAATAATATCAATCCAATTAAGTAAAATAGATTAATTTTAAAATTTCTCTGAGCTCTGGGGGGGTTTTATCCCACAAAATCCGCGCCACTGTTTGTGGGGGATGGGGTGGCATCAAGGGGCGACCCCCCCGGGCAAGGGGAGGTCCGGGAAAGTTTTTGAAAAAAGTCATGCTTGGAAATACATTTTACTTAATTTTGGCGCTTAAAATGTAACTTTAAGCAGATGTAGTTATTACATATCAAAACTCCACGATAGTTTAAAAAAATTATTTCTCTAAGGCTTTGGGGGGGGGGGGGGGGGATTTATCCCCTCATCCCCCCAAAAGTTACGCCACAGGCATTCCCAGTTTTTTACTCTTGCTTTGCTGTAATGATTCGATTTTTGTAAATAATAATTTTTTTAATACGTACTCAATTAAATTTTTCTTCGTAGTAGAGTACAGTACCTATTTTAATTTAAAACACTTCCTTTGATTGAATGTAATCTATCTTCCAAATGATTATTCATGTATTGTTTTTTCGTATGGTATGTTGGACACCTGGGTTCTCTTGAACTCGGCACGTAATTGTTTCCGTCAATCAAATCTTCCGGAAAGGCCAGGAAAGGCTTTCGGTATTGAACAACAGAGGGCAGTGAAGAAAAAAGAACTTCAATTCTGCACACGCCGAATTTTACATGGGCACTTAGTCCGTGGCGTTAATTTCCACGAAGCTAGAAAACCAAGATAGTTTATTTTTTATTAAATCACTTGAAATTAAATAAAAACCGGCCAAAATTTCAACAATGTCTAGGTACAATTACGCTCATGCACAAAATTAAAAAAATATATTTATCCAGTGACATCTGCATTTTCGGAAAGTAAACACAAGTTCGCTCAAATACAGTTTGGATTGGAATAAGCTTTTCACGCATATTACGAGTACGAATTCGACTGAAAAATGCGGTATTTGTGGTGCTCGTCACTGCTTGTGTGCCTGACGGACAAAATGTGAACTTAGTTCCATATTCTGGAAAGAACGTCAGATCAACTTCCTCGTCTACCCTTGCGACCCATTGATAAATTTTTATTAGATGATCTCTGGAGGTCATTTTTTGTAATTAGTTCAGCCAGCGGTGCGGCGTCTGCATTCTTCGGCAATTTCTCTCGTTGTGGAATCGATGTAATGTTTTATGTGTTTACGAGACATACCCTCAGCTTGTGCTTCAGTTTTTTTTCCCGTCGGACAAGTTTTAAAATCAGTGGTTCGCGTCTAGGCGTCCCGGGATTTCGGCATTCTTGTGTTCAAAATAGTTCTCTTTTGGTGGCTCTCCTGTAACGAAACCAGCCAAACAAACTGGTTGTGCCCCGCCCCCAAATAGGTTGAGCGTTTGTTGGTTTGTTCTCGTCGTGGTCTTATGGCATGTATGGTGGACGTGCCCGTTACATGCATGAACTGTGACACTCGCCGACTCCTCCCTTCTCGAGCTAGATTGACGTAATGATCAGAAGAATTCGTCAGCTAATAGCATGGGTCAATCTCTGAAGTGTTGACACTTAGCTTCTCAATGCTATAAATATTTATCTGTGGTCTGTGCTCCGTGGTATGTATGTCGGTCAAATGAACTCATATTTCATGGATCTTTTTTCGCATAAGGTTAATGAGATGTTATTTTTGCTATTTTAGGTGTTTTCTGTTCAGGGAGCTGTGTGTTTGACCCGTGTTCGAGATGTCAGATAACGCAATTGGCAATGGTGGTGTCTCTGAGGTGAAGGAGCCGACTACTCCTGACTCCGACTATGATGAGTCCTTAGCGTTTCCATATTTAGATGGTGTGAACGATGAAATTGTCCACTTGGATGATAAATTGGATTCAGATGAGCCAGGTAATTCATGTCACGATCTCAGTACTGGTATGCGGAAGCGTTGACCTGCAGCCAGTCAGTATTTTTGAGTCTCATATTCATTGCGATATTCTGCTTAAGCATGCAAGTTCATTCTTAGTCTTTTATAAATCGTATTTTTTTATGTTTTGCCGCCTTTCGAGGCAACTGATTTTTGACCTGGTGCATGCGACATGCATATGGTGCATTGCTCAGTACTGAGCACCAGTGAATCGCCGTCAATCATTTTATAAACTTTAATTCATTAAAATGTTGTACATGTACGGAATCGAAACCTCATGGCTATGTTTCCAGTTATTCTAATACAGCCTCCGCAAAGTAATTTTGATTTGTCATAGAAAGCTGGGCGATAATTTTACCTAACGTCCAGTTCACGATGATACATAGGCTAAATACATACCTTCATTAGTAATCATATGGATTGCTACTGTTATAATATACTTTTCAGTTACCACAAGGATGGAATGCATCTCTTGTACTGCTTTCATTCCACTTATGTGAAACGTGGTTATTCTTGTGTCAGATGCAATGACTTCCTCCATTTAAGCCTCTTCTCTTCAAGTCTGCTGTGGGTTACCGACAAATAGGAAATTTGTCTCTGAAGTGTTTTACAAAACAAGAATATACTCGAGAATTATTATATCTCCCACTATGAGATATCTGGAAATGGGATGTCTAATTGAGACATTAAGCGAGGAACATCAATGTCTAGTTGTAGTAGCATCCAATTACAGGACTTCACAGTCCTGTAATTGGATGAAAACTTAGACCCCTGCCATATGAATACTTAATTACATCCTTGAATTTCCCTCTCAAAATTGCAACTCTCGACAAACTAGCTCCACCATCTTGAGAATGGCTCAAAATTGGCCATGGTCTTCCACAAGTAATCAAAGAAGGATAGTGGTGAAAACAGTGTGTGATGACCTCATGAAATCCTTTGAAATCGCCCTGACAGAAATTCCTCAATTTACTTTGATATCAATGTGAACAAGCATGCAGGTGACTGCTTCAATTCAAATCTCAGGAGTAGGGACGAAAAAAATGCTGACAAAAGAACCAATTACTTTAATGATTTATGAAATTATGCCTGTAGGAGACTACTTGTTTGCCTACCATATATTTGAAATAGTGATTACAAGTGCCTAGATTACTACACAAGTACAAGATTACTACACCTAACAAGTGCACTGCCATTAACAGTACTGCAATTACTGTCATGCATTAATTTACGAGCAGTGATAACCCCCATGATATTTTGTTTGATGTACTGACAACAGTCCATTTTCTTCATGAAGAAAGGAATGTTTTACACTCAGGGAAACAGTCCAAGGTAATGTCTCATTCATCTCAAAAGAGAGTTGGTATAAATTTCCCTGCAAAATGTCTGCATCCAGGACTTAGTGGGTTTAGGAGGTTTATGACACCTTTCTTTGTTTGCTGTCTTGGTTTCAGGTTGGTGGTAGGTGACCTGTTTTATGTCCAATTGAGATCCTGGCAAGTCATTGTATTGTCAGTGGAAATGCAGCAGTGTCAATTTTTGCTCTGTGCTTCATCATCATGTAGCTATTTCAGTCCTAGAGAGTGATGAATGACACCTAAGAGCGTGTCATGTCAGGTGATTTGCTGATGTACATAAACATGCCTTATCTGAATCATATACAGATGTAATTCTTTTGATTTTTTACTTGACTACTCAGAAAAGTCATTAGGGAGGAGATAGTTCACTGTAGGTGCACTTCCACTTGGGACATTCATAGTAAGGTGGTAATGGTGCAGCACTATGAATTCCTCAATTGTGCTACCACCTCCTAAAATTCTTAGAAGAACTTGCATATGTTATGCATAGTGCATTCTTGGCTTTTTCAAGTTTTTTTTTCTGCCTTTTTTTACTCCCCCTTTAGGTCAATAAACCAATGAGAACTCCTGCTAGAAAAACATTGTCGTAATTCATGCACGAATATAATAGGGTAGTTTGCCTCATCAAAGAAAACTAAAGGCATTGATTGCAATGCGTTACCCACCATCAGTGTATTCATAATATACAAATTATTTGGTTTTAGAAATACCGGTTTAGACGAATGGCAATGGTCAATTTTATCCTCATTTGAAAAAAGGCCAGATTGGCGCTGATGCGATGCCACTCCACGTGACGTCACAGGGACCTAGTTTGTATACGAGTTGATAGGAGTTTTACATCGTCTGAGATTACCAATGCATGCATAAGGCACAGAGCTCAGGGTAATATGTCTTAATAATCACCTATTAAAACTGGCTAAGGTCGGAAAGTTTTCTTCGTTTGATAAGGTATTAATAATCCTTATTTAAGCCAAGCGCTACCAGCTAGCAGGGTACTCTGCTACCTGCTAGCATCCTGCGTCGTATCAGCACTCAAAGCCTCACCCCAAGGTCACCTCAGTTGCGGCAGCGGGAGCCAGAACGACGTCACACGGAGTTTTCCCGGTATTCATACTTAGCCGTCGCATTTTCACGCGCTTGAAAATTTTCACTTTTCATTTAATTGCAAAAAATAGATATCGTCATTTAAAAATATAAAAGCGTGAAATACGTACTCCAGGAGTTATTATCTTTCGATTTACGCAATAAAATAATAAAAGGAAACCACCCTATTCAATTATTAGTTTCTATTTTTGCAGAAAGGAACAGATATTTAGTTTGCATAATGCCTGAATATACAATCGTATGAACAATGATGCCTAATACCTAGGTTCCAAGTACCTGTTTCCGGATTTCGAGGGTAAGGCCTGACTCATGCTTTGTTGGGTCCCAAAAAAAAGACCACCATAAAATGGGGAGAGCAAGGTGCCCTATATATACCGCAATAGGGTAGCTTTCTTCATCGAAGTAAACCAAAGGCATTGATTGCGATTTGTTATCCACCGTTAGTGTATTCATAGTATACAAATTGTTTGGCTTTAGAAAACCCAGTTTAGACGAATGTTAATGGTCAATTTTATCCTCATTTGAAAAAAGGCCAGATTGGTGCCCATGCGATGCCACTCCACGTGACGTCACAGGGACCTAGTTTGTATACGAGTAGATAGTAGTTTTACATCGTCTGAGATTACCAATTCATGCATAAGGCACAGAGCTCAGGGAAATATGTCTTAATAATCACCTATTAAAACTGGCTAAGGTCGGAAAGTTTTCTTCGTTTGATAAGGTATTAATAATCCTTATTTAAGCCAAGTTCTACCAGCCAGCAGGGTACTCTGCAACCTGCTAGCATCCTGCGTCGTATCAGCACTCAAAGCCTCGCCCCAAGGTCACCTCACTTGCTGCAGTGGAAACCAGAATGACGCCACATTCCCATCATTCATACATAGCCGTCGCGTTTTCGCGTGATTGAAAATTTTCACTTTTCATTTAATCGGGAAAAATAGATATTGTCATTTAAAAATCTAAAAGCGTGAAATATACACTCCAGGAGTAATAATCTTTTGATTTAGGCAATAAAATAAAAATAGGAAACCACCCTATTCGTTCGTTTGCATAGGAAAATCTCTGGCTGATATTTCTGGCATTTATCTCACTGGTCAAGAAACATACAGCAGTATATTTTTACAGTGTTAGTTGCAAAATGGTTAAATTCGATTATGTTACATTTCATTCTCTGTCACAACATGCCTTAACCCTTTTAGTGCTGCGGGCCAATGTATATCGGCTCTTAAGTAGTACATTATTTAATTTGCTATAACTTATTACATTGATATACGTATTTTATTTCATTAAATGTATAAGTATTCTATCAATATGAACCAGTTAAACCTCAATAATAAAAAAATGCATATGAATATGCAATAAAATAGCTTTGTATTGTTTTTTTTCCTAGTTGCTACATTTTATGAAAAATCATTTCTTGCCAGTACCCCAGGAAGAAGGATAGCACTAAGAGGGTTAGCCCTGTGGTGAAGGTGTTAGAACACTAGCTTCTTTAAAAAAGTTGAAAATTTTAAGGCGCATGTTGGAGCAATCAGACTACTTGGTCACCTAACATTTATTTAACACATTCAATGTGGGCCCGATTTTCATGACAGTCGTCAGAATCGGCCGATAAAATAAGAAAGAAAAATAGGGAGAGGTTTTCACGTCATAACTTCCGTTCAAATACTGCTATTTACAAACAGCGCACACGGGTCGAAAGAAGGAAGCTTGCTGAACGCCATGCACAGGATAGGAAGACTCAAAAGTGGATATATTAGTCATGTACAGAGGTGGAGAAAGGGCTCCCGACCTGCAGAGCACATCAATTGACATGCTCCGTATCTTGGCTTGGACGAGACCAAGTCAATTGACGTGCTCCGTGCTGAATGTGTTAAGTTCTTCATTGCCAGAGGGAAAAAACAAAGTTCCATATTTGTCCATTTTGCATAATACAAGGGTTGTACCAAAAGTAAGGTTCCCATATTTTTTACAAATACAAAACTATGTTTATTTATATTAATTTTCACATTGTTGAAAAGCTTATACTTTTGCCTATTTTTCAATGTAGTCTCCATTTTTTTCGACACACTTTTAAAGACAGTGGTCCAGCTTTTTTATCCCTAAGTTGAAGAAGTCTCCCACCAACCTGTTTAGGAAGTGTGCGACCTCTGCTTGGACTTCATTGTTGCTCTTGAAGCGTTTGCCGCCTAAGAGTTTTGTTTCGTGGATATAATGAAACACCCATGCTTCATCTCCGGTGACGATAGAGACCAACAACTCCTCCACCCCTAAAATTGTTGAAGAAATTTGCGAGCACAGTCAAGGCATTGCTGCATGTGTCCGTCAGTCAGCATACCCAGCAAGCACACATCTTGCAATAACCCAACGTTTCTGTTAAAATTCTTTCACTCGTGCCGTTGGAAGCTTCAGGAATGCGTTCAACAAGTTCACGGACAGTGACCCTCCAATCTTTGAGCAGCTCACTATTGATCTTCTGGACAATCCAAAACCGGCGGTCTTCCACTCCGTTCTTTATTGTGAACTTATTGTGAACCGTGCGACCCTCGGCAAAAGCCCTGCAACATTTGCGGACGAGCTGAAAGGACGTGTACTCTTCACCATAAAGTTCAGTCAGGTGCTGATGAATCTCCAATGGCGGTAACTTCCTTGCAAGGAAAAATCGGAGTACTGCTCGATCCTCACACTTGGCAGGAACGGGGATCATCACTTTCATTGTTGACGGTTGCTAAGCCAATAATGAGCGACACAGTGAATCACCGGCTGGCGGACTCGAGAGTTGGGGAACCACTGCACACGGCAATGTTGTGGGATGTAGCGTAGCACCTTTGCTCAGCATTGTAGCTCATTGGGAACCTTACTTTTGGTACAACTCTCGTATAACTCTCTTGTTTTACCGCTTCTTTTGGCCGTAGGAATGCATTGAAGTTCTATTTACTTGACATTCTCTCTGTCATTCTGAAAGCTATCTGTTCTTAATTGCTCAACCAATCTAGCAAGGAAAGTCCCTCAGGTGGAACCTCCAGATCTCCTTCAAATTTTGCTAGTTGATAGGGATAGGATACCCATGAGATGTTGTTTTTGTTTCAGCCACCAACACACAATACTTTTCGAGATATTAGCAACAGATCGTAAAAGGAAATGCCTAAATTTATGCAACCGGCAGCACAATAAATAGACCGTTATTCTAAATTGCTTGGAGAAAGAGCACTCATAGCGTATTGTTTTGCTATTGGTTGCATAAATTTAGGTGTTTTCCTGTTACATTCCATCGCTAATATCTTAAGGCCTGTTTGCACGGTACATTAACCAGTATGAGTTAATGTTTAAATGTTTGAACGTGAGAATGAACACGAAAATGTACCACGTAACCACTCAACTTGTGCGAATACATGAACTGAAAATAGAACCTGTTCTAATTTGGTTCATGCATTAGTACATGTTCCAGTCCACAAAAATCATTCATGCAAACAGACATTAACTTGCACGTGTTAATGTATCGTGTAAACAGGCGTTTAGATAAGATAGTGTGATTTATATCGGGTATGGCGAAAGAGAATGGACCTTGTTGGAGGATTAAGGGACATGCTCTGTGACAACCCTGAGTGACTTAGCCTGGTAATAAATTTTTTGAAGGTAACTGGCCTTCTACACAAAGTTTAGATAAAAATTTTCTTTGCAAAAATTTTATATTTTATGTTTACATTTTGAGAACACCTTGAATATGCAATTTTCTCAAATTTATGGGGTGATTAAAAATATTTAAAAAAATTTTTTGCATAAGATATGGTGTGGTGCAAAATGACCTCAGATGTCGACGCACTCTTTAAACAAGATTACTACTACTACTAATATCTTGAAATGTATTGTGCGTTGGCAGCTGAAACAACAGCAACACTTTGTAGGTATCCTATTCCTATCACCTAGCAAAATTAGATTAGATAAAAATTGAATTAGATCTGTAGGTGACACTTGAGGGACCTTCCTTGTAAGCCCAGCTCATAGTATCCTAGTCTGTTACAGCTCCCAACCTAATTCCTGTATTCGTACCTCCTGTTATACGTATTTGTTTAATCATTCAAACCTGCCAGAAATGTTTCTATTATAGTAATTTGTTTTGTTGCAGATACTGTTGTCATCCCTTTTCAGTCAATCCACAAGCCACCCGTGAAATTTAAGTCACCACAGAGAAAGCTATTCATCCCAAACAAGGAAATAGAAGTGAAAATAATCAACTTTGAGAGAAACGTCACTATCCACCTCCTCAATCCTAATCTGTGAGTAACAGTGATACACACTATGCTTATTTTGTCCACAGGACTTATATTGAATGATTATTATGTATGGGACATCAAGGACCTATTTACATAAACTGTTTTAAACTAGTTTTCTTTGATATTACACTATTACTTATACCACAGCTTTTTTACATTACGCGACCCGGGTTTCGATGAATTATCATCATCTGCAGGCATAAATTATGATCTATTTAGCTTATTATTGTCACCTAATTACCTAACGGTAGAATAGATGTATTTTAAAACGGACGCCAGAATAGGGGAAAAGGATGGGTAAAAACATTCATTTTTTTGAGTGCTGTCCTGACTTTCAATAATTTTTAAAATTTCCAACAGCTCTTTAGATTCCAATTCACCGTGGCCTTTGCATAATTTTAAAATATTCATTTTAAAATCGCTCCTATGGCAGTTGCATATTAAGTGTTCAGTAAAATTACTTTTATCATCATTGTTATTTTTGTAAGCACTTAAATGTTCTTTCTTCCTGACTTTGAAGCTTCTTCCATGAAATGTTTTAAACAAGTTTTCTTGGATATTAAACTTTGCTCTTCAAGTGTAAGTTTTTAGAATTTTTTGTACTTCCAGAATCAAAATTGTTGTTAAAATCATTAATGCTTCCATTTTTGATTGAAATGCTTCATTGTTGAATGGCCATTATAATTAGGCCTTTTCTGTAAGCTCGCTAGCTTGAAAACATCATCTGAGTAAGCTTCAAGGAATGTAGGGACTTGGGAAAATCAAATAAATATGTACATTAAATCAAAGTAAAATTATGAGAAAAATAAATTTTTGACGACTCATTGGTTATTTTCTACATATTTATACTTGAAATTATTTTTCAGGTACACAATTGAATTTCAACATGGAGGTTTTAAATGGACTGTCAGTCGCCGCTACAAGCACTTTGAGAGCCTTCATCGCCAGCTGCGACTTTTTCGTGCCAGCCTTACTGTTCCATTCCCCACAAAAAACCACCGAGAGCGACGCACTAGCTTCCGTATGGAGATGAATGATGTGGGAGGTGAGGGGAAAAAAGGTGCAAGCCGTGGTGCCCTACCACGGTTTCCCAGTAAGCCAGATGCCCTCCTTCCATATGACCAAATTGAGCACCGTATCGAGCAGCTTGAGGAGTACCTGCGCAATCTGTTGAGGATTAACTTCTATCGAAACCATTATGAAACTGTGAGTTTATGGCAACATGAATCATCATAATTTCTTTATTTGCATGCATGCATGGCAGATTCTTGTTGTTGGGGCCTCTGAATATTAAGAGCAGCTTCTTAATTAGCGTTATTATTCAAGACAGAATCAAATTGAATATCTTCATGCATTTTCTCTGGAAAAATTGGGAAGAAACAAATTTAAAATTGTTATGGATTAAGGCTGCTACCTGCATGCATCACCCATGTAACACCCATCTCTAAGACTTTTTTTTAATTCTAGAAACTTATTTTACATACCTTTAATATTTCATTGATATCCTTAACATGGTTTATATTCTTTCATTGGATTCTCACTTTGGTATATTCTCTCTCCAAAGTTGCCCAATACAAACTTTGTCACCCTCTTTTGAATTCCAGTGTACATTTTTGCTCACTGCAGCATAGTATGCCCAGGAGGTTTTGCTCCAAAGAGCTTGGATCTTGATAGTAAATTTTTATTTTTGTTTAAAGAATTTTTTCCAGTGGATGAAGATTTTTTCAAGAAACAGAACACAAAATTAAATGAAAGAATATTGTGAATAGTGGATATTGTACAAAAGATTTTTTGCCATGATTTGAAATAAATTTCAATCTAGATTTTCTCTAAAGGCCTGGTAACATGATACATTAACACGTGCGGCTTATTGTCTGAATGTATGAACATGAAAATGAACGCCATAATGCACTGTGTAACCATGCAATTTGTGTGAATGCATGCACAGAAAATAGAACCTGTTCTTATTTGGTTCATGCATTCGTACATGTTCTGTTCCAGTCCACCAAAATCATCCACGCAAACGTACATTGGTCACGTTCAGCAGACTCAACAGTTGCGGAACCGGTGAGACAATTTCTGCTGAACGCCCTCTGGTAGGTCACCGGTGTTACTGATCAGACGCCATTTTTTCCACCGGAGAAAATCACCGATCACTGGTTGGAACATGTTAAGAATCAATATGGCTGCGCCCAGTACTAGCACGTCTTCTGGTGCTATAGTTGCAAAAAGATATGCGTACGGAGGAATGACATATGAAATTCAGGATACTGAAGAAAAACAAGTAAAACTGGCTTCAGGTTTGTCATCGACTAAGTAAGCTATCGTCCTGAAAACGAGGGACTATCCTTTTGTAATAGTTTTCATTCCGCGGCCTATTTCTTCTGAGGCTTACGGCTAGGGATTTCTTTTAAAGAATCTCGTCTCGCGTTGAATTAAACCGAACAAATAGTTCACAGTATCATCGTCTCCTGCAATTAAAATTGCCAGCGCTTATTCGCATTTTGAATGTTTCTGCTATTTGGTCACGTGACTAATCACTGCTCAGCAACCGTTCAGCAGATCGCAACAACCGGTCGCTCACTGGTGAGGGATCTCTTGATCCCGGTGAGTATCTGCTGAACGCGACCATTAGCTTGTACGTGTTAATGTACTGTGATACCAGGTCTTAATATGATTAGTTAGTGACTATTCTTGTCAATTTATTTTGTTTTAATGTGTAGTTATTTGTTAATGTCATCCTATTTATCATTCAATTATCCATGTTTACGAAGTTACCTTAATTTACTCTCATCATCATAAATTATGTATCATAATTTTTATTTGACTCAGCTCGCCTCTAAACTTTGAAGTTTCACCATTTTATTCTTAGGATGAACAGCAGACTTCTCTACTCTCCCTCCATTCTTTACACTTCCTCATCGCTTACTGAATTATCTTTTATATTTTAGTGAATTTGAGTGGTGTGAATGTGAGTAGGGTGACCAGATGCTAAGAGATGAGAAAGAGTAGAGCAGCTTATGAAAAAAAAGAGGACAAGGGGGAAAAAGTGGGACACTTGAAACATAACGACAATTTCATAATTAAGAATAATAAAAATTTATTAGCACTATCCTTTAACATATTTTTCTGCAGATCTAATTTTTTCGAGCATTATTCGAATTTTTAACTGAAAACTATAAAATTCCCTAAAATAATGTTTGAAATAATAACCGGCTATAATGAGTCCCTTTACTGAGGCAGTATAATTTTTTCTCTCATCAGTCCACTGAGATGAAATAAGAGAAAGTGCCCTTTCTGCATTTGCATTGTGACTTGAAGAAATATTTGGAAATTTTGAGAAGTTCTGAATGGCTATCAACAGATTTACTATGCATGTATATATTGGGACCTGTTGGTATGAGTGCCCCCGAAACGCATGTGCTGTGTGTATCTTAATGTTTGTGTGAGTATGGCAATCTTTAATTCCATTTCTTCTTCTGTGTGCGTTCAATTCTTCCTTGGTGGCTGGACCTATGCCCAGAGCCATCTTTTGGCTAACACATTGGGCTACATCTGGGGGGAATTGGTTACTTAAACCCCCCTGCCGAAAACACCAGAGGTAATAGTAGCCTGGATAGCTTGGTGGTCTGAGCATCTGCCCGGAAAGCAGAAGGTCCGTGGATCGATTTCCGGCCTGCAGCCTCTTGTACTTCCAGGAATGTAATATATCTGATTTAATGTAAATACTGCCCCTCTTTCTATTTTGGTAAATCCTCAACTCCCCTCAACCTAAGAATCAACAACCGCAGGGCATCATGCACTTATCGCCACTTTGCATCCCTCCATGTGGCAAAACATGCAGCCACTCATCAGCGTCCTTTTAATGATTGTTGCAATGTTTCATTTTCGGCCTCCCTTGCTTCTTGCAATCCTACTTCCCAATCTGCTTCGCTTCCTGTCACTACCCACACCTTTTCCCACAATTTAGATTTTGATGATTGTTTCCACATAGGAATACTTGCCTCCCTCCCACCCTCCGCCTCACCACTAGAATTAAAAACTTTGGCACAATCATGCATATGGCTACACCAAGCTTTCAACCCGCCTGGTCTTAACAGGGCCCACTAATCTTTATGGCCCTCTCCTCTTTCCTATGCCCCATTCCCCACCCACTCCCTACCACCTTCTTATCCTAATCTCCTCATCCTCTGTCCTCCTCCTCAGTCCCTACTTGTCTCCTTCCAGATGAAGACGGAAACGGTCGAAAATTCGAATCCTTACGTGTGAGTGTCCTTTTATTTGTGTTTAAGTTTTTTTGTGGCCTCTCTTGGCATTTTTTATATTTATATAATCTGTGGTGTCCTTTAAATTTAAATCGAAAAAACTTCATTTGTTGAAGAAATATTTTGTCAATTCATGATTTTTCAATATTTTGTTTTCCTTTGATGAAGGAAAATAATTTTGTTTTTATATTTCTGAGGGGGGTTTTGGCCTGGTTACGCCACTGCCAGAAAGGAGGACATGTTGCGATTATTAAAAAATCTGCCTGGACTCTGGACGAACATCTAAAAGGGAAGACATGTCCAGATTAATCCGGATGTCTGGTCATCATAAATGTTACTGGTAATTTTGATGGTGACCACCTGGGAAAACCTTCATGTTCTTCTCCCTTTACTCTCAGTTGAGCTTCATGGAAGTGAGCCACCTATCATTCGTGCATGGACTAGGCTCGAAAGGGCGAGAAGGGATGGTGCAGAAGAGAACTGGCAGCACACAACCCGGCAGGGCTGGATGTAACTTCTGTGGCCTCCTGAACCAGGATATATGCGTAAAGTGAGGATATATTTATTTATTTATTTATTATGTTTAATGTTCGCCCAACATGTACATAATTATAGGGCGAACAATACATGATTATAACTACAAAAAATAGAAAATAAATTGGTATATATATGCAGTGTGTAAATATTGGAAAATATATGCACATCTCTTGGTAGATTTCCTCTTCTCTGTGTAGCCATCCTCATAGCTTTCCTCTCTGCCACTCGAACACACATGCTCGTCAAAAAAACATTCCCCGCTGGAAAAATTCCAGTGGAAGAAAATTTTGTGAAGAGCATGAGCAATTAACTGCCTTTCATAACATTAGCAATGAACTACCATATGGAAAGAAACACTTGCAATTTTCCATGATTATAAACTTTAATTCCGACTTAGGATTCAATGTTGATAAATCATCAAGTTACAAGGTGATGTAGTTACATCAAAACCTAGGTCGGAATAAAAGTTAATAATCGTGTAAAATTAAGTGTGTTTCTTTCGAAATGGATAAATTCCACTCCATCACGCTTAGTTTCTTCTGATTTTATATAATTTACTACCAGTCCATTTCCTCCTCTAGGATTTTTAAAATCTCATTAGAAGTGTGCATAATGAAAGATACATCGTATGAAGATTTTTGCCTGTGAAATTAGATCATTCAATGATTATCCTCAGGTAGATGATCTAACATTCACTTGTCATTTTTAATTAGAAAGCATATGGCAATCATTCATCCTCCCGCCTACTCCTTCTATTTGGACTGCAAATGTTGCTGATAAGGTAAAGCATATAGCTCTACTGTTAGCCAGTGGGCATCGAAAACTCAGATTTGTCAAGCATATATTTAAAATTTGCATAATTTAAAAGCGTTGTGCTATTAAAATGCGTTATATATGTATATATTTCTTTACTTGTAAAATTATGTGTCAAATATTTAGCCTTTAGCCATAGTTAGTGTGAAAGCGGAAATGATAGCATGGATGATGTTAGGAATACACAACTTCAACCTCAGCTTTCAACCCGGTGTTCAACATCTAGATGTGAACTGGTGTTGTTAAAAATATGACAAGGCTTACTCGGAAATATTAGAAATGCTTTTGAAGAGGGATTGCATAAAAAATATTCTTTATTAACAGACACAATATTTTAATTTTTTGAGACTTGTTAGTAACGATTGAGCTATTTTTGGCATATTCTTCCAGAAAATTTAATGATTGTAATGCTTTGGAACTAATATGTATTTTCATTATGTATTTTTTCAAGTCCCCAATCCCTTCAATAATTAATCACTTAACATAAAAATTATCTCTTTCTAACATTCCTATTTTCAGCATGCCCACCAATCCTACATCAATAGTTTTTGCTGAGAACAAGATTTTTGTACAGCTTATTCTTTGCATGAGTACAGAGGTAAATGATTTCTTAAAAAAATTCATGATTTTCTTATCTTTGATTTAATAGTTACTAGAAATTATTAGTGAATACTTTCTATTTGTACCTCAAAAAGTTTATTTTTCATCCTCTAAGCACCGCATTTTTACTTATATGGTAAAAATTAATTTCATTGGCCTTCAATATGAATTAGATATGCAGATAAATAGTTATCTTAAGTTGCTTGTTTCAACTGTTTTTTATATGACTAACCAACATTTGCATTAACACAAAGTATTCTTATTTTGGAATACATTTGGAGCTTTTAGATTTTAAGAATTAATTATGAGTTGAATCTTTAAAGATTAAGAATTAATTAATTCTCTTGTTTCTTTGGGAATGTATCCCAGCTCTACTAGATTTTACAAGGCATATTAGTGTGTATGTATATCCTCTTGTATAAATGCTTGAATGAGGGAAATTGCTCCATGTGAAATGGCTAATAGCAATGGGCATAGTTGAGCAAATTAATGAATGCCAAAATATGGACTGGGTAAACAGGCAATTGAGTGTGCTCTAATTCCATTATGAAAAGTGTTAATGTTTAGGTTAAATCATTTTTACTCACATGTGTACTGTGTAAATTGGACTTGGAAAGAGTGCATTAAGCTACTGTTAACTTCGATTTCTACCTCTCTTTCATTGTATGAATATTTTTTAAGTTTTACAGTTTATGTTAGGACTAAAACTAATGAAAAATATGATACTCATTTTTATAGAAAATCCTTTCTGACTGGGAAATGTTGCACGAAGGTTCCACTCCAATGCAATTTTCATTCCAAAATTTAGATGGTGTTATAGTAGTTTCTCTTTTTTGTTAATAATTTCAAGAGGAGATGGTTACTCCTTTGTGGAATTTATATTTTCATTAGTTTTTATTTACGTGCTTTAAAAAGCCTGCAACTATCATTTATTTAATTTATACCTATGTTAATGTTCACTTTATCAATGATCAAATTTATATTTTATTAGTGAGTACATTAGGGTGGTCCTTATTTTTCGAATTTCTTTTGGGACGCACCCTCATTTTATGCCAATTGGTGCAAAAACATATCCTGTAAAATATTATTGCAATTGGATAATGGGAAAACGTGCCGCATTGCATTCAAAGTTGAGAAATTTTGGTATTTTCGGCTGTTTTTCGGATATGAATGGCGATAAGAAGGCGCTGGTATTTTCAACTGATTTTCTATTGTAACTCAACATACGATGGACATTTGGCATGCTGCTCCTAAAACATTTTCCAACTGTGAGCAGTGGTTCCCGTGATACGGCCCCAAGTATTCTACTACAATACTACTGCGACCAACATTGGGAGACTGAGTTGCGCATGCGCTTTATTAGAGCAGCTTCTAAAAAAGGATAATTTGCTGGATAAAGGATAACGCGTCTTTGACACGAAGATCGGGAAGTCGTCGGACACTAATGTTCCTTTGTTTTAAATATTTCAAAGCCTATGGAGAATAAATCCTTAAGTCCAAATAAAAGCCCGTTTTGGCCATAAGCAGCGATAAATATAGCATTAAAGGTTATATTGGCGAATATTAAAGTTTATCTAAAGAATTTATGGTTTTACGATGTGTGAGAATGATCAACAAATGTTGAGCATATGCTACCCACGTGCCACCAAAAATGTCTGCCTAGGGTGGGGCACGCTCACTCTTGGGGCCGTATCTCGGGAACCACAGCTCACAGTTGGGAAATATTTTAGGAGCAGCATGCCAAATTTCCATCGTATGTTTAGTTGCAATAGAAAATCAGTTTAAAAATACCAGCACCTTCTTATTGCCATTCATATCCGAAAAACAGCCGAAAATACCAAAATTTCTCAACTTTGAGTGTGATGCGGCACATATTCCCGTTATACAACTGTAATAATATTTTACATGATATGTTTTTACACCAATTGGCATAAAATGAGGGGGTGTCCCAAAAGAAATTCGAAAAATAAAAAAATAAGGACCACCCTAGTGTACATATTTATTTTTCATGAACTCCCAATGAATCCTGTAGCAAAATTAATTGTGTTGTGAGGTTATATGTAATATTGTTTTGTGTTTAAGGTGTCATCACTTCACAAACCATACCTGTGGGGGATGGAGGCAGCGGTGGATGTTTGTTAAGGATACATGTGTGGGATATATTCGACCAACAGATGGTGTTGTTAAGTGCGTAATGCTCCTTGACTCAGGATTTGAAGTCTCTACTGGCATATATGCTGCTGGAATGCCTACTGCTCTGCAGATAACTAATCTTTCAAGGTAAATGAGTTTTTTTCTCTATTAACATAATGCCCAGGAAAGACTAACTATTTTCTATTTCTCCATTCTGCCCTAATGTGTTGAGCTTTTGGGCACGATTTCTCATCTGCCATGCATGCTCTTCACACACAGATTCATGGATCCATTTTTATATTGAAATCCTATGATAATTTATACTAGACAGGGAGATATCCAGGATCAAAACTATTAGAAATTTGGAAATTACCAAAAATGTATGCTCCTTGAGGCGTATACTGTTATGTACTGTGTGTTTACGTTGTGTTCTACCTTATTTATATCCAATCAAAGTCCTATCATGGTACTTGGTTGAAAGGGTTCATAGTATGAGGGACCTTATTCAAAACAAGACCATGGTTAATCAATAAACCTTATTGTATGTTGTATGTATTAGACATTAAAATATTGGGCTGTGGTCTTTTTTTTGTTCTCAAATTTAAATTTTTGACTGCTCGTGGTATTTTTCTCATTTTCCCAGCCAGAAATATTAGTGTGAACTGACCTTTTTTGCTCATGCTTTTGAAATGCAATAAATTATTATGCATGTTACTCCTCATTCAGAGCTTGGAAGTGAGATTTTTATACTTGTAAGTCTCGTACATGATTGCAGTTCTTCTTTTAATATGTTGCCCTTAAATATTTTCTCATATTCACTCAATTATACTGTGTGTTAAATGTTCGTTTTTTTCCCAGGAACTTGATAATAAGGGACTGGACCAAACGAAAGATAAAAGAGTGGGCATCATACCTTAAGGAAGTGGCAAGCAGTCCAAGTAAGTGATATTAATCCACAAGTTACCAATATCATTACAATGTAGCTTGCTCCAGGGTATGGCAGTCATTAGATTGGAGTTGATCTATCACTAGAGGTCCGTGAAAGTGGTTTTACTTTTTGCTAAAATTCGTTTTAAAATCATGTGATTTCGGTGTTATAGAAAATCTTGGCGGTGTTATTATGTATAATGCTACAATTTCCCACATTTATAGGCATTTTATTATTTTATGGTTCACATTTCATGAATACTTATACTTATATTAAGCATTTTACATAACAGTTAACACAATTTCGATTGTTCAAAATTTCTGATAAAACTAAATGAAAGAAATGGTTCTACTTATATTCGTTCAAGGTATGTGGATGGTTCAAGTATTTAGTCTTGGTGAATACGATCGGCAAACGGCATATTCCCACTACCTCGTATGTGTTTACTTATGTGTGTGTATAAGAGCCATTCCAGAATTTTTGGATTGTCAAGTTTCTCAACACTAAATAAAGCCTTTTAAAATTTCTATAGTAGCAGCAACAAGCTCCTCCTTTGTTTTCTTTGACTAAGTGACTGTGTGTTCAAATGATAGCTGTCATTTAGCGGGTCCTCTTTCTTTCGCCGGTTTATGTGTATTCCTACTGATGTGCTTTAACAAAACATCTAGAATGAGAAGCTTTCTCACTTGAAAAAATAGATATCAGATTTGGCCAATGTTAAAATGATTTTTTTTTTTGCATTGTAGCTCATTGGAGAGCCGAATATCTGATGATCCGTCTGCTAATAAGGAGAACCCCCTCTCCTCCTATCCTTTCTGTTCCTTCCTTCCCTTCCTCTCCTGCTAGCGCTTCGTGCTTTCAAATAACCACACGTGTCTATGGATGTCTTTAAACGAATCAAATCGCGCAGTTGACGGCATGGTGGCGTTGACGGCCGCCGTGATCACCACGGCGCCCATTTCAATCCGGCCCGGCGGTGCGCCGTCTACGGCGTGATATACAAGCAGTGCTACATTGAGGCCGCTTTCAGACGAAACGACTTTTCGCCGGTCGCCGTTCACGTCATGACGCCGTGAAATTCAGGCTGCTTTCAGACGAGACGGCTCTCTGCTACGCTGTGGGCCATGCAGTGAACAGCGGCCCGGTCCCAGCCAGCGGCCGTGTTTAAGTCAACGAAATTGTTACATTAGACCCACACTCAAGGTTTTCCTGCAACAAGTTATCCAATAACGCTGTCTAATGCGTTGCGGTGAGTCACCGGAATTACTGCTCGGCATTGACGCGTCCCGGGTGCGTGAGCTTGTATTTCCGCTCTTCCGCGGCCGCGTTAAATTTCTTCCGCTCATTTTTAATTCATAATATCTAATTCTTCAGGTGAGAAAGCGCCTCATTCTAAATATTTCAGGATTGATACATGGGAATCGAAGAGAGAGGCTGTGATAAATTTAACGGTAAATACTGGCGCAGAAGTCACTACAGTGAGCGATATTACGCGGGTGCGTTATGCGCGAGACTAAACGAGCCAATTGACCTTGGAATCGTAATGAGATAAAGCAAATGAACGTTGGCAGCGTTAAACAATGAAGGCTTAGGCTTTAATAGGTTGTGACTCATTAGATGTGATTTTTTTCGCTAATCCACCTAAAATCGCACAAAACGCGAAATTTCGTTTTTATTCACCGATTTCGCGTTATTTTGCGATATCGTGTCTCGCAAAATTCACGGATCTCTATCTATCACTTATCGTTCATTTGAACGAGTCCATGAGGTAACCTGACTTTAGGTTTAGAAGAAATAACTCCTGATTGAATGTTTGGGTTGCGTACAGAAATCAACACCTCTGGTATTTATGAGCCAAAATTTAATAGAACTGCTGTTGTTACTTATGTACCACTGCTTATACATTATATTATTGTCATATATCTTCAGAGTACAACACAACAAGCTAAATTGATAGTAATGGGGGTCACCCATTTTACCGGTTAAGGTTGAAATTACAACTCCGAATACCTGTGTATAGTGTTTATTTAGCAAGTCACTTCATATCGAACCACCTGATGTAAAAATTTTCATCATCGTTTATCTTTCTGATTGAGTTTTGAGACTGAAGAACTTAACTAATTTGCAATGTGGCTTGTGGGTGCCGAGTCTTAAAAGGGATCTGTATAATTTAACCCAGAACAGCTTCAAGCATGGAGAATACTATAAAGTTTTACTCTGGACTATGTGGCACTGTCTGGGGTCAGTGTTGCTGAACCAAGCAGCAGGCAGTCTACCATTGTGCCTAGTGAGAGCTTGTTGAACTTGGGGGCCAGGCTGTCCTGCATAAATTGGAATTGGGGCTAGAGCTCTTTACGCACTCATAGTTTTTGTTGAGGTATTGTTTGTCCGGAGTATAGTTAGTTCAACGGAGAATTCTGTAGTAGAGGACACAGAGCGTAGTCCTTTAAGAGGTGTAATTGACTCGTTATTCTGGAATAAAGGTATCCTATGCAATTGGCCAGGTGTGTGAAGACCATTGCCAGTAAACATGTCATCCCAAAATATGTATTCCCAAAAATAGGAGCATTAACCTGAACCATCCTTCAATATTTTTGGTATAAAGGTTTTTTTAAAAGGGAAAGATAAAAGATGATCATGTTGACTCTCAATTACATTGTTTAATGTATCTTATTTGTGTGTGTAATCTGTTACAGTTGGAAGAGAATTTGTCCAGAAGAATCGTTATGATTCGTATGCTCCTGTTCGAAGTAGTAGCTTGGGTGCATGGTATGTGGATGGGTCATCATACATGGAGGCAGTAGCTAATGCACTGGATGCAGCTCGAGAGGAGATATTTATTGCAGATTGGTGGCTATCACCCGAAATCTTTTTGAAACGTCGTGCTAGAGATCGCCACTGGCAACTTCATAACATCCTCAAGAGGAAAGCGGTAGGTTCCTGACTTCTTTGAAATTGCCTCGTGTGGGGAGTTTATCAATTTTATTGAAACAGTCAAGTGTCCATATCGTCATTACACATATATTGATTGCAACTGTTTCCTTAACACTTACGTAACAATTAAATGTAATACATATGTATGTATTTTGATTAAAAGCTATCACTTTTGTCTCTCCCCTGGTTTTAGGATGGAGGCATTCACTCTTTTATTTTTGCTTTAAAATATTCTCGCTATGACTGGGGAGGCAGGGATGATGACTGTAATTTAGTGGCGTATAGCATGTATTTGCTTTGAATTTTCCCATTATAGGAAGAAGGCGTTAAGATATTTGTTATGCTGTACAAAGAGGTGGAGCTTGCTCTTGGAATTAACAGTTACTACAGTAAACAGAGGCTAGTGAGCCTACATCCTGAAAATATTAAAGTGCTCCGACATCCAGATCATGCTAAAGCTGGTGTCTTCTTGTGGGCTCACCATGAAAAGATTGTGGTAGTTGATCAAAGCATCGCCTTTCTTGGAGGAATTGATCTCTGTTATGGCCGTTGGGATGACCCAGTACACAGGTAAGAACCTGAATTAAAGTTCCATGAGAAGAATCTCCATTTATGTATGTACTTACGTAATGCATCCTGCCAGTGGTACCTGCATATGCTAACACTGATAGCATGTGGTATTTAGATTTCATGCATCACTTTGGAGAAGCTTATGGTATTTCTTATATATCCACAAATATAAATAGGATATTTCTTATTTTAGTCCCTCCATTTTTGCCCACCATCTCTGTGAGGAACATTATGGGGGAGACTATATTCACTATAGAAACTAAAAAAATGCAAATTAACTCTAAACTTGGTACCTGATGATACCTTTAGGTGATAATTGCATCTGTGTGTATTACAATTTACTAATGTTTAAGAAAGAATATGAAGTGCCATTCAGTATGGATACCAAGTTTCTGTTTCTTTTTAACTCATTGCATGTGAAAGAGAGGACAGTAAATGTTGGGTATTATGTACTGTGCTCTGTATCTGTGTCACTCAGAGATAGGGTGGAGGCGATACAAGTGCTTTGCCACTTTCAGAAGGTGCCAGATGGTCCTTAGCCAGTGGCGGCTGGTGGTAATTTATTTAGGGTGTGCATTAGAGCAGATATAGGATGATTTAATTATATTATGTTAATACTAATCCATGAGCATCATATTTCGTCGTAATAGAATACATTGCAAGCAAAACATATCACTGGAATATTCTACTCTTAAAATTGCATGAACAGAAATAATATTAGCATGCATGAAAATAATTATTTTAAACACACCTTTACCAGTGGCGCCGACTCCATGGGGCTTGAGGGGGCCCGAGCTCCCTCAATAATTCGTAATGGGTGTGAGGAAAAAAGTGTCAGGCTTGTCGATTTTCCCCGGAGTGTCCAGATATTGAGATTAGAGTTCTCAGTGTTCTAATGTTGATCATATGACTCTTCTAAATTGCTTAAAAAACTTAAAACTCACTACTTATAAAATTTCCCTGGGAAAGATCCCCGGTTTGGGCCTCCCCAATATTTTTTGTAAGTCGGCGTCCCTGACCTTTGCAAGTGACGGTAGGTGAAATTCATTCTCCTTTCCTTACACCCTATGAGGAAGTAATGTAGAAAACGGCCATACAGATGACTCTGTAGGCGGACTAGGATCCTGGGCGCAGGTAGTGTAGGTGGCGGCTACACCACTACACTACCTGCGAGTCACTCATCAAAAATATGCGCGTGCGCACTCGCATCGTTTTCAATCTGCTCCCATCACCCATTTGAACTGTACATAACCCCCCGCTCACTTCGTCCCGCCAGAGCACCCATAAGCGATCGCATAGACCGAAAATGCGCCCAGCGCGATGCCATGGAATCGACACTTGTAGAGCGGTGAATTCCAAGAGGAGACAGCTGTAGCGTTCAGAGCTTCATGTTTCTTGCATATGCAGACAGGATTATTATCCTTCTCGTTGCAAAGGAATAGTTTTCTTTTATAATTCATTCATCTTTGGGTGTGCACTTGCTAATATGCGTATACGCACGCGCCGCCACTGTCCTTAGCAAATGTTCTAATCATTTATAGAGGGTATGGCCAGATCCTAACTTTGCTGCGACTGACTTTACTTGAATGCGTAATCTTGAATTACGCATTCAAGATTGGAATGAACTGTCATTGAAATTCATGGAGGAAAAGAGTATCAACATTTAAAAAAAAATGGTCATAAAGCATGACTGAAAGTCCATGGTCAAGTGGTAACACTCATTAGAATTAATTCATGCTATGTACTTAAATTATAAACTATTGACTGTAGGAATTACCTTGAGAGGCAACTGCTGATTAATGGATTATTATTGTAAACCGGAATGATTGTTTGAAATTGTGTGGTTTTTAAACCCTTACGATATGATATAGCATTCAGAGATGTTTTACTGAGCTGGAATTATAAATCAGTTTATGGCTCTATAAAAACTTAATTTCTCAAATTTCAAACTACTGGTAAATGATTGATCGTCAATGTTGGATAATTCAGCACTTGTATTGGAATCATGTTCTTATGTATTTGTATACTTATGAGTTACCTCCAATTCTTGTACACTTATTGATTATTTCATTTCTGATGTTTCTCCTTCATCTGTTTCCTGCAAAACTGTATGTGCAGGGTTTTCCGACCACTTCAGCCTTCAAGTGAGTTTATTATATGAATCTGTCCTGTGTGTTAAACCCATGCCAATGTATGTTTCCAGGCAATATCTATATTGACGATATCAATGAGTTCGCCCACTGCCTCTCTCTTGAAGCTTGGTATGACGTTTATCGTAGTGAAGACATTGATACGAAATTTAAAGCATTTATGAACACCTTCATGACGTATTTGAAGCTTGTTTTCCCCTCAAAAGGGTCAAGACTAGAAATATACATGATAGTTTTAAACTTGACTCTCCAAAACTTCGGATGATGTCTGAGAACCTCCGTTGTCTTCACTACCTGAGCAAATTCTTTTATGCATCCCTTTGTAGTTATTATAATAATGCCATCAAGGATTTTAAGAGCTGTGTTGCCTTGGAGAAAAAGGCAGCAATCGACAAATACTTAGGGAACTCATGCAACATTGTTAGGGATACATGGAAAGTTACTCATCAATTACCTAAATATTCTATTGGTACCTCAAATTCCAACATTAACTTCAGTGATAACACTGTGGAAAATCCTCAAAACAATGCTGATTTCTTCAATTCACATTTTTTCTATACTATATCTTCCACAAACATGTCCCCTATCCATCCTCAATGTAGGACCTCTCCCAATTCTTTCTTTTTAACACCCACTGTCCCCTCTGAAGTAGTGAATATTATTAAATCCGAGTTCAGCATTCTTTCGGGCTGCATCCGCGTCCGTTGTCGAAGAACCACAACAGTTTCGCCAGCTCTCCTGCCAGCGTCCTCAGGTGAAGGAGAGCTGGCGAAACTGTTGTGGTTCTTCGACAATGGACGCGGATGCAGCCCGAAAGAATGCTGAACTCAAGTAATCACCACGGAAGCCTGCGTACGAACATTATTAAATCCCTTCGCAACTCCTCTTCAAGAGGTCCAGATGGTATTCCCTTATCTGTCATTAATGCCTCCTTACAAGTGATAGCATTGCCCTAGCTAATATTATAAATCCACCCTTCACTTCTGGAGTCTTTCCTTCTGCACTACAGCAAGCCAAAGTTACACCTATCCCAAAAAAGGGTCCCTCCCAAGAAGCATGTAACTATAGGCCCATCGCTGTTCTGTCAGTATTTTCTAAAGTTTTAGAGAAATTATTTCATCGGCGCCTAAGTTGCTACCTAGACTCCTTCAACCTAATTACTGACTCCCAACATGGATTCCGAGTTAGTAGATCAACTAATACTGCAATGTTCCAGTATTTGAACTTGTTAATACAGGCCTTGAACCTAAAATAGCATGTCCTAGGATTCTCTTATGATCTCAGAAATGCTTTTTATAATGTTGATCATAAAATTTAAAAATGCAAGCTTGAAAGTCTGGGCATTACTGGTGTCTCTCTGCACTAGGTTACCTCCTATCCTGAAAATAGAACTCAAGGAGTGTGTTATGCACATCACTCCACAGCTGGGATAGTGCAAACCATCTCATGCTCACTGAAAGTAATAGCAGGTGTTCCCCCAGGGGCCAATACTTGGCCCACTTTTGTTTCTTATTTTTATTAATGATCTTCCTCAGTAGTTCACCTGCAGTCACACAGTTATGTATGCAGATGATACAACTAATCTGTTGACTGCTAGCTATACTTCAGATCTAACAGAATATGCCAAAACTACAACTCAGGAGATGTTGGAATGGTGTCACCTGAACAATATCGCTTTAAATGAAGCCAAAACTTGTTGTATCCGCTTCCATATTAAGAACCCTCACCTAGCTGAAGATTTACCCTATGATCATCTGTTTACCTTTTCGGCATCAATTAAATGCCTTGGCATTCACCTCTCAGATACACTTGACTGGTCGTCTCATGTTTCTGAAGTGAACAAAAAACTTTCTGTGGGTCTTTTTATGATAAGGAAGCTTGCCCTCCCCTGTTGTATCCACAAATACACTCAAAGCTCTGTACTATGCCAAAGCGCACTCTCATTTATCTTACGGCATTTTGTTTTGGGGAAATACCTCTCTTTTATTGAGAACGTTGTCTCTCCAGAAGAAAGCTGTTAAAGCCATCTATAGAGTCCCCATCCGCACCCCAGGCAGACTACTTTTTTAGGTTCCTTCATCTTAACTCTCCCCTCAATCTATATCCTTACCTGTGCAATGTTTGTTTGGAACAATCCTCATCTTTTCTCTGTCAACGCCAACCTACACAATCACAACACACGCTCCAGAAACAACATACACAACCTCCAATACTCCTACAGTCTTTGTTTAAAAGGTCCATACCACTCCATTGCTACTGTGTACAACAAGGTTCCTATCACTATCCGTTCCATTTCCTCACCAATTAAATTCAAAGCCAAACTGAAACATGTTAATTGAAAATAGCTACTACAATCTAAATGAGTTTTTAACTGGTGTTGTATATTAACCTATGACCTCAATCCCACTGAGTGTAGCTGTGTGTTTGTATAGCTCGTGGGTATTATATTTTATTATCTGTTTGTAAATTATCCTGCATTAGCTTGACGAAACTCATTGTTATATTATCCAAATGAAGCTAATAAATATTATTTCTACGTATTTAGTTTAATGCAACCTTGTAGGACTTTGCAATAGTGACTTTGAAAAATAACTGATAAAGAACTCTGATCACACCACTTTCAAAAACAAATTGAATGACCATTCTAAAGTTATTGAAAATAGCATGTCACACTAGATGGTCATTGTGGTGTCACTTTAGATGCTAACTCAAGTTAAATTAAAGTTTTCATATGGAAAAAATGCATTTTGTAGACTGAGAAACATGTTAAAATGAATTTGGCAAATTCTAGGATATTTATTGTTAGTGCAGTCCAGTGTGGTTGCTAAAATAGGCTTTATCTATTTGCATTTAAAAGTTGTTCTTGTCAATTGTAGGCTAACAGATGTTGGTGGCGTCCAGTTGCAGCCAGAAGGTCTTAATTTGCCGAAAGTGAACTCAAGCCGTCAAGTGCCTCCAACAGTTCAACCCCGAGCAATGCTTAGTCTTGCTGAAGCAAGCAATGCAATTGGTGTTGGAGTTTTCGGGCCCACCCTGGATTTGGATCCTGGTGCAGCCACGCCAAATGGTGATGTCCCAGAAGGGGAGGAAGTAGAGGGTGATGCGGTCGTTGCTGACAGAGCTGACTTCATTGTGTTCACACCAATGAGGTTGGAATGCTCCTTCTATTCTTTGGCCAGTGAAGGATTTTTGGATTAATTTGAAAGTTTGTACTTTCTGAAATGATTAGATGGTTACAAGTGGCACTAGTGTGACATTTTTGGTAGAATAATTGGAGGAATGATATGGGGTAGTGAAAACTGTCCTTCAATGAGTTGAATGATGAAAGTTTTTCATTGCAGTTATGTTTTATGCTAATTTCTCTCTTTACGTCACTCTAGTGATGGAACCTACCCGTTATTTGAAGCTCTCTGTCGTATTTGCTATTTCATGTTAAGTATGAATTTGTAATGAGAGTGTTCAATCCAGAAAAAGCTCTCCTTTTTGCATACCTTTCTCATGCTATCAACTGGTGAACAGTGTTTAGTGGAAATAATTCATTCTCTTCCATTTGCTTCCAACTTTTCTAAACCTCATAAGTAGGGACATGCAAGAGGTGGGGTTATTTTATAGCCAAAAGTGGTGTTATACTTCTACAAAAGCGCTGTTATTTTGCCCTGAAATCGGTGTTATTTTAAGGTCATAGTAATTGATGTTGAATGAGAGCCATGCTTTCAGTGGCCCACCCATTGCTCTAAATTTAGGATATTATTGACCGGGGATAATTTAAGTATTAATATACATGGAGTATTGACTGAATTCATCTATTTTACATATTTTATCCTTCGCATATCCATATATCCAGCTTACATAGAAGAGAAATTACTTTTGAATGTCTGTAATTTCAAATGAAAAATTGCTATTGTGATCAGGTTGTGTTCTTTAAGATTTGTTCTCTTATCTGTTAACACAGTGCTATAGCAGGAAAAAAACTTTCTGAGTCCACATTTCAGTGGGGATCCAAATTGCTTAATGGCACTTAGATGCAAACGATGTCTCAGACTATTTGAGCTCCTGGATTGCTTTAATTATATCCACTGAATCCCGGGAATTTTGCTTTTGTAGCAATTTCTGTAGTTCTCTCAACCCCAACATCAACTTCTCTTTCTCCATTGATTCGGGGGCCATGATTTTTTTTGTCTTTAAGCCAGGATTCAAGTTTGTAGTCGAAACTTCTTGGGGATCAAAAACTGAGATCTTTTCAAATACCTATTTTTCTGCTTAGGTCTTCTACCATAAGAGAACGAAGTTTGGTTGATGCCTTTTAAGCCATCTGCATAGGTATTGACTTTACAGCAGCTGCTTTAGAGGTTGTCATGTTTTGCAAATGTAATAATTGGTTTTATGGAAAAAAGTACTCTTATAAATATTTTGGAGACTCATTTATAACTTCCTTAACTCTTTTGAGGTGGTGGAGTTCTCTCCTTAGTATGAATTGAGTACTGAACTCCATGAGACTCTTTGCTTCCCTCTGTATGGAGCATTTATGTTGGGCATTTGTTAAGAAAGTTCTTG
Source organism: Ischnura elegans (assembly GCF_921293095.1). NCBI lineage: Eukaryota > Metazoa > Arthropoda > Insecta > Odonata > Coenagrionidae > Ischnura > Ischnura elegans. The sequence continues at coordinate 78,665,962 of NC_060252.1, read as the reverse complement.
CAGATAATCACACACTCTCAACACCAACCTTTTTCCATCCTTCCTAGTGGGGACTTGGCATTATCTTGGACTCTGAGGGTAGTTGGTCTCACTCCTTTCGTGGTTTAATCCTACCAGTGGCATTGGTTCACTGTCAACTCATGCTTTGTGTATATTAGTTAGCTATATGTATGATTGTTGCTTGCACGTAAATTGCAGACTTCCAATTGAATTCCATGTTTTATTCTGAGAATTTTCAAATTTTGAACGAAGCTCTATTGTCAGTATTAACGAATTTAAAGCATTAACAATTTCAATGTTGATTCTTATACTGCAATTGAGATATTAGTTAGTATTTATGGTAGAATTTTGTTTAAATATTTTAATGCTGCTCTAAAGATGAAGAGTTCAATTCTTAATTTATAATTTTTGAGAAAGAAGCATATATTTATTTCGCAAACTAACTGAATGAACAATTGTATGACTGCGGTCCCTTACCACAAAGAGGGGTAATATGAGATGAGGGGTCCGGGTACCTGCTCCCGGATTTTGAGAGTACAGCCTAAGTCCCGCTAGTTATACCATTTTTCCGAACTGATGGTGGCTGGGTGGAAAATAGCAAGTAGCTAATCAGAAGCGCTGCCCCTTCCACCTCTCCGTTCCCCTCCATCCCCTTCCCTTTTCTCCTCCGCTCCCCTCCATCCACCCGACCGGCGTTGCCAGCCTTGGGAATAACGGTACTTTCGGGGGCGGCGGAAGATTCTCGGACGAACGCTGAACGATTCGATTTGGCAACACTGCCATCTGGAGAGCGATCTGCACTGCACGGAGTTTGGAGAGAGACTGCGGGCTTCTACACACTTTCTCCTGTCGCTCTTCTGTGATTGGATAGAAGAGTGGGTGGGTTGTGAGCATGCTCAAGGTCAGCCACCGTCAGTTCAGAAAAAGGGTATAGCCCCTGAAACTAAGACTTCGAGAACCCGCGACCGTCATAAAAGGAGAGTGTAAGGAAATGTATATTTTGGGCATTCGTTCTCCAGCATAGAAAAATCTCCATAAAAAATTTGCTGCTTTCGTCTCCCGGGTCAAGAAACATCCTGCCGCATATTTTCGTCGTTAGTAGCAAAAGGGTTAATTCTCTATAGAATATGCGTGCATTAGGATAGTTTGAACCCTCCAGTAATTTGAGTGAGTCAACCAGTGGATTCCCATGGCATTTTGGCTACTTTTTAGACATCCTCCTGACAAACAAGTCGCCTTCCTCGAATGTGTTTCTTTGTGGAAATCATGAAGTTTTTTCTCTACACTGGCCGCTCACCGACGCGATGAATTTCCGCGGGCCGCTGTTCACGGCATAGCACCATGAAATCCAGAGAGTCGTCTTGTTGGAAAGCGGCCTGAATTTCATGGTGCTTTGCCGGGAACGGCAGCCGCTGTGAAATTCAGGCCACTTTCAAACGAGACATCTCTCTTGATTTCACGGCGCTGTGTATGAATGGCGGCCCGAGGAAATTCGTTATGTCGGAAAGCGGCCAATGCAGTGAAAAAATTACAGCTTTAATATTCGCCTCGAAAAACAATTTCGTGGGAGAAGCATGGGAAGAAGAAAAAAATGATGAAAATCGTGTCAGAGTAGGTGAAAATCGCCCACGAATTGGAGAAAATCGCTATTAACACAAAATTTGCATATTCGTGCTAAAATTCACATTATCGTCGTGCTAAAATTCACTTTATTGCATTTGCGACTGTTGTATGTCCCTACTCATAAGTAACTCTAATCCACTTGAAACTTTCAGAAGCATTCATTAATTCTTCTCCCAGAAAAGCATCAAGTCATTCATATCTTTTTTCGCTTTCTTGTGTCTTTGTGATGATGCCATCAGACTCTACGCAATTACGTGATGGCATTTCTTTTATGATGCAATGTACATTAAATGAATGTCATTAGTAAAGACAATTTATGTTGTATTATTTAAGTGAAAATTTTTCAACTTACAAGGGGAGACCACGTACCTTGCTCCACCTTTTTCAATGCCGTATTTTTTATGGCATTCGGAATGGCGAACACATCTCTGAACTGATAATAGTTCCATTACGTGGTCTCCCCTTGTTAGTTATTCTTTTCTTTATTTTATTCATTTCCTGAGTTATTTTTTGAGTATGTATTTATTAGTATATAGAGGCACTCATCAATATCTTAGGAGATAATCTCCTCATTAAATCTCTCTAATTAAAATTTGAAAATCTGATGATATAAGAAAGTATTTTTTTCTGATAGTTTTTAGTGCTGATGATTCTCAATGACTACACAAAATAATCAGTGATGGCTCAAAATTATCACAGAATGAAAATGAGACAGTAGAGATATTGGTATATCACATTATTATTGATGATTAGTTTCCGGGTTTATTCCGCGTCGACTCATTTTTAGTGGACGACAGTTTCGGGCGCATTCAAGCTCCTGTCTTTTTTGGACCTGAAGACAGGAGCTGGAACGCGCCCGAACCTTGCGTCTGCTAAAAATGAGTCGATGCGGAATAAACCTGGAAACTAATCATCAATTTAATCACTGCAGAAGCCTCCGTAATAATCACATCATTATTGTTGAAATTCCCTCACTCCCGCTAAGTTTTTTGTGTTGTTCCCTCAGAACGTTTCCTTAACCCTTTCAGTGCGGTTCAATCTCCGAAAACCTACTCCTCACATGCGGCAAAAAGGTTAAAATGTGTTTCATGGGCCCATGGAGCAGGTACTTTTAGGATTGGTGTGGTACACCCTCCGAGGGGTCGCTAATGCGCGACCCTATCCTCAACGAGCTCACCCACGCAGGACCGTCTCCTCGACCCTACCAGCGGGGGGCCTACCTCCCGAAAAGTGGGCGCTCTGACTTCATTTTGAAAACCTATCAATCAATCCGATCTTCGAAAAATGATTGTTTTCATCGCACTCCTGCCAATCAAACAATCAAGTATGTCTTTGAACCGTGTTTCTGCGATGAAAAATAACGATTTGGTTAAGTTTGCTAATAGAAGTGGCTACGGACAACCGCAAAATGGCCAATTTAGCAAAGTTAACAAAATCGTTATTTTTCATCACAGAAACACGGTTCAAAGACATACTTGATTCCCTATTTGGCTGGAGTGCAATGCAAGTAATTATTTTTTGATGATCGGATTGATTGATTGATTTTCAAATTGCAGTCAGAGCGGTTACTTTTTGGGAGGTAGGCCCCCCCACTGGTAGGGTCGATGAGACGGTCCTGCGTGGGTGAGTTGGTCGAGGATTCCGGGTCCCGGATTAGCAACCTTTCGGAGTGCTTCGGCAAAAGTGCTGACCGCATGGCAGGGACGACGAAAAAGTACGTCCACAGCAGTCTGCCGTGCGGACGTACTAGGTACGTCCACAGCAGTGAAAGGGTTAACTGTTGGTGAAAGGTAAAAGACCTTGTACTTAGAGGATTATCAAAATGTGTCAGCAGATCAGTCACTATATCACAGTCTTACGATGTGAGACTTTCAGCTATCTTCAGAGATTTTTAGCTATCTTTAGCATATTGGAAAATCGTTTGCTGAAAATGGCATTATTGCATTCGATTAAACTGACATTTGAGATTTACCTTACTCAATTCTTTCTTTTTTTGACAATGGTAAATCTGCTGAATGTTTTATTTGCTGGATATTGTTGTGCATGATAATTCTCAAATTTTCATTTGTTCCTAATTTTTTTTTTCTGTAATATATTTTGCTCCTATTGCACAGGATGGTGGAGAGCGACAGTATGGACCTATTGGATGAGATGGAAGTGGGGCCAAGTCCAGAAAATATCAAGTGTGACACTCCTGAAATGCCACGGCGAAGCATAGTGAATGAGGTATGCAGAACTTTTTCCTGAAAGTAATGGATTTCATCAAGATTTTTGACTTGGAATTTCACTGTATTAATAATTTATGATTCCTTGCATTCATTTGGATTTAAAAATGTATGCATACCATGTTATAAAATTAATGGAACGTAGATCTATATTACATTTTTTAATTTTTCATTCTGTTCAATGTTTAGAATATTTAGAATTTGTGGCTTCACATCATGGGATGCAGAAAGATTTATAATCACAATGTGCACATGTGTAATGTACTGAAGAACCTCTTTGTTTCTACTGTGATATAGCTTTATTGCAAAGTAGGTTGTTATCTTTGTTATGGTGGAGCAATTGAACACCTGCATACCATCAGCATTTGGGTTTCGTTTACTCAATCTGCTATTCCGTATAAATTGATTAACCCATCATCAGGGTTAGATTCATTCAGCTTTTTTACAATGTGTAATTTAAAAAGTACAAAAGTCAATGTTTCTATCATGTTTTATATTTTCCATGGTATCTTTTTGCTGAGGTCACTCCCTTAGCTAAATGCATTGTGAAAACCTTCTCTCTTGACGGTTACATTCAGACCATTACCAGAAGTATTTGCCAGATATGGTCTTTTAAGTTTATACTCTCTTCAAATGTACACAAGAAGTAACTCTCATTGAACTCCCCCCTTTCCCACACCTCCACCTGCTGTCCCAGCAATTTTTTTTAAGGCAATGGCCTTAGAAGAGGGAGTGAAATCAGTTGCATGTCCACTAGATTTTTATTAAATGGAAAATGGAAGAATAAACTTTGTTTGGTTTATTTACTAATATATTTGAAAAAGCATGACCCAGGTTTCATAACATAGTTACATCATTAGGTGGATCTATCATGAATGCATCTCCTTTTATATGAAGTCATATATTTCATTTCAAAGTCATATATTTCTTTCATATTTTAGTGAACCTAACAAAATTAATTCTTTCATTTTCCATAATGGAAAGGTTTCACACAATTAAGCCTGAAATTATTAGTTGTATTATGGATTTTGAAAAATTTGTTTTAGTTGAGCAAATTATAAATACCCTATATGTCTGAATATAGTCCCCCCTTTTTTTTCCAAAAATGCCTGTGGTAAAAATAAAGGGGAGGGGCTATATTCAAACGCATTTTTTTTTACTTTTCCCAAAACTGAAGCCTCAAAATTAGGGGGGGGGGGACTATATTCAGAAGGGGACTATATTCGGAAAAATACGGTATGTACCCATATTTCTGTGGTTTCAGAAGGTATTTAATGGTGCATTTTCTGATGTTTAGGTTCGAAGTGTGACCAAGCGAGGCAAGGATTGGCTTTCCAAACTGTACTCTCCTGGGAGTGAGCTGGAGGAGGGTGGTGGAGGTGGTGATGAGGCGGAAGCTGGAGGGAAAGAGGACTCAAGGCTCGAAGGAGAGGAAGAGATGGCAGCTGATGACAAGGGCCACTCAAGGCGAATGAGATTCAGTCGCACTGAAGCTGCTGCATCTGGAGAGGGAACCCCCATGTAAGACCAATTGACTGTACATATTGGTTTTATAGAATTACAATTAGTAATGGAAATATCGATTTCAATAAACCCCTTGCACTCAAATGACTAATTAGCAAGATGAACAAATTTCTTGCATGTTCCCCATTTTTACATGGGATATTGAAAATGAACTATCGGTAATATGAAGTAAAAGCTTTTTATCTCATATATTTCAGTTATCAGAGAAATGGATAGTCATTCATTTGGATAATATGCCTGAAATTGATGCAGTGACCCTCATGGAATTTGTTATGATAAATGATGGCTACACATCAGTGAAATTCTTCTACAGTGGCTTGGGAGGGAGGGAGTTTTTGACGTGCTTTAAAATTTGTTCTATTTGTCATTTAATATCTCTTGAAGGAAATCTCTATACGAGGATTTACTTTTTTGCAAAATCCTTGAAAAGGATTTATCTGCAGTTTTCTTTGTTGAATTTAGAAAAAAAATTCCGTTTGCTTGTTAAATTTAAAACAATCTTGCAATGGGATACTACCCTGAAATTATGCAAAATAAAATGACAACTCCTTCACTCCCACCCCTTACACCCTCCTTCCATATAAGTAAACTCCACAGAAAAACTATCATCATTCTCTATAATAAAGTGACGACCAATCGCCATGAAAGGTTGGGATAAAACTGAACAAATATGCAGGGCAAACCCAAAAAACATCATCAACAGCTACAATGTCCCATGAGAAATTCAACCAAGAAATAATCTTGCAAGTTCCCCATTGAATTTTTTTCTGATGAGGTCCCTTTAACTTCTGAATACTTTTGACCAATAAAACATCATTATTATTATTACTACTCCTCAGTATTGACAAGGAGGATGCAGTCGCAATGGATGGTGGTGTTGCAGGGGAAAAAGAAGAGGAAGCCAAGGAGGGTGACATGAAAGCAACAGAGGTTGGAGAGGCAGCGGAAGGTGAGAAGGTGGACGAAAGTGAGGAAGGAGAGGAGGATGGCAGCTCATTGGGTGATGATGGAATAGCCCCTCGCTCTTTCTTCCATCGCCCACTCAAGGATCTAGAGGAGCCTGACTTTGTTGTCATGAATAAGCACTGGATTGGGAAGGATTACACCAATTTCATCGTGAAGGACTTCTCGAGGCTGGACCTCCCTTATCATGGTGTGTAGATGTTATTTGGTAATTTGATCAAAAATGTTACTGTCCTTCTTAATTTTGAGCACTGGAATTTACAAGAAGCTCTGCATCATGCTTTAATTCCTGCAGTGTTTTTCCATGGCCTCAGGGAGACCTCAGGGTATAATTGTTCCTTTACTCACAAAAAATATAAAAAAACCATCTTCTATAATATTAAGGCAGTGAGATAGTATTCCTTCCATTCGAGTCTCTATAAAATAATATTAGGAGGATAAAAAAATAAATTTAATCTAATGTTAGTTTTTTCTTTCACTGTCTGATTGAAAGATTTCGGACTTCAGAAGCATCCCTTTTTCTCAATAAATTAGCTCTTGTTTGAGCCAATTATTACTCTCAAAACATTCATGTGGTTCATGAAAGATGAAGATAATTGCAACTGTGACATTACTGTGGCCAAGAGAAAGGTAAGGAAATAATATGTATTCCAAGTCTTGAGTCATTAGATTTCATTCAGTGTTTGTTTGTAGATCCCAATTTGAATGATATCATAATCCTCTCATTTGACTGAATTTGACTCGCCGCTAGGGCTTCCATTGGCTTAAAATTCTCCTTTTACTCAAGCAGGTGGCTTGACTCACTGATAAAAAAATCCTCTTTTTCTCGCCATATGAAAAAATGTCCACTCTTGTGGAAAATACAAGCATATAGAGTAGCTAGTGCCAATGTTTCTACTATCCGTTCTTTAGTATTTTAATTTTCATCCCAGTTGCTGTTGCTGTAAGAACAAGTTCTAGCTTAAAATATTGCAAAATGAAAATTTGCTAGGGACATAGGCTTTGCCCGATGTCTACAGTGGGGTGAAAATCATCAATTACAACATTACTTTCTCTCTTTTTCCTCTCATATATGGCACAAAGTACATACCTCCTTCTTTATTGCTCTGCATCACCTAGTGAATGGAAGCCCTGGGCATAGTACATATATTCCTGCTTTGTTCATTCAATGGTCTAAGTTTGATAGTAATATTGCCATAAATTTTTTCCTTTTGCGAGGTATGTAAATGTTAATTTGTGCTGGCACTCAGTATAATGCATTTGTCTGGATATCATTATTAATTGATTTGTGGATTTATTTATTCCTTTTGTATAATTGAAAAAAAACTGTCCTTTTGTAATGAGGTTAGAATTAAATGTTATTGCCATTGGTTAATAATGAAATGAACCCTGAGTATAAATTGTGAATGTTTTACCAAATATGTACGGAGTATGATGATATTTATTATTTTGCTATTCGTAGTGAAAAAATAAGGATAAGGAGAGTTAGTGAAAGTTTGAGCTGCTCAATGCTGGTATGAATGTGTGTAGAAAACATTTAGTACTGAGACCCTTTGCAATTTGCAGGTGTTTAGTTTTTTTCTTTTTCCAGTAGGGAGATGCCTCTGCTTTTCTTTCTTTGTAATTTTCAAAAATGAACTTTTTAGCACCTGATATTTTGGTTTTAATTTCTCATTCTCTTTAAAAATTGGATGTGTTACTCTTTGTGCACATCTGAGAACGTCTAGGTATGACAGTGTCTTAGTCATTGCCCTATTCCTTTCCCACCTAAGGTAGTGTATGGATGGTGCTACTGAATGGCCTTTTAGTTTTTGCTTGATAATCGAAGCAGTGGTCCTCAAATTTTATTTGGTGATTTGTTTTCTTAACTATTTCCTGACCATATATTTTTAAGTGATGGAAATTTACTTTACATCTGGAATTCCTGTATTTTAAATGGAGAGCAAAATTTTATTTCTTGAAAAAAAATGTGAATCGTTTCCATCTGAAGGCCAGTGAATTACTAGAATGAAATCATTTGTTGGCATATGTTTTTGTGGCCAGTCGTTTTGAGATTCTCATTTTTTCTTACTTCTTTTAAAAATTGGGTTATCTTTACTCGATAACCCAAATGTATGAAGAATTATTACTCTGGTGACCTTATAGCTGATGGCCACTACTGTTATTATTTGCTAGTTTTTTGGCTTTAGTTGTAACTTTCCCTCTTCAAATTTTCTTTTGCTCAGATTTTATTAATCGAAATGTAACTCCGAGAATGCCATGGCACGATATTGGTGTTATGGTCCAGGGAGCACCAGCAAGAGATGTTTCTCGTCATTTTATCCAGCGATGGAATGCAGCAAAGGCAAGTATGATTTATTCTTTACACGTCTATGTAAGATAATATCTCATTCATTGTGCTGAGGAAGTTTTTAATAGGAGTCTTGAAATCACCAGTGTAAACCCAAAAATCATTAGGTCAGAGGATAATATTCACCACATGATGCAAAATAACAGCAACCATAAAATTATCAGTGATAATTTAACCGAAAGTAACTAATAGATGGTTTTAAACATCATTTTTGCTTGATAACTCTCAAAAGCTTAGTATATCATCAGATATGTGGAAACTTGAAGGCAGCCAGTAAGATTGGGATATTTGGTGTATTAATGATGAAGATGATGAATATTAATGGTGAAAGAATTGGGAAAACTTAATTATTTATATGATGCATTAGCATTCATTCAGTTTCTCTCATACATTTTGTCAATTAGACCTCGGGATGAGTAATCAGACACAATCAATCAGAATCACACTCACTCAGTGATTCTTCCCAAAGGTTGGTTCAGACTCTATACAGAGTGTTTATTAGTGAAACAGTAAGACATTATTTATACCTGATCATTTGTGATAGATGGAATGGAGAGTTCCACTGAAAATTGATGAATATGCGATAAAAAAATATTATTCATGCTGAAAATTACAGTGAAAGCAATTCTTCTCTAACCTGCGTATTATTCGTAAAATTCCACTTTGAAAATTGTGTAGCAATCTTGCACTTCAAAAGATCCATCACCATATTGGCTGAGCGTGTTGTCACAGTCCAGTAAATAATACATTTACGTGGTGCCAGTAGACTATTTGTCCCAGTTTTAGAAAAACCTGTGTATCTCTAAGTACAATTTATTTTTTCATAGCATTTTATGTTAATTTCATCATCAGTCATGTGAAATATTTATCCTGAATAATTGACAGGTTTAAAGAATTTATGCATACTGGAAGATGCAGCACAGTCTTGACAAATAACGTAGCACTTATTACTTTTTCAATGTCCTCATCTATGGCAATTTCCACAGTATGAAATTATTGTTCTCACTTTATGTTTTGGTGTCACCTTAGCCCCAGCAGTGCAAACACTAAAAATTTATGAACAGTTCAACCTATCCAACTGCTGAATCACCGTACGTCTCTCTTCCTGACCTTAGGAATGATTAGTAAATCGGCATCAAACATCTTCCGTTGTATTTCCCCAAAAACATTAACTTCACATATTTCAATATTGCACCAAGTACACAAATGAAAAGCAATGAGTAAATGGCAGTAGTTAAATAGATACAAACCAAGCTTTAGATACTAGCGAACAAGATTGTTGATTTAATTTGTGATGCATTCCAATTTTATGGCTTCTCAACTCCGCGCCGAGAATTTTTTTTTTTTTTTAATTTTTTATTTTAAAGAAATATAACCACATGCAGCATATAGGTACTTGCCATTTTATAGTGGCCAGGTAACAATACATAAATTAGAGGATGAAGACGCAATATAAAATGTATAAAACAATAATTACATTTACAAAAACAAAAGGACAACAAGAAACTGCAGTGACAGACTACTTCGGTGACAGATAGGATAGGGAAAGGCTTATGAAGGATTTCAATGGAAGTGCAAAGAGGTCGATGTGTGGAGGGAGTGAGTTCAACACAGAAGTAATGCGGTAGAAAAATGAACGTTTAGTGAGTGAAAGTCTCGGATTGGGCATGTGGATTAGGGAATGAGAACGGGTTGGGCGGGGTGGAACTTTAAAATTGATAAAAGATAGCAATGCTGGGCAGTCGATGGTGGAATTGAGAATCTTATAAATAAGTTTTAAATCAGCTGTGAGCCTATGGGTAGTGAGATTAGGGATGAAGAGGGAGGAGAGAATAGCATTAGTGGACATGTTGCGTAAATGCGGTATTCTATTTTTTACTATATTGGCAAAGAAATTGCTGACACAGTCCAGGGATGAGAGGTTGGTTTGTGAAGAGATAGACCAGATGGGACAAGAGTAGGTAAGAATTGGAAGAATGATAGACGAAAAAAAAGTTCGAAGAGCTTGGGGGTCTTTAATTTCAGTGAAACGGAACAGGAGTCCTAAGAGGGACATAGCTTTAGACTTGATGGAATGTATGTGCGGAGAAAAATTTAATTTATCGTCAGTGATAATGCCTAAGTCCTTAGATGTTGATACACGTTTCAGCGAGTGATTAAAAATACTGTAGTCAAATTGATGAGTTATCTTCTTTAGGGAAATGGACATCACACTACATTTATCTGGGTTTAATGCAAGATTCCTGACATTACACCAATTCGATGTCTGACGTAAGGCATCTTGTAGGTCTTGGCAATCAGATGGTTTTTGAATTTCCTTGAACAATTTACAATCGTCAGCTTAAAGGAGAGTTTGAGCTTGGGAAGAAGGTAGCAAAGAGGCAAGATCATCAATATACAAGTTAAACAGATAAGGACCAACGACACTCCCCTGAGGAACCCCAGATGTCAGAGGAGACCAAGGAGAAGATGAGCCAGAAAGAATAACCCTTTGAGTTCGGTTGTTGAGGAAGCTAGTTAGGAGACTTATGAAATTACCAGAAATATTAAATCGTTCACCTAATTTGTGGAGGAATTGTCATTACTGGAGAAGAAATAAGCAACCATGAATTAATCTACCTTCACAATGTTCCTACAATGCATCTTTATGAAGTGGGTGTCAGCCAATGCGCAAGACACGCACCATAAAAACTTTTGAACTATTCACAACTGTTTTTGACAGACCCTTCAAGTTATTAATTAGTATCATTGTAAATTTTGTTATCGTCATTGCTGTTTTGTTATTGCTATGGAGGGAATCTGCTTACTCGCATTCTGACGTCACGGGGTGTTGTTCTTGTAGCGTGAAAGAATTTAGTAATTTTCGCAAACTTCAATGCTCTGTAGCAACAAGAATATTGAGAATTATGAAGTCGTATTTTGCATATGTCAATAACTTTAACTTAGTTGTATATACATGTAAAAAAAATACCTTTTCAATTTTATGAGAGGACCCAATTGCAAGAGACTGAATAAACTTGTCTCTGCCATGAACCATCTGTCTGTTAACTGTCTGTAATAAAAAAGCAATACTCCAGAGTTTGAAGTCCCCTATTGTCTAAATGAAGTTATCAATCTCAATGCTACTAAAAGTATGAGAGAGACTTTTCATTTTTCGATTGGATCATACACTATAACTAATCCTCTGCCCCACAGTATTTCTTTCGCTCGATTTCTTCTCTGTAAAGTACTTTTTTGTGCTTTTTTTACGCATGACTCCAAAGAACTTCTCTGTCCGATGCATATCATAGTAATTTCTTTTGTGTTTGAATTCTCTTTGCCAGGGTTCAAGAAATAAATTGTATTTATACTAATTTTATGTGTTAAAAATAATTTTAATTGATAATTCTTCTTTTTAGGCAAATATTTAATATTTTAACTTACTTGGCCTTATTCTAGTTGCATTAAATTCAGGAAATGCATAGTTATCAATAAAAATGAAAGTTACTCTGCATTAATGCGGGTTAAAGCACTGCCATGTATTTCAGTATTCTTCTTGGGTTAATTTAAGAATACCGGGACTAGCCATGGTGATGGGCAATTCTATTTGTGGCGGAATTACCTTTAGAGAAAACTATGCATTAGGATATTTCTGTAAAATTGTGAAATTCCAAAAAATTGTAAACCTTTGCGCATGATCAAAAAATATTTACAATGGTGATGTTCATATACAGAAACAAAATTAATTATTGAACTATCTTATAAGTATGCCCAAAATTAACATGTGACGGAATAACTGCCAGGTCAACCTCCTAAGTGTAATGATTTAAAACATCTCCAAAACTTTGTGAATTGAAGTATAATTTGAAAACTTTAAATAAAATTCAATCATTTAGCTGTTGATTTATCAAGATGAAATATTTCCAGCCTAAATTTTATCAATAACTTTTAAGGAGTCAACCACAATGCACAAATTGTGTGAAAAATCCACAGAGAAAAAAATCATTTGCCTTGACTAGGATTCGATTTCCGGTCAAGTGCTTTAGCTGTTTAAGTTACCTAGGCATCATTCTCCCCTGTGGAAATTTGAGGACTATCTGGTGTAGTCCTCAAATGGCATTATGACACTATGGTAGCCTAACTGGCTAAAGCACTTGACTGGAAATTGGGGTATCTGGGTTCGAATCTTGGTCAAGGCAAATGATTTTTTCCTCTGTGGATTTTTCACACAATTCTTCCAGGGTATTGAATATTTTTAAATAAGGTCTTGGTATGTAAAGATGGCACTTGTCAGTTGCATGCATGTGCTATGATGTCACAAGTTGTAATGTATAATGAGAGCATTACGTGACCGTATGACATACATTGTAAAATCGCTGAAAGCAATGAAATATTAAATTCTTTCAAATGGTCTTTGGCGGGTTTCACTGCATATTGAAAATGGTTGTATTATTACTTGGTTTGTGGAAATTCATACGTTCTCATTTGTAACAACTTAATAATTAAAGAAATAGCTTGTATGTTATTTTACTAAGAAATTCCTTGAAAGAATGTGCTTGATTTCAGGAAGAGAAGGCTCGGCTCAATGCATTGTATCCGTATTTACTTCCCAAGTCTTATGATAATTTGGAAAAGGTCCCATACATACCAAAGGAGCCCTTGTGTACAGTGGATGTCCAGGTAATTCTATTTATCATTATTTTATTTATGTGAGATTTGAATAAATATTTTGGTCATGGCTGCATAGTGAATGCTCTGAATGGAATAGATTATATCAATCTATCTTCTTGAGAACAATGACGTTAACCTTTTTCTCTATGAACGACGTGTTAATGCGGCATACATTTTTCAATGCAAGCAAATGAACAATATATAATCATGTCAGTATCGCTAAGTTGGTACTAAGCAAACCTAGAAAGATTATTGTTTTATAATGGGCTTCTTGCTGGATGGCCTTACTTGGAGAGTCATAGGCTCTATGCACATGAATCTTCACTTGAAGAATCCCATATATCTTTACAATTTTGTTTCCCTCTCCATTAGTACATTATCTCATAATGCCATCACCCATAGGTGTGATCTCCCCCAGAACTAGTGGTACCAGGGAGGGGGTACAATATATGTATTTTGTTTAAAATATGACATTTCAATCCAAAAAATGTAAAACAAAGCCATCGAGGGAGAATATAATCTCAGTTCTTCCTCACTATTTTTTCTAAGTTTCCCTGGAACCGCATTAACCAGGTCGATGTTTTCCAGGAAAAGCTCATTTTATCCTCAAGAATTTGTTCCTTTTGGCGAGAATTTGTCTCGTAAAATCTTTTGGTGTCATCTTTTTCAGGTGATCCCACGTGTCTCAGAAGTTTATACATTCTCCTCAGGTGTACTCACACTTATGGGCTAATGTTCTATACAATACAGTTCCCAATGATAGGGCACTATTGATTGCACATAGTCCAATGGATTCCCTGTTTAAGAGTGTAAAATAATATTACAGCTGAATGGCTAGGATCTAAAAACAAGATTTCCATAGACAGAGCATCTCATGAATGAATGAAGTGGTAATTGTGAGCAGGGTTTCTTAGATTCCTGCTCAAACACTACTAATTGAATTAATAAATACATTAAATTTAAAATAATTTTAACCAAAGAATATATAATGCACAAAATAATATTCAAGGGTGAAGAACAAAGTTACGTTTTTTTAACCATGATTACAATTTCTTTTCTGGAGAGTTTAATGTTGATGCTAGAATTTTGTTTAAAAGCTGTTAATGAACTGCCGAACAAAAATTGTCAATTGCCGACTAAATATAAGTCTAGGCAGTGGTTACATTTTTTTAGCTAACCTATTGTATAAAATTATATTTCACGTTAAAGGTGTACCGTAATGGTTAAACCACGTGGAAATGGACCAAGATTATATCCCACTATGACTGAGAAAAAGATTCAGTGCCCCTCTGGGCCTAAGACTGGTAACAACACCTTAGAGAGGGTTATAGCGTAGTGCCAGCTCCTTACTGGGCAAATGAAGAAACTTTAATTGTATTAATGAGGGAAGTACCATTTTTGAACTTCTGGCCCTGTCGCTGTGTTCTTGCAATGCTTGCTCTGGTCAGATCATCAACTGAGTGTTGCCAACTTTGAAAAACTATAAAACCATAGCCTGTGAAGCAACACTGTTGCATGGGAGGAGGGTTTAGGATTTAAAAGCCCCTCTAAAATAATTAGTAGATATGGTCTCAGGCGTATCCCATCTAACTGTTATCTCCATTATGTCTCCCTTAAATATCCTTTCAGTTGACATGTGGTCGACAGTCACATTACTTTTACTTTTTGAACATACCTCATGTGAACTTTGATGTGAGAATCAGTAAGTTACATAAACTATAAGCAGTTTATCTATTTAATCCTTAAACCTTACCTTGATGGTGTACATATATTGTGCTGGCTGGGTATTGAATGTCAGTTGTACAAAAAATGATTTCATGTAGCAATGGCATAACAGTCAGTATCACTGCTGTAAGTGTTGTGTGTGTAATTGAGCTGAGACTGATTTATGAATGGATGGGTTTTGTTATTGTAGGTGCTGCGGAGTGTGAGCTGTTGGAGTGCTGGTTTCATTGAAGGGGACACAAATGAGGAGAGCATCCACTTAGCATACATTGATGCCATCAACAAAGCTAAATATTATATCTACATCGAGAACCAATTCTTCATCACACACTCTGGTGGGCGAGGGGTAGGGCAAGTGAAAAATCAGATTGGGGACTCACTGCTCCAACGGATTGTACGTGCTCACAGGTTAGTTCAGATATTGCTGGATATTTGTTAAAATTGACTGTCTTAGGAAGTGAAAATAACAAGTTAAAAAAGGGGTACAGGAGTTGCATCCCAAAGGGTATGAAAAATAATGCTTCTAGATTCAATTATGGTACCTAAATACAGCTATTCTCTTGTTCTACCAAATTCCTCTAGGAAAATTACTAAAGATTAGAAATTAATTATGTACTGGTTACCAATTATTAATCGCATTTTAGGCAGTCATGGTGCACGTATGCGAGCTTTTTATTTGTTTATTAATTAAATAATTAATTTTATACTGAAGTTAGCATTGATTGCCAATTGTAATTTTTGAATCAAATAGCAACTGTATATTGTTCATTTCTTAGGAAAATTTTTGAATCTTTGACCAAAAAATAGACAATTGAAAATTTTTGTGGCACAGCACTTGAAATTTGCAAAATTTAGGCTTCTGCTTCCATTAAAGTGTGCCATTAGTGGAGAAAAATGTCCAAAAATTGACTCATTCGTTTGAATTTAATTTTCTATGCACCTTATTTTTGCCATCCAGAGAGGGCTCAACTTTCCGTGTGTATGTGGTGATGCCTCTTCTGCCTGGCTTTGAGGGTGAGGTTGGCACCTCAACAGGCACATCCCTTCATGCTATTACCCACTGGAATTATTCATCAATCTGCAGGTTTGTGGTGTCCCCCGTAAAGGATATGAAAAATACTGGCATAGTAGTGAATTATGTGGTGTTGGCATGAGGTCACGTACGATTAAATGAACATTAATAGCCATCAAATGAGATGTTGGATTTTCAATACCCTCAGGATCTAGTGCTGAAAGCAAAGGGTCTGTGATGTTGTTTAAACTGCAAACGATATTCGGTGTTTGTGTTGAACCAAGCAGAATTCAATTTCCTGTAATCTGAGCAATGTGAATGAAATTACCTTGGGAGGTTTTTTGTACTCCTTTCTAATTTGCAATTTTTGTGACATAAAAACACAACTGAGCTACTAATGCATACTGTAGCATGAGACATCACAATTATTAAGAGTTGTTTTATCCACTCAGTTTAAATTTAATTTTTTAAAACTTGACCCTGGAAGTGGGCCACCCACCACACATGCAATTACTAAGCTTGAACTTCAATCTTTGCCACTGCAAAGTATAAGGAGAATACGTCTTACTGAAAAGTCATTTTTCAGTCTTTCCATTGCAAGTATGTTTTGCTGTTTATAAAATTTGAGCATATGGCTTGTTAGAGAAATATTATGTGTATTGTCAAGGTTAATTTTATACCTGCATTTAAAAATATGAGTTATATACTATGTTGAATTTTCCATGTTATCTATGTTCACATTATTTCATCATTTCAATTTGATTGTTGAAATTGAAAATACCTAATTAACTCTTCTTTATGTGTACTATTCAGGGTCCTTAAATGAGTGATATTTTTAACTGTCTCTTTTGCTTCTGATCAGGGGTAAGGATGCCCTATTGAATCGCTTAAAAGAAGCCGGAATTGATCCAAAGGAATATATTTCTTTCTATGGCTTGCGAACCCATTCAGTGCTACATAATGATCTGGTGAGTCAGTAATTCATTCTTTCCGTCATTTTAACTTAATCTGCTTATTGATACCTCATCTGTTATCATATGTAATTTTTTTCTTTCTCTTACTCACTTTCTAAGGTCACTGAGCTAATCTACGTTCATTCTAAGCTGATGATTGTTGATGATAAAATTGTTATTTGTGGATCAGCCAACATAAATGATCGGAGTCTGCTTGGAAAAAGGGATTCAGAAATAGCTGTTATTGTTGAGGTAAGTGTTGATCTATGTTATCAATGCATTCTTATGTTTAAAACTCATTACTGTTGTATGAAAAATAATTAGATGAGATGTGATGTACAGTGAGTCCTCGTTTAACATCACTTACCGTTCATGAAAAATGTGACGATAAACGAAATGACATTAATCGAAGCATAATATCCCATAAAAAACAATGTTTAAAGTGAATATCGGCTCCTAGACCTCACAATTCCTATGCAAAAAAATTTTAGCGTATCATATCTGGGGCATTTTTTACGATGGGAATGCCAAACTATGGCATAAATAAGAGTTCCTGTCTTCATCGACGACAATAGCAGCAGTCCTTCTCCATTTTTGTATCTTCCCGCATTTGCTTTTCGGCTTCGCTATGGGGTGCGGTCCAATGAATGCTACTACCGCTACCAGATGCTACAGACGGTGCTCCGGAGCACCGGTCCATAGGCGCTACCATGGCCCGTATATAAGGACCATGGGCGCTACGTTCGCTTCGAGAATTTCTTTTCGTACCGGTCTGGAGCAAAATCAAAATGGCGGAAATGAACGAGGGTGGGCAAACTGGGATTGTGAAATCGAAGATATGGTTTTAATTGCGAATTGAGGCGGACGGGCGTCGCCTGGGCATCATCATCACTAAAACATCGTTGTAGTTACAGGATCCAACATTATTGTGAACATTGTTCTCTTGGACATTTTCGTAGAAATATCTCTGATGCTAAAATTTTCTAAAACCGAAATCGCAATTAACAATATACACACGGTTTTACACTTTCTATAGACTGACTGTATTACCGCCCACGAAACGAACAACTTGCAATGCCTGCCACTTCGCCTTTTTTCTCGCGCGAAAGTTAAAAGACTTGATGTTAATGCGAAGCGAGGGTGCGATAAACAAATGACGATCTCAAAATTTTCGTGACGTTATTGCGAAATGACGTTAAACGGGGTGACGTAGAACGAGGGCTCACTGTATTTTAAATATGCTGCATAATTGGCTTTTGAATTTGAATTAATTGCCAAGGGAAAAATTCCCGTGGACCAGGCAACGAACTAACTGTCTATCTTTGGCTTCCTGGACAGCTGCACAGACTACTATGCTATTCATTGTCTTCAATAATTATTTCTTTCAATATCTTGATCTTCCATTATATCATGCCTGAATCAGTCGAACTTATTAACTTAGATTCTTCATTTAGCCTTTAAACGTATACCAAATACATTATGTAATTGCATATACATATTCCTAAGAGGAAATCATGATAATTGGTTTCATAATTTTATCAGGATAAAGAGTTTGTGGAGTCTTCAATGAATGGGAAATTGCATCTCTCTGGAAAGTACGCATCATCCTTGCGTAAAAGCTTGTTTCGGGAGCATTTGGGAATCTTGGATACTACTTCGAGGATTGTTGATGATCCTATATCCGGTCAATTCTATCATGATGTGTGGATGAGCACTGCTGCCAAGAACACAGAAATATTTGAAGAGGTAAGTGAGCACTTTTCCATTCAGTCTTTTCTTCCCTTTTTCCTGCTAGGTATTGTTAGTGGTTGGCCCAGCAAGTACACCTTGTGGTGTAAGTTTAATTATCTCTTGATCAAGATCATATTTAAGTGGGTATCCGTAAAATATAAAAATTCTTTTTGCATTTGAGAAATGGTGTGTACTCAATTAGCAGTACAAAGCGGAAAAATTAGCTTGCTTTCAACCTTCAGCTCTTTAATTTTTTATCATATCATTTGGTGAAAATTAATGCAATTATATTTTATGGGTTGAGCTTGGCTGGATGGGGACCATTTGCAGTCTTAGATGAATGAGTGATGGTCACTGCCACCTATCATTAATGAGGATGTACTTTGTCACTATCTTAGCAATGGATAGGGTGAATGCAGCGATGGTCCTTTAAAGATACAATTTCATCAAAGAGTTAAAATTGACAATGTTGGTCAAAGCCATCAACTCCCAATTCAATTTCAGAGAAAGAAGGGTCATAATTAAAGTGAAATATATGTTTTCAATCCAAGTCAAATACTGTGAATCCTGAAGCTATACATAAAATACCACCCATTCATCTTCTATCAAATCTGAAATTAGGATTCGCAAAAAGAAATTTATCATTCATTCTAGAAATTTTCCATCATTGGCTCACTTGAAAATAACATAATGTGAGATAATAAGTTAGAGCTTACAGAGATAATAATTCTGGTAACTTTAGTATGAAGAAGTAGGTATACCAGAGATTCATTTTAATTTTCATTTCGTTGCAAGTTTGTAGTCTTTTTCTAAAGCTTTTTATGATTTATGTATTGCTCCAAAATGTTGCATTATAAATCGAGATCTGGAACAATATTTGCACCATGGCTGGTGAATAGTAATTTTCCAAAAAGGGGGCTTTAGGGACCATATCAAGGTAGAGGAGCATGGTAGCCTAGTGGGTAAAGCATATTTGGCTGCTGATTGAGGGGTTTTAACCCTGAGTGAAGCCATTGGTAACCCCCTAACAAAAATTCTCATTGTGTGTGGTGGCCCAGGGAAAATAACTGCCCCCCTACTTTGAATGTGAGAAGTTCACTCCTATGACCTAGTCTGGGGTGAGCTCTATCCTCACCTAACAAAACCACCCTTTGCTTTGAATCACTGAAAGAGTGATTGAAGGAGAATGCGTGGCATTCTCGATCTGAAGAACTGCTGACCACTGATGATATTTAAATATCATACCTATAAAAATATTTAAAAACACCAATAACTCTACCCTGAATTATGCTATTTTTATAACAAGAGCATGTCTGAAAAGAAATATAAAATTAATTTTGAGATGTTTCTGGGACCAAAGATTTTCATTCATCCTGGAAGGTATGCAACACTCGTCGTTTAAAAAATGTTGAATGCTGCTGCAATTTTTTTCCAGTTCTATCAAAACATTTGCTGAAGCAAGCTTGCTAAAGTATTATAAAATTTCCTCTAGAATTACCTAAAAATGTAGTTCCTACTATAAATATGTTCATATTTTGAACAAAAAAACTCAGGTTTTATTTTGCAAAAAATTATCTTTCCTTTAAACTTAAGCCTCAACAAGGCATGGAGTAGACATTAATAGTAATGCATTGTAGCAACCCTCATAATGACTAAAAATTTGTCACAATCTGGATTGGCGTTATTAAATTTCGTGTGTACTGATATAAAGAATTCTTTTGTGATATGATTTCATGATTTGATTTGCGGAAAAAAACACCCTTTCCTTCATCCTTCGTGTCAGTAGCCCTACTTTTAATTTGTTGGGGCATTCTTGTTTTATCCTTAATTAAAAATTTTAATGTGAAATTGGAGCATTAAAATATAATCGTTGACTTGCTAATTGCTAGTTGTAATTTATGAAAAATTTGATTTCTAAGAGGCTAATTGCTAGTTGTAATTTATGAAAAATTTGATTTCTAAGAGAAATTTTCATTTTGAAAAAAGAATTCTATTGGGTCGAAGTATGGCTCTCTTATACACTGTTGAGAATAAATGATATATTGCATGCACATTTGTCTATGCAATGTTCAATTGCTATATCAATTCCATCATATGAGCTGTCAGCTAAAATGCAGAACTCAATGCTTATCCTATTTTTTATGCCAGTAAGTATTTATGATTTTAAAAATCACTCTTATATCGTCATATGTATTTATTTTTTTGAATGATGTGAATGAGACAAGCCCGCTGAAGACAGTTGTTTTGTGATTTGATTGGGAAGCTTCATCCATCCGATGAAGCCATGATCTTTTAGAAAATATTTTCAGCCATGTTGGGAAAGTTGTCTTTTAATGGGATGTATAAAATTTCAAGCCGCAAGATATTTCTGGCCTTCTCAGCTGTGGTTCATTTGGATGATCGCAAGAGCCAATGAATTTGTTTTGTATACTAGTGAGTACGTGGGATGCTTCATTCTAGATTTTTTTTAAATGTACTTGTCATGAATGTTTTAATGCCAAGTATCTCTCACATTTAAGTACATGCATGCATTTTTAAATTCCAGGTCTTCAAGTGTATTCCCTCAGATGCTGTACCGACATTTTTTAAATTGAAGAAGTACCAGGATGAGATTCCTCTGAGTGTGTCAGATCCTTCAACTGCCAAGATTAAGCTACAAGATGTCAAAGTATGGTTCAATTTTTTTCCTAAGTGTAGTTTTTTTATTGGTGAAGGAGGGTATTAGAAACAGTAATGGCTAAATATTGCATGCATGAAAAATTGTCAGCCTCCGTATGTGCCACACCAACCTATTTCTGTGTAGTTACATACTAATCCTCATTACTAATCTCGAACATAATTGTTGCAGTAAAAAATTCCTGGATACTGAGAATTGAACTACTTACCTTTGGCTTTTTAAGCTACTGAGAGGAAACCAGTACACTATTTAGAGTCCTTGATTCCCATTACAATAAGGTGGCTCTATTTTTTTTATTACCTAAATCGAAAGATTATTACTCCTGGAGCACGTATTTCACGCATTTAGACTTTTAAATGACGAAATCTATTTTTTGCGATTAAATGAAAAGTGAATATTTTCAAGCGCCCGAAAATGTGATGGCTAAGTGCGAATGTTGGGCAAAGCATGTGTGATGTCATTCTGGTTCCGGCTGTCGCTGTGTGAGGCCACTTGGATGCAAGGCTATGAGCACCACTGCAGGCTGCTAGCAGGTAGCGCTTAGCATAAAGAAAGTTAAGGAAAGTGGTTTCTGGCAATGCTACTGGTGCTTGTGGCTTTGTGAAATTCCACATTCCCTCATCATCTTGGATGGATCATAAGCACCCTAACACTTGGTACCATGAGCATAGGTAAAATTATCATGGGAATCATTGAACTTGGATGGCGCTGTGATCAGTGCTGTGACCCGGAAATCCAAATGTCTGTATTTCAATTCCCAGTCGAGAGGAAATTTCCAATGGGAAAATGTGAAAATTACTGTGGTTCACGTGGTAGAATTGAAACCTTTTACAATTGCCTTTCAAAATAATTGGCTCATTGATGGCAGATCAAGCAATTGCCCGTGCCAAGCTTTGAGGAACAATTAGCAAATACGTCATGATTCAAGTTATTCCAACCTGGTATGGTATGGTATGGTATTTGGAGGAGGCGACAGACTGCTGAGGTCATTTGCCTCATGAGGGAAGGGTATGGAAGGAAGGGTGGAGAGAAACCCGGCATCGGCATTAGCCTGCTCTTAACGAAAGGTGCCAAGGGGACCACGGCTTAACGTCCCATCCGACGGACGGAGTGTTTCGCTTGAAATGTCCTCCACACAACACTCAAGCAGGGATCGGGCAGTCTGAAAATTCTCTGCCACTTCCAGGATTTGAACCGAAGCCCACCAGGTGGGAAGCCAACACTCTAACCACCACACCAACCTGATCGCCTATTCCAACCTGCCTCCAGAGACAAAACAACTGAGGGGGAACTACAATGCATTTTGTCATAGGCACTGCTTCCTGCTTTTCCTTTCACTTTTTCGTCATAAACAAAATTTATGGGAGTGTGTGTTGATGTCGTGGGTAGAGCACTTGGTTATTGATCAGAGGGTCAATCAGCCAAGCTTTTATCTACAATCACCTACAGTGCAACCTCGATAAAACGAGACCCCACGGTGCTCCAATAAACACTCGCTATAGCAAATTGTCGGTTTACCAGGGGTGGAGCAAATAACAGCCAATATACCTGTTTGCAAACAGTTATACAGGAACAGGAGTGGTGCGGTGACAGATAAATTTATATCCGATAAACGTAAGCATAAATCTAGACGAAAGGCGATGTTTTCTTTTGCATCACTAAAATTCCTTACTCAAACAACGACTAACTATTCAAACAATTTATAAGCACCGCACTGAATAAAAATCATGCAAAGCATTGTTTTTTGGTCATGGTGTCTGCCATCAATTGCTTTCTATTCACGCAACTCACGGACATGCGGGTATGATGCCCTCTGCATTCTGCCACCCGAGGAACAAAAGAAGATCAAGCATTCGCGAATGTTAATGCCACAATATTTTCACCAAAATGAACTACTTATTTATGTCGAACGACAGTTTACTACATGAATTTGAGACTGAGCACTCCATGTTAACTTCATTTCTAACAGATCGCAAGAAATTACAGAGATAAGGGGCTCTTGATGAAGGTTTTCCGGCGATCTCTCCGGCGAAACACTCGCTATGGCGAGCGCCAACACCAAAAGGGCCTTGTAAAAACGAATTTTTTAAACATGCTTATTATATGGTCAATTGACGGTGCATCGGCTATCTCTCGTAATGGCGGGGGTCTCGCAATAGCCCGTACTCGCTTTAACGAGGTTCCACTGTATTTTAGGACAGGGTCTATAAGAAGAATTTTTCTTTTCAAATAGTAAAATTTAACCCTTTGAAATACCCTTTTTCTCTCATAACCCAAAACATGTTCGTGATGGCAAAATGTGTGTTAAAAACCAAGCATTTTATTCAGCACAGTGTACAATCACAGTACAGCATCAGAAGAGGTAGATTGGCTAAGATGCTGTCATAAAATTACTCAAGTCTTGATGACTATTGTAAGCCATTGTCTGTTTTACTCTAATAATAATAATAATAATTTTATTTCTGTTTGGTTACAATGTAACATAGAAAACGTCATATAGTGGACAAACAACACATGAGATAAAAACATAAAAGACAGATGACAGTGGTACATATTTTAGCTTCCAGAATAAGAACATATTAGATATACATGATAGATCCCAGTGATTTAATATATACATGTTATGGCTTGCTAGGTGTCGAGTTTTTTTTTTAACATATTTTTTACACTAGTCGTAGTACTCATCTAGTGAATAAATTGAATTTTGATATATAAGCATTTTTAATTTGTGCTTGAATGAACTCTAGTGTTTGGAAAAAAAAGGTTCTCGACTTTAACTTGTAACTATGATACAACCTCTCCAAAAATAAGTTATCACATGGGTATTAAAAATGCTTAATTATGAATTGACATTTTATATTCACAGGGCCACCTGGTATTTCTCCCACTGAACTTCCTTGAAGGTGAAAATTTGACTCCAAACCCAAGCTCCGTCACTGGCTTAATGCCTACGAATCTCTGGACATGATGTGCCTGCCAAAATCTCATTTACTCATATACTGCTCTCTTTACTATTGCTGCATTTGTTCAACTTTGAATCTCTGGGAATTCCATGCTATTTTTGGACCACAAGCATGAGAATATTGTGCAAAGAAATATTTTTATCCATCATAGCTCATTATATGCAGTATTTTTGTAGGAAATAATACCGTATACAATAATTTTTTAAGGTTACAGTTTATATCGTGTATATATTTTGTTGATATAGACGTTCATCATAAATGGAAAATTAATGCTCAGTATGAGAAATAGCTGATACATTATGTATCCTTATGGCATTTTCACAGCAATATAATGAAATTATGTGCTCTTTTAATGTTATACAAGTTTTATCGTTGTTGAAATATTTTGTGAGAATTTTTTATATTATATTCAAGATAAATGTTTATATATAAGTTTATACATTGTGTTCAAAAGCTGTAATAAATTACTCTTTAGAGTTTTATTGCACAACATCTAGAAACTATGATTTTTATTCAAACTGTGGCATAAAGTGGAGCAAATATGATTCCTTGTTGGCTGCAAATACACTTACATGTACCCATTATAATAGGAATTCTGTAAGATCAGGTGGCACCATGGGAGGACACTTGATATATATTTCTTGTGGTAAAATCACATGTGGTGGCTGATGCAGAAGATAAGCAATATTAATAATATGGCACTTTGTACTTTCTGCTCTGGTGTAATTGTTTGGCAACCGGCTTCGACATATTCTATGTCATTATCAAGCATGGCTGCAGTCGTTACCAGTCTACACTGATTTGTTGTATATGTATCTCGTATTTAGAATTAGCCTCCGGAAAAGGGGAATAAGCTATCCACAGTGGAGTTTGTTGGCTAGTTCACAGCCATCAGGAATTCACAGGGTTTCTCCTTATTCTGTATAAAATACCATATTGTACATGCACACACTATGTAAACTTTATGCTGCTCATATACTTCCAGAAAGGTAATTCACATAATATGTATCAACTTCATTGATAATAATCAACATGCTGCCCCCCTTTCACAACCTCTTATGCCCCTCCAATGAAATGTGAGGAAATGTAATATTTACTTATTCCTTGGGAAAAAATGGTCTCCATTTTTTCTCCTTCCAGCTAAAGAATTTATCAATCCTCCTGCCATTTCTACTCTTGCATTGTGGATATCATCATGCCATTGGAGTGTGTTACTGGTGTGCTTAGCTATTCCTGTGACATGGTATTCCATAGGGAGGTTGTGTGATCTGCTTGAGCAGTGAGAAAGACCTCAAGCACAAAGGGCAGTGCTGTCTGAAGTGCAGCAAACAGTGTACATTGTGTGTGCATGTACAATATGGTATTTTCTACAGGATGAGGAGAAACCCTGCGAATTCCTGCTGGCTGTGAACGTGCCAGTAAATGCCACAGTGGGTTGCTTATTACCCCTTTTCCAGAGGGAAATTCTGAATACTTGATACATGTACAACAAATTATTACAGAAAAATCACTGTTTCTTACATTCAACTAATGTACTGCAGCTCTTCAACTCAACCTTGGGAGAGGTTCTATAATGAAAGATGTCAAGGACATGTGGAATTATGTTTATATCCTATCTGCATTTGTATTTAAGGCCTTTTACTCCAACGTGAATGAATTAAAACATTTTAATTTCTCCACAAACAAATTGAAAAAAACATTGTTCAGCGATAGTGACAATTTATGATATTTTATTGGAGAATGTAAGAGCC
Source organism: Ischnura elegans (assembly GCF_921293095.1). NCBI lineage: Eukaryota > Metazoa > Arthropoda > Insecta > Odonata > Coenagrionidae > Ischnura > Ischnura elegans. Next base: position 78,639,815 of record NC_060252.1, on the reverse strand, counting down.
TTGTTTATAAGCTCAATTTATTTTCTCAATTTTTTTCTGCTGAAAAATTTACAGAAATAACCCTTATGTTTCTTCTGAAACTCAAAAAGTTGGGGAGCAGCCACCCCTAACTCGTTACCACAATCTTTTTGAACCATTAGGTCATAGTTAGACTGCCCTGCATTTAAATTATTCTGGAGAATACAGCATCAATTTATTGCCAAATGTTGATTGTTAGACAAATTAATGAGAATTGAGAAGGCTTTGAGGTCAGGGAATCTTAGGAAAAGGTGTAGGTGAGGAATTATGTCTGATCAAGGAAGTGATAGGATTAGAGAGGTCATTTTTAGAAAGGCATTCATGGAGTTAGATGCATTTATAAGAATAGGAAAATGTTGATTGGTAATTACAATCAGAGAAAAGTGATTCATTTGTTTCCCAGTATGGACTTGAGGAAAGACAAAAAAAGGGACAAAGTGCCTCTTTGATCAGTGGATTCTTTCAAAGAATAGTACCTAACCTTTTTGCTCTGAGTGGTGAGTATTAACCGTCATGGGTTTTATATTTTCATCGCTGTAGCATGAGTATTTCTCTTTGTAGATCATTACTTTCCACTAGCTCCTGGTGGTAGGCATTACCTCTCAGGGATAATATGTTTGAGGCCTAATGGACGTAGACAGATAATCGATTATTTTTAAGTACTGTTTGTAAAGGTGGTGAAATAAAAACATTGATTTGAGAGCCACATTATATCAGTTAAGCTTTAGCTGGGCTAGTTTTTGGTCCGGGTTAGCTCAATAAGATACTAGGCAAGAGGAGTGCCATGGCAACACAAAAAGTAATAATTATTATTGTTGAGAAAGGACGTATTTACCTCCACATGGAATTTAATATTTTTCATAAAATTCTCAACATAGCTGAAAATTTTGGAATGCTGCATGCTTTCCCGGCAGAATTTTGTGTCACTAAGATCTCACCATTCCTTCTGATATACCCTGGAAGGGGTAAAATTTGATGTTGAATATAAGCTAGACTGTTACCGTATTGTAATCTGTTTCTTAGCTATTCACGAATGAAATTTCTCGAATTCATGCCTGGGATGATTTGGTAGGCATTAGCATTGAAGGACATTATTCCTTTCATAAAAGTAATATGTAATATATTACATTCCAGTTTCTCAGCTGTTTATTATTTCTGTATTATATTTTCATTCAATAGGTTCTTCTCATCAATGCCCTTAAAATTCTATTTAAGACCAATTTTCATGCTCATCCTGAATAATTCAGGCTGTAGTTATTCGATATGCACTGAGCAGATGAGTTCAAAAATTACACGGGGGGCACTGATCAGATATTTATATTGTCAAAAAGTGCTTTAAAAGTGTGTCTTTGGCCTTAATAGGTATAAAAGTAATGATAAAAATATTATTCAGGCATTTAAACTTAAATTTTTGAGTTAGGCTTTAATTTTTATATTCAGGTTTGAAATCCAATGCATACGTAGACCTAAATCGCATTTAAAGATCACCTTTCTTCCCCCCGAATCTTTCATTAACAGTTGAAGGTGGCATAATTGACGTCATATCGTTCACGCCCCTTCTCCATGACGTCACAGTAACTATGCGTTCCAAGATGGCAGACGAAGTGTTGCACGGGTTGGACAGGGAAGGTGTTGTGGATTCTAAGATGGCAGAAAAAAGTGTGGAAGTGCTCGACATTATACGCAAAGAATGTGTAAACACAAAAAGCCTATGCAGCATGAAGTCTAAATTTTATTTGAGTGGCGAAAGTGAAAATTATGGTGCAAAATTTCGTTTGAATGGCGTGGGACTCAGAGTGCACGCCTCCGAGAATTGTGATGAACATGTGAGTGAGTTTTCGACAGATTTCAAATCGCTTTGTTCCAGTGGAGACGATAACGTAAGGAAGAAGAGGTGTACTGACCGATATGACAGCTCAGAGAGCTCTGACAGGTAAGTTACTTTTGGATGCTTTTTCTTCCATTGAGCTTATGCTGCCTGTATTTACCTTTACGAACCCCGCGTAAATACTTCTTTAAGCTTACCTGAACCCGAAGAAAAAAATAATTTCAACGAAGTCTCGTAAGCGAAGCATTGTGAAATGGTGTGGGTTTTCAGGGAAATGTTATTTCTCATTGAAAAAGTGAGGTAAAACATGAATGATCAGCTGTAGGAAAGGAAATAAAGCGTAATCAAAGAAGCTTGTTTTTAATCGACGTTTGGCTCAGGGAAACTTTCCTTTTTGTCAATCAAAAGAGAATAGCTAATATGTTGCGAAAGTAACATTTATCTTAAGATATTTAATTTAATTTTCTTTGTACTATAGGATCGCATTACATGTAATAATTTCTATCGCATCATTTTCTCGAGACGACTTTTAAATGCTTGTTTGGATAGTTTTTGTGAAAATATTCTTTACTTAAGTTAATTTTTTCCAAAGATTTTACTTATGGTGGTCTTTGCATGTATGATGTGTTGGCTCAATGTTTGTTTTCGACGCATCCAATGGCTACTAGTCACAGGAATCCATTGAAAAAAAAATACACAGTCTATTTCGGCGTCTATTTTATGTATTCGAACTATAAGGGATCGGTATTTATCTCGATTCTTTGCATGTACATTTATTTTCATGTCGATTAAACAAAGTTGCTATGGTGTATTGCATAATAAACAAATTCTTGAAATTATAATACCATATACTTACCTATCACTTTACTGTCTATTTGCGAATTTTTGTTTTTCACTTCTGTTATCTAAGGAATACTTCAAATGTTTTCGGTGCTTACGATAATTGGAGATGTACGTTTATGGTATGATCATTAATAGTGTTACTGGTTATGATCATCTCATTTGGTTTTCTGGTGTACTTCTCATTCATAGTCGAAATTTGTTAGTGTACAATATGCGATTAGATACTATTATGCGGAATTTGTGCATTCTATAGCTCACTGTTCCAAGCACGATTACGGTGTTACTTAAGTCTATTTAACAATTTTACTTTCACATGTCCGTGTTCGCCTTTGTAGAGTAGCCCCACCATGAGATTAAATGAGATTCCGTCATAATAACTGTTATTCGATATCCGGCGTCCGTAATGGTATTATATATTTCACGAAGAAAATTCAATTTCTAAAATTATTTTGGGTGTGGCAAAATATTGGATGGAAGCGATTGAACCCAAGTTAGGGTTTCACCAGGTGTATAGGTATCAAGATATTTAATCTGAGAGAAATACTTAACACGTTTAAAAAGTATTGTTTTGCGCTATGTTGCTTATGAAAGGTTATGGGTGACTATCATTTATTAAGGTATCGTTTTGTCGTCAGTCATTGCGGTTTTCTTTTGGTCAACTCACATTGCACTAGAGAAATAGGCCCGATGTGCGACCCAGCTGATTTCTCGGTTGGTATCCTTCCGCGGCAGGCAGGATTCTTCCACCCCGATTACATCACGCTGTAGTCACATCTCTCGTATTTCCTAAAATGCTTTTGCGTGAGGGGAAAAGGGAAGGACTCAACGATCATTACGTCACTCTGTCTCACTAACTTATCCTTCCGCTTTTCATTGCCGGCGGCAATCACTCAATGGAAGGGATGTCCTAGTTCGATATTCTTGTCGTTGCATTTCCTTCCTGCTGTGTTTTCATTTCCATTCTAATCCAAGTAAATTACCATTCTTAAGTTGCCAGGAAGCCGTCGATGTTCCTTTTTTTTTAATATTCCGAGGTAGTTATTAGCTATGTGGTTTCTCGGGTGCATTAGAATTTCACAGCATATCGCCCATGGCGCAACGGTGCCCAGTAGCTATGCTGACTTTTTCTTTGCAGTAATCCCCTTATAGATTTAGAAGCTGGTCTGAATTTTTCACTCTGTCAAATGTATGTCTGCTTTAATTTTTACTGTTCAAGGTACGTGAAAAACGTTTCGCAATCGTTAGGATGTCTTGTTTTCTCATACTTCAGTTCTTTTTCCCGTCAGAAATGGAGCATGTGCGTACGAATATGTAAAATTATTTCTATGATGATTTTTAAAATTTTTTTACTCCCACCCTCATTATATTTGTTGGTCCCCGAAGTGTATTATCACCATTCTGGTGGTAGTACACTTAGGGGACCATATATGTCTTTATATACTTAACTTTTACACCCTTTGTGCCACCGACAGGGTGTTTGTAGATAAAAGATTTTGAAGTCGGAATTTAATTTCGTTGGTGATATTAGTACACCCCTTATATAATAAACCAGTAAGAGTTTTGTAACATAGGGCTGTCAACCTCGCAGGATCGTGTGATGTACATACTAGTGGTACATTGTACATCCGTGCCTATTCGTCGTTTTCTCCATTTCCCCTCTTTAAGATGCAGGGAGATTGGCATGAAAAAAAATTGGGGAATGTGGAATAATGTCATTGATAGGATGAAAGAGTTAAATTGTCTAATTTTGATAATGTGTTCATATTTTTAAAAATATTGGGTCCTAGATTTTCGTTTGGGCGTCATAGTTGTTGTCCCTGTTCCGGTGAAGGTGGGTGTGAGGTTACCCCGACAGACAATACGCTGCATGTGTTTTTCATGGTTACGGAAAAAAATCTATAGCACGTGCTCATGTACCTAGACCATCCACGTGTAACCCGGAGTTCCACCTCCAAGATGTGTTTCTCCCTAATATAGCACTCGGCTACTAGGTGCTAGGCAACATATACAAGTGCAATTACTTGGCAATTGCTGCGAGTACCTATGCGGGCGGTGTGTGATCCCACCAAGCATAAATTATTCCATGCAGTGGAGAATTGCACGTATTATTCACCTCTGTTGAAAGCTGAAATAATCGTGCATAATTGTCAATAATTAGTGAGAGCTAACGCCTGCCTTATATGTACACGTGTCATTGTTGCAGCTCCTATATTTCGCATAGTGCATGCTGGGGATAAATAGTGATGTCCATACCGCATGCTGGAGTACCTCGTAGGGTAGCATTTATATCGATATAATTTCTTGGTGTAATGTCGATATTTTGGGAATTAGGCGATCGTGGAATATTTTTATCCATCGCCATGTATAATCGCTTTGCATGTAAGTGTAGGTATAATTTGTTAGTATACAGTGTAACATTTTTATGTTCGTGTGGTGTGAATGTGGGAATATTCTTGCGTACTGGTGATTGATCACCCCATGCCAAACACCCTAGGGATGGCTCGCAGGGTATTATGTAGGTGTATTTTAGAACCCTGCTGAAAAGGTTGTGAGTTTGCAACGGGAAGGGGAAGATTCAGTAATAGCATATTTGTGTGTTTATCCTCATGCATTGTTGCACTGGCTAAAATATCCATGCGCAAATACAATGTCGAAGTTAGCAGTGAAATGTTGGTTTTTAAGACTGAAATAAAGTACAATTTTGGCATCGAAACGTAAATGTATTGTAAAAAAATAATCATAGATAACAAACGACTGATATCAAGGGAACATCTGTCCTTGTGAATAGTAGAGATTGCCGAGGTTGAAGTATTGCATCTTGGCTACTACCCCATCGGATCTGCTGAAGTTAACTTTAAATGAAATTAAATTCATACGAAATTCGTCCTTAAATTTTCGATTCGGCTTCGTATGAAAAAAGGTACGGTTTCTGGTTCTTGGGAAACGGTAGCTCCACTTTGAAAGCTATTTTCTCAAGAACTTCTCCACATATTGTCTTGAGGTTTCATAAAATGTCGGAACGGACTCGTAGAAATGTATGCTTAAAAATAACTTAATGATAGTTGCATTAGCGGTAAAGAAAACTCCACTCTTTTCGTCATTTAAGGACTTACTCAGTTTTCAGGAGTTACACTTATGGTGAGGGATAATGCTATTAACAACTTCCCTCACTAGGCCTCATGATGACGTACAATAGTTTCAATCCAGGAAAGGAGCTTGTGAAGGTCTTGCACGTGAATACAATAGCGATTTCACAGCATATCCGAGTAACTTCTGCGTTTCTTTCTCTAGTCGCGAATGACTTCATTGAAGACCTTGGCTTCCTGTCGCCTCTCTCGTGGGTGATAATCACGCCTTCTGCGTAGGAAAGTTCCCCTCCTAGTCTTTCCACATGATTTCCATGAATTGGAATGGATCGAACTCACTGTTATTTAACAAACTAATGAATGTCATGAAAACTCCGTTTTACAGCCCTTTTTTGCAGTTTTTAATTACCTTATGCTTTTTGTTACTGCATATGTGCTATTTTTTAATTTTATGTCCGAAAAGTTTGATTGATTTCCCCATTATCGTTGATCTTGATCTGTATGTTGATTGTTCTCCTATTATGCGGCCCATGTAGCTCTTTAACTTGGCTTATGGTAAATATAGTGTCGAAGGGATTAACATTTAAAACTATTAAGTTGGGTTCTTCTCATAGTACCTAATAAATTCTGATGTAAACATGTATGAGATTTAGGGATCCTGTTTGTCTTTCACTGGCGTCCTCCTTATTTAATTGTGAATTTTATATCATCTAATAGATTGATTTTTTTGCCGATAAGCTGTATTTAGCGGGAGAAGAATGTTGGTGTGCTACTTTGTGGGATAGAATTGAGTGCGCACTAACATGTTCTTGGATATATGTCCGTGTTTCCGGTCAAATACAATTATTTTATTTTATTTTCAAACCACCAAACCAAAGCTCTTATTGGCCATTTTATACCGGGGTATGCACAAATGTAACAAGTAAACATACCCGAACAACCATGCCTTGGACCGGGGCAACTTACCGAGGCGGGATTCGAACCCGCGACCTCTTGTTTGGCAGGCGAAGACGTTATCCCGCCGCCACCGAGGCCGGAGATTTATGAGATGGATTATTTTATTCAGTTGACCAAGGGGTCTTTCTTACATCCCTCCTTCACAAAAATCGATAGCTCTTCCATCGCCCGTAAGGAATTAGTAATATTGTCCAGCCTCCTGTCCAAAGTAGTGGTCGTCGCTCTTTGTCACCATACCTCCTTGTCGTTTAATTCTATGAGGTTCGCGGGTGATCAGGCATTGATTATGCAGTTGGAGCAAGAGTTGCTGGCACTGGTGAATGCGTTAGAAAAGCGTTGCGAGGAGTATAGCTTAAGGTTAATGATAATAAGACTAAATTTATGAGGTTTTGTAAAGATTCACATGCAAGGAATGTGAGGCTCAAGATGAAATTAGGTGGTAAAGCTCAATATGATCGGTGGTCAAAAGTTTGCGTGGAAGCTGGTAAGTAGTGCAGTTCAGCTGTTTGGCAGAACCTTAGAGGAAAACTGATACACCAGTGATGCTATCAGGATTGCATTTGCAAAGGAGGCGTTCATGAATAGGACAGAGCTAATGGGATGATCGTTATGTTAGAGTTTGAAGAAAATGGTAGTCTGGATTTTGTCGCTTTGTTGTACGAAAACGTGGACATCGTGGAAGGAAGAGGAGATGAGGCGTTCGAATGTTGTAGGAGAGGTTAATGGAGAGACTTCTTTATATGGGTGAAGGATGAGAATGGAATTTATGATCAGAATAAAAGAGGTATTAAGGCCTTTATGTGAATTGAAGAGGGATCCATGAATCCATGATGGCAGAGGAAGAAAGCCGATATAATTCCCAGATGCTCCATGCTAATCTACCTCGTCCGGTAGGACAAATTAATATTTACCCCCTTGTCGATGCCAGGAAATCCATCTCATTTTAAGTATTTATTTCCAATATTTTTTTATTATCGTTGAATGACCTTATTGCACAGGTGTTTTTGGCCACAGTAAGGGTTAGCCTTATTGAGGTTAATCAAACATTGGTATTATTGTCATGGAACAGGCGTTAATTGAGGCTGGGAACTAAGATGAATCGCTGTTTCCTTTCTTCATCGTACGGAACCAATTTTGTAGCCATTATAAAGGTATTTAATTGATTTCTTGTGAAATTATCGTGTGATGTCGAATGAATCACTCCCATTGGGTATTTTTCGCTAGCTCTGACGTGTGGGTGTCGTCAGTCAGGCTTCATTTCTACGAAAGGCCTTTTTTGTTGGAGCGGATGAAGGCTTAGCGTCAGGCTTGGCTCAAGTAGGTGTCCTTCGTGGTAAAGACATGGTATTCCCCGAGGAAAATGTTGATGCATTGATGATTTCAAGTTATTATTTCCTCGTCGTCTTGAATCAACCCATGCCTCTTGCCTCGCTTACTGCGTCGGCAACTACTAGTGGTAATATCATTGTCTTGAAGCCTTATCAAGGATATCGATAACTTCGCAAAGGGTGATTGATAGAAGCATAGATTTATATTAAAATACCTTGTGTAGACTCTACCCTAGGTTCATACCGGTCAGGGTAATTAGGAAAATGTCAGGAAAATTAGATTACGGTCAAGAAAAACTCCCAAGTGAGCTGAAAGCAGATGAAATACCTGGTTGAAAGATCTGTTCGGGCTTCTAGTTGGCATTTCCTGACCGTCCTGATGGAGCGGCGTAAGAACTTGGCGCTACTTGACTGTGTTTCTATTAAAGTTACACGAATTATTATTTCTGCTCCACTGTTACACATATTTAACTGTGTTCCTAGCTGCATTTTTGCGTAATATCCCTAAAAGTGATTTTTTCCGTTTATGCAATGTTAGAAAAATTGAAAGATGAAGAATGAATCGTTCTTTTAGGTTGTTGTTATGGAAACAGAAGTCTTTGCGCCAGCTCTTTTCCATTATGTTATAAAGAATATTGCACCGTTTGGCTCGGAAAAAGATGTCATCGCGAAGGGAAATGTTGTATGAAATCTGAAGGAGAAAAGCCGTATCCGATTGAGCTATAATTATTTCTGTAACATTCCGCGATCTAGTAACATACTTTGTCCATTTATTCCTTCAACTTTTATATTTTGAAATTTCTATTGTATATCCGTATGACTCCTTACGTACTTTCTCGAGGTTTTTTTTGTCAGGGTATGATTGTTTTTACCCAACTAGCTCTAACCTACGCGTTGCATGATTTCGGAATCTACGATAATGAAACGAGCATATATGTAGCATGAGTTGCCGGCCCTCAATTACCATGGTCACTGAAACTGATTGGTTTTTCCAGTAATCTATTTATTGTTAGATATTACCGCTTCCTGTCTCCGGCGGAGCAAGGGTTTTGTGAGATCGTAGGATTTAGAATCCGCCGCATTCGGAGTGGAGAGCACGCCAGACCTTCTTTAGGCCTCTTTGCGATGGGAGTGGAGATAGTTTTTTTTAACGCTATGCGGGCATGCATATTGTAGTTCGTCCCTTTATGCCCGTTGCGGGTTTTCAGAGGGAGTCGCTATTCTGTTGGCGTTGGTGGGACTTGTGCTCGGGCGAGCGTTGGGTGGGGGCGATCTCTCGTAGGATAGTGCTTCCCTCGGCTTCTTTTACCGGGACGTCGCGTCCCATCCATTTTGCGGTTCGTATTGCTGGAGCCAGAGGTAGTCTGATGCGAGAATTATTCTCTCACTGTCAGGGATCACGCACAATTTTATGGGAAACAATGTGGGGAGATATGATTTTGTGGGTCACTAAAGCGAACTGGGTATGGGGGTGCGGGGAACTTGAAATTCCTGTCGTGTCGAAGAAGAATAGTTGACTAGATGGATTTGTCAAAACTCGAGTCGAGTTCACTTTGGTAATGGCAGGACGGTGCTGAATATATAATTGGATGTTTTAATGTCACCTAACACGTATGGCTGGTAATAATTTGCAGTGTTGAATCTCACATGCCGTTTTTCCGAATAAAGTGCCTATGCTTTCTCAGTTATTCTGACAAGTGAGTAAAAGTGTAATCGAAAGCTAGTGGACCGATTGGTAAGGAAATAGCAGCGGCGTTGTGGGCAACATAAGGTGATGTTATCGCATTTTTCTGCGTTCTCAATGTATTTGATATTTAATCAGAAATATAAGTTAATTCATATTATGTCAAACCTGCTGTACATCCATTTTGAAAATAGAAGTCACGAACACGAAGTGCGCGCGTTACGCCTACGTCAATGATTTTATTTTTTGGTTTGGATTTCTGCCCGCTATGTATTTTGTCTGTCTGGTATACGTTACGACTTCATTTCTTTTTACTCCAGTCTGTTTAAGAGTTCCGTTATTAACGACGGCGACAAGCCCATTTTATCTCTCGTTGATGAGTAAAAGCTACTTTACGAAGTTTTCAACCACTCGCGTTCAATCGCAATTGAGAAACCTTTGGAATTGCATTGACGAGAGTTGAGTAACTATGGTTATAATATTAGTCGATATAGGCATTTTATTGGTCTTTGAAATGTACTTCGATATTTATTTCGCAGAAGGAAGGTTATCTAAAATGTGTGCCTCTTCTATTCCCACTTCAAATTTAGACCTAGATAAGTGGGAAAGTAATTAGAATTTAAGGTTTTAAAAATGTTGAAAATTTAATGACAACTTGGGAGTTGTCTGAAAAAAGAGCTTCCTTTATTTTTATATTGTTATTATGCCGAGAGTATGAGCTTAAGATATTCATTTGACTTATTGAACGGTGCAGTAAGTGTAGAAACAATTTAAAAAACACCGGTTAGGTCGTACAGTTAGATGCCATTTGTCAATCTCATAGTTGCCCAACTTTAATAGCATTCAAAGTTGAAGTGCGAGAATTAATTTTTTGCCATATCATATTATGATTCTGCACACGCTCAAATCGAATTAAACAAGGTGCGATTATTTAGAACCTTTATTTTTTTAATTTACCTGGATATATTTGGTTTATAGCCTTAGCGGGATGGAAGTTATTCATCATAAAGATGTCGTACTCAGAGAAAAGCCTCCAGAAATTGCTTATAAGGAGAATAGTAGTGGCATAGGAGAATAGGATAACCCGCCGTAAGGTTGTCTGGTGACCAAGACTTTGATCGTCGTGGGTCGATCGCAGACTCATTTCGGCCGCAGACTCTCATCCCGAGGTCATTTCCCTCGGCTGCTCCAAGGAACTGTCTCTACGTAAGGTTTTCCGCGCCCCTAATACATCTCCTGGAGGGTTAATAAACATGAGGTTTTCTGTCTCTGTCACTGCATTATAGTCTAAACGTGTTTGTAAAGTTACCCCTCGTAAAAAAAGTGTAGGTTTGAAGATTTAAAGATAGAATTATTTATTTATTATTATAATTATATTTTTGTTATAATAAACTATTTTTTACGTCGGCCTCTTAGGAAGAAATTGGATGCTTAGGCTCCAGAGACCTTGCCGGAGAAACCATGTTAGCACTATAAAGATTAAGTCATACACAACTACTTCTCGATATTTCACTTATCACATTTTAAAGGCTATTTTTGCAATCTTCGCAGCCTGATATTTTCTATGCTTAATGTTGCCTTTATCTATATAGAATATCATTTTCTCAGTTTGTGCTGGTAAAATTCCTTGATATCGGCAATGAATTTGCTTTTTCCCTCTTGTCATAGTAATGATTTTTGACTACATGTATATTTGTTGCGTTTTTTATCGTATAAGAATCTACTTGAAAGTCATTTTGTTACTTTTTAGTTTAGTTAGAGTTTTTTTTCTTTTTGCACCATCAATGAGATTCATTTGCCCAGCGTCATCAACTTTGAGCTATTATTTCCAAAGTAGTTAAACACTAGCTGTACTCCACGTTGCCTATTTTTCTTGTTTTAACATTTCGTATCTTTGGAGTTGCTTCGAACTGTTTCCAATGACCTTTATAATTAATGTGTGTAAAAATAAAATATACATTTTTGGTCTTTCTTGAATGATTTCACCTCATCGGTTTAATTCCTGCTTCTTTCAGTCTTTCACGTGTGGGCTTACACATGTTGTGGTACTGTTATCGGAATGCCGAAAATGCTGGAAATTGACCCACCTAGCATTTGCGGAAGAAATGTGGCTGTCGTGTATGTCATTGCGTGCATTGAGAATTACCTACTACATTGATTCCAAGTAGGCAGCTGTGGATCGCTCTGAGAGTGGAGACGTAGAAATAGACCGGATGTCGGAGCTGTGTCTACAATAGAACTCAGGCGGATTTTAAGGACTATGAAGCAGCTGCCTCGGCTTTTCCCGAAGGCGCTAGAAGTGGCTTCATAGCCTTCGTATCCCAGGAAGCTATTTTTTCCGTATTGGGTGCGTGTTTTTGCGATTTATTAATCTGGTTGAGGGGACAACGTGCAAAAGTTGTGGCCTAGTGCGTTAGCGTGCTTAAGCAGTGGGTGTTGAATGCTTACCTCCCAGTGAAGTCACACACACACAGGATATGGCACACCCGATGTGAGATTATTTTTATTTTTTCATTAGTAATTCCTTCTCTTTTCCAATATAAAATTATTCCATTGCGAGGTGACACATCTACATAATACTCCACAAGCCGCCTAAAAGGCGTGTGGAAGGGGGTGTTAGGACACCAGCCGTCTACGCATAAAAAATGAATTGCTCTAACGAAGTTGGGACTAGAATTTATTAAAGTCCTTTATGGTTCGGGGAAAAACGAATTCCAATATCTATCGGTTCGGCAAAACATCTCTCTAAATTCATCGCTTCTATCGGTCCTGGAAATATAGTGCGGCTCTAATATTATGTTCTCCGTGTCGATCTTAAAGATATCCATTCTCAATTGTTCAAGCAATCTAAGCCTAGCGCGCAGCCTAGCAGCACATGGGTAGGAGTCTCCTCCTCTGATTGTTTGCATTTCACTAGCTTGTGCTTAGTTCCTTGGTGGCCCTACCATGACCTTTTCACGCTAATATTTGAATTAGAGCTCTGATTGGCTGACGGACTTTCTTTTTAGAGATTCTGGATTCTGCATTCTGGATTTTTATTTATCTTCTTGGATTTTTTTGTGGTAATTTAATGAAATATTACCACTGTGAGGTTCAGTACCGGTAAATTAAGCCAACTCTGTTTTGCATTGATTTAATAAAGTTAAGTTACCTTAGTAATAGATGGGATTAATTAGATAATCGCGGTGGTGTATCTATGGAAGATGTTCCTTTTTCATCAAATTTCCTGCCACAGATAGCTCCGTAAATTAAATATTCAAATTCCATTTTATTTTCATTTGGGATCCCGAACATCACATTGCACTTATCACGTCTGGTGATCATTTTATTTAACTATGGTACTATTTGTCAGTGGCATTGAATGATGAGATACTATAACGTATCTCATTCTTGTTGCAATTGAAAGTAAGCGTGTTCGGATCGGTCGTTGAAATTACCAAGAGGCGTAGGCCTTAGGAGGACCCCGTTGGAGGTGACCCTTCGCTGTTTTCAAATACGCCGAGGAAAATATTTTTCAGTCACATTGCATCCCTCATTCAATCGAAATTGATCTTTCTTTACATTCACCTCCTCCCCCTAATATTTCTCACAACCCTCTCTTACCACGTGATAGTGACTTTACAAGTGAGTTTTGTTTCCTCTTTGTACATAACATTCTCTTTACGTTAGTACTGGGGTGGAGTCCGAATACTGGTCATATGTAGGTACTCTGATGTTCCCATTCACACATTCCCTATAGCTTACCGTGTCCTTATGATTGTAATTTTTATGGATGGTTAGGAGCTGCCTGTGTGAACACACTTCTTATTTCGCTGGGGCTCTTCGATCTGCCACCTTTGGCTTGCTCGGGTGCCGCAGTAAGTCTTCTCTGGTCTCGGACCTTCAAGGCGCTTTCGCCGCTCACCTCTGGAGGGAAAAGGTGACGTGTCCCTAGCGAATACACCTCCATCCCTGACATTACAGAAAACGAGTATGCGCCTATTGAGGCCCGTCGTTGACACGTCTTTACAGTGGTGGATCAAGGATAGGGACAAGGGAGGGTTAAGGTGCGGGGCTTGAGGGGTAACCTCCCAACAGTGGTGGGGGTCCGGACAAAATTACCATATTATCTAGTGTAAATTGGATACCCCAGGGGGACGGGAGTCTATCGCCATCCTCACCCCCTCTCTGGATCCGCCACTGCGGCTTTCATATGTTATATCTGCTCTTATAGGCATGGGAGAGTACCTACGTGTGAATGACACGATTAGAGCGCATTAACGGTCCAGGCACGATTCCATTGTCAAATAAACACCGTGGCATATCACTGCAAAGTGTTGTTACGTGTCAAATTTCCTGCTATAGGTTTTCGTCCATTGTCAAATATAAAAATAAATTGACTTGTATATGGTAAGATCTGGTGCATGATGGGCTGAAATTGAAAATAGATGGGTAAAAGTATCTGTTGTCTTAAGTATTGTCAATTAATGAAAATTTTGTGTATTATGTATAGCAAAAATTCTGCGAAACTATTTAGGATAAAATATAGTGTCAAATCGTACAGGAGGGCGATCGTCGCTAAAAGTTTTGGAAAATTGTGCGGGATGCAAATATTGTAGGAGCAAGGTGAAATAATGACACTGGGATATCTAAAAACGTATAATCGAAAATTTGATTATTTTCTATTTAATATTAGTCAAATTGTGAACTTTCTGAACTTTCGCGGTCCATGTGTGAATCATTAATAACTTTTGGTGTAACCCCTTTGAAGTACGAAGGCAATTATGATAGCTGAAGATTATGTGGCACATTAGCTCCAATGAGGTCTCCGGTAGAGAGGAAAAATTGGCTTTTAACTTCAAGCCTCGGGTTAATGAAAATTTTTTAATTATTCAGTTGTAATTTCATTTTTAAACTATGTTTATCTACCATGCCTACGTAATACAGGGTAGAGAAAAATTGTGTAGCGAAATTTTAACTCTGGATACTTGATGGCAGTGGAAACGTGATTCCAGGGCCGGCTCGCGGGGTTACACTCCCGGGGCAGGGTCTATAAGACTTCACTTTTCACCTCTGCACCACGGAAGGGGGAGGACAAGGAAGGCGAAATGAAGGAAGCGCCTCCGCGATAGGAGCCCGATGACGCTTCATGGGATAGGATTGGAAGGGTAGGGAAGAGGAATCCCGCAACGTCACAGAGGCGGGCGGGTCCTACTACTAATAGCGAAACCGTAATTTAATGTTTCTACTGAAAGGAAAAATTTCCTATAGGGAAGGAAATTTCTACAATTTTCCGTAGATAATGGAGATACTTGATGGCAATGGAAACGAAACCCTAGGGCGGGCTCGCGGGGATACACTCCTGGGGCAGGGACTGTAAGCGCTAGCTTTTCTCCTCTGCACCCAGAAGGGGAAGGACTGGAAGGAACAAGGAAAGGAGGCGCCGCCGCGATGAGAGCCCGACGACGCCTCCGGGGAGGGGATAGGGAAGGAAGGGAAGGGACGAGGAATCCCGCACCGTCACAAAGGCGGGTGGGCCCTACTAACAGCGAAACCAAGCGAAACGCAATTAATATGCTACCAATCCTAGTGGATTTTCCTATGAGGAAGAAATATCCATCGATCGAATCGGTAGATATACTTGATGGCTGTAGAAAATAAAATTAATAATGGTGTCTTGATCGAAAACTCATCAATTAAATCACTGATACCTTGAACCAAGCGCTCCGATTGGCCGCGAGTTGGCCCTGTTGCCAGATGCTCTGGAAAACTCATGACTTCGGCTGCTTTACTAGCTGGAGGTCGCGATGCATCCAGCAACCGGGTATACTCGCGGCCAATCGAAGCGCTTGGGTTCAAGTTTCTCGTGTTTATAACGTAGACCATAAAGGTTCTTAAATGGTGGGCTCTCGGCATCATCTGTATTTTTGGTTCGTACTGGTAACTTCAGCTATCCAGGATTAAAATTTCGTGAGACAATTTTTCTCCACCCTTAATATTCCCGGTCTGATTTGTGTGCGGCGCGGAGTGTGTCTTGAAGCCTCCAAGTTGGAGGAGTTTCGCATCGCGCGGTGGGAAATGGGGCCGCGTGAAACGGTGGGTGGTCGGGAGGGTGAGAGTGACTTTGTAGCACTGACCTGGGCCAACGGCGATCTCACGCCTCCCCCGCCCGCACTCGAAAGTGAGTTCTCTCAAACAGTCCCCCACCCCCTCCCTCTGGCCTTCACGAAAGAATCGCTCACCTCCAACTATTCGCGACCGTGACCGACTGCATCGAATCTTGACTGATGTGCAGCCGCCTCGCGATTTCAGCCGCCGATACTCGGGAAGGTCTAGAAAAAAAGGCGTTGGATTCCTGGAAAAGTGATATGCGGACGAATTGTACGCAAACTGGTCTTTTTGCGCATCTAATTATTGGGAGAGAGAACATGTTAATGGAAGTGAGTTTTCGCCTTAAAAGTCGTGTGAAGAGGTTTTAATGTCGTTTTGCACGGGGCGTGCACTTGCACAATCTGACGCGTGTACGAAGGCGCAGTCAGAATGGCGTCGTGTAAAGCGGTGAATTGCTACAACACATGCGAGAATGCGTGAACGTGAGATGACAATGTAGCCCCTGCTCTAATTGCATTCATGCATTCGCGCAATTCCACGCCATTTTAGAATATACGTCGAAATAGGTGGATGTCGTATGTCGGCAATCGGCGAAAGGCATTCATTAAATTTCTCTTGAATATGTTTGAAAGATGTGATATAGCTTCGGGCAGTGCGAACAAAATACAGCTATGTTCGCGTAATTCTACTATGATATCTTTTATATACTATTTCAGGGACCAAAGTTAGAAATGTGTTTCTGAAAGGTTTTTTTGTTAGACCCACGATATTATCAATAAGTCAAGATGTTTTTGTTACCTCATGCATTAAATATTCAGAGAGCCTAAAGGCCGCTATACACGGCGAATGATTTCATTCGATGATCATTCAGCATGATCATGCGGATGCTCATTCACCGTGTATGACGGAACAATTCGCGAATGAACCTTCATGCGCATATCATTCATTGACAACTAGAACATGTTCTATTTTGCTCGCATGAAGCTGTGAATGATCACGTGATCAGTCAGCATGATCATTTGCATGGTCATTCACCGTGTGAAGCGACCGTGGGCGATTCAGGCTGACTGTTAAATATTTTATCATTGCTGGGTAATTTTGTGTTTTCATGATATCATTTTATCTCTCCGGCACGGATGCAACCTCCTCCTGTTCGCTCTTTTTTTTGTCTCCGATGGAGGCTTTGACTGGCGTTGGCTTGTTACGTTTCGTCCTTCACCGCTTCATCTTTTGTTCGCCGTGTTGTCACGTCCTCGCACGCGTCTCCTTGCCAATCTCACCAATTCATTCCGTGTAGTTTTTTTTTGGTGTCATCGATGTCATCCCTTCTGGCCCTGAAGCGAGGCAGAAGAATTCTAAGTCTTTAGTCGAGGTGATACTTTCGTGCTGATTTTGATTTTATTTCCAATGTTTTTGTTCTATTATTCATCAGAACGAATCAGCAATAGCGTTTTTTCTTCATTTTGGCTTCCCAGATGGTAACTAAAATGAGATCCATGTCCGCTTATTTTTTGCCGCAAAATTGCCTACCAAACAACTATACTTATAATCAAGTCCCGAGGAATGAAGTTAAAATTTGTGAGAGTTCGAGTAACTTATGCATGATCAAAATTAGTATTGAAGCCATATATTTGGAAGCAAGTGCTTAAATAAAGAAATATCGCCTATGTATACCTATTGAAACATACGATCGTAGGCAGTCATGAAAGGGTCTTTGCTGATTTATTAAATGACAAGACCGCAAAGACGGCGTGATTGTGATTATAATGTTATATGTTACTTACATTTGAAAAAAGCTCGGTGAAATACTGATTAGGCAATCATCAAAGGGTCTTTTTTTGTTACTTATATGAAAAGACTGAAAATATGGTTTTAATGTGATTATAAAGTTATATGTTAACTATGTATGAAATCGTGCTCTAAAGGTAAAGAAGATAATGGTTATTGCATCCTAGATAGCCCCTCTAAGACGATGGTTCTCGCCTTGTATTCGAATCACTTGCTGCATGACCAGTGATTGCCCTCCGCAGAGAGGCCATCACCCTTGCATTGCCCTTTGATTGCGGCGTGGGGTGGTTGCGGCCTCGCGAGGTGCGCGGCCGTGACGCCGAGGTGCGCGCCTGCGCACTGTGCGCCTCTCAGAGGGCGCCTCCGCGGGAGGTGGGGGGAGGCGCTTTGCCGCGACGTCACGGAGGCTCGCGGAGGCCGCGACCTATCCCACCGGCGGAAGTCTTGCGCCCGCTCACCGCGCGAATTAAGTGCACAAATGGTCCGAGATGACGCGAGGCGAAAGTAGCGTGTGGGAGGTGGCCGAAGGTTTCTGTTCGCGTTGGCCCTTGTGGACTCCTTCGAAGCTGACTCAGTCATTTATTGTCGTTAAGACAATCGCATGTTACACACCTTAGATGCGGATCCTTGAGAAATTTAGAGGGTTGTGAAGAATTGCAAACATGCCGCGGCTATATCCCGTGAAGGGAAGTTCGTCTTAAGCCTGCATGGAGGCAGTTTTACTCTGGGTACGTAAATGCGCAGGTTGGAACGGCATATCTTCCTTAGCATGGCGTAGAATTGAACCGAAACCGAAATTAGAACGGGCTATTTTGCCATCTCACGTCCATGCATTCACGCATTCGTTCTAGCAGTTCACCGCTTTTCGCGACGCAGTTTTGACTACGCCTTTGCACACGCTTCAGATTGTGCAAGTACGTGCCCTGTGTAATACGGGGCCGCAATGCACACATGCACAATCTGACGCGTGACACAATTCTTGCGCAATTTGACTTCAGGTACATGTGAAGGGCTATGATGCCGCTCGTCTTCAAGCTGCAACTTTTTCTCAATCGGGCATGCAATTATTTTAAGAGTAGAGGTGGGGCCACCCTTTTTTACCATCTTGCGCTTTTGCTATTCACCTATGTATTCTATGCATTTTCAAGAGCACTTTCGTACGGGTAATAAGTTGTGCAATTTCGTGCCTCATATATATACTGATGTCTTCCTTTATGCAGTATGTATTTGACAACCGGTGGTTTTCAATGTGATTTACTTGCGGTTTATTCAAGTTACCGCTTCTAAGGTTTAATAAAGCCGACTATATGAGGGAATACCTGGTCTGCACTCATTGTGTGCTCATCTAAAGACGTAGAACGTAGTCTCCTCGAGTTCGAATTGACATTCCCGCTTCATATTTTTACCCTTGCAAAATGATGACTATTGTAATCCTGGTGCCACATGTTGTCGAAGTGGTTGATTGGCGTTTCGATGGCGGCTGATGTTCACGTATGTGAAAGTGTTTGTGTATTCGCATATCTACATCTACATAATACCCTGCGAGCCACCTCTAGGGTGTTTGGCAGGGGGTGACAAATCATCAACATGCAGCATGCCAGAGGACCGCCACAGGCACATCGCACGGTCATAGAAATGTTACGCACTACAAAAGAATATACATGCTTATTCACAAAAAGAAATTGCTAATGGTTTGTAATTCCTAGAGTAAATACATGCAAGGTTAGAACTGTGAAAAAACATGCAATGAGTGATCCTAGCGAGCGGCGCCATTAATCATATCAATTGAGACAACGTTGCTATCCTTAATAGTACGAGGGAAGAATGAAATTTTAAATCTATGCATATTAAACATTAATCATTCTAATGATTAATGTTTAACTTTTTAATAATTAACTAAGACATTTTGAACATTAATCATGTTTATGCATCTGATCTCTATCGAGTTCAATTTTCTTTCTTTAGTTGGGATCTTGTTTGAAAACATGAAACATGTTGCCTGTGCCTTTCCTTGGGCTTCGCTACTGTCGGCTTGTTTTGTGCCTGGCGACAGTGGCCTCTCGTCACAAACCCTTAGTTGTCAAGGACAAAGAGGAGCGCTAGCACAATGCTCAAGTTCCGTTATAAACTCCTCACAGCCTTGAGTTTTCAGTCAAGCGAAAGGGCATCCGTCTCAAGCAATGGAAACTCATGTGCAGAAAGTTCTCGATTCCTATCGCCGTTCGATACGTAGAGTAAGTCAGTCGGTTTTGTTAGGTTTTGAAGGAGAATTTTGTGAATCACTCTGCCCTTTACTGTCTTCTCCTAGAACTTCTTTCGTAAATGCATAAAAGGGCGTATTCCTATTCATATTATCTGTAACTCAATCTCCGCTTACCGAAAATTTATCACCGTAACGCGGTAACTCGATGCATAAATAGGAGAAACGTCCCTTCACATGATGCATTTCGTCAAAATAAACTTGCTGTGCGACTTTTATTTCTTATATACCTCTACGTATTGTACTCGCTAAACGATATCGAAAGAGTTGCCGGGCAGGAAAGTTTTCTTCATCATAGCCTGCACTGGTAAGAAAAATATTGCTAGAATGCATGTCCATACGTGGGACTGGTATCCGTTTCGTCCAGAAATGCATCGTTCTATGCGGTTAATACTGTGGGGGCGGATAATGTCCTTGATTGGGACAACGTATTTGCTCACAGCAGGCCGGTATTACATCGAAATATCATCGTGCTGCGTTTTGAACATCGTTCAATTCACTCACTTAGTGATTGTCCCCGAAGTTTGTTTAGATAGGTGAGGGTAGATTTCACCCCCAATTAAGCCACAGGCGCGTGAATTTCTCACATTCAGGGTAGGGGGCCAAATCCTTACTAAGACTTTGTTTTGAGTGTGTCCGAATGCTTAAACCAGGATTTAAACTCGGTACCCCTCGGTAGGCCGCCCTGCTCCCCATATTCAGTGTATAATTTGTATTACTTGATTCATGGCTTCAAAATTACTGGCCAGGGAAAGTATTCGTCTGTATTCTTCTCATCTTATTTAATATATATTTTTTCTGTAAATTCAAAAGGCGTGAAAGCTTACAGTTGTTATTCTACTCATTGACTTACTTCACAGTTTTACGATTCAAAGGTTTAAATTGCGAGTGGACTTCTTCAATATGGTATGTAAACGGGCTGAAAGACTGTGCTTTTGAAGGGATATGAATCGATTAATTTTTTTATCAATAGTAAATTTAGATGATGTATAAATAACAATGCGGTTCACGCAGTGCCGGATCCAGGATAGTGACAGGGGGGGGGGGGGTAACCTTCCTGCAGAAGTGGGGGTCCGAACAAAATTACCATTTTATCCAGTGTAAATCGGATACCAAAAGGGGGGAGGGGTTGTAGCTCCCCTGGCCCCTCGCTGGATCCGCCACTTGGTTCAAGTATATGATTTCCTCCAAGTCCAAGTATATAACACAGGCTTTAATTCCGCAGTTCCCAGCTGATTAAAGCTGTCTCCTGGGCGTTGCGTTGGTTAGTTGTTTCAGGCAAAAATCGAATCACATTTTTTAAATTATTTCGAGTCATGGCATAAAAAAATACCTTAATTGCCTTGTAACTGAAGTATGCATTTCCCCTCCGTTAAAACAGTTTACCCAGGCAAGAAGGTGAGTCGGACGGCGAGAAAAATAATCGAGGAATATTTCTCGACACTGTGGAAGGAAAGAAAACTTGGTGGAGGAAAGGGGAAGACGCAGATGGTGTGGTTGGAGCTTGTACTTGAAGGATGTAATTGAGGGCAGCAAGGAGAGGGAGAACGAGTAAAGAGCAATGCGTCTTGCTGATTAAATTCTGTGTGTGATGCGGCCCTTACTGGCAAACAATCTAAAATACTAATTGTAAATGCTGATACGTGCCCGAGTATGACCTGTACCTCTGTGGTATATGTATTTTTCCTACCGAGGAATTGAGTTATGTGTCCGCTAACTTCTCTCGGCGCGGTGGGTCTCTTTCGGGTGCTGTGGCCAATGCATAGTCTCGTGCATGAAGATTACCGGGTTCAATTGTTCACCGGCCTCTCCCGCTTGCAGCTGCACGGCTCCGCTTTTATCCATTTTCTGGGGTATTCGGGAACTGGGGGTGATAATTATTTTCCTAAAATTTGGCTCTAAATCTTTGATTGAATTCATTTCACGTATTTGTTTGTGATTTTTTTTGGGTTAGTTGTCATTCAATTACTCCCTAGTCTAACCGCCTATGTCGTCTCAATTTTCGGTTAATAACACGTTTTTAATTTCATTTATTTTTAAGTGCCTACTCTGGAATGTTTTTGTACATTTTATACAAAAAACTGTCTAACATTTATCCTCTTTCGCCGATTATTGGGCATAGTTAGAGGAAATTTACTCCTCCGTACAAATGGAATAGGCTCGAAAGCCTTCTTCATATTGCGTGAGGGTGTTGCGAAGTGACGTGAGGATCGTCGGATAAGGAGCGGAGCCCTATTGGTCTCCGTCCTGGAGCTGTCCTCTCTTTGTCTGGCCAGAAATGGCTTTTTTCAGCTGATGCTCGTTTTTTGTGCTCCGAGCCGAGAGCACCGCCTTCTCCGCCAGGTGTCTGCCTCCCGTCGGTGGCTCCTCGCGGGGGCCCTCTGTTTGTCCACCCTTGTGGGGCCTCCTCTCACCTGCCCCCGACGGCGGATCCTCGGCGAGGGGAAGCATGTGTCTCCACACAAAGTGGGCACGCAGTGAGAGCTACTTCAGCTCTCCATTAGGGCACAGCAGCGAAATAAAATTCTCGCCGAGGAATGTGGGTCGTATTGCTAGCCCATGAAGGAAATATATCCTTCAGAAAGGATGTATGGTTTTCATGATGGGGACCCTCAGTATTATTCGTATATATTTGTAGCCTCCAAAATTATGTATTCCTCAATGCATGTTTCTGAATTTTATTAGTATTTCTAACAGCATTTTTTTGTGTTCTAGCTTTAGAGGATTCCCTTCATGAGTAGTTGGCAAGTTTTGCCTTTGAATGAATGTGGAAGTATGATTGTTAGTATGCGTAGCATTTTTACGGCCGTGTGGTGTGCATGTGAGCCTTCTTGCATTCTGTTGATTGATCTCCCCTTCCAAACACCCTAGAGGTGGCTCGCTGGGGATTATGTAGATGTATTGTTCTTTGGCCACACCGAGTATTACTGATTGACGTCTACATTCTGTTGCAATGGCATTACCAGCTCTGAGACACTTTGATTTTGGGTAACGGCTATGGAAGTAGGTATACCTAAACAGGATTTTGTTCTCTTCAGGAAAGGTGCAGTTCGCTTCGAGTTAACCAACAGTATTATGCTTTAAAATTATCATCACTTGTATGTGCGATTGTTGCGAAATGTAATAGCGTGCATCTATTTCCGTGAGGCAGCTGGTAGTGTTAGTAGTTGTTCCAGTGTTATTTATGTTGATTAAGTACTGCTTGACTTTGAGAGGCGATAAAGACGCCTCGAGGGAGATTGGTTGACTCAAAATGCGTAATTTCCATTGCTAGTTTCCCTGTTCATCTCTTGATTCTAATCCGTCATCAGAATATGAAATGGGAGAGCAATTGGAAAAGAGTACTATCTTTGAGTTGGTTCTTGATCGCGTTGACATTGAATTTATAATGACACTATCGTTTTGCGTATGCTTCTTTCTTGTAATTATGGTTTTTGTAAATATGTATCATTGTGTTTGTTGCCATTATATTGACCCCGAGAATACGGGCGTAACCATATATTTTAACCAAGTTCCTTGTTTAATTTCAAGTCGTCATGCTGTCATCTGATTCAATAAAATACATTTACACTTACCGGGATTTTACGCTCCATGTGCATTTCGTGACAATTCTATGACACTTATTCCCATGTTTTTGCTCGTTTTCATGCTATGTGGTATCAACTTTGCAGGTGTAGTGTGACAGTTAATGCAGCTGCATAACGGTTTATATGCATGGGTAAAATGGTGATGGGGTTACTAATACGATCCGCGTTGAAGTTCGGAGATGTGTGGTGCAGGGGTAGTATTTTTGCCGGGAGTGGGTAAACTAACTGGTTTTTTCGGGGAACACTGTAAAACTTGCGCCGCATTGGAGTGAGGAATGCATTATGGGTGATTTAAAATTCCCAGTCAAAGATGAATGCATAATTAATACGTCCTCAGTGCGGCAACTTCCGAAACTGTGGCATGTCTCACTACATGTGACGCTACTTCTAGTATTCCACCTGCTCTATTGAGCCGAGGAAAGAGATATGATTGAGAGATTCTCCCCCTAACATAAAAATGGTTGCCCACTTTGAGAGACATAAGAATAGGCCCGGAGAAGTATTTTGACAAGTGCAATTGCTGTATACAATTCCTGTCAGTGAGTTTTATTTCTGTGATATCCGCATTTTTCTGTATGAATTAGCCCAGGTCGTAACATTATTGGCTGTTCTTCTTCCGCATTTGTCGCTTTACCTCACTTCCGGCGGATTCATTTTGTATTGACGAGGAGGTGGATTCTATTAGTTGTGACACTTATTTTGGTTTTCATCGAATAATAGTTCCTATCGTCTCAATTAATCAGAGTATATTCTTTTATTTGAAGTATCGACTTATTATCGTATATTCTTCTATTTGAAGTATCGTCCTCATTCCTCTGCTCAGTTCTGGCATAAATGTCCTCCTTCAGGCCACGGATATTCCCCTTGCGTCGGCACATGACTCGGGAGTGGTTGAGACAACGGAAAAGGAAATGAATAATGAAAGTACGTGGGCGGAAATGAAGAAGCTTGGTTACCGTGTTCTGGTATTTGCTCAACGTTTCTCCCTATTAGTTTGAGCGGATTGCTTTAGAGAAAGAAATTGTAACGGTGGCGATTGGGCTACAAGGATACTCCTGCTAGGTTGTCGCTTTTTATCTAAGATCCAACATAGGGGACGTCTAAGGATGAGGATTTTCCCTCGGTACCTCACAATCGGTTGCGGTGTCAGTGTTAATCGTCGGAGCCCTTTTTACTCACTTCTAATAGGGTAGTTTCCTTCATCAAAGAAAACGAAAGGCATCGATTGCTTTTCTCAGTTTTCTGATAGAAATCTCAGTTTAGACGAATGTTAATGGTTAATTTTAACCTCATTCGAAAAAGGCCAGATTGGCGCCCATGCGATGCCACTCCACGTGACGTCACAGGGACCTAGTTTCTGTACGAGTAGAAAGGAGTTTTACATCGTCTGAGATTACCAACGCACGCATGAGGCACAGAGCTCAGGGATCACCCATTAAAATTGCCTAAGGTCGGAAAGTTTCCTTCGTTTGATAGGGTAATAATAATCCTTATTTAAGCCAAGCGCTACCTGCTGGCAGGGTACTTTGCTACCTGGTAGCAGCCTGCATCGTATCAGCGCTCAGAGCCTCGCTCCAAGGTCACCTCTCACGGCGACGGCTAGAACCAGAAATGCGTCGCACGGGCTTTTCCCAGCATTCCTATTTAGCCATCGCTTTTTCGCGCGCTTGAAATTTGTCACTTTTCATTTAATCGCGAAAAATAGATATCGTCATTTAAAAATCTAATATCGTGAAATGCGTACTTCAGGAGTAATAATCTTTCGATTTAGGCAATAAAAAAATAATAAGAAAAAAATAATTGAACAGTGTATTTCGTTCTGTAGTACCCCTTGGATTGGTACTTTTATTTTTATTTATTTCCCACTTCCCCATATACAGCACAATGCAGCCTTTATAACGGGTTTCCAACATTAACAAAGCACAACACAAACATCCATGCCCTGGTTAGGGATCACCTACCCAGGTGGGATTCGAACCCACGACATACGGATTGGCAGGCGAGGACTTTACCCCAACGCCACCGAAGCCGGCCTTTGCTGTAAACATGTATTTTTTTTAAGTGTCTTCGAAACAAATATGTGTGTGTAGAATGCATAATTAATTCGAGAAAATAATGCGCGGTTTTAGTGAGAAAAAGTTATCGGACTCGGGGAGGTGTGTCAAAGGGGTTCTTTTGGAAGGGATATAGTCTCTTCCCCGAACATTTCGGGGGGTTTTGAAGCATCCGCTGTCGTGTTCCGCTTTTCCAAACTTTATTCACTATAATGATCCCAATGTGTCGTGCCTTTACGGAACGGTTTTATCTCCGTACCTCTCTTGTCATACGTTTTTCAGTTTCGTACCTAGGATGGATTGCGGTCCGAAACTTGAGAATTTCGCGGGTGATTTTTCGTATCTCTAGACCCCTGGTATTTCCCCAAGCTCCTTGGATGTATGCGATACCTTGCATTCATGTTCACTCCTCTCATCCGTAAGGTTTGCCGTGTCGCCTTCCGTCTGCAAAGCGCGGTCTTCCGCACCCTATCGCGGTCTCGACATGCGTCCGTCGTTCCTCGGGGGGGCCTGTCGTCCTTGCGTGCGGCCGTTGACCCCTGCAACCCCCGTCGCCCCGCTCTGCCGGAGACTCGCTCCGCACGGCAACCAAGGTGTGGCTTCCGCTGCACTCATCTCGTGCCTTCTTCAAGTGTTTCTTAATGAAGGCAATGATTGAGATTGGGACATGACTTCCACCGCCCCCCACCCCGCTATATTGTTTTTTATCAGTCTGTTCTCTTGTTTGAAGGAGTTATAAGGCGCCAGTTCTTGTATGCTCATTCATATTCATTTTACACTTTAACTTGAGTATGAATTTCGTCTGATGTATACTGCTTTGTGAATAAAATTTGTGGGGCTTGACCTTGTTTCCTGAGGAAACAGCACGAGTTAATCTAAACTCTAGTCAGACGGATGTGACCTTTCTCGAGCGTTTAAGAGGTAAGATTCCACGGTTGATGGAAGACAGGGGAATGACTTGCGTTGTATGTTCCTTTCTTTTTCCCTCCCCTTCTGTCAAATTATTGATTTCTATTATTCAATCACTTAGTTATTCATCGGAAGGTTGATCAGGAAAGGGTAGAGGAGGACCAGCCTACCCACTGGATACCTTACCATACACCCTAGTGGTGGCTTGCACGTACCTCGTAGATGTTGATGTAGACAACCCGCTCGCGGTGAAACTAAGTGTCCTGGTAGCAACTCTTATTGCATCGAACGGGAAATAGAGGAGCCTGGTTTCGTGATCCTTTTGGGTCACATTTTTTGCATTTTATTTTCGACCCTCAGATTTCATTTCACCGTTGTCCTTATCCGTTTAAAGCTGTTTGCCCCTTTCTTTCTCTTAGAATTGCTTTTAATGCCATCGTAAAAATGACGTTGTTATAGTAGTTTATAGTACAGTAGTATATATTAGTTAGGTTATACATTGTTATATTTTGATGTTAAAAGATCATTACAATTAATATTTAAAGACCGCCGTTTGATGGAACCTAACTGCCTCATTGACAAAGATCCTTTGTAAAATATTAATTTATAAAAATGTGGATGACGATCCCTTACTATTCCAATACCGTGGCCTATGGTCATTTATAATTTGAAGATTAGGTCATCTCCGATGTATATACATACACGAGAGTTAGTATGACCATCGTCAGTGATTTTGAATTTCTGATTTCTAAGTATTTCTTTGTTCATTCAACCTATGCGTGAAAAATACGGGTTCTCTCACTATTTTAATGGTCGATGCTAGATGCTATCTCCTACCTTAAAAGATTTTTGGTGCTTTACTGTCACTTGCCCATAAGCTGAATTATTAAGCATCTTGCTAAATTAATTACCGGCTATCTAGATCGTTAATTTTTATTTTAGTGTTTTAGTTTTTGGGCATTCCTGTTTCTGTTTTTACGGCATCCGCTGGTATACGGCAATCGAAATACTTCATGGATTCATCGACTTTTATCTTTTTTTATTTTACGTGTGAACTCCAAAAGCTACCTTGAGCATAGATAATAATTTTTTGACGTTTTTATAATTTAGACCCGAATTTTTTGACCCGAGGGTATGACGTTTTACACCTGTTTGAACAAAATTTATCCAAGATAATTGTTGTGATAAGTCGATATCCAGGTCCTATGTAAGAGAACTGTTTCTTTTACAGATCGTTTATTTGATACCAGTGTTTATTATAATGCTTTTTAGGTATATTTTGGAAGTGGTAATGTTATGAGAAATTCAGGATGAAAGTATTTATTCAATGTATTTATTCTGCAGGTATGGTTTGAGTAAGCGTTCGTGACCGAGGAGATGGTGTTTTGCAAGCATAGTCAAGTGGAGGAGAATTGGTTTCATGGATGGGATAAGAGCGGTACGATTTGGGTCGACTCGAAGAATGAAATAGTGAAAGTAGACAAACGCCTTGGGTGTAAATAGCACTTAGTGGAGCCGTTATTGCTTTCAATTTCGCCTATGTCATGATCTCATGACAAAAAGCAATTTATTTCGGAAAGGTGAAGCGTTGTAAGTAATCCCATTAGTGTATAGACGTATGTAATTTCTATTTGATCACTTCTAGTTTATCGCTGAAGTAAGTTGTTGAAGAAAATTTAGAGTGGTGATATAATCTTTTCCGTCAATATATGAAGATTTTGAATTATTGTTATGTTTGAAAGTCGAGATATTCGATCCATCTTTGTTTGATTTCAACAGAAGGGAGTGAATGAGCTGATTAAATTAATTTATTCTTGATAAAAGCGCAATAGTCGACTTCTCATGTTCAAATAAGTGTGTCTAATTTAGTTATGTTACCTTCCTTGTAAGACTACTACCTAATATGTGAATGATTGTGCTACTCATAGGGTTTATTGTTAATTTTGGCGTCTCTTTAAACTTTAACTCAATTTAATGTTTTTACTCGGTAGTTGTTTGTTCCTGAAATTTTATTTATATTTTACCTTCTTCATGTCCTTATCGTTTTTTGTCTACATTAATTCCCCCATCAGATATCTGCGAGAAATTTCGAATACCCTCAAAAGTAGTTTTGATTGCCATTTAATTAATTTCGCTGTCTTTTTATTGCCAATATTAACAATCACGCATGTTACGAAATCCCGCATATACCGATGTGAGTTCCCCGTCCCGTGCACTCTCCTATAAGCGCCAATGTTAATTTCCGTAACGTTCGGATACTACAAAATGCTCGCTATTACGATCTATTCTTTGGCTCCTTGTGTAACTATTTTCTCTTTTACAAAGAAATGATGGTCATCTTCGCTTCTTAAGCGTTCTTTACCTTATAATTAGTGGTTCTCACGTGCTGCCATCACCGCATAGTTATACCGTTGATCTTAAACCTTAACAGCCGTTTGATTGAAAGGGTGGGACGATTATGAAATGTTACGGATATGTTGCTTGAAGTAAGGCGATATACGGAATATTAGCTGACAATACTGTGATTTATGGGGCAAAATCCATTATTATCAACATAACGAAATCCCGTTTATAGCGGAATAGAACTATGGTCCCCTGAAATTCGTTATAAGGGAGTTTCACTGTATACCATTTGCTAACTCTTTATCGTTCCCATGATAATAATGAAGTTTGGGTGTCAGTGTTGGCCTTATCTCTCGGTTGGTTCTCAGTCAGTGAAGTTCTATTGCGAAAAGGAGTATCGTCCCCCCACCGTCATAGTTGGCACGTGAGTTAGCAGCAGCCTCCCTGTTCGATGGGGGGTCGACCAGACGCACACCGGACAGAGGCTCGCGCATGCGCGTCGCATCGTGGGAATGGTGGAAGAGCTCCCGGGTTGCTTGGCCCCGGACTGCAGCGAGGGAGCACTAACCTTCCTCAACATCCCACCCTTCCCCTCTCACTTCCCCCCTCACTTTCCTCATCGTCAGCGGGTGAGGGGAAGTGTTCTTCTCTTCTTCGGCCGCTGTTTCTTCCTCGGCCGCCCGTGGGCTGGCCTCTCGGGCCGGGTTCATGCCGGTGAGGGGAAGTAATAGAAATGCCATCGGAATAAAAGACGGAACTGGAGGTCATGGAAACGTCAGGGAAAATAGGTTATGGTTAGCGAAACACTGCAAAGGCGCGGCGTCAAGAGAAAAATCGTGGTTGAAACGGCGGAATGTTGTTATGTTCGAGCGGCGAGGTTGGCGTTCCGGCTAGATTCAGTAGATTACTTCGTATAGTAGATACGTTACTAGGACAAAATTTTGGTCTCATTGTCATTACCTTTTCACGAGGAGTCCATAGGATTTAGGTTGGTACCAGTAGCATCACACGCCACGCCTCATGAGGTGCGCTGCGCGTGCGCAATTTGAAACGACTATGTCGTAACGGGGCTATTCAGGTGGAATTATTAAGTTTGGCGTTAATGGTCTGGGTGGATGTGTGGATCAAATACCTCAATGGTGATGTGCACAAATAACCCTTTCGTTTGACCCTTCTGTTTACTTATATGATTGACGATGATACGCGCAGAATGCCCTGATGACTCCTCAGACGACTAGCCAGCTACTCTTATAGGCCTGAACAATGGCGTTTGCAGTTTATTTTTTTATAATTACTTCAATATAATGTTCATACTGATTACATAGTTATGGAATATCTGTATTAGTTCTTGAATGTGTCGGGTGTTAGATGTTTATCATTCGCTATTTTAAATAGGAAAGTTTTTAGACCACTGGAACAGCGCATTTGACAACTTTTGACTTTCGGGTATTTCTTTGCTGTGTTGTTATCTAGGCATTTTCATTTGGTAGGAAAGTATTGGATAGGAGAAAAAACTAAATAGTTAGTATCTTACAGAAGATTTCATTTTAGATAGGTGACGTCCTTTTTGTTTTATCGGCCATTTGAATCGGTTATGGGAATTTCCAATTTTTAAACCGCATCCTTCCTCGAATATACTTCTGTTATTTTGTGAGCACCGTTCTGTCCTTGCATTATAAATAAAGATTTCGAAATCCAGTCCATCGTCGTATCAAAATAGCTGGAAATCTTAAATTTATTTCTATAATGCCTGTGAGGTAGTGCATTGCAGCCACTGCTTGTGGCCTGCTTAATAGCTTTTTGGAGTCGGCGATAGTGGTTCTATTCGAAGATCAGGGTAGTTATGAAGTCTTATAATCTATTTCTTATTGGAACATTTTTCAATTTTATTGATTCGTCGTAAGTCTGAAACTGAGAAAGACTAAAATTGTTCTGGTGTGAAAGGTTTTCGGCGTTATATGCGGATTGCAGCTGCATCGCACCTGTGGCCACCATGGAAATGAGTGCTTACCTACCATCGGACCATAGTCATGGTATTGTGCGACAGGTCCTCGCTCATCCGGCCGTGAGTCGACGGCTAAAGGGTGACAGCACTTGACTGGATTGAACTAATTCGATTTGAAAACCAACCAGTTACCTTTCAAAACGCATTCCCTCGGCAACCGGTTGCTGCAGGGCAGGCTTGGAGGCTGAGCGCCCGCCAACTTGCTATCTTTTGTGGTGCCTTATACATAATCGTAAGCGGTCGGTTGCAGAACGCCAATGAGACACGTATCGTTGGATTTCATATTCGACTACGTTTGGACATTATTATCCTTTCTCTTGTGTGTGGAAAACAATGTTTGTTTGTACTAAGCTGTTTATTGCCTGGGATTTACCATTGATGTATTTTTAATTATTTCAGAACGTTTAACCGTCTCTTACCATTTGTGAGCTACTTCAATTACGTTTAGTCTATGATAAGGTTTTTCCATCATAACATGCGCCAAAATTAATTAACTCAACGGCCGCTGCACCCTGACATGCATAAAAATATTGCTTGTGTGATCTCCCTCTCACCATTAAGTAGTTTTAATTCAGTGGAAACTTAAGCGTTGAATTTACAGTTTATTTTGCATCTAAAAGCAATGATTTCTTGCGTACCTTTCTCGTAGACGTAATGGTCGTAGGTGCAGTAATGGTTGTTTTTAGGAATTTGCTACAATCATTCAAGATGTACCTGAAGTGAGGCATTGGTAATACTCGGCAACTATAATCCGAGGATTATCGCGTGGCATTCATGTTGGTTCCTCAAATGTGTTTTTTTTTGTGTATTCCTTCAGTGAAATCATTTGTTCATGCTCACAATCCTTTATGGGATTGCCTGTTTCCCCCGTTTACCCGACAATGTTGGTTTGCCTAATTAAAGTATCTTTATCTCGGTGATTTATTTTTGTATCAACTGATGGGGTGGGTTTGATTACGACGTATGAAAAATTTATTTATCGGAACTGCTACACGTCAAAGGCACTGAATTAAAACATTAATGCGTCTTAAGTATTTATAACCTTAAGTAAACAGTTATAGTCATTAAGTGTCTCGATTTTATTTTGTTTGGTCCTATTTTTTGAACCATTTTATTTTTTGCTTCCGATTTTTAAGGCCCTTACCTCCTTTAATGAGGCCCTTTTTAAAGCCTTTATTTCTCACATTCAATTCCAAGCGGAATATGAAGTCTCCCTACTACATACGTATTGACGGTTTTATCTTATTAGTAAAATTCTGTGCTCATATCGGCCGCGCCTAGCCTCTCTAAAATCATCCATTCAGCCCTATCTTGGATTTGTAGTCCAGAAAATCGTGTGTGTAAAATTTGAGCTATATAATCGTATTAGACAATGCGTCTATAAAATCGTATGTCACAATAGCAGTCCACAATGGACGAAATTGGATTTATGGCTCAAATTTTACACGTACGGTTTTGTGGACTAGAAATTCAAGATACGCTTGAATGGAATGATTTTTGAGATACTTCTTCGCGGATGTGTGCTGTCGATGTTATACAAAGATGCTTTGGGAAAGTAACCGATCTCAGTCCCGATGTCATTCTCTTAGCTGGCGGTGGCCCTTGTTGTAATTTTTTGCGGCCGTTTCAATTTCCTTCCGGGGGCGATATGTGCGGCGCAAGGCGTCAGGGTTGTGAATTCGATGCGTGATGCCGTGCGTAACCCAAGTCGCCGATTGGGGCCACCCCATGGGCCTCACCACCTGCTCCCTCCTCTCGTCTCCGCTTACACCGGGCCACTCTCAAGCTCTCGTGCCAGCCAGCCGCTCGCTGATCCAGCATCCAATCATTCGCACGCGTCTTGAATGTTGTATGACAGGGTATTTTGTTGGTCACTTTTTTTCTCTTTGAGTTTATTTTGAAAAAATGGAGCAAGTCGGCAGCCATTTGGTTGAACTACCTCGTATGATGCCCGTGTTACATTCGGGTTCTGGCTCCCGGCGCCTCTCATAGTATTATTAATTAGAAGTAGCATTTATTTTTGTTGCGGCATCGTTTTTGCCTACTTCTGCGGCGTGATGATATAAAGAAAAGTGGTCATGATGATATTTTTTTGGGTTTTTGTTGGCAAAATCGTGAGTTATTGTGGATACTTTTTTATATGAACGTTTCTAAATGTACTATTTGCTTGTTTTTTTGCTCGTAATTTTTTCGGTTTTAAAGTGGTTAAAAAAATTAATTGTGTCGATCACAATCTTAAGTCGAGGCGGGTGTCGGTAGACTGTCCAAAAATATCGAACAGAAAATAGAACTTCTGCCTTAACACCCATTTCCAGCATTCTAGCGAAACATTCGGGAAATATAGATTTCTCTTGAATATTAACATATCCAAATGATAGTGTCACTAGCCCTATCTCGCGGAGGCTGGACGGTAGTTATTGGGATTGAAACACACATTAATATGTCGTTTTTCATACAATATCTGTTCGGAATTCCATGTCGATGCCGTTAACGTTGTGCTATTCTTTTCCTTTCAAGGATAGACTGGGGCTGCTAATTACAGTCATTCTACTATTATTTGGCTCCAGTTTCATATTTATCTTGTCACTGCAAATGGGAAAGAAAATATTCAGGGCTTCTATTATGTCAGAATAAGGCACTTTTATACCCTTTACTCCTAGTATCATATTTGGAGGCAGAAATTGCTGTATTCGAATTTTCTCTTTCTTTTTAAATTATTAACTTAATATTTATTCCTATAAATTCATTAACAGCAAAATTATATTTATATGTTTATGAGTTGAATTGTCTTTCCCTGTGCGTGAGAATTCGGAGCTCATGGTGACAATGTCAAAGTTATATCTCCTGTTAGTTGGAGGTCTAATGTCCTGGGCATTTTTTGCTCGCGGTTGGTGAACTACGGCAGTGGGGAACGATAATTATTGCGATAGTTCTGCTTATGGTTGAAGTGATGGAATTTAGGTATTGTATGCCTATTTGAATTGTTATTGGAACAAATAACAAATGTGAGGCATAATCGCTCGTGCGGCTATGGAATTAGGCATCGTTACGTTTGCTTCACCTACTCAAAAATCGTTTCTTATCGACATGGCTGATTTCGGTTCATGTGGTCCTAAAGGTAATGAAGAGTATATATTTTCTCTTTTATTATTATACAGAAGAGGATAGGTCATAAATATTACTCCAGATATTAGCTCTCCCTTGATATTAGTATAGGTCTGTGAGTTTTTGTGATGTCGAATAGTAATTAGCGATGTGGCATTGGTTACTGTCCTTCCGACGTTGTTGTTTAGTTCCAAAATGGAGCAATACTGACTTGTCCCTTTGATCATGGGTCCTTGAATTTAGATCATCTTTCATGAGGCGCCCTTCTTGCGATTCCATTCCGTACCACATGTAGCCTTGACCGACATAAGCGCGCACGAGGAAGGGAAACAGAAATATTCTCAAGGTGTTGCCATGAACATTTGAGGACGAATGTGCACTTGGAGTGACAAGGGCATATTTCTCTCGTGTTATTTTTCCGGGCTGTATAGACTTCTTTTTTATTACTTGATCGCCAAGCAATAAATGTGCATAGTATCCAGGGCCATCGCCTGATTATTAAATAACCCAAGATGATGAGCCCTAAAACTTTTCAACTTAAGAGAATTAAATTAGTAATTATTTATATGGTTACTACGTGACATAGCTTTGCAAGTCCTTGAGATATTAGGTACTAGTGATGAAATATATTATAATGTTCTGTTCTATTATTTGTGTACATACTTTGTCTTTTATATTGAGATCCATGCCCTAGAAATCGATTCCTTTTGAAATATTGAAAGTGCTAAGGTGAGGGTGGTCACTAAGGAATTTTTCCCGTAAGTATTTGTTTCAAGAAGAGAAAAGACCAACATATTTTCAGCCATATGAAATGTGAGACCTTGAACTCTTCATCTGCTTATTGTTTTTCATATTGAAGAAGGAAAAACATACATTTCAGAGTATGACATAATTTAGAGATATATTTGACGTTTTCGGGCACTTTCTAAACGATACCGTACATGTTTTAATTGATCGAAGGAACGTTGCATGTATCAGAGTACTTATGACGTGTACCTTTACTACCTCTTTCAGCGTGTTGGAAAAGAACCTCTACATGTTGGTAACATTTAATTCTTGGTAAAAAATTTTCGTTGCATGTAACTGAAAAGTAAATCTCCATTTTGAGAATGAAATCCATCGGATGTATCTATATCAAAACGGGTGATATTGTACCAAATCCTATAGATATAAGTGGCAAAAAGCCAACTTATTCAGTTTACTAATTCATGGTAATCCTAAAAGGGCGTTTTTTTTTCAACCTCCGATCGCTCATCAAAATCACCGTACAAGCGACAGGCGGGTACTGCGCAGGTAGGGCAATTGTGCGTCCTCCGTACCACTGACAAGTCCTTACTGGCCGTAAATTGTTAGGTTAAGGTTAGTAATAATATCATGAACTACACTGCCTCAGTTGATTCTCTCGCCAAGTGTGCACTGCGGAGAGACAGCCAGAAAACTGGCCCAATGGCTTCAGCATTGGCATGTCTTGACCTAAATGACGATAAAAGGGAACTTTATAAATGCACTTTTGCTAAAGTGTGAAAAATTACGTTAATTCTCATTTAAAACAAAAGAAGAGACATGCTGACTTCTGGAAGTGATCTGATCCATGGCAACGCCCGTCATCTAAGCGCTGATTCAGCCCAACTGCTCCTTGAGCAATTTCAATGGGACATTTTCAATAACCCGCCGTACAGTGTCGACATAGTGCCGCGTGACTTCCATCTTTACGCCGAAATGAAGAAGTGGCTTGGAGGGAAGCTTTTTCAAACTGGCGATGAGCTTCAGGGCAAAGGAAAAATTCGTAGGAAGTCGTTGGCGGCAACATCCAATGAAGAAGGCTTAGTAAAGCTTGTCCACAGACACGACCAATTCCTCAATCGCCGAGGCAATTATGTCGGAAGGATACCACAAGTGTGGTCAGCATTTAGCAATGAAATAGTTTTTAATCAATCACTTCGTCTTAATTCATGATCCATTTGAGGTTGAAAAAAAACGGCCCTCGTATTTATGTGATTTGACCGATATTTGTGTGGTAATATAATTTCAGCCATTCAATACTTATCCATAGCCCCTGAAGTTGAACAGTGTTTTTGAAAGTGTTTGTGATGCCGATTATGAAAATAATATTTTGGTGTTCAGGTTTAAACTCTATAATTTTATGCGCTAGTATAAAACTAGACGCGAATGAAATCATCCGCCGTTCTGATGTTTAAACATTCTTATGATGCACCAGATGTGAAAATATTTAACAAGTCTTCAGGGTTAAGTGCAATTATATTTATCCTTTTGTTTTCCCCAAATCAGTATTGATGAGTGGCGCATACCTATCAAGGAAATAGCTCTCAACGCTTTCATAGAATTAAAAATATCTTCTTCCGTGTATAATTCTTGTTGAATACATATGCCATCATGAAACAGAAATTACCTGTGATACGAGATTGAAGATGTATGTTTCAGTCAGCTGCTCATTCCATTCCAAGAGAAGATATCTTGTCGGTCAGGGGATGTAGTTTCCTCTGAGAATAAATGATGCATTCCACCATGGACGTATGTTTCCTGTCCGCCGAGCTACGCGGAATCTAATATTTTTCAAGAGCCTTTGGCCTTGGCGATGAACAACAATGAAGGCGTGAGAGTCTGCCGTGAATGAGAACAAAAGGTACTCAAACCATGGATTGCTGCGTAACATAATCCTTCTCCAGTGGGCAGCCGTCGACAGCCCGAGTTTGATGACGCATCTCCGTGAGACTCGTGGGGTGGGAAGTATAATAGCGGAAATCGAGTGGGCAGCTTCAAGGGCAATCATTTAATACGATGAAGCCACCGCAAACCTTTTTCACATGCACGATTTTACCTTCTGATGCTGAGCAAAAGTATCAGAAGAACGATCTATATGGTAACAATGTACATGTTACAATTTGAAATGACGTTTACTTCAATCTGGTGGAAAATATTGTTTGCATTATTCCCAATTCTCTTGTGAAAATAGCCTTTATATTTTATAAACGGAATTATTTCAGGCATTATCATTGCATGATGTTAGTGAAATTAGTTGGGGTGGACCTCTCAAAGGTTGATTGTCTTGACCCGAATGTCCTCTCCTATTTAGACGTTTTCAGCTTTCTGTACAGATATCTAATTTTACATAAGTTTGTATTACGCGCTTGGGTTTTATACAGATGAATTAATTAAAGCATAGCTCTCGATTTTCCGTCCTCGTGAATAGAAAAAATTGAGAAAATGTTATTGGTATATATTGGAGAATCAATTTGGATTCAAAATAAGATATTATCTTTCATTTTTTATTTTAGTAACTGGGTACGCATTGTTGCTTGTTAGCCTCGTGTCTACTCGTGTATTGAAGTTTGTATAGTATGTGTGTAACGTCGTTTTGAGAAGTAAAAAGTGAAGTTATGGCATTTCAATAAGAAGAAGATATTTATTTATCCAAATCATACCACATGACCTATAGAATATACGTGTGGATAATAGGGGTTGTTCAGGCATTATTTATTCCTTGGTTACCACGCGAAAAATTTACGTTCACTGGGTAATCGGCGGATAACTTACGAGCAAATTTTCACTGCGCTAGATTTTTGTGGCAAGTAGAATACGATTGGTTACTACAGGGTGTACCAAAGTTGGTATCTTATTCATTTTCTTTATGGGCATAAATAGTAAAAATTGGAGTATGACTGGAATTGTTATCAAATTTATTTTTATGAGAAAACAGCGGATTTTACCGTTTAATTTGAAGGCGTACGTTATTTAATGCTGATATTTTGAACTTGAGTCCTCTAACGGATGGGAGGAAGTGTACGCCATCAATAGAGTAACTTAGTAATCAAATTAGTTTCTCCATTGCAGCTGCCATTCCAACTCGCTGGTGGCGCTAATTGGCGCTTGCATCATGGAGTGCAGTGCTCAAGGTTCTGCCTAATCAGCGTAAGATGAGGGACTCGGAAATGAATTAATTGTTTATTTTCTTTCGCTTCTATCAGCCAGCCCCTTTAAGGATGACGGTCCTTTCAATTAGCCTCAGCAATGCTGAAAATCTTACGGTGCACGGTTATCCTTCAGCCCGGATTACACGCGCTCAGATAATCGAGAGTAGCGCTACTTGCTGGAATTGAGTTCATTTGTGTCACACCGAATTCGGGTCAATGATAACGGGTTAGACGATGCTTAGGGCTAAATATTTTTGTGAAAGTAAAAGCCGTGGGTTGTAATTAATTCATCGCGTTATGACGTTCTACCTGGATAGTTTCGATATATGGTCATAAGAGGTATGGGAATGCAAAGCAAGTTATATAGAAGATGTGGAACTTGGTATATCTTAGATTTCCTTCGCTTCGTGTCATTTTTCGAGTTATGCAAATGCTCTTTTAAATAAGTAATTCTCATTGTAGCTTTATTCCGTCATTCTTATAGGCTTCATCATGTTTATTTGGTGTGGAAAGGTTAAGGATTGAGGAGTTCATGCTCTAGTGAGATTAGGGTTGCGAAGGAAAGTTTAGTGTAATTGAAGATTGGGGCTCAGTCGTGACGACGTAGGGTTGACTTATGGATAATTTACGAGGTGTTGGAGTTTGAGCTTAATGCCGGCCTCGGTGGCGGTGGGTGATCCTTATCCAGGGCATAGATGTATTTGTCATGCTTCCTCCGTTGTAAAGGCCTCGATGTGCTGTTTACGGGGAAGTTAGAAATAAATAAATAAAATAAATCTCAGGATTAGCGGTAAAAGTGATCCTGAGTACATAACTATTCGATGTGAAGGATTGGGATGTAGAAATCATCTTCACTCCGTTGTGATAACATAGCTTACAGGGTCTTTATTCAGTCGCAATTAATAAGTGTTTTTATTTTTAATTTGGTAGCATTATTAAAATCGATTTTTTTTACATTAACCATTCCAGTTATGCGAAAAAGCGACGTGATCCTTCACTTTACGGGCTACCCTCAGATTAGTACGGAAATGTGCAAGTTTGTTCGTATGAGCTTTCATTTTAGACATAAGTATGTTAATTAAAATCGACTATAGATCTCTTTGTCGCAGTGCTTCCATTTGTTACACGCAGAAGAAATTTGTGATAGTCAATGGTTAAATTTATAAACTTATGGGTTTAGTACCTTTGCATGCTAAGTACTGAAGTAATCGACACTCTTCGTGGTGAGTGTCGCTATTTATCCCTGCCCTGTTTCTGCTGCGGAAAATGCCTTTGGCGTATTGGTATTTACAGAATCGATTCTGCGTGAAAACACATGCTGGTAGTTACACAACTCCGTAAATCTCGGTTTCTCGCAAGATACTTTCCTTCTCCTTTATCGTCGTATCTGGACTAGGATGTTCTCACATATTTCTCGCGGGTTGCACAATTTATTTGCTGAAGATTTTCGCTGTGGATAAATCCGTGGAAAACACGTAGGTCGTAAATATCTTTGACTAGAACAGCTTGTCCGAGGAAATTCGAGCTCCACTATTCGTCCCTTGTTGTCCTGCTCCTCGTAGTGTTCCCCTCACGCCGTTGTTAGCCGGAAGGGTGGCCCTAGTGGTGGACCCCCCCCTCTCCCTTTTCATTCCGTCCTGCAGCACACTTTCATTCTCTTTCCTGCGCTAGCCAGGCGTAAGAACGTGTGTGCCGCCCCCATATCCCTTCCCGGTATTTTTCCTCTCCTATATATGTGCGTTGCCCCGAGAAGTATGCGGTATGTGTTGTTTTAATGTGTACATACATACGAAATCGCGCATATATGTGCACATTCCCATCCTAAATATGTATGTCGCTTCCTCGAGAGTTATTT
Organism: Ischnura elegans; assembly: GCF_921293095.1. Classification (NCBI taxonomy): domain Eukaryota; kingdom Metazoa; phylum Arthropoda; class Insecta; order Odonata; family Coenagrionidae; genus Ischnura; species Ischnura elegans. Next base: position 78,600,143 of record NC_060252.1, on the reverse strand, counting down.
ATTCTATGTTGTACATATGTGCGCGTAATCGCACGCGCGCACATATGTGTAAATATCCGCCGTGCACGTGGATTACATGGGCGGCGTTGGAGGGGGTGGCGGTGCCCTCCCCCTATTTCCTGTGTGTGTTGATGGGCTTGGTGATCTCCAGGCCGTGCGCTCATTGGTCGAGGCGGGAGGGAAGGTGGGGGGCCATCCCGAAGGTCTCCTCACAGCTGGCGCTATGGGGAATGGGAGGGAGGGCCGGCGATCATTGTGAGAAGAGAAGGGACGCGGCAGTGAGTTGTGTGGCCGCCAACGGGATGCACCTCTCATTCTGCACCGAGAGCATGCCATAATAATTCCGCGACTCTCTACTCTCGCGTGCACCTTGCCGCTCAAAGCGCTGGCAGTTCATCCGGCGAGGCGCTGCTGATAGCGCGAATAATCTTCGTGAATGAGAGTCGTGCTTGGCTGATATTGGGCTCCTCCGATTTGGCTCACGGCGGTGACGCACACGTAAACAAAGGAGAAGGGAGGCCAATATCTCTCGTAAAAGAAGTCGAGGCCAAGGCGAGGAGCGTGGCCAGCCAAAACAACAACCCCTCTTCTATTTATTTCCCTTTCCTTGCGTCCCGCGTGGCGGGTATGTTGAGGCGCTCAGCGTGCCTTCTTCAATCTCTCGTGTGTCTTGGTGAGGAGGGGCAAACGGAGTGAGATCGATCGGGTGAGCGAGGCTGCATCGCCAGCGACTCGGTCGGAGTAACGATCCCTCTTCGCCTTCTCCGCGAGGACATTATACTCTAGCCTCCTCCCTCCCTCGCCTCTCCTTCCCCCCCTCACCTTATACCGCCCCGGCGGCTGAGGGAGGGGTAGTCGGCTCGCTGTTTCGGGTCCCCGCCGATCGGAGCAGCACTGCGGACCCGGGAGGGGGGCACCTTCATTTTTACTTTAAAGGTCCATCTTTTTATTCGTATTTGTTGTTGCGGGTCGTCCTCGAAGGGGGACCGATATAGAGAGAGTTTCCCAGGGCCGGCCTATTGTCCGCCGCGTCCCGCATAACCCCCCTCTGTACTTGCCCCCCCTGGGACTGCACCCCTCGCGTCCCCCCTCCTCCATTTTGGAAGAGGGCAGGCTTCCTCCTCGGAGGCGACCACCATCTTGATTTCGCCCTCCCGACCAGAGGAGCAGAGAGCGCGTGGCCACAGTTTGTAGGCCCCGCAGTGTGCTCTTCATTGGCGGGCAGTGCATCCGCCGGAATGGGATCGTGCACCGATTGCCTCAAACCTCACGTAACCAGCGCGTGCCGTCTCGACGTTTCGCCCGTGCTTCATTGAGTGCTGTGTGTGTTTCTTTTGTGTGATCCAGTGTGTGCAGTGTTTTTTATACGTATATATATATATATTCATGTTTACATAAATGCGCTATTGCATATCGTATCCGGCGCAATCCTCTGCGTATCGGTAGATGCAGTAGATCCGACGGCACTCAGGGTTTTGATGATGAGGAGGTGATAATGGTCCTTGGGGTGTGAGAAGATAAGGGAGTCGAAGGAGCCAGCCTTCGCTGTGAGAGGAGTCGCTTGCGCTTTACGTGTGTCGATCGCTGGTCGCCATGGTGAGCCTCGTGGCCGCAGCTGCCTCTGACTTCCTCTCCTTCTACGGGGACGAGTTAACAAGGTGGGTGTACGGAAGGAGTTATTATTAGCGAGAGTGAATTACCGCGCTCGAAAGCGCGCGGTCTCACCGAAAGATTTTTGGGGTGATACTCGAACTCATTTCAGACGTTTATCTCGGATGGTTGAGCTCTCCTGGAATTCCCTCGTTATTTGCACACTTGTATATTGAGCGTGTGGCAGCGCAGGTGAGTATTAGGGGATGGTTACACGCACGCGTTAGAAGTGTCTTTTCATCTTACTGGATAGCGGTGGATAATTATGAGATGAACCTGCGGCGTTGCCTAATGCTCTTCGGAGAGTTGCATTTGCTTCATTCTGTTTCTTCAGTTCGAGAGGATCGCCTCATTTGTACTGGTCTTCAACGTAAAGGCGATGCCTATTATAAAATTTCGTGGAACGCTGAAGGTGCTTGGCTTTCATGAATCCTTATTGAGTATTGCGTATTGGTACTTGTGTGAAGATATTATTTCTTTTTTGATCATGTTATTCTTAGTAAAGTTTGGAAGTAGGCTTTTATTTGGTTTATGTATTTTTTCATAATAGTGGCTGTTGAATCATAATCTATTCTTCCGCGGTCATTGTCTGTGGATTAGCAAGAAAACTCTAATAACGATTTGTTTTCAGTTCTCTGCTGAAGCTAGCAAAACTTAGAGATTGACTCTGATTAATGCAGCAGTAGGGTCCATTTGTCAGAGTTTTAAGGTAGTCAATTCTCACTCACTTACGTAGTTCCTTTTGATGACTTCGGTCATCTGGTTACTCATCGGATATATGCCTTTATTTCAGTTGAGGAATTTCTATAATGGAATAGTATACTCTGAGCTTATGTGTTGAAGTTGGTGAGTAGATTTGTAGTTTAACTATTGACCTGTGTGAAAGCATTGCTGTTAAGGATTGGGGTGAAGCATAATTAGTAATATTATAATAGTAATCATAAAGAGGTTAACTTTATGAACGTATGTCATCTTTATGTGGCGATGAAAGGGGGTCCTCATATTTGGCTATTTTCGCCATGCTGGGAATAATATGATTTCACAAATTTATGTAAACTTTGTAATATATATATGAACTGAGTATTCGTCAAATACCGTGTAAAAATCTTCGTTTGGTGCTCCTAGCCGACCATCGCCTAAAATTCTCGCGATTTGAGTTTTCATTCTGTTATTTAGTCACATGGCTCTCAGCGCTAAGTATGTTTTTAAAGCTCTCGCTCAAAATGTGAAGCATAAAGGGAATTCTGTGGTTGATATCTGATCATGCTTAATATATTTTGTAGGTATTTTTATTTCGTATTGAATGCCCTGTTTTGGTGCTAAAATACCTCAGCGGGTAATGTTAGCCAAAAATACATTTCCATGGCAATCATCCGTCGGAAAATTCTCTTTTGCACGTGATAATGGTTGATTAAGAGGTCAGGGCCTCGGTGTCATGACCAGCCCTGCTGTTTCTGACAACAGGAGCGAAACGCGCGCGAAAACTGATTCCTCCCCTCGCGAGAATTCCATTTTCGTGAGAGGGGTTAATATACCCGATTGTATTCGTGGAACCCAATTAATGACCTCGTAAGGCCACTCGTTTGTGTCACGTGTTCCACAGCGAGGATTTGTTTACTCAAGAAGTTTACCGTATCTATATTTATGTTTGTATTTTGCTATCACTTAACGGCGCTCCCATGATAAGTTAGCTAAGGGATGCGACGTGTCCGCAACCCTTTCTTGTTATCAAGGTGTTATTCGGACTTAAAAAACTGGATTTATGTTATTTTTTAAAACTGATATTTCTGTTATTATGGGCATTAATGGCTAAAAGGTTTACTAAGGTTAATTTTTTAATTGTATTTGGTCTCTATCTATTGTTTAGACTCTGATTATAATTTAAGCAATGTGTCATAAGTTACTGAAATCCATCAGCTATCTATTTAATTAATAAACATTCACTAATTGTGTTTTCTAAATATCCACCGAAAATTACTTAACGCATATTTGATTTAATTTAAAACACATCAAATAACTAAAGCTATTAATTCCGTGTTTTTGTTATATTTTCTTAGCTTCAAACTTAACAGATCATTATGATCCAGTATATTGCGGTTGGTTGTAGAAGATGATATTTAGGTTAAGAATATCTGTTCCCTATCCCTCGTTAGTGATTGCTGTTTCCTGAGTTAGAGGCAATGGCGTGACTATCAGCGGCTTTGCGCTGAGCTCCTCCTAGTTTCATAATTATTCCGTAGTTGGATTTGTCTTTGAAATGAGTGTTTTTTTCTTCGAAATCAACCAATATTCGTTATTCGAATTCGTTTGGATGTTTTGGTTAGCTCGGCCTTGCGAAATTATCCTTGAAATGAAGATAGCCAAAGACGGCGAGATAAAAAATAAAGCGTTGTTTATTAACGCTATCTAGCTGCTATACCGTTATGAAGGGTCTAATAGGTTATCTGATTAAATTGACTGTATAAGAAGTATATCCCGTCACAAATTTTGATGGCTGTACTTATAGTAATTTTACAGAATATTTGTTGTGCGATATTGTTCGATCATATCTTAGCGTATTCAGGATTATGGGAAGAAATAAGAAGGGCATATGGCGTGGATTAGCTGAGTCAGGGGCGACTCGATGGACGGAAAGTGTGGGAATGGGAAAGGAACGTGATCTCTCGATAGAATGAGGAGGGAGAAGTGGTATGCCTCGTTTAAAAAACACCTTACTGCATAACCAGGGATGCTAATTACGAAGAAATTCCTGTTAAGATTGAGGTCAATGAAATTTTTTTTTCGAGCCTCGTGGTGGTGAAAGTCATCCATCTGAAAGAAACGTCCTTTAAACGCTCTATGGAAATGGTACGCGATCCTGTGTGTTAGTACTAATCTATGAAATTCGTATGAACATTTAGTTATCTTAAATCATTACCACGACAACGGAGAAACACGTGCATCATCTTCCAGATTGGTGAGACATTCCATCAACTGGGTTCGCAGCTCTACCATATCTCTTACCCAATACACAGATTATAAACTGTCTTAGCTTTGAAATAAGTCTAGATTTACTTCAGAATTTTCATATGTGACAATGTGTAAATGTACACGATAACAATGTAAAATAATAAACCTCCCTTTCAGACCGAGGTAGGGAATTGTCCATCAGGTTGTCAAAATATCCACGATAATGGCTCGTGATTGGACATCCAACATTTTTAAAGGTCCATAATTTCTATTTATTGAATAATTATGAATGAATTCAGCCTTGTGCTTAGAATGGTGTCCTGCCATCTACCCAAAATTATACTTCGGGCTTCAAGTTCCCCTCTATGCTTAAATCTTCCTAAATGCTTTTAGGATCTATGGAATATGTTAGTGCTTAAAATTTCACATTGATTTCAATTAGGGATTCTAATATTCCGTCATTTTCCAATATCCTCCATAACCACATCTCGAACGTTAGCAGTCGTTTAGAATTCTCCCTCCTCAGAATCCACGTTCCCGTGAAGCGCAACCCTTGAGATCAGACTCAATCCTTTTTCTAGCACTAATAAATTTCCTAACGCTGATACAGGACATGAGCTTTTTATTTCTCATGTACGCCTCCTTTGCTAATGACCATCCTTTCTTTATGTCCTTACTGCCGTTCCAGTACTTTTCAATGTTCTGCTCATATTGCTGAATTACTCCCCCTGTTCCAGTTCGTCCTACCATGTAATAATAATAATAAATTTATTTATCCGTACAATCCGATTACTTGCATTGTATAGTGCATAGGATGTCATGGGCGGCCAGGACAGCGCTGGAATGCCTCACACGTGGGCCTCCGATTCGTCCTCTCGACCGTGGACTCCTCGTCCTTGATTCCTCCGCCACCTCCCCCTTTGCACGTGCGCTTGGAGACGCAACCCAGTGGCTAGCTGATATGCCAAGCTGTTCCGAACCGCTTTGGGGACACTCGCTTTGAGCGAAAAAATGTCAAAGGCTGCCTTGACTATTAATCGGTTGTTTCTGCGGATTCGTGTATCGTGTAGAGAATTTTATAATAGCTTATGTAAGGGTTTGCAGATTTTATATTTTTCTTTATTAAAATATTTAATAAAAGCAGTTCCATTAGGCTTCGGACTGATGGCTATTATGTTTAATATGGAGTTAACTCCTTGTGCTTGCTGCAGCAAACATACACATTTTCGTAAATGTATAGATTTCTCATCAATAGGCTAAAGAAATATGTACAGCATGCGCAGAATCCAATCCAGAATGATTAGGTCTATTTCATGCATAACTGCCAATACTTTTAATTACAGTTTGAATTTTTTTCCTATTTTTTTCTCGTATTAGTTCTTATAAATTATTCTGATGTACATCATTACGTAACCATCATGCGATTCGGGCTCGAGTTTTCCAATAGTTCCCTTTTTGTTTTGTAAATTCTATTCGGAATTGGTTATTTTTTCTTGTTTTTTTGTATGTGTACTTTTTGGTTTACTTAAGTAGTCAATTTGAATCTTTAATCTTTGCTTGTCAAACTTTCTTTTTGGTATTGAAAATATTCTGTTCAGCTTTATCCCTATTGTGAAAGAGAAGTTTCATGTTTTAATGAGTTATCGTTGACATTTTTGTTGTCATTATAGCTGATAGTGTCAGTGAATATTGACTTTCTTTAACTAGCAAGCTATAGCAATTTGTAAGCTGTGTATTGTGTAAGATTTTTCATTCCACACTCGGTTGTTCCTTTGTCCGTATTTTCTCGCCGTCACCCCTCTCCCGCCTGAGCCCCTCAACTCCTCGGTTCGATTTTAGCTTCCAACCCTTGACGTTTGGTCTTCAATCGTCGATAGAATCAAAGCCTTTGTGTGGCAATGCAGCGGAAGGGTATGTACAGGTGTATTTTTGTACCTAAGTTATTGTAAAACCTTTCAACTGCCATTAAAATCATATCCGACCAATGAAAAGTAAGGGTGTTTTGCCGAATAAGTGCACAATTTCGATTTCCTCTTTGTGACGAAGTAAATTTAATTTTCATGAAATTTCCTAAGTATGCCTGTTTTATGACAATTCTTCGATTTTATATTAATAAATTATGCTTGAAAAATTTCCTTATATTTTATTTAAAAATAAGAATTTTTTATTCACCTTTTCTGGCAATATTGGATCAACTATTTGAAAGAGCTGACCACCCTGAGTACAAAACCCTTGTGGCCGAAAAATTAATTTTAACTTCGTAGTTTCATCAGAAACATAACAAAAAAATTCACTGTACTACCATTTGTGTTGATCACATGTAAATGCTAACAACTGGATTGGAGTAAAACTAACGTACGTTAGCTAGGCATGGAAAATACCTCCACCGTCGGCTATCAAATCATTATGAAGCTTTAGTTTAAAAACATGAGCTTTGAATCACCCACATTTTGCGTAATATTATATTTATTTTTAACGCCATAGGATGTCATTTATTCTAGAGAGCTTTTACAAAATATGCGAAAATTGTTTGTTTTCGCTTTTTCAGTAACGCTTGATCCCCTGAAAGTAATTTCATCAGTAGGTACATAGGTTTTTTGAGTGGTGGCTAGCGATATTATAGGATTGCATGAAGTACGAGGCGTTATGTTAGTCTGCCAGTGACTACGGTGTTTCCGCTCCGTCGCGTTTCTCTTGTCGTCACGTGCACGCGGACGGTGAAAGTCGTTCATTCGGCGACACGTAGTCCTGCGACGGAACAAGGAGGCTTTCTGGCAAGTGTTGCGACGGTCGATCTCGTAATAGGAATTACCTACTTTCACTACTTGTCGCGCGTATCTTTAGTCTATTAAAACTATATTGCTCCATGAGCCGTGTAAATTATTTTAGGGTCGACTGCAGGTATTAATCCCTAATTTCTTATCTACATGCCTATGAAATTTATTAAAATTTAATTTAAGTTGGAAATTTAAATTTAATTATTTAAAAATTAATTTAAATTAAGTTGGAAGTACCGTAAAACGGCCTGACATTACCCCAAGCGGCCTGACTTTTCCCCACCCTGTCAACAATGTTTCATTTCATAGAAATGGATACTATGTTGTCGATTGGGAGGGGTTCTTGGATTCTTTGGCAACACTGCAAGGCATTAAAAGGTTTTTCCAGTAGTCTTGCATGTTCTAATGAAGGGTGCTTTTGATTTTGTGAGGAGGGTGTTTTTGTGGTACTAAAGTTTATATGTAAAAAGTTGCTGATTGTCGGCCTCCTAGACGCTTCCAAAAGATGAGTTGTGTATTTTTTTACTTAAAATTTCCCATAGATCAGCTGCATAAATCGTATTTTTGTTCACATCAATCACGAAGAATTGTATTAGCAAGTTTCTGGGACAGCGTACCTTTTCAGAGAAATTCGGAATGACTTTACCCCAGACATATTCTTGGGGAAAAGTCACATAGTTTCTCATTTCATGGGAATGTTCGATGTTTTATCGTAAAATTACTGTTGAATTTGAGTTTTCTGTTTTCCTTTCCCCTCCCATGTCCTTGCACTTTATTTTCGTTCATTTTTGGTGTAGGTAGTAAAATGGCCTCTAAATATAAAAGAAAGCCAGGAGCCTAGTCTTAAAGTTGATACTTTGTAACATATAAACTCCTATATACTCCTATGATGTTTCATTCCTCCAAAAATCTTTTCTTGTGTGTGTTACAATAGGAATAAAATGTTGGGGAAAAGTCACCCGATTCCCGCCTGACTTTGCTCCAATGACATTGAAAAACAAAAAAAAAAAAATATTTTGAATACTTTACTGATCTAAAAAGGTGATTTTCAGTAACTGTAAAATATCAACAATCTAACCTAAAAGAAATAAAAAATTTTAAAAAATATTTCAAGTAATTTAAACAAAAAATAAAGTGAGGAGTCAAAATATTTGGGGCAAAGTCAGGCCGTTTTACGGTATTGATTCCGTTCTGCTTGTGGAATTGAGTATGATTTCCGCAACCTTCGTCGAGTGCATATGGACTGATTTCATGACAGGTTACGAACAAGTTTTTACTTTCGTTTAATAAGAACTTTTGTACAGAGTATTTACAGCCATTAAGTTTTAAGACTAGTGGTCAAGTGTCATAATTTCTCGTGGCAATAGTAAGCGCATACATTTTTTTAACATACTTTTTTGTGTTGCCTTGATTGTATAAATTAATTTTACCCTTTCAATTTTTCATTCACTTCTTAATGTTTCCGATTTTGCACGTAATGACCTAAAAGTTAACTTGTTATACTTCTCGTATTTAAATCTTAACTATATCTCAGTAATTAATGTTTAATTGCCATATGTAAACGGAATTTAAATAGCAGTTGACCATTTATATCAGGTTTTTAGAACTGTTTATCGAAATTAATTTTCTTCACCTCTCGCCATCTCGAAATATCAAGGGATACCACTCGATTGCCCCGCGACTGTGGAATAGGAATGGTTCTGTCGAATGCAGTTTAGTCTCCCGAGATAGATTTACAGCCAGGAAGCGATTTCACGTACTGCCTCTATTGTAGCACGAGCCAGCGCGAAAAATAAGCGGAGAATGATTACGAAGGCTCCCTATGACGCGGGGTCGAGTGGTGTGGACAACATATATCTAACTAGGGTGAATCTCAAGGTGGCCATGCAGGAGCCGAAACGTGAGGATAACTAACGCTGAAATCCTAAATTTCAATCTTATAATGGCTAATTGAAATTTTAAATTTAATATTTATGAATTGATTTCATTTCATCAGCGATCCCATCAGGTACCGAAAGGTCGGAAGTGAAATTTGGGTCGGCTTACTTAGTGTGGAATTTTTAATTTTCAGTCTCTCAGGTAAAGAAGCCGTAAATCGCTCTTGGTTACATTTACTCAGTATGAACAAGTAATTTCGTGTTTTCCGGAAGTATTCTCTCATTAATTCTTGTGTGGGGGGAGCTTAAATGGTTCGTGGAACAATCATAATCACTTCAGGTATTTCGTTTCAGTGGTATGCACTGCTGAAGAGCAATTGGATGCTATGGCTATTGATGCATGGTTATTTATTGCATTTATTTGAATACCTTCTCAACGTAATCATTCGGGTACCTCATTCATGTCTTCGTGTAAGTGATTGGGTAACCATATGAGTATTCAACATCCGTGCGGCTGTCGAGTGGTAACGAAAAGAGATGTTATTATGTGTTTTTAAAATCGTAAATAATAATTACATCACAAAACACTACGGCACCGTGAGGTTTCCTGTTTTCATGGAGAATTTATCATTAACTCTTTCGGAACCGCTGAAGCATCACGGGTCCGTCTGCAAAAGTCGTGCCAGACACCTTCGTTCTGCGACACAGTTTAGCAGGTCTTTGGTTTAGTGATGGGTTTTGACGTTTTTTTATCGTGAAAATTGCACATTTATAGAGAATCATCAGAGAAATGAATATAATGCACGAACAGACAAAATGTCGACCGCATATTGCATATACTCTCAATAGCAATTTTTCCGTATATGTTACTGTAAGTAGCAGACGAGAGGCAGATGAGTGGGAATAAGATATGGCTGTGTAAAGAGTCAGATATGGTGTAAAGAGTCAGTTAAGTAGTGTTTCTTTTTACGGTGCGTGGAGGCTCAGAAAGGGTGCGAGAAAAGGGTGGAGGCTTTCGAGATGTAGGTATGGAGAATGCGGGTTGAACGAATAGGAAAAGTAAATGAGAATCTCTAGAAATGGTGTAAGAGGAGAGGAAAGTACCGAAGGAGACAGAGGGTTTGGATATTGCTAATATCAAGTGGCGTTAGCTTACTAAGACCGTGTCAGAGGTTATGATGTTTGCAGCAGCGTATCCAGGTTAGGGACAAAGGGGGGGATCTCTCCTGTATACATTCGACAAATTATCAAAATTACTATGTTATATAGTGTACATTGGATACCACTCCCTCTCTGTAACCACCAATGGATGTTGCTAAAAGAGGAAGGGGAAGGAGATAATTAGGTTTTATTGATAAAGTGAAAGGGAAAGTGCAATGTGGGATGGGGACAGATCGGGATAGAGTGATCCATGTATAGCTACTTTAAAATTCTTAAATAGTTATTTTATAAATACAATTGGTGATAACTTTTAGCCCAACCCTGCAATTGATGATCCTACCGAGGGACCCTGTCCACGGGAAGGGCCGAAGGGGGTTCGCACAGGCGTTGAACTCCCTCCGCGGTCATCGGGGGGGTGAGCGGCTAGGGGGGCTGAATGAGAGGGGGGATTCTTTCCCTCCCCCCAACGGTGCTCCCCCTCCCGGGGACATTGGAGGAGAGCAATGCTCTCTTCTGTTCGCTGCAGGAGAGAGAGGTCCTTCTTATAGCGAAGCGCGCCGCGGCCGCCGCCGCTGAGAGAGAGATCCCGACCTACGACCACATTGCGAAACTGGTGGCCTTTAAAAAAAATGAAAATACGGCGAAAGAAAACGAGTGTTCTTTCCGGAGCTCTGCTCTCCTCCTCCTCCTCCTCCCTAGCAAGAGTTGCGCGATCTCTCTCTCTCTCTCTCCCGGGTGTGACTAACAGCCGCAGACGTCGCCGGGAAGCGGAATGCGATGCAGAAATTGTGAACCGAAGATTTTTCTGCCTGGTCGGTATGCCGCGGTACCGTTACCACCAGTTATTTATAGTGATGCGATGTCGAAGTGTTTTCTATAAATACCTAGAGTGTTATTGCAGTTTTTTTTAAAATTTTCATCGACAAGTACTTCATCTTTTTAGCTCCAAGTATTTAGTATGAATCTATCCACAATGCCGCGGTGCTATTACTGCAAGTTATTTGAAGTGATTTAATTTCGGAGTGTGTTTTTTAATACCTACATGCGGCGATGAAAGTGTAATTGCAATTAAAAAAAGGTCATCGAGAAGTGCTTCACCTTAGCTACAAATATTTAGTATGAACCTATGAACTTGAGTCATACCGCAATTATTTCTATAGAAATTAGAATATGGGTTCGTCATAAGAATGGTTTGACGCAGCTATTTATTGATTTCTCCTATCCGCTAGCGTTTTCATAGCAACGTGTTTCTTCTCTTTGGCATCCTTTGTAACCTGTCCTATGTAGATCATTCGTGGCCGTCCCCTGCCTTCTTCCCTTCCGCCAGGCCTTCTACGATTGTTTTCACCAGGCCATCATTCCAGATGGTAAAATAAATAGAATTTGGGATCAACTGTTAATTGCATTGGAGGCTTGCGAATGTTATGTTCCTGCTGTCGTAGTTTTGACGGGCTGATCAGTTATCCACCCCACTAATCAGCGCCATGAAGCTGAGGTGCGATGTGGTTTCGCTGTGTTTATGCGGAAATGAAACGCTCTGCAACTCATTGTCATTTGAAAGATGAGGTGGCCTTGAATGACGCGATCGTGTTTTGTTGGTGTGTTTTTTTTCGTATTTTAGGAATTGTTTCGAAATTTCTGGGAAAGAGATAGAAATAGTTTTCGAGTTACTTTGTGATTTCGCTTTATCATTCCAATCTAATGATATGTTAGGATGCTGTAGTATAAAAAAAGTGGAAGCAACTCTTTGATTTTGAATCAGTTTTTAAGATATCGAGTGCGTTGTGAAAATGTTTTAGTTTTATGTGTTATACAAAAACTGTCTCAACCAGTTGTTATTAGGTGACAGTATTGTATGATATCGCATTGTGTTTATCCATGTTACGCCTAAATATCTGAATGTAAGTTAATACTACTTTGTCTAGGATAATTTTTTCAGATGCAGTTTATAGCGCGTTTGTGTCTCAGTTTTTCACCAATAAATTTAACGGTGAAATTCAGTTAATACTAGCGAAATATTTTGCTCCTAGTCGAACTCTGATGCCTCCAGTCTCAGTGAAATTGTTTTCGCCTTATCATTTTTTGAGTTAATATTAGTTATAACTTTCCGAGTTAACTGTATCGTTTATCTTTATTTAGTCCTTCAGCAAACTAAAATGTGATCGTTACATCGAAGCTTGTAGCTACTACTTTTGACTATCTTGTTTTGCTATTTATGGAGACTTACTTATGCATGCGACCTTACCTTTCTCAGTGAACCCTGAATCTCATTATTTAAATAGGATAAAACGATGTCCTTCACCATTGACGTCTTGTACAGAGCTCGGGATTGCGTCAATCGCCTTTGTGTTTATCAAGAAATGGTGTTGAATTATGTTGGGGTGATATGGTGGAATGAAGTTAATACTCAATGAATTCAAGCGCAAAGTGATGTTACGAGAGCCAATATATATATCATTGCCAGATGATTCCTCAGAGGATTGATATTGAGATGAGACTCATTAATCATCCTTGGTGAAGGCTCATAAATTAGGATATTGCTTCTGGAAATCGTTGGTACAGTCATTTAATCTGTAAGGGAACTAATTCCTAGTTATGTAGAGCTTATAATTCGCGATTGAAAGAAAATTTCAGTCAGCCAGCGAACAGCCTCCATCCTAATTAGTAGGTGCTGTGTTAGGTTTGATGTTAGGAGTCATAAATGTTTTGGCGCCCCAACTTACTTCCTCTTAGTTTGCATTATATCCACTGAATAATGACCTAGCTATCAATTGCATAGACAAAACCTACCTGATAAATGATAAAATCGTATTTCTGTGGAATTGAATCACTTGTGAATAAATATCTGCCATGGAGTAATTCATGCGGAAGAATTAAGTTTTTTGTTTTGAATTTGAAATTGACGTCTTGGTTTTAATGAAAGAAATGTGGCAGTCCATGCTAGTGTAAATTTAATATTACGAATGATATTGTCGGCCCACTAATGGAATCTCTTGGAGGAGCTCAATAAAGTATTTTTATTTTTCCTGCTGGTATTACTGTCTGCTGTAATGACCTCATTTAGACTCATGACAGGCGGTATTGAATTTGGAGTAGAAAATACCAAAGACTAGATTGAGGGAATTGAGATGCAGATTTGAAGGGATTTCAAAATTTCCGTCCTCCCGACGTTCCTCTCTAATGTGAGACTTCAAAAAAATGGCCAGCTCATAAAAACCTGACATATCGCGCTAAAAGTCAGCTAAATGTTATTTAATGCATCGGAAATATTGCGCGCCATGAACCTGAAGAGAGATTCGTTCACAAGGAATTGTAGGAAACTCACGAATTGAAGTAATGAGTATATCGTGTCTTTAGCTCTCTCCTCTTAATGTCTGGTCTGACCGCGTGTCGTTGTCCTGTGTGCTTGGCCTGTGTCCGGCAAGCTAGAGCGTGCCTTATTCATGTCTGATGAGTTTTGCATGCCTGGTGTGGAATCACCCCATGCCACACACCCTGGCGGTGGCTTGCCCGGTGCCTCGTAGCTGGATATGTATATTTAGAAAAAAAATAACCGCATCCTCAAGGCACTGTGTGCTGACTTTTATTTACTGCTCTGTGGACCTCTTTCTGCTGACGTCTTCATTCATCCACCGGTAATTTCTAATTATTCTCGGTCAGGCATAATTGTGTTTGCGCGTCAAGGGTTCTTGTCGTCTTCTGTCCTTCCGGCCGCTCCCCCTCCCTTCGCAAAGTGGATTGAGATAATTGGAGCGGGGTTGTGGGGGTCGTGTTTTGTTTAGTGCGAATTAAGCCTTCCCCCGTTCCCACCCCTCCCCTTCGAGGGCGAATTAATTCCTCCAGCCACCTGTTGGCCGTGCGTGCGCTTGACCTGTTTCGATATCCAGCCTGACACGATCCTCCCCTCCCACCAACCCTCTAGAGGAGAAAAAAAACACGCACTGACCACCAGTCCCCGATTTCGCGGCCACCCCTTTGTCCGAAATCCAGAGAACCCGCTTCCACCGGAGCCCGCCGACCGCCTATCTTTTGGAATGCGTTCGTCGGCATCAGTGATCACGTCAGGGCTGGAACTATTAGTTCTTTTTCAGTTTTTCAGGGCAAAGATCAGTTAAGTAATAATTCAAAAAGCTGTAGTAATTTTCCACACTCTTTTAATTTGCTCAACCGGTTTCAATGTGTTTATTTTTCGGCATATTTTGTGTATCTGATTCCCGTTACTTTATGTGTATTTTGTTTTCTTTTTATATATTTTCTTGTTATTGGGCCACTATAAATTGGCAGTATTGCAGTATGTGTACTTTTGAAATAAATAAATAAAATAAATAATCAAGAGCTGTCTCCTTCATGGCGGCGGTGGGCTGAAGTCCTTGCTTGCCAAACTGTACGTCGTGGGTTAGAATCCCGCCTGGTTAGGTTGTGCCTACTCAGGGCATGGATGTTTGTGCTGTGCTTTGTTAATCCATTGTTGCAAGGGCCTTTATGTCCTGTTTACGGGGAAGTTGGAGATAAATAAAATAAAAAATAAAATTCTCAAGAGCAAAGTAAAAACGTGTGGATAATTACTTCAACTTTTTGTTTTATTACTATTCATGAATTTCCTCAAAGTGAACTCGTGGACAATGAAATCTGAAAGATCAGTTTGCCCCCCCTGAAAGTTGGAAAGCGATTACAACCCTTAGTCTATGAACGTTGTTACTAAAATTATTTCTCCCGTGATTATTTGTACCGTGTTTCAGTCAAATTTTCTCTGGAGACGCTATCTTCAAAATAGAAAAATTTTCTATTCGGGAAGATTTTAATGTTTTCAAGCTGGCTGAAAGCAATCGAGAGAGAAAAGTGGAGGCTTCGGGCAAAACGGGCCGAATAAATTACTCCGTCTTCCTACTCAGAGTAATTTATTCGAAACTAAATCATTATCATAAACCAAGGCCGGAACTAGGAGTTTGTCAGGGGGGCTAAGATCAGTTTGCCGCCCCCTACCCCTATTGCCCCCTCGTTCCCTCCCTCCCCCACCGCTAAAATATCATACATCCGTTAAATATAATTTTGAGATAGTGGAAAAAACAGTATGTTTGCTATTAACAAGTTTTTTTTCATATCATTAAATAATAATTTAAAAAAATAAACTTTTCATATTTTCCCGCTCCATGAAATCTGGCACGTGCCCCCCGCCCTGCCCGAGTTCCATGCCTGGCTCACGTCACTGAAGTTGATAGTAGGAGTGAGCGGTGAACCTCACAAGAATCATGGATAAATGCACGTCGAATGTAAAAAAATTGAGCCAACGGGGTCGTTCACCCAGGCCCTAAATCGCGTGCCAGTCACTCTCAGTATTTCAAACCGATGGTTGTTTCGGTTACATCTTAATATTTTCCCGTAGGCCGCCTCAATAGGCGTGTGGCGGGGGTTTTAGAACACCAACCGTTAACGAATGAAAAGAAAATACTGTAACGAAGTTCCGCCTAACATTAATTATAGTTTTTTCACGGTGACTTAATGGCAAAATTTGAAGTGCCGGAACGCACTCTCCTTAACTTTTTTGGAGGTGAAATATTATGATGTGTGTTTTTACCACAAGATGTTTGTTTACATTTTATTACAAAATTTTTCGTTTTGGTTACGAATGTAGGTAAATATTAGGCATTTTAAGGCAACAGAATTGTAAAAGTTTTGTTTGACTATTGTATCTATATTAAGTGTTATATTACTATTATGTCTTCCGGAACCATGCCACCATTGGTCTTTTATTGTTCGCGGGAGAAACGAAATCCTTACCAATTCGTTTGACAAAATATTTCCTTAATTCATCGCCTCGGAACAGATCACTATTAGAGATCTCGTTTCCCAATGCTCTAGCAAATGTAAGCGTAGCGCGCACCCTCCGTGTCTTTCCGTCCGCCTATAGAAGTTTTTGATGAGGTGAAGATAGATCTGACCCCGGACTAGGCTACAGGCTTGTGAATATCACACATTAAGGGTACCGGGTCAATTTATTTCCCTGGACCACCTCGCACTTAGTGGATTTTTTATTTCTGATGTTCGAAGGCTTCACCCGGGATTTGAACTGGGGACCCCTTCGATTAACACCCAAGCGCTCTACCCGCTAGGACACCCTCCCCCTCGTAAGTGTAAAAAATGAAAACGCGAAAGTTGCCCTCCTCTTTTTTTGTGCTGGCGGCGTTATCAGAATTCTAGTTCATTTGCTTCCGTCTCATGGTTCATCCCCTTCGATCAATGTATGCCTCAAGTTGTGGGAATGATAAGACGACTGGTTAGTAGGAAACGTGTCGAAGTTTTTGTAAATTAGGAAATGATACTTATCTGGATCGTGAATGTGTGAAATTCGCAATTCAACGGCTTAGTAGGGAGTGAGTTATAACCTCACCCGTCAAAACAGTGTGAGAATTGAGTGGAGGAAGGCAATTAATGCCTTAATTTTTCTGAAAATAAAATTCTTCGCCTCGTGAGTGAATCTTGTTTACCGTCTTCAGTACATCTCGAAAAATTCGGTGGCAAGGAAGTCGTTAGCCTTGACCTGGGCTCGAACTTTTTTCCTCCTGTATTTATATTTGCCATCTGCAGCGTACACGTGCGTCTCCCTCTCTTGAGGTTTTTCTCGGTCTTATTTGGGGAACCTGCTTCAGAATTCAGGTTAAGGCAAATGATTTTTTCCTCCCTTGAAATTTTATGATTTAGTGCTCTTTTGTTTGTCTTCATTAGTTTGCTGCCAAACTTTGTGACACCATTGTTTCATGATAAAGTAATTTGATTAACACTTCGTTATTATCACAAATTTTTCCATACGGTAAAACCCGACCGGTATCAACGCTCACGTGTCTTGGGGGTGGTATTTCCTTGAGAATTACTAATTAGATTGGTGGATCCAGGATAGGGACAAGGGAGGCTAAGTAGGGTTAAAAATGCCAGCAGTAGTGGGGGTCGGAAAAAATTACCATTCTGTCTAGTGTAAATTGGATACCCAAGGGGGGCTATACCTTCCGTTGCCCCCCCTTAGATCCGTCACCGATTAGTTGTTATGTATATATTTAATCATGCTCTTTTTTATCACTGTTTCTATTAACCGCTGGCCACTCCTTGAACCATTTATTGCGCATTTTTTTGCTAGTTTTTGTGGGAAAATGGGCACAATTATTTTGCAGAATCAAATGAAAGTATGCGGAATCTCAGTAAGTAAAAGTTTGGTGATGTGTTCATTCGTTTACGCTGGTATTCGTGTAAAACTTGCTTATCGTTAGATTTTTCTACAGTGTGATCTATCATGCTATTTTTAGCATCTGATTTTTTGAAACCTGCTGACAAGTCAGTATATCACAGTGGATCTCCTGCCTATTCCTCGCTGGCCTTTTAATTTTTGCACCCATCCACGGCCTAACAGTATGCAAGAACTTCAGCTCCGTCCCCCGCTATCTTTCCATCTCTCGTCGAGGCCGTATACGAGAATACTTTTCTCTCCCCCCTTTGTATGTACCCGAATCAAGTGCGCATGCGCGGTCGAAGGGTGCATCTCGGGGTGTGGGGATCGGTCGTTCCCCCCCACTCTTCCCCTCACTGCACTCTCTTCACCGCTTTTCGAGATCGGTATTGGGAGAGAAGTGAGGGTGAGGTTTTCCAAGGAGCCCTCCTCTCCCCTATCGCCGAGATATGGCAACGCTGGGCGCACACCTTTTTTTATATCTCCCCTCCTCTCTCGTAAGGTTTTAGTGGTTTTAGTACACCTTCCCCCCTTCATACAAACAATTGACACACACACGCGCGCAATCCGGTGGGGTAGGGAGCTTATTCCCGTCGCGCACTCACTTTCCCCTCTCGGTGCTCTTCCTCCTCCCCCTCCCCTCCACGTGTTTCCTCGGTACACTTGGTGTGCGCGAGTAGCAGTTGTGCTCATGAGTCGGTGGTGCGAAGGTGTTTCGGCAAGGCGTCCATCGCCCCCCCGGCCATGCTCTGCTCCCTTGCCTGCTTGGGGCTTGCGCACGCGGCAGCGTTTTTTGTACCGGGGCGCGTGGAGAAGCGCAGCTGCTGCTGGTCTGTTAGATCGCGGGTCTGCGTTCGTGGTTTCTTGACGGAAGAGTTATGGCGCCGTGCTTAGTGGGTGCGGCAAGATACTTACGGGTCTTGCATTTCGTTTCCACAATGCATTTCAACAGCCAACTGCAAAGCCTTTCATTATGTTACCCACATTTTTTTCGTATAAATTGCATTTGTTAAGTATCATCGTTTTATATAAGGTTATTTTGTATTTGTTTTAATAATATTTACGTAATCTATTATCTTTATATAACCCAGTGTAAAGCCTTGGTAATGTTTTTGGTGTATATTTTAAATAAATATATAATTCTGCTGCGCACTACGTTAACTTTAAATTTATCCTATAGTTTCATGAGTTATATCTCTTATATCTTTATTTACTAGCGTTTCGTGTTCTTCTTTTTCGGATTATGTCGGATTTGAACGTACAAAACACAGTATTGCAACAACATATGCTGTATACCTTACCAGCCACCATATATTCTTCGTCTATAGATAATATGTTGCTGAATTTACCGTCGTATATTAGTCATGGTCGCTTTCATGATCTGTAATCATATGTTATTATAATGGATCTTGAGCGCCCATACTTGAATTTAAAAGGATATCAACCATTTTCCAAAGATTTTGTTAATTTCACATTGACGTATGTGTAGGTAACATAGTCGTACTTTGCGCTATTCTATTGCGAATCTTGAACAAATTTTGTGATTGAGATTATATCGGTTAATGGAACATTGTAAATTAAAGAAAAGGTGATTAGGTAGCGCATATGATTATTCGCATTACTATGCCGTTTGCTTATTATCCCGCTAGCCTCCCGTTATCCGGGTCAATCGTTGCGGAAATACGTGAAAATTCGGGATGAATGAAAAGAAACATTGCTTCGGCATTGATTATACTCTTAACAAAAACACGAGGTATATAATCTGCCCTAATCTTAAGGGGCGGAATACAAGGTTTTATATGGTTTTAGATGTCACATAATTTCAAACTCTCGCAGTATTCTCTGCCCAAGTAAAAAATTCTTTTGGTGGCAAGGTCGATGTACTCGAGACGTGCATACATAACCTTTCACCCTACCATCTACACCGTTTAAGACTGGCTGTAATCAATTGAATCGTCAGAGCATTGTTATGATAAAAATGGTACCGTCAGTATAAAATGGCTTAATTCCAAGTGTCTTTAGTCTGAATATTTCGTTAAAAACTTTTTTTTCAGCCGAAATTTTGTCATGTACAGGTCTTTAGTGTCGTATTTCTGTAATTTGTCATGTTATTTGGTGTAATTTTCTTAGACTATCTCTGCGCGTCGAAATAGATGCTCGGAAAAGTTTTCGATTCTATTTACAGCTTGAATGCCATCTAATTGGAAAAATTGGTAATTTGATTAAAAGAGAAATGAATCGTAAAATATTTTATGCTGGATGCCCGTTATTTCATATAGATTTTCAATGCTTGTAATTTTTAGAAATATTTCATGGTTGATTTGATATTTTATGCATTTTATAGTTATTTTTTAATTGTGATATCTGATCGTGGTTTCTCTTTCCACATCGACTTAATCATGGCTTGTGATCGTAAGCATTTATGGAATTTGAAATAGCCTTTTTAACGTTTTTGTCTGTACATGGTTACGATAATAAAATAATACGATAATAATTTCCGATAGTGTCTACCGGAACTGCGGTTCATTCTCATTTACCAGTTTCCCAATTTCTACCGTTTTGCTTGGGTATCAATGCAAGGATAATGTAAAATCATATTGTCAATGTACTGTTATTTCCTAAGTTGCATTTTGTGGGATGATATTGAGAGTAAACAATTAAAAACTTCTAATGTTGCTCCATTAGTCATTGGGAAGGGTGCTTGGTTAACAAGGCAGAACAAGAAGATAGTTGCCGGTATGGCGATAAGGAAGAATTTTGTAGGCAAAAGATGACTGTGTTTACAGCATCTGATGAGTATTTAGGATTCCATTAGATATTTACCGAAAGAAGGGAACTAACGTCAGGAACCTGAAGAAGATGTCCAAGAAGATGAGTGAAGGCCGTGACTGCTTGTGAGTGACTTTCATTATCTGAGTGTATTGACTCGAATTTTTGAGTTACTGTCCCCGATGACATGTGCCGTAGTGATGCCCACTGCGTGTGCACTAGCGGAAAGGCATTTCAGCGGAAGAATGAGCTTTCGTGGGACCGAATATACTTGACAAATGGCATTTGAAGCCCTTCGCTGTCGTGCATAATTCAGTCTTGTCAATGTACAAGGATTTTGGAATGTTTTCTCTTCTGTTTTCTGTTTGATATGTTCCTTTCAGTGTTTAATCTTATTGTTGGTTGAAATGAGGCTCGGAGTTTCGCAATGCTGCATGTTCTGTGTTCGAATCGTTTGGACGACTGCTTTTCTTTATGTCTCAGCGAACGGTAAATGAAAGAGGTCGTGATGCTAGTTCGGAGGGATGGATTTCTCTATTCGCACTGGGCGTGGTGTCTTAATTGCTAGAGTTCATGCTGCAAGTATGACTCAATTCTGGGCGGGTAAAATAATTCCATGTGCCTCTTATCGTGCCTCCAGATAATCGTGAGGTGCGGTAATATGTACAAAATCATATTTTTCTCTTATCCAACCCCCAAGAAATCACGCACATGCAGTTCAGGAAAAGAATAAGAAAAGCATTTTCGAGATTTTTTAATTTCCTACTTCTCCGGTGGCACCGGAGTGATTCATGCATCGCAGAAGAATACTTTTTTTAGAGAAATGCCATGTTATTGATGGGGTATGTAATGAATGAGTCGTCAGTAATATTTAGATGCCAAATGAGAGACGTTCTGGTCATAGAAGTTATGTATAATGAGCTGACAAACGCATTTTAATAATTACATGCCCAGTATTTATGTTTAATTTAATCTTTGTCTTTTATAATCTTAGTCATCCAATTTTGATACAGTTTCGTTAAATTTTACACTACTTTGTCGAATGTTTGAGGCATGTTCTCCAATCGTAACGTATGTTTTTCTGTTACACATTGTGGTTTTAAAAATAGTGGCTTGGATACACGTGATGGCAGGTCCAGCCGCAAGTGCATGGCTTGGAATTTGTCGAAGATGAATCATGATTCGGAAATCATCCGAACAATTCGGACGAAAGTGGAGCGCAACTCTGCCCGACATTCATGACTGTGAGGGGACGTAAATTTACAATCATTCGAAAACAAGTCTCTTTCTTTACGAGTGCGTACTTCTTATTGATGGTCACTTAATCACTGAGGAAACGCGTTGATCGGTCTGAAACGAGGGACACCTGTAAACAATTTCCCCGCCCTGTTTTGGTCCGGACGTGAATTTTCGGTCTCCTGTCTCTCCTTCCCCTTCCTCCTCCTCCTCCCCCTTTTGTCTGCTGTTTCCCCCTCCCTCCGCGTGCCGGCGCGACCGTCGCCCCCTTCCCACACCCCGTGAAAAACCTGTTTCTCTCCGAGGGGGAATGCGCGCGCCCCTCCCCGTGATGATATCTTTCCCTCTTAATCCCCCTCCCCCTTCGCGTGGCTGTGGGAACGTCCACATCGTCCAAGCCGCTGTCCGCCTCTGCTTAGCTCCTGCGTGTTTTAAATAATGGTGCTAATAACTAGTTGTTGGTTGTTTTTTGTGCATGTGAGACTGGTAGCGTTTGGATTGTGGATTTCATCAGGTTCAGGACGTGCTTTTTGTGAGATAAATCCATTTATGAATATTGCGTTATCTTTTGTTGGCTCTTCGTGGTTGAATATTATTTTGGCAAAAATATTTTCCTTCCTTCGGCCATGCAGGGTGTCGTTATGTTTGTAAAGTTGACTGCCTCGTCACTGCTTTGCTCCTGCGATTTGAATAATAGTGCTAATAATAACTTGTTGTTGGTTCTCATTGGTACATTTCATTATGTGAAGCTGGTATCGTTTGCATTGTGGACTTCATCAAGTTCATGTCATGCTTTTTGTAAAAAAAATCCATTCATGAAGATTGCATTATCTTTTACTTGCTCTTCGTGGTTGAATATTATTTTGGCCAAAATAATTTCCCACTCCAGCCATGCTGGGGTGTCCTTATGTCGTCCAGTTGACTGTCGCGTTCTGCTTAGAGTTGTCTAAACGCCTTGAGCTGAAGAAATCAAGTAGAGGTAGATGGTTGCTGGAGTCTCACTTAAATATGGCAACTACCCTGACACGGCAATTCCTCGAAAGAATTCCATTCGCATTTAGCTGAAATTCTTGGAAATAATGTTGTGCTTTTAGCGTTCTATTGTAGATATTAAAAATTACAGACGATCCGTATCCCTATTCCACGGGGTTTCTTAGTGTTATTTCGCAGTAAGTAATTGATTCCACATTGAAAAGATACCTTATGTTTTGCAGTTTGCCTGTAAGAAATTTTTAGCTTTGGAAGTGATACGGTGAAGTCCTAGGAAAGTCTTTTATGGGCTAATATTCGTCTAAGATCCCTCGGTATCTAAAATTTCCTTCGCGGCAATTGGTCCACTTGTGGCGCCTTCAATGAATTACGATGCGTATGTCATTCCCCCGAGACCGCCCTTAGCCTTGAGGCGTCTGGGCCTCACTATCACTTGTCCCTTCCACTGCTGGAGTGTTGCGTAATCCTTTCGCCCTCCCAACTTGTCTGTATTCGGCTTCCTCGCTCGTTTGATTGATCGACGCCTTCCACGATTCTGTTGCCATTGATGCTTGATGGTGAATGGTTTCGTTCACGAAGTCTATGTTGTTGATGTCTATTTTTCATTTTTGATTGGTTGCCTTCTTCGATGCATACGTGGCGAAAAATCAACGGTATTTTCGCCAATAAGTTGAGGACGTCACGAAATCTTTGCGAGCTGGCTCCGGGTTCTCCTCCATTCTTCTACCTAGCCTATCGGCTTGTGCTGTGTGTTAGGTGTTCCTTACATTCCTGTGAGCGTTGTCTTACTTCAGTGAACGTCTCCGTGAACGAATCAACATCTACATAATACCCTGCGAATGGACCGGAACCCCTAGATAAATGGCAACAGTAATCCCAGGGTGTTTATCAGTATTTCTCATTCTTTATGTTTCAAAAGTACTCGTTCTGAGACTGGAGTAGTACCCAGCATTATTCCTTCCGTATTCAATGGTATTCCTCTCGATATTCCTACTGAATCCACTCAGTATTTGCCATGCAAAGAAAAAATTGCATTCAAACCGTGGAAAGAATGGTGAATCAATTTTATCAGCAAATAAAAGTTTATTAGAAAGTAATTATAAAAAATAAACTAGCGAGAGCCTCAATCCCATGTCTGCCGCTCAGGTGTCGACCCTCTTAGCAGTTGGACTGCTGCGGCTAGTAAGAAAATGTTGTTTTCAACTGAATAATTTATATCCTTAATAAAGCTTTAAGTACGGATCTTCACCATTCTCATTACCGAAAGCAATGTGCATATTGTTTCTTGCTGTTTACTTAACCGCGCGTGAGGATACCACATATACATGTACATGACGGTAGAGTAATTGAAACATTTGATTTGGGTGTCACGTTATAAATTATTTAAATCGATTACTATACGATGTGGAGCAATGGTTTTTCGTTTCGAATATACTTAAGGCCTATGTTTTCTTGGAAGAAAATGTTGAACATATGAAATATCTGAACGTGTTCATGTAATACCTATACTGTATTTTGCGTAATGTTTTCGATTGATTTGGCTTTTGGATCAATCTGTGATTTGGCCAGGATTCCAGTCCTGCGGCGAAGAGAATTCCATCTGGTTAACATCAGCACAAAATGATGCAATAAAATAGAAGTACTGTTCTTGGACTAACGCATTGCCTGAAATATTCTTCGATAACAGATAATAGGTTTGTAAGTCTATTGTACATCCGATTATTAACTTTGAATGAACTGAATGAATGTTACAATGAGAGAAACCAATTTTTAGCCGAGAATTAGCATTTTGTGTGACATTGGTTTACAGTTTTATGTAATTATTTTATTTCATCGTCCATTAGATCCGATCGACTGCCGATATTTACCGAAGTGGATGAGCGTAAATAACTAATATTATATATAACATATAAATATTAATATAAATATTAACGCAATAACCCATGAAGAGTGTGCGGCAAGTTAGGCGGTTTTTTATATTTATTTTGAACTCATAAGAGATTGTCTGACTTAGGAAGATTTTTCTAATCGTTTTAAGTCTCTACCCTACATCTACCAAATTCTTTAACAGTGTGTTTCCCTGTATTACCATGAAAAGTTCTAACCTACTTTTTTACAATCGTTAGAAGTTTTATCCTGGGGTCGCTGGTGGCGCCACGGCGCGTTGTTCATTAGAATTCAATTTAAGGTAATCTACAAACGCATTTGACTTCATGGAATGAATTCATAGTGCGAAATAATTCACTTTGTAATGTTCCAGAAAACCTTCATTATTCCGCTCTGGGTTTCAACTTCTAGAGAGTCATAATCAAGGTCTTATGACTATAAGCTTATTATCTGAAATTACTTATTACTACCACTTATGTATTGTTAGTAGTAGTTGAAACCCAGGGTCGGAATCACAAAAGTTTTGTGGAACATTACTAAGTGAGTTATTTCGCACTATAGATATGTGGTTCCATCAAGTGCAGCCTGAGCAATTGATGGATATGAAATAATTCATGTTTTAATCAAAAATGTAATTGCTTTTTACTTAAGCTCTCCAAACTTATTCTTGATTACAAATCCTACGTTATACTAATACCAACTGTGGTCGTTCCCAAGCCGAATTTTTGCGCGGAGCAACCTGAGTCAGGGTGTTGGAGCTTATCTCGAGGGATTCCTAGCATTCCAGTCGGTGTGCTGAGACGGCGGGCGGGTTTGAGGGTGGATGAAAAGCCCTCCCACTCTCTAATGCCCTCCCCTCATCAGCTCACGGCACGGTGGAGGATTTGGCTCCACCGGCTGCTTTCTGCTGTCGCTGCTGCTCTATCGCTGGTAGTCTTGCTTTTCTCTAACCGGGGAGTACATATATTGGCGCAGAAATCTGAGCCTAGGTACACAATCGTATGCAATATTAACTCAAGGACTCAATAATGCTTATATGTGGCTTCATCCTTTGTGGATACTGGAGGATTTTTTTCTTTAGGTAATTGAAGCGGAAGTCACATAAACGTCATCTGAGGAATACACCGAATGCCTATTTTTTTACTATTGTCTGTATGGTGTTGTAAGCCAATATAGGTGTTGGCCGAAATAACTGGGGAGGGCTGAAGAGTATATCTTGCACCATTGAACGAGTTGAGTATCGCCTTTTTGTAGGGTGGTGCGTAATATGGAATGACGCTGCGAACTTTTATCTCCTACGATGTTATATGTTCACTTAAACT
Source organism: Ischnura elegans (assembly GCF_921293095.1). Taxonomy (NCBI): domain Eukaryota; kingdom Metazoa; phylum Arthropoda; class Insecta; order Odonata; family Coenagrionidae; genus Ischnura; species Ischnura elegans. The sequence continues at coordinate 78,574,309 of NC_060252.1, read as the reverse complement.
TTTTTATGCATATAATTTTTGGGGCAGGATTAGGTGGAAAACATCTTGGTTAACTGATGTGAGCACGTATGAGGAGGGGTGCTGGACTCAATAATTAGCGTGAAATTAATAAAGCAAGGGAAACTTTAACACCCTAAGGTTGTGTTCTGGAAAAGGTGGATGCCAACGGCTTTTAATCATCGGGTAGAGAGGTTAAGGCGTTATGTATTCAGATATTCATCATGCTCATAAGAATTAAGACGAAACTCTTACCCCTCTATAGTTTCCACTTGCAGGTTATATTTGTATTCGACATGGAAGTGTGTAATCCTCACCAGAGAGATCAGAGGAGATGATCAAATTCAATAGAGAAGTTTTATTTTTCCTATTTCGTCAAAGTTAACGTGCAAGGTGGGGCACACTTGCGTTGAGTTGAGAATGAATTCAAGGCCTGGTACGCTGATTTCGTGCCTTACCGCATTTGTTGTCCCAAGGAGCGTGCTGGTGATTATCTTTCTCGGAAGCGGTAAACCCCTCGATTAATGATAACCTAGGCGTGGCTATGTATCAGTGGAGATATGGAGCGATAAGGGTGCGCCAGTATTAGCAACACTTTTATGTGGACCGATATTTTACCTTGGGGTATCACGCACCAGATGTTTCCGTTTACTTTAGAATGCCTGGTGACAAGATAATTCGGTTTCTGAAACGAAAGTCAGCCGTGAAGGTGTCTATGTGGTTTTTCGTTTAACATTGATGCGAGTGGACAGGATCTTCCAATCTACCTTTGGTCAAGAGAAGGTGGTCGAGAGAAATATATTTTAAGACAGGGCTGATGTCAACGCATGGTTTGAATTACTTTCGATAGATATTCTCCCTTTGAGATATGAAACATTCCGTATGGTTTTCGGCACGATATGTTGTGAAATATTGATATTGCTTAAATGAAACATTGCAAGGCTCACGAGAATATTGTAGAATACAACGAATCGGGTCGCCCGTAAAATAAATTATGTCGAAACATTTTCAGTCCTTCATTTAATCAACCTAAAAAATTGACATTAACGTTGTGGTGTTAATTGTGCTTATTTATTTGTTAACAAAGTATGTATGGGAGTTAATTTCAGTGGAAGTTATTCTAGATGAAAGTTATTCTAACAATTAGCTAACGGATCAATTAATGTCGCGGCTAAACCCTATGATGTACCGTTTAATGGCAAATAAATGTATTTTCCTAGTATTAAATTAACTGATAGTTGATACGTCGTCGTTTTAAATTTGGGGAATACCTAAGCATACGATACATGTCTTCCATTTACATATCTGTCTCCGGAATGGCCTCTTTTCTCTTACTAGTGGTTGACATGCTTCACACGAATTTATGCGAAATCTCGTTGCCTCGTTCAATCAGTAATGGCGTGGCGAAAAGCATTATGGAATGTCTAGCGTGGTAAGGAGTGGTTGTCGGTCTGGGATTAACCCCGTCTTCAGAAAAAATAAGCAGTAATTGCGCTTTTCACGATTCAATAGCTGTGGACTTTAGGGGGAAAATTTTTGTATTAGTGTGGGGACAAGGATAACATTTTGGTTACGGTATAATGAGCTAAGCCTATTGAACAGGGTAACCTTTTTCGAACATTAATTTTTTATTGATCATTGAACAGATGTGATAATTGTTCAAGTTGGCTGGCAGTGATAGAAGCGCTTCCGAGATGAACTACTCGTTAAAGGTCTCCCCAACGTAATTTATATTTAATTTTCTGATGCTTGTGTAGCTTTGTGAAGATTTCTTTCATAAGGAATGCTTTGGTAACGCGGTCCGGAATATTGTAGTTCCAAGTCACGGGAAACCGTGCGGAAGAGGGTTTTGTGTGAGATATTGGGCTTTCACCCTTGTTTAGATATTTCCATTTTGGGTCGTCTATTTGGAAGGAACAAGCGCTCTCGCGGCTGTGTGAGTGGATAGGTTGGTGGTTGGAGGCTAAAGGGTGTGCCAGCGGGAGTGGCGAAGCGCCGGATGATGACGTCTTCCCAATGAATTTCTCGTGGGTGGTGCTCAACCGTGGGCTGTATAGATGTGGGCTAAACGATTACTCTCTGGTATCGAATTCAACTGATTCTAGTGCATTGTAATGTCATGTATTGAGGAGCAATTACTTTGTACTCGCGATTCCTATCCGTTTCCAATGACGATTCCTTGTTTCCTCGAGTACGTCGCACTCGATACATCTGTTTTGTTCATTTAGGTACATATGAAAAAGAGAGTATTGATTTCTATGTAGCGATTACAGAAACTTGGAAACATTTCTACGGCTGTCGTTCGGCGACAGGACAATAGTACATGTTGGAATGAGTGATTACGCTTTTAATGACCATCATCCCGTTTTTCATTTTTATGCAATCATTTAATTCATTGACTTTTTTCTGTCTTGATTGGTGGAAAGCGAATATTTCTAGTTCTGTATAATTTAATTTTCTCTTTGTTCTTGCTCTAAGTTTTACTCAGGGGTATTGGAACGTGAAATATGTTGGAAAGGTATCACTGTAGTCAGGGTTATTGGAAGTATTGAAGAATACCAGAGGAGGTAACTATGTCTTGCAAACACGAATAGAATTGATTTGTTGTTTTCCGGCAGCTATTGAATAAGTTTGGCCTTGGGTACGCAAATTTACAACCCCTGAATAGAACCATATCATTATTATTTAAAGTTTGTGCATAGTTACCTGATAATTGTTGCACAGGCATCACTTGTTTTTGGGACATAGTTTTCTCAGCTCTGATTGTGGGTTTGAAAGGCGTTCATGTCCCTTGTATCGGTCTCAGGGGATGAGTGAATATAATGTCTCCTATGCTACGAGCTTTGATTAGCCCCAAGCCGCGAAAGGGAAACGTTATGTATTCAATGCACACATAATAAGTCGAAGTTTGCCAAACCAAATTGCCTTGACCGAAAATTGTTACGTTCTCATGGGCCAAGAACTTTCAAACAGCCTATACGTATGCACCCTCGGGGTGAGGATCACGTGGCCTTTCCGCGGTGAGAGCGCCCAAACGGGTGGGAGACGGACGCCTGCAGATGGCTCTGGCGTCGCCTTGGGAGATGGTCCTTCCCGTCAACCCCCAGCGTGATTGGGTGAGCGGAAGTGGCGTATATATCGAGGAGGGGGGAGATGAGTCAGCGATTGGGGGGGGTTTGTGCGTTTGTTGGGGGGTGGGTAGAGGGGGTAAAATTGCGTCCTTGGGGGGTTGCGGGGACAAAAGGGTTGTGGTGCACATTTGAATGGGGGTATGGGAGGGTTGTGAGCGTGGCACGGTGACTCCTATTCCGAATGAAAGGGGGCCACTCGATCGACCCCCGCACTACTGTTCGCCTCATGTTGATGCTGCTCCCTATCCCCCACCCTCCTAACCCCTCTGCTAATCCACACGTTCAAGGAGCCCCACATGTGCGCTATCGCCTATTCGAAATCCACTGCGTAATCAATCATTCGGTCGTGAATAGTTGTCTATGACCGTTGCAGCCACGAATATGCACAATTATCAAGGAAGTCGGCCTCTGAATGTGTTGTCACCCACCGCGCATTTAATTGCATTTACAAAATTCATCGTAGAACAAAAGAACACAGTACAGTAACACAAACATTATGTTGCTGTCGACTAGTTTAACTTGACGGATATATCGTCATTCAAAAGACAATCAGGGTTTACCGAAGTCGTCACTTGTTCGCTGACGGACAAAGTGAACCGAGTTTCATTGGGAAATAAAGTGTAATTAGGGTTGTTAACCGAAATTTATATGCATGATGATTTGGTCCATCGAATTCATTACTTTTAAATAATATTCCTCGCAATTATAAACATTAAACTGCCAAATATTGTAAAAAAAGTGGATGGCATTGCACTCATCTCCTCGGACATTTTTGAAAACCAATAAAAATGCGACCGAAGTGGCTACGAAAATCAGCCTTCTTTGGGATGGAATTGGGCCTCCTCTATGCAGTCCCCTTGCTTGCGGCTTAGTGAAAAAGTTCATCGTGCCCCCATTACTCATCACTTTATTAAATTCATTTAATTTTATGCGCTTGGAGCATTGAACAGATATGTCGTTTCGTCTTTGTGTTAAAACCGTCGAAGTTCTATCGCTAAAGTAAGATAGTGAATATTTTAGTAAAGCTTTTGTTGAGAAGAGTTTCTTCTTCATATTATCAGTTCGGTCTTAACCTTTGGAATGATCATTGTTTGACGTGCATTTTTACCTATATTACATTGGGGCTTTGTTTTACGCGTCTTTTAAATTATTTTGTCAGTTGTTGATATTTAGTTTGTCACATGTTTAAAATTTGTACATAACTTCTTTTCAACCGAACTTCTACCCACTTAGGAGGGTATCACTTAGTTCTTTTGCCAATAAAAGAACCTATATGTTCAAAGAAACCGGTCATGGAGTATCATTAAGTGAACTTTCATAATAAATATTCCTAAGGTATTCATTATTGTTTACCCTAACACCACGCCACGATGGTCAAACGTTACCCCTGCGCGGTACAAACGGAACGTGTTGATGCATTGACCTGCATACTAAAAAGATGTAACATATTTTCTCTTCCTTTTAGGGGCACTGTATAAGAATCAGGCTCATTATCGATCGCTCAAAAGCACACCGCATTCCATTTTTTTAAATCTCTGGTGAAATTATTTTGCTGAAATGAATTTCGTGTATCCCGACAAGAGGCTCATTTTTTGGCAGTCTCTTGTTGGTGAAATTATTCTATGAAAATGACGGCATAGTTTTTACTTTATCTCAATATTTAGGATAGTTTTGACTTTTGACAAATACAATTGGCACCATATTTATTTCTAAAGGTTTACTTTTATCAAATTATTTTTACGGTCAAACGATATAATTTCACATTATTAAGAAATGTGTGACAATTTTCTTACTATGCTCATATTCGCCAATTTTTCTTTACAATATTTATTGGCTGAATTCAATTTGGCTAAGTTTTAATCAATATTATGCCTGTTTCCATTTTAGCGGAAAAATAATGTAAATGATTTCTGCTCTATAAGTTGGGACTTTACTTATTGTGGTACTGTATTTTGGATTTAGAGACGCTACCGGTCTTAGTTTCCGCTCCGTCTGGTCATGGACGTCGTAAGCGGAAGGTACTTACCAAATTTATTTTGAAATTTTCTGTTGCATGGTGTGCTTTTAAGGAATCCACTTTCTGACTTGATATTGTTAAGGCTTGCCAAAGAATTTACTGTTTTGAAATGTAGTAGGAATAGTTTCAATGCTCACCAACTTGGTTCATTGATGATTGGACAAATGTCGTTAATCGTCAGTGGAAAACGTTGAAAAATCCCCTCGATATTAATGCATAGAAAAGTTTATTCTTTTCTTTCATTGACTACCAGTTACGATTTCAAAATTGATCCCAATTACTATGTCTAAAGACCCATGGGAATCTCATCATTCATTGATGACATTAGTTTCCAAAGCGTTGCTTGGGAGTGAACAGTAGTGTTGATTTGTACCAGTATATCTGTTTTCAGTATGGCCAACCCCCATTTTACTCTTTTTTATTTGTTTAATTCTGTTCCGATGCATGTCCTCAAAAGTTTCTTGATGTAAGGATGACACCGATGTGGAAAATGCGAAAGTAAATCTGTGTGAGGAAAAAAAATTACGCTAATCATATTCCACACATTTGAATCCGATGCAGCTGAATGGAATCCCGTAATGTTTTCTCTAGGATTACTCGTGTCGCTCGTATTTGTTCATTATTTAAAATCTGCCATTGTTTACTCTCGTGAGTCTAATGCGGTGGTGGGGTCTATTGATCGGGTTCTCGGCTACCATCCGAGTTTTTGGACCCGTGCGGCAGACGAGTGTTCAGGATCTAGAGTGACAGTGGCGGACGCTTGTGTGAGACTTACCGCCCCATCGCTGCGTTGTTGGTGGGTAGCACGCGGTGAGGGGTTGATTGAAGGGTGCAAGGGAGACTTGGATGGGATTATGCCAAGGGAGACGAACTGGATGTGATTTGGTGGCCCTGGGTGAGTCAGCACCCAGAAGAGGACGTCGGTCGCCCCCAGGGGTTTCTTTCCCGCTGGACCAACCTGACATCGTTTAGGGGGTTCGATTTCCTTTACGGTGTCGCCAGCGATCCTTTTGTGTGGAAATAACATTAACCAAAATCTATGGCCAAGGACCACGGAGGGTCAAAAATGTCAACGTGCGACGATGGAGTGAAACGAAGTTGGGATTGAAAAAAGATCTAATGCTTTCCCCGATATGCTGGTGGTGAAGATTGCTCGGGTGCTCCACCGTGTAATCTCCTACGTGGCCTGTGGCGTAGCCACGGGGGGGGGGGGGGTTACTAACCTCTCCCCCCGTGAGCCTTTAAAAGAGGCGCCAAAAACGAGTAGGATGGGTAAGGGGCGAGTAAGATCCATTTAATATACTTTAAATTAGTAAATACAAAATTACTGTTTTTGAGTGCAAAAAATCACATTTTCAGCATCAAAAATCCCATAATTTTCCCCGGACCCCCTGTTGCCCTAGGGCAGAGGTGGGCAAATTGTGACCCGCGGGCCACATGCGGCTCGCCACAGAGTTTGTGATGGCCCGACACAGAATTTAAAAAAAGTGAATGCGTACCCTTGTGTCATTAAATTGATTCATATAATTAAATGTGCCGGCAGCTAGAAATGTAACTAATATAAAATTAGTCTCATAGATAGAATTGCCACTATTGTTTAATTTTTATTATCCAATTTATATTTTTTTGAAAGTAAATATAATGTTAACTGATGAATACAATCATTGTAAACGGTGCGGCTCTCCGATAACCACCGCTCGTACTAAGTGGCACCCAAGCCCAAACAATTGCCCACCCCTGCCCATAGGGTGTTTTTCATGCACCGCGAAAGGGCCCCAAAATCTCCTGTAAACTTCCCCAATTTCAAAATCTACGCTACTGTCCATGGCTACCGAGGGTACCGAGGTCCAGGTTACGAGTCATACCCTGAAACGTCGGCAGCCATGGAAGGGATTACCCGGTAGAGCACCCGAGCAGGATTCACCACGAAATTAGGATTTAATCCTCCGCTGCCTGCATCGCACTGATACATTGGGTGATATTAAGAACTTTAAGTGATGGTTTCTCATTTCATCGAAGATTCCGGCCTCATGCTGATGGTGGGTTTTTCTTTTTTTCTTCAATAACTCATGTAAACCTTTCCCACATTTCTAACCGTTTACTTTGTTTTGATTATGCTATTATGAGTTTCAAATACTAATACTATTCAGGAATTCGTTAGTTATTAAAAGTCATTCATGAACAGACGATGGTAATGGATAATTAGCATGGCTTTCCATATGAGCAGCTACCGGTGTATAATGGTTAACGGGCGTCTTCAAGTAACGCTTGAATTCGTTAGGTTTAATTTATTCTTCTGAGGCTTCTTGTCTAATGTAAAGTATTTTTTTTACAAAAATCAGTGTAATTTGTGCACCCTATGTTTTCCGGTATTAATGCTATATTATTATTATCACTGCTTTAGGCACGCTCGTCAAGTCATGTGTAGCATAATTATATTTCAAGCACCTGTCGCACCTATCTTCTTTTGGATGTTGGTTCTCGGTTGGCTCATAGCAGTATATTCATGCGTTAACGTCACCTGTTGTGGCTTTATGAGGACTTTAATTCATCGTTCCGTTGGCGTACTTATGGGTCCTTATATGTTGAAATCCTTTATGTATTTGTGGTCATTTTTATCTGCTTATTTTTATGTTGAAGTTGCTATATTTGACATTGTGTTTTTCTCTTTTTACAGGTGAGTGGTTTTGAGTCACTGCGGATGTGGTGCCACGCAATGGGTATGTTTTGTCGATGAGTGATAGAGTAGACTTTCGAGCCTTCCCTTTTTTTGGTTCCTGGATCTTTAGACCTGCTTCCGGTACTCTTGATGCCTACACAGGTGTGCAATCATTTTTTTCCTTGTATGGCTGGTAATAATCCTTTTCCTGTATCGCTGAAATAACTGCCATTCTCCTTAGAGTCATAGCACGGATTACTCGGATGTAATAAAATAAATGATGCTCTTCATTCTCTCTGGAACGTATTCTTGCTACCGCTTATGTTTATATGAATGTTGTATAAGTGCTGGGAGCTATAGTTCACAGCAATTTAACCACTGTGCTTTTCGCTGCTTGATGATAAAGTCATGCTACCTTACATTTAACCATTGTAGTTACCGAGATTGTGAGGATTGCAACTAGGTTGAAATTTGAATGATGATTTTACTCCATCCTTTTGGTTTCGAGAAAGAGTGAGGATTGGGTTTTGGGATTTGTTATTGAATTTTTCTCTCTCAGTACTGTATCTCTGAGTTGATGTATTGTTCTTGTCTCGCACGCGGTTAAGGATAAAAAGTATCAACATACTGTGTGATGCTCTGAATACGTTTAATGTGTAGCTTACGCATTCATGGGTATTTTATTCTTTTTGTCTGACTTTTACTATTTTATATCGTGAATTTGTTTTCTGAACATGAAATTGTTAGGCTGAGCTGGGGCGAAATAATGCTGCTAGTCGACCTTAAACCTCCAGCTTGCCGGAGCTGTGAGCAACGTATCGCAAACCTAAACTATAATCACACCGTCACGAATTTGCTCTTAGGCATTTAAACCAACGGTTAACCGGATGCTGGCTTACACAGACTCTTCGGTTAGGGCAAACGTCACATTTTGTACTGTAATTCGAGGAGTTTTAACCACTTGTAGCTGTATCTGCAATATCTTTCAACTCTTTCAGCGTTATTCTATCTAAAATCCTTGGCCGAACTTAAAAGAAAAGTGATATAATAGTTAATTAGCGAAACTATGAATATTTAACACCTTTGAGTGACTTGAAATTAATGAGTAATATTAAATTTTCCTCTTATAGTTTCAATATTCCTTAAAAACTTTTATATTTTATTATTTTTTCAAATGTAATATAAATGCTATAATTGCAATATGCCACTGTGTAGTATATTTTCAACCTTCTGACTAAGCTTATGGGTTATAAGCTCCAAGTTGTACATTCAAATAAAGGCAATTATTATTTTGGGACATCCCCTGTAAATCTCGGATTGGGGTGGGTAGACCTCGAAGAAATTTTAATTCAACGTAAATCATATTTTTTTCTCAGTGGGCATGAAAATCTGGAACTCTTTTTCATGTATATATTCACTCATCGCTTTATATTGGAAGTATGGTCTTAGAGTTATGCTAGGGATTACTGCACTCATTTTACGTTAATTACGTATTGCATCCGCATCGGAGAGCCCTTCGTTCTCTGCCTCCGCGTTGGTCCTCATGTCTGTATGAACGCCAGTCCCAAACCCCGTGGGGCAAATAATCTTTTATATGTCGGGCCCTTCGGGGATGACTGTAGATTCGATAAGACTGGGTGATTGAGGCAAGGGCTTAGGGTGGATGACTGCCTTTTGATGTTACCCTCGCAGACGCGCACCCTATGTGTGATCTTGGGCGATAACCTACGGTTGGGTCCGATAGCTATCTTTTCCCTCCGTGCCTTCGTCTGAATTATTGCATGGACCGTATGGAATACTGTCATTCGCTTCACTCTCAGGAGCCCTCAAAGTCTTGATTTGCGGTGTCCTCTTTTGCGGTCACTCACTACGTGCCATTCTTACCGTCAGGGTAACGACAGCAGCTAAATGAACAACGTGGGAATATTTTAAATTTACCCATTTCTTGTGTTAAGTGGCGTTATTTTGGGGTAGTTCCAGTTTATTTTTCACCATCTGCTGTTGTTTATAACTATATATAACGTACTGTTGTTGTCATACATTATTTACGTGAGGCGTTTAGGGAGAGGGGGTCAAACCGATTATCACCCAATCGCACGTGGGGGAGAATGATGGTCCTGGCAAGTATCACTTAATTTTTTTCCGCACGAAGCAATGTAAAATGTGATAATAGACGACGATTTTAGTAATCTTAAATACTAGTCTTAACTTATCTTAAAGAAAGCAATTAAACAATTTTTTTATAAATCCAACGCAAAGAAGCATATTTTCACGCATTTACACAATAAGCAATTTGAACAATCTCACGTGAGATTAGAGGCAGGGGGTCGAGCCAAATCTCACGATATCTTGCCAAGGGGGAGGGGGCTTCGCAAAACTCACCAAAATCACCTCATGTAATAAATAGATGTCCCCTTATGTATTCAAATCTTTGAAATCAGGAAAGGAAATGAGTGATTTTGTCTCGCAAAGTCGCTAAGTATATGGTCGGCAAAGCGCAAATCATCATAATCTCTAAATGTGATGATGTGGGCTATGCTACTCCTGGCATGTCTCTTTTCTCCTTGGAGTGCTCCGGTATACTGCGCCTTCGCATTACATAGTTTTGCAGACTTTTCAATAATGTTGAAAAATGATAGCGCTGTCCTCCAGGGAGAAGCGACCCACAAAGTAAGTTTACAGTGCCAGGTGATTGGAGGCGGGCAATGAGCCAGCAGTTAGGAAAGGTGATGAAACCGTGAAAGCTGAAGGTGAACGAAGCTTCATGGGCCCATAACATTTCATTATCTATCCAGTCGTGTGCCAGATTTGTGTAAAGGGACCAATTATGTGGCTTTTTTGTTGCGTAATCTTTCGAAATAGGTTAGTATCCTATCTAATGACTGTTAACCGTTTCAAATTCTATTGCGAATTTTCATATGTGGTTTTATGTATTTTGGTGCTTATTAGAATTTGTAACAGGTTTGTCTCTCTCGATACTCGGCGTCGTCATATATTTGCTGGTATAGGTATTTTCTGAGTAGGTATTTTCTGAGTTTTTTCATTAGTTTCCCTAATGTGATACACTGATATCGGTTTGGATCTTTAAATGATGAAATGGGTGCTTCTTTACTTTATAATTTTAAGTACACATATAATATGTATTTCTGAAAATGTCCGCTTCTTCGTGCCCGTGGTCTCCATGAACTTCTTTTCATAATTCCAAAGACGCATTTAAGCAATGCCTTCTTAAGCTAACTTAAGCTTAACTTAACTTAAGCTTAAGAAGGCATTGATTTAAATGACAATGATTTGACTGATTATTGCTTTTAGATGATATCGAACAAAATTCTAGTGAGACAATAAGTGTATTAAAAGTGTTTACTTAATGATTAATTCATGTGCAAATACTGTAAGTGGAAAAGTCGCCATTTGAAATGTCATCCTATGCTTGGTTGCCAATCTTCTCGGCTTGTTAGTTTATTATAATCAGTATCAGTAAGGCTAATGGTTTTGGGAGTTGAGAGGCAGAGAAACATGGTGTAAATGTTTTACTATAGGAAGCGAAATGTGAGGGACATTATTAGTAATCATCTTCATGTTGAATGTTAGTTTTTTAATCATTATGAGCCTACTTAGTTCTTCTTTTGGTTAATCTTATTGTTAGTTTTTCTTCAGGCATCCTTGTTTAAAAAAATGTGAAAATCGGGAACCGTCAATGAGTTTTCCTAGAACCTATGCCGAATTTCAGTTGGGCCCAACTTAAAGCTTTATTAAATAAATGTTGATGTTATTTCGCGTCAGATTAGTATTTTCATTATTCAATAGATTCGGATTTTGTGCCCCCTTTTTAAGGTAGTTCAATTTAAGTATTTTTTTAGCGAGGACCTGATAAGTCAATGTAGTTGACACTAAAATTAAATTGGAATTTCTTGTGCGGAAGTGATGTTGGATGGCCAGAGTTGGTCATGTAGGACCTGGTAGAGGCTATTGGGTCTGCATCTCGGACATCTTGGTTTTTACCTCTTTGGTGGATTACCTCTCTTATTCGCGTCAAAGGGTGATGGGGGTAGTGATTACTTTGGTGACAAGGGTTGAGAGAGAATCAATTGCAACCGGAGGAAGTTTCATCGCAGCTGTGCTGTGAGGAGCTCAGAGCAGCGATGGGGAATCGCGTGTAGTGTTGTGAGGGGACCAACGAGGTCGCCCAGTTACTACATGAGTGGGGCTGAAGTTGTTGTGCACACTCTCTCGGCTTTAGATATATCTTGACATCTTGGTCCTTCGAGGGTCTTAATGACCCGATTTAATTCAATTATAAACTGCTTCGTGGTGCTATGTTTGTCCTCTATCATTCGGCATCGATTGAGAGTTTTCTGCGATATTTTCTCATGTTTATTCATTATCTAGTTAGTTATTTTGCGGTGCTATATCTTAGAATCAGAGCTAGTTACTTTGAGTGGAAAGTTTTAAATATAGAGCACTGAATATAGTCTTGTATTACTTTATGGCGTGCTACATGTTACACATTCATGTGGAAACAATGTTGTAATTCTACTACAAGCTCGTTGTTTTACCGTGACCCTTGAAGTAATGCTCAGTCAGTTTGGATCAGTCAGAGGGAGAATTTTTAGCTCTCCGTTGAATGATTGTCTGTTCGAATGGTGTCTGTGTCAGACATCAGGCAACAGAGGGTAGAGACGTCAGTTTTCAGTCTTTCGTGTCAGTTAGGAAAGGTAATCAGGAGTCCGAAGTGTGAGAATATTTTTTAGTAATATTTTTGCTCATCGAATTATTATTTTTGCTATTTACTATCAACTTCGTATCCCGTGTAAAATCCGGCGTGGAAAATAGCTAAACCTAATGTTAAATAGAGAAATGGGAGAGAGAAATGAAATAGGTAATCCTTATTTCCTAGTCTGTTATTTGGCTGCAGGAAATAACGAACGAACTGTTATAAGCTCTCGCGAATTTTTATGGAAGGAAACGAAGTTAACGTGCTCCGATGTCATGTAGGCAGTGGTGACCAGATATTTCTAATTTAAACTTCACCTGCTACTATTTTGTAGGAATTATTGCGGAATACTTAATGAGAAGAGTTCCAGTAACTCCATTCTAAGCATTTGCCGTCTGTCCGCCTCCGCGAATCAGCAGGCAGGTGTCGCCTCGGGTACGATTTACGAACTCATTTATTCCAGCTGTTTGGATGTTAGATTCTCAATCGCCGTTTTTCTTATTGCTTTGAATTACAAATCGAATAGAACGCTTGCCTTTTTTTCTTTTGGTGTAAATATCAAGATAGGATTCTTTGTCTGGCGTTCATATTTCGAAAGCTTACTCCCATGTCGCGCCGAAGGACTTCAGGAAGAGCAGTCTAGTCGTTGCTCAGGACATCGAAAAAAATGCGATGGGATTGCATTTCATGTTCGTTATGACTAGTAATTTTTGGTTCGAGTTCTTATTTTAATCGTCATTGATTCTTATTTTTTTATTTTATCCCATCATCATCATCATGAGTCAACAATCCCAATATTGGTTTGACGCAGCTCCCCATTCTTCTCTCCCATCATTTTAATCCCATGCCACCGACTACAGCATATATTGGCCATTTTTCATCGGGGTGTTCAACAAATATAACGATAAAATGTGTACAGAAACCGATGTCCTGGATAGGGGCAAACTACCCGGGCGGGACTCGAACCCGCGACCTCTTGTTTGGCAGGCGAGGACTTTACCCCGCTAACACCAAAGCCGGCGGTCCTCTGAAATGAAGACCATGTTAAATTTTTAGCCGTTAACAATACTACTGGAAAATTATGTGACGAAATATTATTACTGAGGCTTCTCCAATGTGCATCGAAATCAAGTGCTAGTGGAAGCGAGGGCCTAGAATCGATTAGAATTTTTTTAGATCTGTTGCTCCGCAGTAATCAGAGTGACAATTTGGAGGGTTGCATCGCCCACGAACGTGGCCCACTCTTCCCCTAATTGGGAATTACTCAAGTGTTGTTCGGGGAAACCTGGCGGCTGCCCTTCCCCCAGGGGCAAATCCCCGGCGGTAAAATGCGTTCGACCGAAGAGGGGGCTGTTTCTTCTCCTTCCTGTGAAGCCGCCCTTTCTCCCCTCATATGCGGGTCCCCCACTTGGATCTCTCCCTTCTTCCTCGGCCAATTGACGGCTATTATTCGTCGTCGGGGCCCTTTTTGCCCCCTACCCTTCCCTCGGGTCGGCGGATGCGGCGTTTTTGGGGGGGTGGGGAGGCGGTCACGGAAGAGGGTACGCAGCTGGCGCCGGAAGTGGTGCTCGCACTCCACTCACTATCGCTCACTCACGTCTCCAACTCCAGCCTTAGGGCCATATTCCAAAACTAAACTCAATCTTGAGTCATCACTCTACCTTAAGCTGGGTTTGAGCTCGTATTTTAACTTCAACTGAAGTCACTCGAGCTAGATTACCTATGGCATAATTTACAAAATAATGTATTTATTTATTTATTTTTATTTTATTCTAAAACCACCGGATACAGCTCTCTTTGGCCATTTTACACCGGGGTGTTCAACATATGTAACAGTAAACGTACACAAACAACCATGCCCTGGACCGGGGAAACCTACCCAGGCGGGACTCGAACCCGCGACCTCTTGTTTGGCAGGCGAAGACGTTACCCCGCCGCCACCGAGGCCGGCAATTTACCCATGCAATTTTCATTCCTGGTGTCCTGGTCATCCAAAAATGCCATTAATGGCGTACAACGTCACACATGGAAGGTTTATTACGAGGGATATTTCATTTTAAAATCGTGATACGATGATGTCGGATATCTTTGGACTTTTAATTAAAGTCGAGTCATGAGCGAAGTATCGTAATACCAACGTGGAAAACCAGTGTTGTTTGAGTCAGGAACAGTACTTTCTTAAATACTTTAGTACAATACAATACTTACAGTATATTTCTAGATTTAGTTTAGTTTTAGGTTTTTTGCCGTTATGTTAGTGTCTAACTCAGGAATGGGCGCACCCGTCCGCTCTCAGCGATCACCTCTCATCACTGAGCTATAAGGTTCATACTAGAGGTGAGCTCCTCTGACACTGTATACTAGAACAAAATTCACTAGGTCAACCGTAAACTAGTCCACGAAACTTATAAACCGTTTACTAGTCCACGCTGCGGTGCCGCCACAACTCAGCTGAACGAAAGTACGCATCTTTCTGAATATGCTCGGTAGTAGAAGAAATACCGTACATTATCTCGCAATAGCACCCTTCTTATACCTCGCAAAACTATTTTTTATAGTTTGTTCCTAATTCGCATTATAGAAAACATCGGCGTGGACGCTGGCGTTCCATGTGCGCCGCTGAAAATGTGCCCTATTTATACGGTCTTTCTAGGATTGTGCGTTTAGGTCCTGCTTTCTTTAAACATTTTGGCTCTTTTGTATTACTTTTCTGGAAATGAAATGTAATCTACTCATCGTTCTTGTGCTGAACAATTAGTTGAGATTGGCGAATAGGTGATAGGTTCCAGCTTTCATTCCAACTTTTTTTTTACGTGGCATCATCACGTGGGATGTCTTTCGTTTGGCTCCCAGCCTTCCCTTCATCTGGCATGACACAGTATCGAGAATAATTGGGATTTTTTACCGCCGGTGTTGCTCTATGGGTACTTGGATCGCTTTACCTTCACGAAAAGGCTGTAGTCCAAATGAAAGTTTTAATTTTGAAGAGCTTTAGATTTACCAGACAAATGAAAAGCGTGTTTGCCACTTAATGTCGTGTTATCTTAGCCAGTCAAGATAGAGCGAGTTATGATTGCCGAAGGCGTAACACTTCCGCGGTCACTGCCATCGTAATCGGCGTCCGTGCAAAGTGTCGTATGTGTCTCCGTCAAGGGGTTCGACGGAAGTTCCTGCCTCACCCTACTAAGGGCAGCGACCCTGCCGGGAGAGAAGAGCACTGGGTGTGTTCAAAGTCGGTGTTGGTTCCATTCTCAGGCATATTTGAACGAGTGATGCACATAGATATTAAGTCAGCAGGTGATAATTTGTGTACAATTGGGACTTGCATTATCACAAAATGGGGTTTGTAAATTGCCACCGTATTTTTAATGAAACTAACTTAGATTACCGCTTCGTAGTGACATTAGCTTGACCACATTCCGAGGATCGATGGAATTATTAATGATACAGATGAAAATAATATGTGAACCATTTACAGAATAGCCTAGGCAATAGTATTGACATCTACCCATGCCAATTTAGTGCCATAGGTGGGAAAACTTTCAAGGGTACTATTGTTGCGGTAATAACCTTCAATCGTGCTAAAAGTAGATTCCTTGCTAGGGCAGCATGTTGGTCCTAATATCAAAACTTATTCATGAGGCGCTTACTCTGTACAATTAGCGCCACGCGCGTCATGAGTTGTGCTGGGAATGCTCAACGCGAATTAACTAACTGAATATTATGTTATGTTTGGGCTCCTCAAGTGAACTTTAAACAATATGCCGTCGGTGGCCCGGGTTAAATTGCCTTTAACCAAGGTCTTTTATTAATTATTATTGTGGAACTATATCAACTTCTTTTTTGATAATGATTTGTAATGATAGTGTGTGGAATTAGATCGAATGATTTCTTGCCTTCGATCTCTTTTACTGCTAAATGATTTTGGGTAACGACATCATCTCATGTGATCGTTGACTGTAATTTAGAGATTTAGTTGTTCTGGATAACCATTGAATTTTATCCCGAAATCATGGCGCATCGTTGGACAAGTATTTTCATCCTCCTACCTTTCTCAGAGGAAACCCTGCAGTTAAAGCATGTGAACTCCGATTCATCATCCAAACCGATTGGTATGTTCCAAGCCTAGCCTACCTGCGGCTTTCTAATTCTTTCTTCGATTTCCTGGAAATAGTTTTCGAAGGGTGGCTGTTAAAAAAATATCTCCGCCGAATTTTAGGAAAATATTTGATCATTCCTCCAGCGAGCTCTTTTCCGAGAACTGAAGGGAAGTCTGATATTGCTCATTCTTCCTTAGGCGTGGGAAAGTTTTACTTGCGGTTAAAATATTTTTTTAAATTCTTCATTTCAGAAATTTCTAAATGAATTTCAGGTTAAACTAGTGTAGAATTCCGTCTTAACATATGGATTGGAATAGGTATTTTAGACCTTTACTTACATCTCACTTGGACTGTAACTATTTTCCCCATTCAGGAGATTTTCTCAGGCCACTTATTAGTTGATATTCACCTTGAATTTATTAGCTGTGATCAGTTCTGAATCACCAACCTGCATTTTAAATGTTTGTAATGCTGGCGCAGAAATATAATTTGTTATTGTGATTGACTTCATCGAGGTTAATCTGAAATGAAAAGTCATCTGAATTCGAAGGAGAATTTTTAACTTTAACTTTTAACATTATTCTTGAAGTGATGTTAGATATCTCCCGCAAGCATGAATATTCATTATTGTCATCATGGTTAAAAGTCAAGAGGGGTCTCGAATTAGGGGGTGGGGTCAAGGTCTCATGTGACTCTCGAACTGTCGGTGGTACCCAAGAGGAGCAGATGTCTGCATGATAGCAGCAAGTACATCTGCTCAGGGGTGCTATTTTATTTGATGCGCTTGTTGAGGATTATCGGTTCATCCCTGACTCCGAACAATCTTTCAAGGGGTGAAAAATTACTAGGCAGTCAGCGAACATTTCCTGATATTCTAAATTTAGGTTGTCGGAAGGAATACAATCGTATACTTAACTTCTGTCTGTTCCGTCGTGGCCATTACTTAAACAAATGAGTAAATCTGATCAACTGTCATAAATACTCATTTATCTCTTAAATCTCCTCTCGTACAGATCTAAGTTAGGTTGGAGTAGGATAAGTGAATATTGAGTTTTGCATCTTCAAAGTGATTGTGACAGCGCGAAGTAAAAATCTTAGATCGCCTAATAGTGGATTTGCCCCATAGAATTCTCAGTCAGAATTATTTCTTATGGCAAGGGCTCTTTCTAACGAGAAAGGCATCCTTGCCAAGGTCATTTTAGGGAATTGTAGGGACTAACCGCCATTAAGAATGTTTAATTTTGTTAAATCAACCAAACTTTCTGTAGATATGTTCTTGGTTGAATCAGCAACCTTTTGATCAGGATCAGTTGTACCTTGCGAATACTATGATGTAAAAATGTTGTGTCTTATGTTTTTGGTTGCCTCTACTGAAACTTAAGAAATTTATTTGTGCACTTAGCGTTATTCTTCTACTAATAGAGAACACATTATTTATTCAAGGCCGTGAATTCTATAAGTGGTATCGTCAGTAAGTAGTTTCATCTAGTATTGTGACTAATTTACCGTGTACAAGTACTGTAGTACGCAGATGGTACGCAAGTACCCGTACGAGTTGGTGAATATTTCCTGTTCCACGAGTGGCGGATCCAGGATAGGGATAAGGGGGTTCTTAAGTGGGGTCCTAGGGGGTAACCTCGCAGCAATAGTGGGGGTCCGAACAAAATTACCATTTTATCTAGCGTAAATTGGATACCCCAGGGGTGGGGCTATAACCCCCCCTAGCCACTCTCAGGATTCGCCACTGTTTTCCACCTGAGGTGGACTCGAGGCTACGCCCTGTGTGCACTCGATTAGCATAGCAGTTGTACCTCTGGAGCCTGGGTCCACCGTCGTTTGCCTATCTTTTTCTCCTGCTGCTCATTCATGGGCACTCGAGTACCTATATGAGTTATAGAGTATCTATACAGATCGAGTACGTTCTCTATGTTCATAATATCGTTAGCTCCAAGGAAGGTTCTTCGTGAGAGTGGAAGGTTGGGGAGTCTGATTAGGGGCATAGCGCATTTCGGTGCAGATTCGTGGACGCTTAGGGAGTAGGACGAGAATGGATAACGTAGAGTGGACGAATAGAAAAAAGGAGCGATGAAGTTCTTGATATGGTGTGTAAGGGGAGGAAATTTATGTACGAGATACGAAGGGGATAGAGGTGGATGGAGAGGAACGACATTGGATAGTTCTTTAGTGTGAATGAGGTACTTCAAATTGTGTTAGAGGGAATAATGTTCGGTAATCGGAGAAGAGGAGGTCGAGATCATGATTTATAGACAGAAAGAAAGCGGATGGGCCTTATTGTGAATTGAAAAGGAAAGTTCAATGAAAGATGGATAGCAGACCGGGGTGGTTCTCAACATGATTCATGTAAGCCTACTTTAAGCGCTGGAATAGGTACCTTTAATAACATGTAGTAATCGGTTGCCAGTTGTATCCTCCAGAATCTGATCGTCTTGCTTACGTGCCACGTGGGCGCGGCATCAGGGCACCGATTCTCCCGTCATGACCTCCCGTCGGGCCTGCACCGTGTTTCCCTCTCGCTGCCTCCCTCCACACTGCGGTTGCGAGAGCGCACGCGCCGACATTATTGACCCACCTCTCCGCATGCGGGGGCCTAAGTACGGAAGGGGCGGGGGGGCACCCTCCCCCTCTTCTTGTCGCTCTTCTTTCGCCTCATCCGTCTCCTTGGCTCACTCCACCGCCCTGTTATCTCCACGAGGAGTTCTCTCCGTGTACAAGACGGGTGAGGCAGGAGGACGCTTCATCCCTGCCTCTCAACCGCTCGTATTTTGTATTTTTGGGCAACGTAACACTCGTATGAAATCGTTTTAGGCTTGATTTGGTGGAAGTTCTATGTAATCATGATAAAAACTACATGGAAATGACATAGAATGTCGGCAAATGAGGTTTATGTTAAAGTATGGAAATTACCATTTGTAGTTTCTATCATGGTTTTTATCATGAACGTAATACTCATTTAAAATTTAGGCTATCATCCTGAAAATTTTAGGGTACGTAAAGTATATCTTTGCAAAATCAACCTATATCTCAAGTATAGTAATTTTTCCTCTAAACAATTACTTAGGTTCAAATTTTAGATTTTGACGAGGACATAGGGCCAGGGACACAACACTTTTGTTCACCACCGTGTTCGGAGGATTTACCTGATCCTGATCAAAAGGTTCAGGCACATATTACAGTAAAATCCTGATTTTTCAAAAATATACATTCTTAATCACGGTGAGTCCTTACAAGTCCCTAAACTGACCTCGGAAAGCAAACCTTTCTAGTTATAAGGAACCCTATGCATGTGACTGATAGTATTAACTCTCATGCAAAATATATTTATGGTTCATCTATTTGTGGCTCTAAGCCACGCGTGCTCGCGCCGCAGGTAATCATATGTTTCATCAGGCATATTATGGGTTTAATGAAATATGTGGTGAGATATCCGACTTGAGATTTCACTTTGAGCTTACATTTCTCACTTTTCTCGCAAGTGCCAAAAGAGGGACATCATAGGTACACCCCCAAGTCGGAATTTAGTGGATCGAGCGTTTGGCTCCAGATCCGAGCGTCGAGCAAATAAAGAAAATCTTTTAGTTGCTAAGTGGCCCTAGTAAGGTAACTGATCCCTAACCCAAAATGTCTGGAGTTCAATCTTCTGGTGTGAGCTCTTCGTATTCAGCCCCTTCAGGTTAAAGCACTTCTGTGTTGTTTTTGTCAAAACAGGCGTTCCCGTGTTCTCGATAAATCTTTATCTTCTGTGGAGTTATCTGGTTCATAGATTTAATAATCATTTTTCACGCTCTTTACGTTTCTTACGCACCTCATGTTTATCCTTTTATCTAATTCTTCCCCCTTATCGGTCTGATTAGATTCCGTTGAAGCGAGCTGATCGATTATTTATTTTCCTGGTGCATTCTTCGAAATTGCCGATCGTTTATGAGGCACGCGTAGAATAGATAGTGTAGGCTGAGTGCTCCTCAAGGTTTTTCTTTAAGCTGGAATATTTATCTCATTTCAGGCGTGTACATAAAGAGGAGAAGTATCATGGATATATTGCGAAATTAATTTTAATCCCTATGTCATATACTACATTATACATTAAATTTTCTAATCACCATTGCCATATCAGTACCAAATGAGTTTATATTAGGATATATTTTGTACTAGCACGAATTTTGCTCTTCACCTCTTATTTTGTATGAAGACTTTTTTCTTAGAGCATAGGTCTAATTTTTATTGATTAAAAATACATGGCTTTTATATTACTAAAGGTATTTCTTTTTCTTTTTTTCTAGGCTTTTATGAAAAAGTGATAAAATTTAGTGAAATAAACGTTGTACTAGGTTTTATTTCAAGCCCTGAAATTGGAAAAGTTTATTTCCGAAACTTTGACTTCTCATTTTTTTCATTAATAAAAAAAATAGAGATCTATAGTATGCCAAAATATTTCTACTCATGTTTTTGTACTCTTTCCGCATCAAAATAAATTTTTGACCCCACGGTTTCCTGCAAGAGGACCGCATTGAGGAGGCCCAATTCCATCCCTTGGAAGGTCGCATTTTGCCAATTCCATCCCATGGAAGGCCATTTCGGTCGCATTTTAATCGGCAATCAAAAATGTCCGCGGCGCTGTGATGAATGCAATGCGGTCCACCCTTTCTCAATATTTTGCAGTATAGCGATTGCCATTGCGGGGAATACCATTGAAAAGTAATGCCGTAATAAGTATATACTTACTCTATGATAGATCCCATCATCATGTGTATAACGGTGAAAATCGCTAGCTGAACCTTTCTTTCCTCGTGAAACTCTGATCAATTTGTCCGTCAGCGACGCGAGTGTCGACTTTTGTAAACCCATTCAAATGCGCGGTGGTGGGCAACGCATTTAGAGGCATACTTGAGGATTCTCTTTGTAATATCCGTGGCCTCCTGTTCAATCCATTCATGAAAATTTGCTTCCTTTCCGGCGTAGTTTCCACGAACTCTTCACGCACCCACCCACACGGCTGTCCCACGCGGTTTCTACAACTTCCTTGCCTCCCCTACGACGCGTACTAGAACTTCCGCCATGCGCTCTCCCGTCCCTTTCTCCGAAACCCTCCGCGCCTCCATTCTTCCTCTCAATGATTCTCATGCGTCCCCGCCCACGCTTCCATCGCCATCCCGGAAAAACAAATTCAGCGAAGAAATTCACCTTTTACTTTTATTATTGATTGTGGTAGAGTTTGAAAATTAAAGAGAACCTTATTTGTTTCCGTTTGTCGATCCGTTCCCCTTCTTCTCCCGCTATTCAAGGCATATCGACGGTCTGGACCCGTTCGCAGATGAGTTGGTGACGTCACAAACCACGACGCCGCTTGCACTCTTAAGGCCGTTTTACACGGGACACTGACTTGCGCAGGTTTGAACTGCATTAATTTCTAAAATGGCGTGGAACTATGCTAATGAATGAACGAAATTAGAACAGGGGCTATTTTTGCATCTCACGTACACGCATTCTCGCATGTGTTCTAGCAATTCACCGATTTACACGACGCAATTTTGACTGGGCCTTCATACACACGCCAGATTGTGCAAGTACATGCCCCGAGTAAAACGGCCTTTACACATCGCATCAGCCTTGCTAGGTCATTTGTGATTTGCATTGTTGTGGGGAATTCTATCCCTCGATGAGCTCTCATTCCTGTGCGAATCAATGAACTGGCTCTAGTGAAGTCACCTACTAATGAAAAGTGTGCTACGACTTTCATGTTTTTATTTTATTTTAAAATTGCGAATGAATGAGGGAGATTTTGTCCTTTGTAGCCGATCATTCCTTTCTGTGTACTGAATTCACGTAATGAATCGCGATATCGATAGAGCGACCCAATAATGTCCACCCGAGTTTGAACGCGAATAAGTCAAATAGGGAATAGGGGCACCGAGAAAACTATTAAACCTTTATATACCATGCTCTATTTTGTGTTTTGATGGACTCGTAGTTTATTTCACATATGTAACGAGGAAAATAAGCCGTTTTTTGTCCCTCATCTCATGTCTATTTAACGTTGCTCACACTCCTTACCTTTAAACTATAATTAGTTTTTATTTGATAATAATAATTAGGTTTTTGTGATGCCGTTCTGGTGCTGCGTGAGGTGCAGGAAAGGAAATTACGCTGAATATCGTTCAGGTCATGTGCGTTGCGTTGGTCACATGTTTAGCAGGTGAGCTTATGTGTTTTCGAATTTTTGAAATCTAAGGGTGAATTATTATTTACGGTTCCATTACGTGGGAAAGATAACTTATCGGTTGCAGCAATGCTTTTCCATTATAATAGTAGGCGTTGCTTCGTGTAATCCATCAGAAAGATGTTCTCTGCCCAGCATCGTGGCGAGCGAGAAGATGATGCCGTTGACCTCACGAAGATGAGTAATGAATGCCTCCCTCAGGTCCCGTCCTATTGGCGAAGTAGTCTGGTTCAATCTTCCAGGAATGCCTTCCATGTTCACCTCTTCTCGTTCTTCCACACTTCACTGTGAAACAAGTGCGATAAATACCTCTCGTGGCATGGAAGAGAGAGTCTGGCATTTCAGAAATAAGATTTATGTTAAAGGTGTACGATAATTGTGCCGCGTTTCATATCTACCTTCTTAATAACAAAAACAAATGATCATGTTTCGTTTCTTTTGACCATTGAAGTGGGATAACTGGAATAATGCATTAAGCGGTCGATCGTGGTACCAAATGAAAATCAATTATTTTCTTCTCCAGCGTGTTAGTCTCTGGCTGCTTGGAACTGTAGTAAGAAAGAGTTAAGGATTTGTCATGGAATTTTTAGGGATAAAAAAAATTCGGTCAAATTTTCTTAATGATCAACTGTAAACAGGTTTTCCAGGGATTAATTAGGCGTTAATTGTCATTCCTATACCTTTAAGGGAAAATAACAGTGTGAGCGGATTTACTTCTAATTGCTCTAATTAGTTGGCTCAGGAATGACTTTATGGAATCTACTTAATATAATGAAAAGTAAAGAAATTAAATTAAAAAGGAAATGGATTTACAAAGTTTTCTTTCCTGTTCCTTATTTCTTAATGTTCGTTGGTGTTTAATCTTCTAGCGGTTCTTCCACAGTATTCCATTTTTTCGCTATCATGTGCTCTTATGTTTTGAAGGAGGGTACCTGCGTAACGGAGATAATATTGATCGTCTGGGAAACTCAATTTTAATGTATTGGTTCCTTGCACGTGCTTAGCGATTTCGTTTCCTGATAGCAGGGCGTTTCCGCTGTTAAGTGGGACATTGGCTTCCCGTGCAGCTTGTGGGCTCTCTTCTTCGCCTTCGTTTACTGTACAACGAATGAAACATTCCTGATGTTGCTGCAATTAAACGCATTTTAAGTGCAAGCCGTTGAGCTCTTTCCAGTCGGTCAGACGATGATTTCCATCCTTTGAAAGTTCACTCTGTGATAACACGGCGAGTCTGTGGACAGTAGTCAGTAGTCTGGTGCCCTTGGTTCCAATATTGGATTTTTCACGTTAGAATTTAATAGCTGTTTGAATCGATTTTGTACAGAAGATGACAACCAGACGGGGGATAAAAGTCGATTTAAGGCGTAGTCATTAAAAGGCACTCATTTCGCACAATTGTTTCTATACACCAGCGTTGTATTGTGCTAGCTATTTCTTCGTACTTAATAACTCAAGACAACGGATTTCAAGTTTGAGCCTTGCCCGTGCTCTAAAGGTGTGGGGTTTACATTTACTTACACATTTTGACAATTGGTTAGCAGAACATAGGCGCCTGTTTATTTTATACACCTTATGGCGTTTGAAAAATCCCTTCCTCATAAGGGTGAAGCAGTTTTTGCCTCGCCACTTACATATCTGTTGGTTAAAGCTCAGCCGATTGCTAACTCCCGAATGCATTCAATTATTTCATTTACGTAGTAATTTTTGACAACTGAAATGCAATACGAACATCCTTTTTCCATACCTCTACGGAAATTTGCGTAAGTTCACTGTAATGAAAGTGCATACTTTCATACTTATTTGTCACCCCCTGCCAAACACCCTAGAGGTGGCTCGCAGGGTATTATGTAGATGTAGATGTAGACTCGTTTTTCATGGGTGATAGATAACTTGTCCGTAATTTTGAAGTCGTTGTAAGTTAGAGATAAGTTGGCTGCCAGAAGCCTGAATTAGAAGTATGGATAATGGTCTAGTTAGAATCTGGCTAGCTTTTTTGTGTCAATCTTTCATGCTTTTATTGTGTCGTATCGAGAATTCACTCAAGTTAGCTGTGATGGAAACGCATGCTTTTAAGCGTGACTTATTTCTGTTGTGGTGCAAACCTAGTTTTCCCGTAACTTGCGAGCCGATTTAGGTAGGTTGGAAGTTTGTAAGATTTAGGTGAGTTGTCCTCAGCTAAAAGGCGCAGCGATACACATAAGGCATCTTTTTCTTAACAGTCTTTCATTGCTTATTTCGTCGAGGACTGTGAGCGAGATGTGTTATGGCCTGGGTGTTTTCGGGGCAGTGATGGGTTCTTCGGCGCCCAGGTGCTGCCGCCGCCTCTCGGCTATTTCCGGAGAAGGCGGTTGTTGTCCCTCGCCATGGCATTTCCTGACCCCCTCCCCACCCGAAGGCCAGACAGAGGCCTCTCACCTGATGGCGGGACCGTGCGTCTGTCTGCTCTTGCCGACGGCCGCTAGCCTGCTCAAGTGCGTACCTAATATAAAGGAAGGTATTCAAGTGTTGGGACAGGCCAAGTTCCATTGTACTCCTAGTACTCCCGTGCGATACGCAGACGAATACCTCTTGACATAAGGTGGATACTTGCATGCAATTGCTCGAGACAAGAGGAACATTTATTATATAAGCATATACTCCAGGTAGTATGATTCTGTTCTTGATTACAGTTTAATACTGTCGTGGAATGGCTCTATGGAGAAAATAGCGCGGTTGCAGTAAAGTTAGCAACTTTTCAAAACCCATATCCTCTGTATTTTGTTTCAATCCATGTGTAAAATATAGTGCCTCCATCGCAGTACCTGGTGATAATCTCAAGGCAATCGAAACACGTTTTGTGAGCCGATAAATAAAATTATTTATCATTTGATGCGCTGTTCCACGATATCTCTCCAGAAAAAGTTGACTTCAATCCATGTGGCAAATATAACTTTGGATTTGCTATTATTTCCTCCTCATTTTGTCCCTCTGAAATCATGCTTGTGCCGTGCTGTATTTAGATTGTTTTAAAAACTAGATCTCCATTTGGCCAATCAATTAATGAATCATTATGAAAATGGAATAACTCCCTTAATGATGGGATAATGGAATTTACTTATTTTGCAATTGTCGACCTACACACCATCAACTTGCTTGTTTCGGTTAGATTTTCGTATTTTGTGACCGTTGGTCGCTCTTTGTCCTCTGAAATTTGAGAGATAACTTAGCATTACATATAACTTAGCATTAGATATAGAAATGCTATCAAGAAATACCTTTCATATTGTTATCTGACCATGAAAACCAACGGAATTATCAGTTTGCGCGCTAAAGGCCGAAAAAAATTTGGAAATTCCAAAGCCTGATCAATCAGTTCATTCGCTAGCCTTTTTCGGGAGGTCTGTTTTTTTAATGCTTATCTTTACACGTTTGTTCAAAAAGAACTTAATATTTTTTCTCTAGCAACCATTGAACTCTCTCTCCAGCTTAATGATCATGTGTGTCTTATCGTGAATGAATTCATGGTCCTCCACCTGCCATAATCTTATTCATTTCTTGTGATCCATATTTCTCAGTTTTGCTCAAAAGCCCTCTGCGTGAATATTTTTCAACGTTATTACAATTCAATTTATTGATATAATTACGTACGTGCTAACACAGATTTTAAAATCCAATATCCTAGTTTTATTTTGAATTCCTCTGCATTTGAATGCATTATTTCAACCGATATTTCCCCATTTAATGTATTTTGTAGCCTGGAGTTATGCTTTAGAGCTCTAATTTCGTTCAAGTATACTCATTATTCAGAAGTGTTCCGAAAACCTGTACGTTTTATCCAAAAACATCAGGACCCTTAATCGGAGGAATTTGCAATGCGTTCTTACTTTCGACTTTTCATTTGAGTGGCATCTTCTGTTGGTGAATCATTTTTTTTACCGTTGTTTCCTATTTGCAATTCGTCTTAATATTATCATATTTGTTATTATTTTCGTATCTGTATTGTGGAACTCGTCCCAAATGTATTATGATAACATTTATAGATTTGTATCTATAATATTCTTTCTTGGTTTATGATTATTTATTCAACTGACATAATTTTTATCGGAGCTGTTCCTACTTCATGGTCGTTTTGGCCTCCAGACGTAATTTAAGGTCAATCATGAAATGAATTTTTGTCGTTTTTGATGTGGAAGGTCTTGCCCCTCAACTCGAATATTATTCCCTGTTTTCATTTATCATCAGAATATTATTTCGCAGCGTTACGTTGGGAATAATGCGCTTCGCTATTTTCTCATGTACCTAACACTAATACGTAAATGGAAACTTGGCGATTCTGTATCCTCCATTAGTTTTCGGGAATGAATCGAATGGTCCTTGGAGATTTTACTGGATTGATGCATGTGAATCGTTTAAATTTCTTACTTAGCAAATGTACCTAAGTATAGGAAATGAGGGCATATTTTTTTGCAATCTGCATTTATTACTTTTGAATTTTCATTTCATTCGTCAAGTGCATGTTTGGTTTTTACCGTGTTTCTTTCTCGTATGTGTATTTTTTTGGTAGTGTTATATTAGCGTTATAAGTTAAAGTTTTGCATTAATTTTTGTCATTATAGTTGCCAATTATGTTTTTGTGTATGTAAGCCTTCATCATTTATTAAGCATTCGCTTTATTATATTGGAATACTAAGATGCTTACTTTGACTATGTGCTGTGCTGTATAGATCAGCATCTCGATTGACAAGTTTCTTTTTCAGAAATAAGATACTCAAACAAAATTCACTGACCCTTGCTCTACTTTGTGGTATTCCATTATAAGTTTCCTGGATATTAGACAATTACTTATACCACTTATTTTATAAGTGGTATAAGTAATTTTCTGATATCCAGGAAGTAATTGTCTGATATCCAGGAAACTTATAATGGAATACCACAAAGTAGAGCAAGAGTTAGTGAATTTTGTATGTATAATAAGTTTATATATACAAAATAATTTTTCTATAAAATAAATGGTATAAGTAATTGTCTGATACCTAGGAAACTAATAAGATACTCGTTTTCGTGTCATGAAACAGTTGTGCATTTCATCTCCGAATGATGTCTAAGTAAGAGTAGTTACGCAGTTGCTGGTATGCATTGGTACTAATTGATTCGTGCACAAAGAAGAAACCGAAGAAAATGTAATGGAAATCGGTTGAAGACTTGTCTTTTCCCTTTTCCTTCACTGTTGTGATCGCAGCCCCTTTATTGAGAACTTTCCACCTCCCTTGTACATTTTTTTCAACCGTCAAAGGAGTCCAGGACAGCTGTGGTCATTTTTTTCGATGCAGGTGATATTTTTGTAAGCAGCCCATTTTAGACGTCTTTTCTTCTCTTTTTCACGCATCTGCCGTGTACGGGGAAGTATTGGGAAATGAAATGTGGAATGTGCAAGACCCACTGAAAAAGCGCTTTGCTCGTTATTAACGATTCAAGGGAACCCTGAATTGGGGGCTCAACCAACGGTGTCTTTCCCTCAGAAATTGAGTAACTTAGCCTTTTGATTGATTGTTAGTTAGGAAGCAATAAAATATTACGATATGAGGAGAATTTTTAAGGAATAAATACAGTCATAGGGTAAAATTCTTTAAGATGCTTACCGACAATGGCCAATTTAACTCAAGGCAAATGAATTGTATAGAAATGTTTCTCAAGACTTTAAGAAGGACAAAATTCTTAATGAAGAGCTTGAATGCAGTCGTTGCATTCGGATATCATGAAAAATCATCGCGGCTAGTATTCCCATGGTGTATTTTAATATATGAAGAATAGAGCAGTGCTAATTTGGTATCATTTTCAGTGATAGATTTAAATATACGCGTCAATGTTTTAAATTACGTAATCTCTCACAGGCAACTTGGCGTTGTGATGGCATTGGCCTCGCCGTGGAGGCCTCTCTGCATCCGATAAGGTGTTATCTATCGAAGCATGTAGAGCATAAATCACCTGGCATTCACTCTGCGATAACTTGAAGGTTAGTTTAGATAGATGAGGGACGAGCTCATCCCGAATCAAGCCACAGGCATGTGAATTTCACACATATTTGGTAGGGTTGCCAGTTCCTTTTCGTAGGCCACCTGGCACTTTCAAGGATTTTGTTTTGGGGTGTTCGAAGGCTTCGCCCAAGAAATGAACCCGGGACCCCCGGCCAACAGCCAAACGCTCTACACACGAGTCGTGTCTTTCAGCGTCCACGCTCCCCATGCGTAATCGTTATCTGCTATTATGCCTGCCTGCCACGCCACTGCTGACTCCATCTGCCTCTGTCAAGAACGTTCTCTGCATCCCCTTGTAATTAATCATCTCCACCCTATTTACTTATTTAATTACTTCCTTTGTTTATTTCACTGAATTGAACGTTCTACTGCATTGCATTGTATGTTCCTCCATTTGATTTCATGACCTAATCAGTCACCTTTCCTGAGTATTACTTGACTTGTGAGTGAGATCATATTCAAACATCAAAGCCCTTCATTGGTAACTCTTCGCTAGTGTCTCTCTCAACTCTAGATCTAGACTTTGACTGCACACTGAAGGTTTTTGCTTTCGAAATTCTTCAATTAATAAATTGAAATTCAGCAATAAATATTTAAACAGATTTAAATTGGTTATTGCAAATTGAAGTAAGTTAAAGTTGAATAATGAAAATTGAATAATAAATTGAAATAATGTCTGTGGTGCATTGGGTATACTGTTATCCTATTGCACTCTACTGTTATTGGATAATATTTTGGATTTTTCTAAGCCTTAATGATAAGTTTGATATTTGAAGCAATTCTGTTGAGCATTTATGAAACTTTATATGTATAACGCGTTAGGAATAGCTAATGAAATCCATAAAATAATTTTGCCGTTTGAGTTTTTTTCCGGAATGGAGGCATGTCTTAGGCATTGAGGTATGAAGTGCTTTTTCCGGGGTGATGTTTTCGAAGTTCCCTGTGGTTTCCATCCTGTGGCCTTTGCCTACGTTTGCTTGGGTGCCTCTGCCACTGTCATCAGATTTTCAGGGCTCAGCCTTGAAGGGAGGGGGGTTCATTATTTTTTCTCTGCTTTTCCTCCGAAATTCGGAATTTTATATCCGCTATTACAGTGGGAAACTTAAATATGGAAGTAAAGAAACAATTTATAAGAACCTACATCTGGAGTATGCTCCTATACGGAAGTGAGGCATGGACAATGACCGCAGCGGAGAAAGCAAGGATAGAGGCCTTTGAAATGTGGTGCTACAGAAGAATGATGAAAATCAAATGGATCGACCGAGTTAGTAACGAGGAAGTCCTAAGAAGGGTAGGGGAGAAGAGAAGCCTCATGAAAACCATAATAAGAAGACGGAACAACCTTATAGGTCACATCTTGAGACATGATGGCCTGATGAAGATAATCGTCGAAGGACAAGTGGAAGGCAAGAATGGAAAAGGAAGACCCCGAGCAAAATATATGGAACAAGTAAAGAGAGATGTGAAAGAGAAGAAATACGTAGGAGTGAAAAGATTAGCTGATAGGAGAACTGAGTGGAGAGCTGCGTCAAGCCAATCCTAGGATTGTTGACCAGTGATGATGATGGAGTACCTGACATTATTTTCATAATGCTGTGTATTTTATTGCAATGGCAGAGTTGGGTCTCGGAAACTCCTTTTGGATCACGGAAAGAAATAGAGGTAGCCGTAGAAACGTCGCAAGTAGCCAAAACCCTGACCCCCATGGAACCTGTGGGACCCACTTAAACTATTTTATCATTGATTGCATCGAGATAGTGGAGTGGAAAGTGGGGTATCGTTTACGTTTCATGTTTTCTGGCCCTCCTTCACCTAAGTAACAACCCCGGCTTGAAGCCGGCCGCCTGAACGCCGTGAAATACACGCGCTGACGAAATCCTCGCCCCGCATTCGGCGGAGGTCTCCCCTGCCCGCGGCGTGCGCGTCTCAGCGGGGGACGGATCGACCCTTCGAGAATAGAATGCGAGTCCGTGGGGTGTTTCTCGCACACGCGCGTGCTTTTCTGTCGTGTCGCGTGCTTCACTCCCGCTGGGCGTCATCCGCGCTGGCCCATCCGGTGACAGGCCGCACGGGCCCGCGGTGCGTTCTCTGCAGGCAGCAACGCAATACGCCCAGTGCATTTTGGGTACAAATTCTCACCCCTTTCCGAGCATCCTTGAGGTGCCTCAATGGGAGTATCACGTAATGCTGGTAGGGTTGACGCTTTACACCCTGTGAAAGTCAGCGTTCAGCATTTTTGTTTTCTAATTGAAATATTTCATCGGACTCCATTTCAGAAGTTGGATTGTTTTCGTCTATTACCAATGCTTTCCTGATATTCTCAAAGAGTACGTATTGTCCGTATGTTAATGAAGAGTTTGGAATGTTTTGAAGCCCATGTAGGCTCTCCTCAACGTTGTGTGGGAAATTGGGTGTTTTATTGTATACAGGGAATTCCGTGAATGTTTCGAAGGTGGAAGCTACTTCTGATATGTGCAATAAAGAGATGGAAGTGTCGTGTTCCATGAAGTACTTGAACATTGGTGTGCCCAGTTTTAGTTCTCTGCCGATTTCGAGGCCAAAGGATGTCCGAGCACGTGCAATAACTTATAAGACCTGCTAACTGTATCGGGCTCGCTGCAGTGACTCGAGAAGTGACTAGGATTTGTACACATTCCATGAATGCTGGGCGCAGGATGTGCTTCGTGGGAGTATGTGCGAAATTATTTCATTATTGGAAGGCCTCTCATGTTTGTTATCTCTAGGCGAGGCTTGCGATTGGTTTTGTAAGGAGTTACTTCCGCTCTGCTTTAGTTCATGTGTCCCCGTAAGCATCGAGATGTTGTCGCAGTCTCCAGATCCCCATTTAAGTTTGTCCACTGACCACCCGCAAGGGAGCTATTGTAGTTCCGGAGTCCTTTGGAATGGGAGATGTGTGGTTTGAGTTGTCGTCGTAGTTTCCAGTTGGGTGCATGGATGGCCAGTTGAGGGGTCGCAAGCGTAAGAGGACGGATGGATCGCCACCAAAGGTCAACGGTGACTCGCAGTAAGATCCCAGTCCTATATTTTCCAGTTTCCTGATGCATTCTCATTTATCTTGAATGATGTTAGGCACGATGTGGTGGAAGTTCGTAATATTGTTGAAATGTTCGTAACATTGAAATATTTCCACTTAGATTTATTTTACACTACGCGTTTCGTCGTTACAACGACATTTTCAAGTGTGAACTACCCAGGAGGAGAAGATCATTTGGACGAGGACTCCATCCGGACAACCACAACCCGAAAGAAGACAGTGAATGAGTGCGGGGTACCCTCACCCATCCTAGAACCTTTCTTTCCTTCCCCCTCACCCTGCTTCAGTTCGAGACCCTAAAAACGAGCCTTTACCCCCCCTCCACAGCCTTCAATATCCTCACTTCTCGTCACCCAAACCCCATTCTCCATCTTACTCCCCCCTCCCCCTTCAAGCACCTAGATATATAAGGAAAATCTTTAAGACTTTTTTCACACTTGAAAATGTCGTTGTAACGACGAAATGCGTAGTGTAAAATAAATCTATAAGTGGAAATATTGCAATGTGTCATTTCAACAATATTCTCATTTAATTCGAAGTTTCGAATGGCGTGGAAGTTTGGCTATCTCTCATAATTTCATCTTGCGCTAAAGTTGTGGAATTATTATTGTTTCTAGAGAGAATCTCACAGCATGACCGCGCCGAAGGCGCGTATATTCCTGTGCTCACCCCAACCAGCCAGTTTATAATAGTACATGAAAAATAGCGTATGTGTACCGTTGTTGGTGTAAAATGATGTTTGTTAGAAATACAAACTAATATATAATTTTTTTACTTTGTACAAAAGCATTTCTTTTGTACGAATCTAATACATTGATAAATTGACATTAATTATTGATTTTTGATTTATATTAGGATACATTGTTATAGCATACTTTGGTTATTTAATGAAAAGTTTATATGATTATGCACGGTGACCTGAAGATAGCGCTCATGCATTGAAACGATTGGTGATCAAGTTGAAGGAAAATTGCCAATAAAGTACAGAAATATCTGGTGCTCATTAATTATGAGAATGTTTCTCTATGAATTTGTGATCACAGATAATCCCCTCGTTATTTTGGCGCGTATGCCAGCCTAAGCTGTTAATCGATGCTTTGAGATTCACGTTTTAATGGTATTCAATAGCATTTCAAGTCAGCACTCAATCGTCCTTTTCTTGGTGATTTGTGTTAACGCATCATGTTACGTAAGAGAGGTGTCATCAAATCTCGCCTTGCACTTTTTTACTTGTCAAGGTAGAAAAAGAATTAAGTTACTCGTTTTTACTCTATCCTAATGCATACTTCGAAGTTTTAGGAAGTAAAAAATATCTGGGACTCGGCCTGGATAATTCTTTCTTTGGAGAGGCGTTTTGATCTAATGGATATTACAAGGTTGGTCAGAGTGATTTTTAATTTTTAATTAATGGAGAAGTAACACATAACGAGACATAATAAAACGGTTGGTCATTTCACGGGTGCATTTATCGTGATCATCGGTATATTCTTTGTGGTAACGTTGTCCGTAATATTTATTTCAGTCGTACTTGGCTCTGTTGATGCTCCTGGTGTTTTCGTCAGTTCTAATGTGAAACTAAAATCTTTGTTTATTTGTCTAACTTGTACGAATGTCATGTTAGCGAAAGGTTACTAGTGTTTTTGTGTGTTGTAAGTGGAGGCATGTATACTTACGCATGAAAAAATATTAAATATCCAGACCACTCGAGATTATACCTAGGATAACTTCTCCTTTGCTTTTGAGTGAATCAGTGGCATAACTAGGAATATGCTTTGGGAGGGGGGGGGGGGGGGATGGCCTGGGGTGGCGACGAGGGGTGAAGTGGGGGATGGGTCAACGGCAAATTAAAAAAATGACATGTCTGGAAATAAAGTCTATATCATTTTGGCCCTAAATATTTAAGTTTAAGCAGATGCAGTCATTACATGTCAAAACTTTTCAATGGCTTTAAATAATTTTTCTCTGAGGCTTTGGGGGAGGGATCTATCCCCTCATCCAACCAAATATTTTTGTGAAACTAAGCTATTTAAAGATTGTCTTTCGGCTAAATTTTTAAAATTTTATCCCCGTGTTTTTATGGTCCTAATATACGCTATTGGCACGTAGTTCGGTGTTCGTTTTGTGTCGTCCCAAGGTCCTTTGACATGGCAAAAATAGCATGCAATTTGATTCAACCTTCATAGTCAACGCTCATCAATGTCTCCTAATGAGATATCCTCCATTGTTTACTCCTTAGCGATTGCCATTTGCCCTTGTCATAGTTAAGTGAAAGAATCATACCGCTGATTGGTAGTCGCGGGAAGGTATTTTTTTTAATGGGCGAGATTTTGCCGTAGTGGTCTTGAATGATTATTATTAATCGCTCTTAACTGGTCAGTATTGCTTGGGGAGATAATTGGGATACCATTATTTCTATTTCTGGCACTGAAATTGTCTCTCTGTAGTAACATTCTGCTTGCAATTTTTTTACCCGCCAAAATTACCCTACCTCTTGATTGTTGGTGACACCCATGCATATTGCCTCCTTGTTTTACGTTTTATGTATATCCCTGTTGCACCTCCCTTATCTTGTATTTAGGATATTCTGTACTTTTCTCATGGGCATCTTTGGTTGTACCACCGCCTCCTACTTTTTATCATCCCCTGTTCCCGTAGTCCAAGTGATCGTGAACAGGGTTGCGCTTTGAAACCACTGTCTCCATTGGCTAACTATTTCAACGTATTTTTGTTGGACCTCTATAAACATATTGTATACATGTCACATCCATCGCTGGCAAACATAATTTTCCAACATTTAAGGATGACTTTAAAAAATTATTTTCTCTCTTTCGTTTAGCCTTTCGATACCAAGTGGTAGGATATTTTTTCAATTTCATCGCAGTACAAAGTGGCTCAGTGAAAGTACAAAAAATAGCTGGTATTGTGCGGAAATTCCTCAGAGAAAAAAATCATTGTCCTTAACTGGGATACACATTGCGGGCGACTCCGTTATAGCTATCACCGTGGTTAGTCCCGGTAAAACTTAGAAAAATAGCGGTATTTTTCATTTCATCATCATTGAGAAATAAGCGCTCAAACAATTGATTTTCGGAGAGGATTGCACCTCCGTCATTTCTCCTGAAAGCCTGGAAAGGCGAAACCTAAGTCGAGTCATGTGGCCAGCATTAATGGCATTGCCCAGTGATCGCGTAGACGGTATATTTCTTCAATTCACTAAATGTTAGTTTTTTAGACATATGTTGTAACCCAATAAATGTTAAAACGGTGCCGTTGTTGTCTGTGGCGGCGGGGTAAAGTCCTCTTCTGCCAAGTAAAAGGTCGCGGGTTCGAGTCCCGCCTGGGTAGGTGGTCCCTACCCAGGGCATGGTTGTTCGTGCAGGTGTTAATGAAATCTTGTAGAAAACCCCGATATAAAAGGCCGATGTGAGCTGAATAAATTGATAAAACTTATTGCACTGTCCACTTGTGTATTAATAATAACAACGCGTTTTGACCTGATAGGGGTGAAACGCATTGTTATTATTAATAAAACAGTGGATGGTACAATAAATTTTATCATTTTATTCAGCATGCTGTTCCACCATATCTCGCCAAACACAGTTGAACCTATGTTAGCTGTTTTCGTCCATATGGGAATAAAAAAAATCATCTCTGTGTCGCTCAATAGTACGATAGTCAATTACCCCAAGGTATTGAGGACCCGCGAACGGTGAGCACTGCAACGCGTGGAGGTGGCGAATGCTCGGTTTGCCCTTCCATCTTGTCTTGACGGGAGCGATGGCTTCTTCGTCCCGTTTCCACAAAATTGGTGGAGCGTCGGGCTCTGGCTGGAAGGCCAAATGTCGAGGCGCCCAGCCAGTGGCTCAGGGCAGACGCCTTTTTTCAAGGACGACCTCAGGAACTTTAGAGGGCAGTTTTTTGTGTTGTCTCCCCCGATCCATCCCGCTCCAAATTTAAACACCATGTTTTATTAGATGAGAATATATTCAACCGGGCTTCCATCTGGGTTTTATGGTGGCAATATTCAGTGGGAAATCGAGATCATTATCCTGATATGCTGATGGCAACTCATGGCTCCTGTTTCCCGTCGCTGTTGAAGGTGCCGCAGCAGAAGCGGTCAAACTACGCAATTCCGAGAAGCGACGATATATTTCTTCATTAGTGAGTATGTAGCCGAAATTGCGGCCGTATTTACAACTTATGTTAATTGATTTTTTACGTATTGAGCCCTGAATGCGAATGTTCAATTCTATAAAGATAATTTGTTTAGGAAAGGTCCGTCTGCATATAAAACCCTTAAATTATTGAAGTGTCTCCCCTACCATTATCACGATTGATGGCTTACCATCTATAGTCGTAGACATATTTTGTTGTGTTGTTTCGTAAACGAATGTGGTAAAGTGATAATAAACCGCCTGCATGTCTCATACTGCATACATGTATGTATTCTCAAGTATGAGAATGATTTGATGATTCTATAATGGCAGAAGAGCAATATCTCTTGAATTTTTAATTGTATTATTGTTCATACCTTTAAATGATTTCAATAGCTTTTTGATACCTAAGAATAATGCCTTTTTCATATCACGAATATTTATGCTTCGTTGTATCAGTTTATCAACAATTATCCTCTTGGAATGCAGAAAGGATTCTCCTGTTTCCCCCCGGGTAATTGGCTATAAGTCTCCCGGCGTTTTGATGAGCGAGTCGTTTCAGCAGATCTCCTGAGGATGGAAGCTAGTCATTCTTCAAAGAGTCGGGAGGCATGCAGCCGATTACCTGGTGGAAAACCCGAGAATATTTTCTACACTTGACCCCGGGAAAATCTAAGATCTTACATCCTCATGGAGTTTTTAACGTACCCTAACGCATCTTCTGTAGATTAGTCCGTTTCTATTTATCTCCTCTTACAATATCTCTTATTTATCTCCCCTTATCAATTTCTTGTCTTGCTTTGTTATAATCTCTTGTTTGGTTTGAGATGAAGAGGGAAACCTGTCATTCGGCTGTCCGAAAGGAAGATTGAAAAGGTAAACGTGTTCTTTAGTGAAGGTGATCAATATTCGACAAAATGGGCAAGGTAAACTTATTTTATAAGAGGACTGCCGCTTAAAACTCACAGTTTGAACGTCAAAGTATGTTATCTTCACCCTTGATGCTATTTTCTGTCGCTTCATATTTCCCGAATTTTCACGGTTCCAATTTTATGCTAATCTGATCGTGACTCGATTCGTTGAGGTGTGCGAGTGTTTGGCAATCGCCAGTTTTGTAGGTTGTGAGAAAATTCCGTTCCAGTTGGAGGATGTATTTATTAACGTCTTTCTAACGAGAGGATGCGTTTGCGAAAATTCTCATTGAAAACTACGAGGTCTGAAATAATAAATAGAAATAACCCCAAGGCCATTTTGTGCGTCGGGACTTGCTTTCTTAAAAAGAGTTGTGCGGTGCAATAATGAATACATGCTCATTTCCTCATCCTGGAAGCTTCTAGATTTATTTTCAGAAAATCCTTCTCGTAATGTGCCTGTCATTGTGATGGAACATGTCCATTTTTGTGCGTTTTCGTAATCGATGTTGGTTCTGATAGTCCTCGTGAATTTCCTTTATGATTGTTGTTCGAATAAGTGTGTCACCCTTGCGGTGACGGATTTGCGATAGTATGTCCCTCATTTTTACATTGGTGAACCGGATTTAAATCCTAGCTTGAGTATTGTTTGGTATATTTTTCCGCATTCCCTAAATATCGTCCTGAAAGCCGCTACGGGCGTGTGGCGATGATCGTTACAACACCCGTCTATTTCGGGAGCGAATGAATGAGGAAGCTGGCGCTAAACCGAAGGACAAACCATGGAAGATGTTGTTGAAGGAAGTGAACTCTGCCGGTTTCAATCCGTGCATAGTGATGAAATATCTTTCCATTTTGACCAATTGAGTTAGAAGCGTTTACCGACGTATTTTGGCTTTCAAATATGAATGATTTTCTTGAGTTTTTTTTATTATTCGTCGCGGAAAACCTTCCGTATTTCAAGTTCACCCAGCGGATTGGCATTGCCCTAATTTCGCCACTCCATTGTGGCGGAC
This sequence comes from Ischnura elegans, assembly GCF_921293095.1. Classification (NCBI taxonomy): domain Eukaryota; kingdom Metazoa; phylum Arthropoda; class Insecta; order Odonata; family Coenagrionidae; genus Ischnura; species Ischnura elegans. Next base: position 78,536,306 of record NC_060252.1, on the reverse strand, counting down.
AGCAAGGTCACTATTAGGCCCGCTCTGATAATCGGTTCGTGTCGCAATGGATCGAAGAACTTGGCTGTTGCTTTCGTTTCGACATTAAAGAGAGAGCGCCGTGCTGCTGTGGTAGATATCCTGTTGGGGAGGAGTAAATATTTGGGGAGGAAGGTAAGAGGTCGTTGGGAACTAATTCAGCCTCAGGGCATTGAAATGGACACGGCCTTCAATTTTTTGAAACTTTCGCCTAAGATGCTGGTTGCTATATCAAGGAAATCTAGTTCTAGGGAATCTAGATCCCCTTGAAAAATCGACCAGCATCGGTCGTGAAACGTTCTGGCCACCCAATTATTATAGGTGCTGCGAAATAGCCCGATAAGTATTTTATCACCACAAATGAGAAATAATTTTTTTTCCTAGTTCTAATAGTCAAAATATAATGGTAGCCTTCTCGTTGAAGTCACGCCATTTATTTCCCAGAGCTTTGGTGTTTACTCTTGAGGATCTATTGACTGCCCTTGCTCTTCCATCTTCCATCTAACGTAACGTCGGTATCTCAGGATAGGAATCCGGCAAACAATCGAATGAAGGTTGGGAGCATTTTTGGGTCGGTGAGAGAAGTTTTCATTTGGCGTCGGAAAAATGAAATTTCTTGCAACCTATTGGCCAGATTTGGAAATTTTTTGCAATGATTTGTTACTCGTATCAGGTTAACAATGTCGTCTGTAATTTTTTTATACTCTATGCATATGGGGACATTCGTGGGCGTAGACGAGAATGGAGAAGGTAAGATGGACAAAAAAAGAAAAGGAGCGAGGCAGATCTACGATACGGTGGGTGAGGAGGGGAAACGTTTTTAGGTGATAGCGAGAAGACGAGGGGGAGCGAGTTCTAAGCGAGGAAGGGATATTTGAAGTCGTATTAGAGTGGAGGTCATTGATAAGCGGGAGAAGATGGAGGAATTATTGTTAGAATATGGAGTGGGCCCTATTTTGATTTAATTAGGGAAGTGCAAATGTTGGATTGCGGTTCGTCGGGGTGATTCGCTAAGGGTTCAATTCGATTCTTCGTATATATTGTTGACGGCTTCACTTTGTGGATATTCTTTGCAATAAGATGTAAAAGTTGTAATAATTTTCATTAATTTTAATCGCTATAAACGCTATTCTCTTATGCACACTTTAAAAGCTGTCTGTCTGAGAGAGAATTATTGATAATGACGTGCAAACTTGGACACCGCTTGAGCGAATTAAAATAGTGTTGAAAATTACTGCAGCAGTTTGTATCTTATTCTTTATTCTTCATAAAGAAACGCAGCAGTTATACTTTAATTTTATATCGACCCACCCAGGTACATTAGTGTCATTTTATACATTTTTTATGTCACACGTTAACCCGGCTTTGCTGGCATAATCCTTTCTCAATAATCACAGCCTTCAGTGAGCATCCTTCAAATGGATCCCCCGAAATGCCCCTATCTTCATTGGTGCCCCATTGGAAAATATTCCTGGCGAACGCCTTGATTAATGTTGATTGAGATCCGACTGGGGAAAGGGCCAGGGAACTGTACGGCTTCGAGGCGGGGCTATTGATTCATTCGTACGCACTCTCCAACCTGCATTCGGCGTTGGGGGAGTGCATCTCCCGCGCACCCGACCTCCACTCCAACACCGAAGGGAATAAATGTAGGTGTTCGGTGTTTTCCTGTGGAGGGGGAGGGGAAGTACCTCCCCACTAATAAACACGGCTGGGTGGGGTGGGGGTCCGCATGTGTCCGTCCCGCCGTGGGGCGGGTGAGGCCTCCGCCGCCGCCGTCTGCCCCTCTTCAGCTGTGGGACGAGTGGAGGGGGTCCACTTCCCCGCTCCGCGACCTTGGCGCGGGTCGTTCAACCATTTTGGGAGACGGCGGCGGGAGGATAGAGAAGAAGAGACCCTCCCTCCCTCCATCCGCTACGCAACGCACACGCTTGCATCGTGGATGTGGCCAAAGTTCACCTATCCTGTATTTTCCTTACATACCTGTGTACATTTTACATAAGTGATAATTTTTAGTTCACTCTCATGTTATTGGAGAATTCTGAAAATCACATGGACGGACAGGGTGAGAAACGAGGAACTATAATAGAGAACTGTATAGCATCCATAACTTGGGAAGGACGCTTTGGATAGGCCAGGTCATGTGCACAATTATGGCGTAGGTAATATAATGTGGGAAAAATTGAATAAAGTTTCGTCGAAGGCCAATTGTACTTTGTTCATAATGAGAAGAACACGAAGAGGAACCTTAGGAAACTAGAGGAATTTACTTGGGAATGGGATAAATGGTGGACTATAATACAGTCACGCTATGGTTGCAATTGAGGTAATTGCAATCATAACATTACTGTACATTGCAACCTGCACACTATTTTACACACTTATTTTTGCATTACTGCACATTATTGACTTCGAATTGCAATTGCTATGTGGCTGTCACTGATGTTTGTCGTTTTGTTTCTCTCGTCATTCTTTAGGGCTGCATGGTTTCATTTGATATTGTTTTAAGTGCACTTCTAAGTTATAAATATTGTGGTCTTAGGAACCTTTTATTTTAAGTAAAAAAATCAATATTTCTCATTACAGTCACTATGCATTCATTCATAGTATTGTAATCATAACATTGGTGTTCTGCAGTACACCATTTCTCCCATTCCCGAGTAAATTCCTCTTAGTTTCCTCAGGTACGTCTTTGTGTTCTTCTCATTCTGAACAAAGTACCATTTCTTGGCCTTCATAGAAACTTTCTTCCATTTTTCCCACATCATATTATTCACGTAATCATTGTGCACATGGCCTGGCCTATCCACTGTGTCCTTCTTTAGTTAAGGATGACCTACAGTTCTCTGTACATTTGATCATCAGAATTCTCCTTCGCCACCGAGTCTGAAGGCTTCTTTTATTTTCTGACCATCAAATGCAGTGTCATTAACGACGACATAATAATAACAGTGCAGGGAATACTGTAATAGGTTTTCGTTTCGTGGGCGTTACCGACTCGGCGCACACGGAACGGAAATTGATCCACGCTCGTCGGCTCTGAGCTGTTTTTCTGCCTCTTATTTTTAAACAGAATATTTATTTATGAATTTAGACTGCGTTTTAGAAACAAAGGTTGTATTTCGGCAACAGTGAAAATTGACGTCAAGTTCCCACAAAAAAAAACAAACTGTACAGTGCACTCGGTAAAAATAATGAAAAACACATTAACGCAATGCAATCTTTATATTAAAAAAATATCTAAAAATACACGAACACCTCTGTGTTCAATAACTTACATACTATTGTAAATACCTTTAGATTTCCTAATCGAAAGAATATTTACTACGTTTTGCTTAAGTTACCATTTTATTAATTTAATACAAATTAATCGTTTATTTATTTTGGATTTTTTTGCAAGAACCTCTGTTACAACTCTAATGTCGGCTAATCTCTTCATCGAATGTCTTTATCGAATCGTTTTAGGCTTAATTTTTGAAAGTTTTTTTTTGCAACAGCTATTTTTTTAATTTAATAGCTTGGCTTAAAATCCGCTCTTTTGAATATTAGTGAAAAAGTTAAAATTGTGGTTGTAAAATGATCGATATTTGTTCTTTTTCCCTTTTTTTTTCTTTCTATCATCTTTAAATTTTCTGAGTATTTGTCGACTCTTGACAACATTTACTTATATCTAAAATAAAAAATATTTAACTTTTGCATCTGAGAAATTATTAAGGTAAAATGTTAAAATTTTATTTTCAAGATGCTGATAATAATCAACCCAATCTCCCTCGAAAAGTTGGTGAATGTAGTCTTCGTCTTGAAACGAGTAATGCGTCACGGAGAAAGACCATTCTGGTGGGAGTACCTAATGCCTTGTCGTCTAATTTATGAGGGTACCACGGTAGTAATATCATTTATTCCAGTTAATGCTTCTGTTTCAGTATCCACCAATAGTGTTCGTTTTTTTTAAATTTTATTGTAAAGCAATCATTTGCACCCGTTCTTAATTCCACATTCTCATGGATATAATATTCAATACCCGTTCAGTACACGTACGTTTGATTTAAATTTATGCTGAAATTATCATTTCTCTCAGCTCGTATTTCCATACTCCCATGGATATAATATTCATCACACATGATATCGGCCAATGTTTCATTAAGTGTGTGTTAATAGTGATTGAGGAAGTGTTTTGTTTTATTTAACTGCAATTCCCCCCACCTCCCTTCATCACTTGATGTCACGCCTTATGTTCGCAATCTAGGTGTGGTGTTCGGTTCATATGAATTGGTTCATGGTAATGACTAGGTGTTTCTAATTGTTCATGATGGACGGAAGTATGGGTAATCACGGTTCGGTCAGGATTAGATTAAGTGAACTGAATCAAATCGGGAACGCTGCGTGAAGTGCGTGGTTCACCGTATAAGCTAGCGCGGATTTTGATGGAAGTCAATTTTATTCGTCCTAATATCACATTTGGAACGGCTTGAAATGAAAACAGGGACACAAATTCATTCGGTGCATGCCGTCGAATTGTTCATTTGCCTGTTTTTATTGCGAATTTTCCCCAAGTTCATGAATTCTATGGGAACTTGGCCAGAATTTGGCTTCGTTTGCTTCTAAGATTAGAAGAAAGTTGCTTCATTTCCCAATCGTCTTTGCTGAGTCAGTGACTGAGCACATCCTCGTGCGTCTCTAAAGTGAGATGTTTGAGGAACCCAAACAAAAATTCCTACGAGTTGCTCCTGTCTACTTCGGTTGAAGTACTTAGTTCTCTTCCCTGCTCTAAGATGCTCGCATTTAATTTTGGGCGTATTATTATCATTAAAATAACGTGGTAAGACCAAGACAGATAAATCTCCCTGATATTTTTATTTCCATCTGTATCCAACAAAAGATCCAAAATGAGCGTTTTTTTGCGTGGTTTTCGGCAAATTTCCGGGGCATGGTAAAAATGGAGATGCTGACGCTTTCCGCCTTGGGGACATCCGCTAACGTCACCGTGGGTCTTTTTCGAGTGTCACCCGCAGGCATTGCGACACTGTCGAGTACATTTTTGATTTTCCGCGGTTATTTATTCAAAATTTATTCTTGCTGGTGCAAAAGCTATGAATGAAATTTCCTCTGCGTATTATTACCATGGAAGCATGCACCATCGACCGACAATTTCACAGCAGGAAGCTTTGACGTGACGAATCGCGGTCAGGAAATTGAGAGGGAAAACCCTCGATTTAATGCGTTAAATTTTGAAACTGTTCCATGTGATAATTCATTTTCATATTTTTTTCTTGCGTATTTGGTTTCTAGCGTTCAAATAATGGCGAATGGTGAGTGCGAAAGCGTGCGTGTTCTGTATTATGAATTAGGCCTTTCCTGTGTATTCTGTGTGACTCGATTCCTAGTTTAAGGCCCATAAATATTTAACCGACTTGCTTTGATGAATCACGTCAAAAAATTGTCATTTATGTCAAAAGAGTGTTATGCAATAGTTTAGGTACTAATATCGTTTTTTCCGTCTTTCGAAATAGCGATGCCATTTCCATTCGCGCTTGTCTTTTGGTGCTTCGGTGCGTCTTGTATTAGTAAGCGAGTTTATTTTGTCGCAAGGCGTTGGTTTTCATTTAAGTACGAGGTTTTTATTCTCGTAATTTCAAGTTCAAAATAAGTTGAAAAAAAAAACGCCCCGGAAACGTAAAGGTATGGGAATCCTGGTGTTGCCTGTCACCTGTCAGATATTTTTGGCCCAGGCCACTGAACGTAGTTCCTGGCGTCGACCTTGGGCCGAAGGAAATCCATCTAAACCGCTGCTATACTACTACCTTTTATTAGATATTACGAACTGTAGCAGCTGAGGATGGAATAATATATCCATTTATTATTATTTTCATGACTTTTTAAAAAATGCATTCTTATATATTTTCGTGGTGTCACTAGCGGAGACGCTTTCGTTTGTCTGCGATTCCCGATTGTTCATGGATGATAGTCTCACATTCACCATGAGTAAAGCAATGTAACAAGAAGAAACACTGGTATATTGTAATGTCTGTTTTTCCCCGGCGATTAATCGCAGTGAAGATTCCCCTCTCACACCTCCATATCCCCCTCCGACGTTTCGATGTGCAACTCGTCTATCGCCAATATCCCATGGTTCGTGTTGGATTCATTATTGGATTCCTGAATCCCTGAGGACGATGGGCGATTTGCTCATTGAAACGTCGGAAGGAGATATGGAGGATCTTACCCGGTGTGAGACTCGAGAAATCTTCACTGCCAAGTTTGTTATAATTTGAAATAGATACTTGCTATTTATCATGACCATTTTCGACCTAGGTTTCAATGTTACTACATCATCTTCACATTGAAAAGTAGGTCGTAATAAATTTTATTATCGTGTAAGATTGCAAGTATTTATTATTTAAAATGGAAAAATTCCACTCCTTTACGCTTCAATCTTCGGATTTTAGTGGTATAATTGAACTTCTTCCTATGAAACAATCCCTTAATCCAATGAAATGTATTATAATGAAGACATTGATAACGCTATTAGATTGATGTGAAAAAAATGCACGCGGATGTTTCGTAACAGGTTCCACTTCGAAGGTGCGCGCATAAAAATCGAATTTCACCCGCTGAGAATGCTTCCCAGATGATTTTTCATTCAGTACTTGGGCTTGCGCGTCGAGGGCGTGTTGTTTTGGTCGTCCGCCCGGGGCGGTGGTGGTGGGGGGAAACCGCAACATTGGCACCGTTCCATGTCATGGCCCTTCCACGCCGTCAGCGGAGACTTGATGCGGCGACCTTCTGGTTGGGCGGCGAGGGATCGCCTTACCACTGGTTCGGCCACAAACCGGTTCGACTCTGCGAGTGAAAACAACGCGGTCGAACAAATGTATAACCTTATAATCGCACTCGAGGAGGTGACTGCGTGCTTCAAAACAATTATGTTCTCAGTTTCAACTGGGCAAAAGTAATGTTTAAAATATTCTGATAGCAATTCAAGTTAGCCTACTTAGTGTACGTATTATTCAATCCAAGTATTTTTTATGTAAAAGCATTTCCTGCAGTCAGAGCCCCATACAACCGCTTTCATTCAGCTCGAGTATTCGGATTTTTCACGTAGTCTTGATTTTGTCGTATGACGACAGTGCGTTTTTTCTTCATAAATCTCGTGCTTTGGTGAAGGTTTATCGTTGTTGTTGCAGCCCCAACTCCAAGTCTTAGCCATTCCTTCCATTTACCTATGGGCTATTCACCCCAAAGGTATCGCAAAAAATTTAAGTTAAGGATTTCTTGGTGGTTGTCCTTTTTTTAGCAAGAATTTTTCCTTCCAAAATATTCTATAAGGACATGAATTCTATATCAGTTTCTCGCCAAAAACATTTATATTTAAGTCCTCAACGATGCAACCATGAGGAAATCTAGCGTGCTACGACCAGTTATTTCATGTCAGTCGATGAAGTGCAGTGGTAAATATATATTGTAATTTTATTGCAAAATGGCAACTACTCCGTTTCTCGATTGTACTTAATTAATGTATATCATGTTTTCAGGCTACTTAAGGCGGATCCACATTTCTCTAGTGACCAAAAAATCACTGTAATACTCCATAAAATTTTATTATTCCGACCTTGGGTTTCAACTATCATATGGCCGTTATCATTATACCTTGATAATGACTGTATAGAAGTTGAAACCTTGGGTCGGAATATTGAAGTTTTGCGGAACACTATAAAGTGATTTATTTCGCCCTATGGACTTAATTAAGTCGGAAATTTCCAGCGGCCTCCGGTTGATAGGGTCGCGGGTTCGCTCCTCGCCGCGCCCCATTGTGTTTGTTCACTTTCCTCGCATGGCGATGGTGTTGCGAAAGCTCGCTGCAGCCGGCTGCATTCCCACGGCCACTCTCGCTCACCTCACCTCCGTCCGCACTGCAATGGCTGGGGTGATCGTCGACTCTGCAGCTCGGCTACGTATCTATCGTTTGGTCCGGAGGGTGAGGTATCTTTTTCCGTTAGAAATCTCCAACATCCCTGCAGGCCTAGAGAAACAACGTTGTCTCCTCATGGTTGTGTTGCATATAATCTTTGAAGGAAGGTGACGTGAGCTCTTTTCTTCCTTTTTTAAACTCATCGGGAAACAACAAAGCGCTTTAAGCCATTTTCTAGGATTTAGAAAACTTTTAACTGATGGAGGCGGAGGTTATAATTTTATATTTTCGTCTTATATTTGCTTAGGTGTCGAAGTAATTCATTCGAACTCCTTGTTCTTGGACGCTTAAAATTCTTGAGGAATGATTTGAGGCTTTAAATTCTTGAGGCATATTTCCACATTTTGAATTTAATAATTATAAGCTTCTAAAGGTGGGGTAATGTGTTATCAAGTGTAGATGGCAGCTTCCTGGTGTCCACAGCCTAACTAATGTGTAATTTTATGAATCTCAAAAGTCACGATAAAGGGCATAAAATGACGTATTACGGCACGGTTACTTGTTTATCTTGGCATTGATATATAACGAAAAACAAATATGTTTACTTGCGACTAATTGTAAGAATCCAGAATTATTTACAGTTGTCGGGTGAAGTTTTCTAACTAGTCAATAGTGTCGTAGTGATCGGGTTACTTTTTTTCAAATATCATGTTATATCCATTATCGCTCTGAAATCAATTTATTTGAATTCGCATCCTAATTACATACCTGGTGAAATATTTTGTAGCTTGGTAATTTCGGAAAGAGCACACCAATGTGGTTGTTTCAGTATTATTTACAAGGGTTTCAGTTGAATCAGCTCCCTAGTGAACTAGAAACTGTACATCTCACCAGAGGCGTAGTTTCATATGGCGCTTTGGTGGGCGGAAGGGAGCTAATATCAATCGAATAGCCTAGTCTATACTCCTGACTGCTGGGTGTTTATTCTGGTTCTATCTTCGCCATGGGTTAGCGATAGCTAAAATCAGATAGCGACGGGTTAAAGGAACCCCTGTTTTTATCGTAGTTATTGTTAGCTTTTGCTAACGAAAGATAGTGCAGAAATTTGCTACTCTCGTCATGATTGATGTTATTTTTAGTGATAGAAAATGTTAGCTATAGCCAGACACGGAGACGGGGTTGGTGTTATCTGAGCTAAATAAGCCTTTTCGAAAAATATTTTTTACGACCGAATAAGCACAAATTTAGTTGACATATGATCTTTTGTTGAAGAACTTTTGTGTATAATGCTATATTTATAAATTTTTGCTTGAACTTTTCAATAAAAATTCTAGGCATCTGGCGATACTTTACTCATATTGGTTATGCTGATAGTTTCGTTAAAACGAATAAATTCATAGTTTTCTGAAGGCCTATGAAGGCGACATGGACTTGCAGTACATGGACGGCAGTGGTCCTCACTTTCAGAATTAAAATTGAATTGTATTACAATTAGGACCTCTTTTCCCCAAATTAATGCCTGGACATTGCTAACCCTTTGGCGACGATAGAACCAGAATAAATGCCCTGATAATGTCACTGGGATGATGATATAACCGTGGGTGGTCGAGGAGCGCATTCTTCTTTCCGGTCCGACCGACTCTTTTCTTGATCGCCCGTCTCTTTGCAGCCGTCGGATAGGCTTTCGGAATCGATTCCCTTAAATCGATCGCCCTCTCACCCTCTACATCCTCCTCTTCGACGTCGTCTTCTCGAGTCAGCTGCTGGTCGGTCCCCCCCTCCAATTCCCCCCTCCCGCTCTCAAATGCTATTCAAGGTCTCGACGGACGTTGCTTCCTGCTGGCAGTCCCGCTTTTTCACGCGGGGCGGCAGCACCTTCTGCGCCAGGGCGAGACGCATCATCCCCTCCTCATACGCAAAGGCCTTCTTCCTTTTTTAGCGGTTGTGGTCGTCTAGGTTCAAGGACCTGTCTGCCATTCGTTGTTTTTTTCTCTGTCGTCATTTCTCGCCTCCTCTTATCATTTAAAAACCCTTTTCATGGCGATCTCTGCACGTGCTTTTCGCGAAAAGCGGGAGCATATAATGACGCCGCCGAACTCTCTCTAAAGATATTTTGAGTGTCGGTGATGTTGTTTCGCCAATTCCTTTTCTGAAGGCCCACTGATCCTCGCCTATTTGAAATTTGATTTTTAAATTAATTTTCAATGCTTTTCAAATCGTTAATAATGCTCTATAAAATGTAAATGATCATTCTTATGAGCGTTCATCGCAAATGATATTTATTACGAGCATTTCAGATTTTTGCATTCGATTTTTAAAATTTTTTAAAAGTTGAATTACAACGTGATTTTACTCCTCTTCTGGGGTAAATGCCTTTTACTAAATCATTCGCGGTTTGTATTATTATTATGTTCCTATGCAGGCAAATGTATGGCGGATTTGTTGAATTCATTTTGCGATGCAGGTGCTCATATGGTGGTTGCCTAACCCTTTTGATATTCCCGCTTTGCATTGCGATCGTCATTTGTTTCGTTGAAGGCATACCGGGCAAGCCCCTGCTTGGCCTCGCATTTGCTTGCTTTATCTTTGAGGACGCTTACATTGCTCCTCTAAGTTAGTCACCATGGGTTGAACCGTGATTCCTGCATTGCAAACCATGGCCTCACAATGGAGAACTTGATATCCTGCGTGTTCAGGCCTCTTAGTGATTCCCTTTCAAGTTGGCGTCCTAAGGTGTGGTGGTGCAACGGTTAAGCTATTTTCTGTGTGCTGATGATGCTGCCGCCGGCGATCATCATTTACCCTTGCTGCGAATGCATTTATCTTCTGTGTGTTTGTGAACTTGATGGGAGTGCAGCACGAACCGTTTCTTGAAGACTCGGCGCTGGACTTTGAGGATGCTGTGCGAACCGAAGGTTTTCTTGCCAATGTAAATGCTTGATATGTTACGGCTTGCATTTAGAAGTGAGCATTTACATCTCTTTTCGTGTAACTTAGATTGCTTTTCTCAGCACTAGTACTTAGAACGATGGTTGCTTTGTCTTGGAATTTTCGCGTGGAGGAATTTTATTGCGGACTTATTAAATGTTCGTGTTTTTTTTACGCGAAGGCCGTGTGTGCAATTCCGATGGATCTGGCGGGAAGTCGTGCAACTCCCGCCGCCTCGCTCAGCGACACCCGCTCTCTAACCCAATCGATCGTGAAAACGTTTTAACTTGAACTGACTAAAAATCGCCCTGATGTCGACACAATGCTTTTGCAGAATCTGATTCACATGCCCTATGAAATCGCCTTGAATGAAATTAAGCTTGAGTTTTAACATTGGTAAATATTGTATTGTGTTCTTCCGGGAAAAAAATTGATGAAGTTTGAGAATAAATCTCCCTTTAACCATGGCTCTTGATAATGCTCCACCATGACTAACGACTGCTCGGAAAGGAATCGAAAAATACAAAATTTTATTTACATTAACGAGTGGATGCTAATTATTGGTGAATACTAATTTTTAAAAGCATTTATCCCCCTCTATTGGTCATAAAATTTTTGGGGTTGAACTTTATTTTCCTGATTCGAACCAACCGGCAGTCAGCGATTTTCGTCGTAGTATTGTTGAACCAATCTGTGCCTATTTCATTTTAAACCTATTGCATCAATGCCCTGACTGTTTTTTGCAAGCGATTAGCTTACCGTCATTTTTATTGCCCTGAGATAAGTCATTATTATCACCATGAGATGCTATTAATTCTAACATTGGTTTGTGGTGGTACATTCTGGTGTTCTTCTGAATTTTAAGCGTGAAAGCTGACTTTACCCGCTCGATGCTCTCTCATCGGCCATCAGTTCCTTTCACCTTTTTATGCTAAATTGAGGCGTTACTGTCCGTGAACATCATTAATTTTTTTAAAGAATAAAATTTTATTAATGAGGTGTTATGGTATGGCATGAAATTGTGGTATATATTTATTCAAGCCTTTGAATTTGTATTGATGAATTCAAGCCGCGAAGTAGGAAATTGATATCGATGTGAATAGCTTTGTATGGAGTGGATAAATAAAATTGACTATTCATGAGAAATTGATTGAGGACTTACCGTTGGTAGATCTCTCTTTATAATTGACATTCGGGAAATAAACGGAGAAGAGGGTATCTTCAGTTTTCCAGAATGTTGAATTACATCGATGCTTTTAGCATGGGCGTAGTCATAACGCTATGACGATGATGATGCCGCAGGATACCTACCATCTAAAGTAGACCAATAATAATTGTTGGTAAATACCAACAATCGGCTTCTGCGGATGAAGCAATATTTAATGGCAAAATCCGAGATCACGTAATAAGTCCGCTGACTACGGCGATAAGGATGGCTTTGCAGTTGGTTGCTGCGATTGGAAATTTTGTTTCCATGTAATTTAGTCCTCACTAAGAAGAAGTAACAGGGTTTAAATAAAATTTATTTCATATTTTGTACAAAAATTCTACTGTTAGGGATTCAATGTTTATGCTAATTTGGGCTCTAAATTACTGTGCTGCCACCTTGAGAGCTCTAGCATACATTTCAACAGTGCACCCTAATATGACGCACACCGTTATTGTATATCGCTGTTCAGCTAATTATAAATAGAATGAATTTTCAGCAGTTATCTTGGGTGTATTCTCCAAAGGTACAATGATAGCTGATCGGTTCCGATAAAAAGTATGCCAGCAGTATTTCGTTTGGAGTTGCTATTTGTTTTCTTATGATTTAGCATCGAAAATTGTTTTTGTGGAGAGGGATAGTAGTTTCACGCATTTTATATGGTCTCGCCTTCATGAGTACTCGACAAAATACTGGGTAGTGTCCATTGAATGTTAGCTTGTTTCAGCCCTTATTTCATGGTCCTTATGAGGGCCATGCCTTATTTCTTGCAAAAAAGCTCGAAGAGTTAATGGCGGAAGACTAAGTGAATGATAGTGGATGGAGTGGTATGAAATGTATAATGGGCAAAGAGGAAGTCCATTGTGGCAGTGTCCGCAGATGAGATTCTTCCAGAACCCGAGGCCTATTGTGTATGTTAGCGAAGCAGTCCTCTGGGGCCATTGGTTCAACGCGCTAATTGGTGGACACAATGCCCGCTGAAGCCGATGTCCGTTGGCAGGTATTAGCGCTGTGGTGTTAGAGGGAAGTTGCACCGAAGTTGTGCCGACTACTAATGCTGGCAATACAGCAGTCGCGGGTTGGAATATTTTCTTCGAGGACTCGGGAGTCAACCGATCACTCTTCTGTCCGTAAAATGAACGGAGAAACTTGGCTCTTATGAAGTGGCCTTTAATTCTTACTTTTTTATTGCACTTTTTTTCCACTTAACGTTCGACCGTATGAATTTTGCTCGCTTTTATCACTGTCTACAGATAAAGCGCTCCATATTTCAGTAAGGAAAGATTTTGGTTCTTCCTCTTATACGAAGTGAATAGACCATGTGACTATGGTGTCATTGAGCACCTTGTGCTATTAAGGAAATGCTTAAGTTCTTCCGGTATTAGTTCGTTTTAACTAATTTCCTTGAGGTTGTCTTTTCTCTCGTGGAAATTTTAATGAATTTCACATTTCCTTTCTAATCGGATGTACGATTGTAGTTTTCGATGTTTTTTTGCCAAGTTATTCCCTTGCATCTTTGGGGCACTCCGTGAAGGTTAGGATGAAGGTTAGGTTAGGATGGTATATTTTATGAGGAAATCTGTCATAGTGAAAGTTGTGATGTTATTTGTGGAGGTGTTATTTAAAATACAGGAATTCATCAATATTGAATATTGATTCTATCCCATATTTCTGTCGTGGCTGCCTTCAATGGGAGCCAAATTAATTTGCATTGATATAACACCTTTATCATCACGCCTGGTGATGTTATTTGGACTAAAGTAATTTCTCTCTGGTAAGAAACGTCATTGGAAATTATCTTGTTTGCATGTTTGATTTTTTGTCTTTGCATTATGCTTTGCAAACTGGAAGAATATTTTTTTAATCCCTCACTGCCAGTGCTTCTGCCTGTTTCTTTAATAGATGAGGGTAGAGCTCTCCCCTAGCCAAGCCACTGTTGATAGCTGACGCTCAGGGTGGGGAGCCATACCTTATCCTGGGTAACCTTGCACCTCCCGGTTTTTTTCGGGAATCTCTCTAGGCTTCTCCTGGATTTGAAACTAAGATCCTCAAATCAGAGGCAGAAAGCTCTGCATTCTATGCCTCCATATACCCTTTGAAAATTTCCTGATGACTGCAAAAGCATTGCTATTATTTCGTGAGGAATCGAATGCATCTATAATGGCCGGCCTCGGTGCGGCGGGATGTAGATCTTCGCCTGCCAAACAAGAGGTCGCGGGTTCGAGTCCCGCCTGGGTAGGTTTCCCTCTTCGTTTTTGTTGTTGTCTAAAGTCGACGGCAATGCCGCCAGGTCAGGAGTAATTTCAGCCTTTTGAATTGCCGGCAAAACGGTTCCGATTTTTGGAACGTAATGCGGAAGTTTGCGACACATACGGCGGCACATAAGTTATGAAGAAATACCCACATCTTCCTCGAAATACCAGTACAACGTTTTAGGTATTTAGGGGAGGGTCTCGGACCCCTGATATTTTCTTTAAATGTATTTGAATGAATTAATACACATATGACAGGGTATCACAGCATGCCGCACCCATGAATTAGCTCATGATTCATTATAAAATAATTCAGACTACGGTACTTAATTTCCTCTTTCTTTTCGGGAAAGGGGGTAGGGCGGGTCCCTTCCCCTTATATACACCTCTGAGTGGTTCTGTGTGTGCCATGATAAGCGGTTTATGGCTTTGAATATGTGTGTTGACTCCTTTTGTTTTGTTTTCCCTCGCAGTGGCGTCGCGGCGCTCAGCTCCACCGACTGTTCCACCTCGAGCGGCAACAGTGACATCACCGAGCCGGGGTCCCCTTACTCGAGTCCCTCGTCGTCCTCGGCACTACGATCGCCCGCTTCCTCGGCCGCCGCGTCCGACGAGAGCGATGACTCGCGCACGGGGTCCCCGCCCGTGGAGGCGACGGCCGCGGCCGACATGCCTGCCGCAGCCGCCGTCTCCGAGGCCCCTCCGCCCCCGGACGAGGCGTCGCCCCCCGACCCGTGGCTACCCGGCAACTGGGTGGACGACGCGGGGGGCGGGGGAAAGCGCCTCTTCTCTTCTGGGGCTTTCAAGAGGGCCTCAGGGTCGTACCAGGGCCACTTCCAGAGCCTCATCCAGTGCTTCCAGGGCAAGAAGGCCAAAGAGGCAGAAAGCCCTCCCGCCTCCACTCCGCGGAGCTTCCACCTGAACCACCAGCAGGGGAAGATCACCGAGTACTTCAAGGCGCAGATGAAGCCCCCAGGGGTGAGGAAGGAGCGGCTGGGTGCGGTTCTGAGTCGGGGGGCGGCCACTACTGGTGCCCCGGTGGCGGCTGGGGGTAAGGGGGGACAGTTGAAGGCAGTGCAGAGGGTGGACTCGGTGTTTGAGGTGGAGGAGGAAGAGTACTATGGTGAAGGTGGGGCAGGAGGAGATGAAGAAGGTGCCAAGGTAGAGGGACCGACGGTGGCAGCGGCAGAGTCTACGCCAGTGGGGGAGCCCACCTCACCCATCCTGTCTGTGCCCAAGACGCTTCGCTTCCCTGTGTCGTCTGGCGGGAAGGCGTTGGGGCAGCATTCGAGTGAAGGGGGTGGGGCGGGTTCGTCTACCGGAAGACCGTCTGCTGTGTGCCTCTGGTCCGAGTGTCAGCTGTCGTTTGAGTGTGGCACGAAGCTGATGGAGCATTTGCAGGTAAGCTCGTTTTTAGTATCTCATAAGTGCATCAATTGCAGGGGTCATAAATCTTTCAAATAATTGCAATATCCATTTGTTGAATGAATCTTCGGCCAAAATCAGGTAATATGCTTCTGGGAACACCATAAAAATGTAACATTTTCATTGTGGGAAGACTGGAGAAGAGTCAATGCAACATTTTTATTGTTATGTGTTACTTTCAACCTTTGATCACTTATTTAATCTCCAGTGATTGTTTCTTTTATACTTAATCTTCATTAGAGATAAACTTTTCATAAATTATTTACTTTCTTTTTATAATTACATTGATTTCATGTATTTATCTCTTGTAGTTATAGAGTTGTTAAGAAAAAATCTGCTATTCAATTTTGGAGGGATACAAAAACATAGAAAAGGTGTAATAATTTTTGGATAACTCACATATCATTTTAGGGAATGCTAAATGACTGACTTGCTGATCAAACATGGTTGTTGGGGGGAGGAGGGGGGTGGAAGTGTTGGCAGAGATGATTGCTTTTCAGTTTTGGGATCCAGAAAGCCGAGATGAAAAAATGCTTTTAATTTTCAAGACAGACTTTTTCCCCTTCATTTAAAATAGGAGAATCTCCTGTCATATCTCCTGAAGATAATTGACGGGGATAATCTTTTTACTGCCAATAAGCTAATATATTGACTTTTGTTGGATACAATAATTAAATAGATATTCATCCTAGATAAAAATAACAATCCCCATCATTCCTCCATGGTTTTAAACACCCAGCATATTTTAAGCATTGGGAAAAATCAAAATGTATTTAATGAAATAAATTTTCAAAAATAATCAACTGAAATGGCACAAAATTCCTGGAAACAGCTTTGGCAGTATTCATCACGTATACCGCTGAGGAGGGGCTGGGTGTAAAGGGGCTAAGTTGTAAAAATGAAAGGTAAAATGAATTACTGCAAAGTTACTAAGGAATGTGTTTTATTTGACGTTAAGATGCTTTCCTATTTTTGAATAGGTACTTTTCTTAGTCTCTGTCTGTGCTATTGGGACTAAAGAATATCATCTATTTTAAATTTCTAATTAGTGCTGTATTTAAGTTTTGGTGTGTAGTAAAGTGAGCGAGATCAGTATTTATTTCATTATGGTACTGCCATAGGAAATACTTAGCGGGGAGAGGATTTTGAAAAGTGTTAGAGGGTAGAATTTTGGGCAAATGTTGTAGAGGAAGGAAGAGAATACGATTTTTAGATAGAACGAAAGGGAGTAGTCCTTTGTGAATTGAAGAGGGAAGTGTGTGAAGGAAGGGAAGGCTGCCAGAATGCTTCCTAAGTACATTAATTTTAATTTAAAGTTAATCTACCTTAATCAATGAAATACTTTAATAGCAATAACTGGATGTAATTTTATTTCAAATACCAGTAAATACCTAGCTGATCGCAACTTGTGGATTTTAACCAAATGATGTTTACCTTATGTGGAATTCTGAAGTAATCTCTTGCATTTCTTCTTTTGCAGTCAAAGCATGTCAACTCTCAGGTTGAAGGCAGCGAAAACTTTGTATGCCTTTGGGTAGGTTGCAAGGTGTATGCACGGACGTCATGTTCAAGGTCATGGTTGGAGCGACATGTGCTGAGCCATGGAGGAAATAAGCCCTTTCGTTGCATCTTTGATGGGTGTGGTCAGAGGTTTAGTTCACAGGTAAGATGCTGATATTTTTTATTTTTCCTCCAAAACTATGTTTTAGCTGTTATTTCCGTAAAGGTTTTCAGTCATACAAATAGTTTCACCTATTACGGAGATGCTGATTTGTGATGAAAGTAATTGCAAGACAAATGAAATTTTTTGTTAAAAGATGTAAAATTACTCTAATATGTAATATTAGATAATTCAGCAATTTCATACTTACTTTGATAAAAAATATAGGTTTCTGATCTTCATCATTGATCTTTGAATTTGTAAAGAGACTACTTGATACTGGAAATGATTATGCATTGTAAATACTAATGTTTAGTTCATAAAAGTAAATTTATAAGATTTTGTTTGTTAAAGCTATTTTGGAAATGAAAAAATTTAGAAAATATTGTGCAAAATGAAAATTCCTTTTTTTATAGCAAGAAAATGCATGGGTATCAGTTCAGGAAGAAGTCTTTTTGACAGTTAATAACCTGCTTACCTTGGGTTTGCTCCACTTTGGTTCAATTTTGTGGGGGGTCTAGTATTTTGTGAGGCATTCTTTTTGTTACCCTTGTTGATATAATGTAAGAAAGGTACAATGCTTTATTTTCTCTATGGTTGTTGGTATAAAACGGGAGTGTTACTGTTGTGTTAAAAATTATAAGTGACATCTGTCACTTACAAAGAGTCAACTGTAATCAGATTTTTTTGCCCTTCATTTTTGGTGGATCTATCTATTGCATTCTTCTCCTTATGGTTCACTGTAAAGAATCAAACTCATTGCCTGTAACTTCAGTAAAATATGATTGGTGCTATGAATCTTTGATGGACACTCAATAATAGAAATATGATGAGTATTAGAATGCATTGGTTGAAAATTCATTGTAGATGGTGATGGAGCAAATAGAAGAACCTCTTTAATTCTCCTCTACTAGCTATTATTCATTAGAAGGGGCAAGTCTATAATTATATGTTGGTTATTGCTTTTGGAATTTCCACCTTCAATTTTCTAGTATTCAGTGGTTATACTCTGCAAAAAAAACTAGTTTTCTGGACTTAATTCTTCTTAAACATTTTATTAGGAAATTATTGTTACCCTGGAGTTACTAACGGGTTTTATATAGACTATGTCTCTTATCTATATTATTTTAAATCTGGGTTCATTTAGCTCTACTATTAATGTGGGTTCTTCCAGTTGCACTCTTTAGTTTACACAAAACCAGTGAAGCTATGTACATATGTGTATGCAATCTCCTGTATGGAGGCCTGCCTCGTTTCCTGCCTAATTTCTCTGATGTCAATTTGATTCTTTGTAGACAATGTTGGAGAGGCACGTCAATGGACACTTCAATGCAGCAAATGGCAGCCAGGGAAGCTGTACGGGTGGAATTGGGGGAAGTTCTGGTGTCAAGAGGAGCCTGGATTCAACCCCAAACAGGCCATTTAGGAGGAATGGAAAGAAGATTCGATATCGTAGGAGGCCATGGTCAGGTAGGGCAATGTTCTTAGGGAGAGATTTAGGGAGGAGGAGGGATGATGATGTTCCTCTTGCCAACAACCCTTGCAACTCGGCGGGAGAGGGCCTCACAGCCCAATTGCATCTTTGTCCCCACCAGCCTCACAATGGACCAACAGTGAGCTCTCAGCTACCATCACTAATATATTTAATAGATGATTTCATGGTGCACAAGTGGCGTGTTGTGAAGTTAGATGAAAGAAGCCATGATTGACGAGCGTTAGCAAAGTTAAGGCCATTTTACATGACACTCGGAAGAGTTCTGAATATTGAACCAAATTTAGAATACATACATGTAGTCACATCGTGCAACACTTTGTTGCAATCTGGAGGATAATGTATTGTGTAAACCTGTGCAAGAGAGACAACCTTCTTTTTGGCATTGAAGTTTTGAGAAAAACTTCTTTGGGCTTTTCTATCGATACTGTTGAAAGGCATTTGGAATTGCAGCACGTGCTATCAGCCATTATCTAAGCCTTGCACTATTGTCTCATCATTTACTCTGGCATGGAAGCATGCAGAGTACCAAATTCACCCCTCAACTTATCCCTGGAACTAGTGACGAGAGCATATTTGGTTGCTCATGTAACATAGTAACTGCCTTGCACTCTTATGTTACTGTTTATTCTTCTACAAAGGGTACTTGGGGAGTTCCCTGCTAATACTACATCATTGCCTCTACCACGTTGAAAGTCCTCCATTAAATTGTATAGATTTTAACCCCCTCTCACCATTTAATTTTAGGTTAAATATGTAGTGACCTTGTGACAACATGAAAATGAGATTATGAAAATGAGAAAGTAATTTATAATGGCAGGTTTCATTTCTGGAGACAAGGGTACTTGTTAGAGTTGGTAAGGGTTAGACCAAATGCATCAAAGATTGTAGTGCCTATATGATCCCTTACTGACCTCTGCACCTTAATCAATTAACAGTAAGGAAGGTGCGAGTGACTTTGTTGCCATAGGCAAGGAGATATCCAAGACTATTGAAGGGAAGAACAGTAATTATGTAGGCATGACAGTACTCTTTTATATTCTTAGTGCTTTCATCAGCATATGGCACCCTAAACAGATAAGAGAAGGAATTAAGTCAATGGCAAAGGTATCAAATATCTCATTTTACGGTAGATTAAAATGTGTAATTGCTGAAATCCATGTCTAAGTAACATTTATTTTATGAATTCCTTCTGGTGGGTCACAAGCATTTATTGCCGATGGAGTTGCTTATCTTTGTACTTCACTAATACGACTTCACAAATATCCCTGATGCCAAAATTAGTACTTATTTTAATTACAATTCTATATAAACACAACGTGCTACTACACACAAGAAGCAAACAACCTGCAACTAATGGTGTTGCGGATTCGTTGAAAATTGTACTTTCCTTTTTATTTCTTGCGGAAAATTTGAATGATGTTTTGTTATTTCAAGGCACAGGTGAAGATAGACTTGATAGGGTGTTATAAATTTTGTGACATTATTGGGAAATGATGATGATTGGGTGCTGTTAAATTAGGACTAGTGTATTACCATATCATCAGAGATATGTTGCC
Source organism: Ischnura elegans (assembly GCF_921293095.1). NCBI lineage: Eukaryota > Metazoa > Arthropoda > Insecta > Odonata > Coenagrionidae > Ischnura > Ischnura elegans. The sequence continues at coordinate 78,515,856 of NC_060252.1, read as the reverse complement.
ATCTTAGGTTATGGAAAGTCATTTTCAAAGAGTGGTCAACCATGTTGATTGCAAAAGTTTCCTATCACCATGAGCATTTTAACTTAAGTACTTACGCAAATCGTAAAAGGTACATTTGTATTCAATGTATTCAGATACAAATGATATTAAGAGGTAGCCCTTATCCTTGATCTTTTCACTTTTAATGTTTACTGTTTATGAAACATAACTACCTATCTGTGTGCACATTCTTTAGGCCACCTTGGGCTGACATTTGTCTAGATTAACTATAGGCTCTTAATATTTCCACTTCTACCAACTCTTAATGATATTGCATGGTGATTTAGCAATTTTGGTGTTTCGGTTTAGCAGTTTCGGTAGCAGCAATAGCTAACATAATCGCTTAGTGACACTGAAAGTGGTAAGGGAGCATGATAACTATTGACGGCCATTATTGTGGCAATAATGTTTACGTAATCAAGGCATTAGTGAATCAATTCAGATGTAATGATGAGTGAGCTAGAATGATTTGAAGGCTTTATGCAAAATTTAGGAGAATGGCTGTATGCTGATTTGAGTTTAACTTTCTGTTCTGAGAAGAGTGTTGTGTAGAAAGGTCTTGCCACTCTTAGATAATTTTAAAGACTTATGCTGCCAAGAGAAATGTGGAAATGGATGAAAGAAAAATGGATAGCTAGAAATTTCATCAATACACCTACCTAGTGACTAGTGGGGTCCAAGAGCATTCCAGAATTTGTGCCGTGCTTTTTCTTATGTTTGCTTTGTTTGGCAACGTTTAACATCTTGTGGTCAAGAAAGTTTATTTATACATTGTGAAGTATATTTTTTTGTGCTTATTTAATGTGATTGCATGCTGCTGCTAATATTTTCATTGCGTTTATAATTGGGTTGAGTTAAAGATTTTGGTTCAACAGATTTTGAATTAAATGACAGAGTAAAATTTGATGAAGTATTTTGATAAATACAGGCAATAAGAGACTGCATCAGTTTTTGATTAAGATAAAATTTTTATGGTCTATTCTTAATGTGTGGTTTATGTAGTCAGCCAATTTCCTAAATGTGGCTAGAAGGTTTGTTGTATGGTGTTATATTCAAGATTTGTGAAAGTGATAGTTTAATTTTAGTATTGATATCTTCAATTAAGAATACTTATTATACTCAATATTAGTTGTCACATTTCTATTAGGTAAATATGTATCAAGTAAATTGAGGTTTCAGGAAGTTCACTATGCTAAATTGGCTCAAATGGCCGTGATTCTTACATTTACTCTTATTATTCTCCGAGAATCATGTGGGGAGGATAATGAAAGCCTCTTAGTTTTTTATACCATTAGATTTATAAGTGTTAACAGTTATGTTGCAATTTATTTTCATTATCATCATTAATTTTATTATTGTGCATTAATAGATGTGTAGGTTTTTTTGAGAGATTTTCCCAGTAATTAAGCACACTAACTCAAAGAGATTTGCATTAGAAAAATAGCAAAAGCAGACTCTCTATCAGTATCATTCTTACTTTTGTGGGAACATAAAATTTTTGTGGAGAGCAAATTCTTAAAAACTTAAATTGTTTTCAGAGTTGAAAGGGCCTCTGCTGCAGCATTGCCTATCTTAGTTTGCAAAGTATGCAGACTGGATCTCTTAGATATTTTCGGAAGTTGAACTCATTGTCTTGGGTGCTGGCTTTGACCTTGGTTCTTACGCATTAATACTTTAACCTGGAAAGTGGCGAATTTTGTGCAATGGGATGCTGATTGAAGGCTCATTTTGCTGATTGCTTGCAAATTTGGTTAGTCTTTATCTTGAAAACGACAGAATTCTGATTGAGTTTCTCCTGTGGTAAATCTACATCACCTTCTGGCAATGCTCATCTTTTTCAATGGAAAGAGAAATTTTTCTGTCATTCATTTCCACTTATTATGATCCCTTTCTATTGCCTAATGACAATAAACTTTTTATAGTATCAGTACCAATCTTAAAATGTATTAATTGTCATGGCATCTTAGGGATTTGAGTAAAAGGAGAAATTAATGAGTCGAAAAAATTTCCTAAACACCCACTTGTGTTGCTGGTCTCATGTGGTTTATTCACAGGTACTTCGAAGGGAAGCTAATTTATTTTTCTGGAGAAATTATTTCCGTATTTTTACCTATGAGTTAGTGTACTTATATTCAAAATTTGCCATTACAGTCAAGTATTAGTTGAAACGTTGGAGTGCTAATTTTTCTGTAGGAGTGAATCTTTCTCCAGTAATTTTTCCCATGTGGGTTTTTTAACTCAAAAATAAAAAAATGATGTGGATGAGGGAAAAATCGGAACAAATTAGCTACTTTTCTACTCATTTATTGAATAGTGGTTGCTAAGGTAGTTAGATTTAATTACTTAGTGTTAACAAAGTATAATTTGTGGAGGATAATTCCATTTCATAGAATTGGCAAACTTCTTGTCTCCCAAGATTAACTACCTACTTGAAGAAATTATTTGTAAATACATACATAATAGCGCCTCACTACTTCTTGTACTTCATTAATGTGGCAAAGGTGCTGATCCATCGCTGCTAAAGCTTTCTTTTCATATCTCTGCCAGTTCAAGATGATTGTATTAAACTCTTTAATTGAGTTATGGGAAGATGGAAATTGCTTGATTTTAACAAAAATTGATTTTCCACTAGCTAGTTTTGCGGTGCAAAATTTGCTTTATTTATATGTTTCTATGAGAAATAAAATTACTTAAATCGCCTTGATTGATGTGGATAAGGCATTCAATAGTGTTATTTGGAAAGAGATATACCACATGCTGAAGGAAGACATGGGAATAAACAAATGCAATGCTAAAGTGATAGTTTGCTGTAATGAAGGACAAGGGAACCTCCAGTAACAAGAATTAGGATAGAGGATAAAAGCTAGGGGTAATAGAGGAATTTTCCTGCTTGGGAAACAATAACGAGAGTTGGTAGAAGCTAGAAAGAAATTGTGAGGAGAGTACAGCAAACTGAAATTGCATTGAAAGAACCTACTCATTAGCAAGAACACCTGTTTGGAAATGGATGATGAAAGTATTTGTTTGGTGTGACACTATATGAAAGCAAAACATGGGTTTATAATAAAACAAAAATGTAAGCCCTGGAGATGTGTCTGTACTGTCGCATGTTGAAGCTCATCTGGAAAGAGAGACACGAATGAAGAGAGGTGCTGTGAAGAGTTCAGGAAACCGAATCCTTGTGGAGGCATTAACAAAGGGGAAGGGACTAACTCATGGGTCACATTGTAAGACACAGCAACATCATTAGGACAATAGCCTGAGTTATACGGGGAAGGAATCACCACCGATGACGGAGAATGTCTTTCATGCAGTAGAATGATATGAATTGCACTACATACATAGAAATGAAGAGAAAGGCCGACCAAAGGGAGGATTGGTATATTGCTGCAAACCAACCTCGGCGTTGAACATAAAATAAGAAGATATGTTTCAAATTCACTGCGCAAAATTTGTTCTGATGTTAGGTAGTTGAAGAAAATAGCAAACTCAACTGAGACATTTTCATCCATTGGCAATCTGTATTAAATTTAGCTTAAATTTGCTGTGTTGAAAATTCTTTGAGTTGAATTTTTTCACGTTTCCCATGGATTTCAACTAAACTGATCTTATAATTTTATCAGGCCTGAATGCTCTTCAAAGCATTGAAACTCGGAAATGGTTGTTAGTTGTAATTGATATTTAATGCACATAGGCCATGAGATATTCATATTTGTTTTGTACAGGTATAATTCTTTTTAAGAGGAATACCCTAATTTTCTAGGTAGGAATTTAAATGAAAATTATCCCCCTATTTCTGCTCATTTTTAAGTACACTGAATTGGATCTCTATTTTGCAAATCTGAAATATACATTTTGGTTATTTGTGATCATATGCCTGTCTTCAGAATTGGTACTCCTTGATGTTTTGCTTTTATATCTATACATATGAATATTTTTGCATTATCCTAATCACTTCTTTGATATCATGAATGTAATAGCAAGATGATTTGATCTCGTCATGAAAATTAATTTGGAATAATGGCAGTGGTTAGTTATTTCCACTTGTCTCAGTGTCGTGATATGACGGTCTGATAAAAAGAGCCCTCTTGTAATGGAATTCAGTTATGGTACAATGCTGCCTTAAAATGTGTGCTATTTTGTGAAAAAGATTTGCTAATTTGCTCTGATTATCTGCTATAATTCCCTTTAGTGACCTATGAGGTAGAGTTTAGGCCTAAAGTCACTTTTGGGTAATTTTGCTAGAGAAAAATATCTTGACTGACGTTGTTTTCTTTCAATAATTGGTATGAATTCCATGGTTGAAGTTCCCTCTGGACTGTCGAGTCAGCTATTTAGCTTGGATTAATTCTGATCTTATTTAAAGTTAAAAATGTATTCGGTAGCTTCTGTGCTGTGCTATAGGCTCACTAGATCGCTTGTGCAGTCAGATATTTTCTTGAATTATAAACTAAAGAAATGTCTTTCATTCCGTGACCCTTACCAGAGTTAGCTTAATTTACCTAAGCATTCAAATGTATTCTTTAAAGATTTGAATTGTCGTAATGAGCTGTTGAGGGTGTGACCTTTTTCTGAACATGTTTGGTGATAGTTTCTTTGGTAATTAGTCCATACCCCTTTTTTTTCCTAATTCTGGCAATACTGAAAGTTAATGTGGGCCAATGTCTCTCCATAGCTCGCATGTTTGACTACTTCGATGCCGGTGTAATGGAAGAGCTTCAGCATCGATTGGTTGCAGTCACGGAGAAGGAGCTGACTGGGCAGGTCACCCCCCGAGGTGACGAAGTGCTGCTCACCAGCAAGGTAATAATGCCTCTCCTTTCTTTGTGTGGGAATAGTACTTTTTATTTCATTTGCTCTATAGATTTTTTGTAAAATTGCTGGGACTATCAGATATGACAGAAGTTTGATATTGAATAATAGTGTAAATATCACATCTTCGAGCAAATGATACTTCTCAAGTTACCTCTTGAAATTCATAGCTTATACTTAAAGTGAAAAATTGAGAGATTGTTCTCAGGGCTATGAGATTCACTCATTGCCCTGAGAACAATCTCTCTCAAAAAAAAATTTTGGAAACCCCCCCTGGACGAAATTACTGGCTACGCCACTGGATATACATGGTGTTCAGCAGTGGTGGATCCAGGATAGGGACTAGGGGGGCTAAGAGGGTTTAAAATTCCAGCAGTAGTGGGGGTCGGAAAAAAATTAGGATGGGGCCACTGGTGTTCAGTGACCAGGAAAACTGGGAGAATCTGGACTTATGCGTGAATTAATTTTTAGTCCCTGGAATTATGCATGAATTGTTCATGAATTTTTGCCTCAATCTGGAATTTCAAAATATTTTAATTCAAGTTCATTTCACTTAAAATTTTGCCAGTTCAACAGCCATTTTCTGGCCTGAAATCTGTTTGTCGTAATTTTAAGTGTAGTAGCTCTTTAGAATTATTACATCCGCATCGAAACGTGGAATGTCAGACAAGACAACAGAATTGAAATTTTTAGCCCTATAGTAAGGTTTAAAATCACTAAAAGTAGAATGTCAGGCGACGTCAACATCTACTTATCACATCAAAACAGCTTCTTGGCTTGCATTGAATAAATATAAATTTTAAATACAATGTGTTTTAACTAAAATAATACGTTAATGAAATACTATTTAATACTAATGAAGTAATTTTGAGTGCCTTAAGGTTCTTATCTATCACAGTAATCATGTAAGATTAACATGGAATTTCGTAAGATATCCTGGAAAACCTGGAGTTATGCATGATTTTTTCTGATTTGATTAGCTGCAAACCCTAGTATAGCAAATAATTTTCAATACATATGAAACTTGAATCTGCTCTCACTAAAGATGTACCTAATTCAAATTGTATTTTTTTGATAGATTTTCTTCTTACTCTTTAAATCCTGTGTTTCATCTTGTGGTCGTGTGAGTTCCTATTTCTGTGACTCTATTGACCTACATGTGAAGAAAAAATGTATATTTGTTAAGGCTATCTTTTTTACATCTACAGGTTTTAGCGAGGAGAACTGAGCTGGATGGAACGACCAAAGTCCTCTTGCGATGGTATCCGGCAGATATGTGAGTCTATGGCGTTCGTCTCCTTCTTTGCATTTCTAGACTGGTTGTAAAAACACGTGCCTCCAAATGATCCTTTTGTCCTGAGAGGATCAGTTATTCATAGTAGTCCTCTGCATTCACTCTCTTGCTCTGTATGGGTGGAACGTATGGGATTCAGTGTGATGATGTGTACCTAGCTTCCTGTGGATGCGTGCATGTGTTCAATTACTCCTGTGTTTTGATGAAGGTAGAATATAAAGGGAGTGGTATTAACCTGTTATTGTATCATTAGCATGATAATGGGATTCATGGATTGTTGAAAATTACAACTTTAAATGTATTCATAGTAGAGGATATATTATTCACTGTATATAAAACTATTAAACACATGTTTTTAGCATTCAAAAGCCTGTTCTTCCTTTGTGTTAAAAAAACCCAAGTACTGGTGGGTAATTATAACTGAATCAGGGAATTGAAGAGGAAGTACCATATTCATACCAAATTCCATGTATTCCAACCATCTAACAGTATAATACCATTTGATGCAAGGGAAGTAACTTTTTGACCTACTTCAATGAGGTCATTAGCTGCAAAGTTCATATCATTGAGCAGAGGGAATTCATTCATTTTACTCATTCAATCTGTAAGTCTAATCATTCAGCTTATCTTTCAAGGCAATTCAGCCTTGTTCCATTTCAAGTTAACCATGACTTCGATTTTTTGCTAGTGTTCAAAACTTCCCTTCAGTTCATAGACTTAATTACTGTTGAAATTGATGAGAAACTTGGGAAATTTGAAGTGCACGTTTTAAAAACCTTCCTTCACACACCCATCCCGATCCATGTCCTTCCTTTCACAGTCTTTCATGCCCTAACCCTATTCCTCAATGTATGGCTGCTCATATCCCTTTGGCAATCCAAGGAGGGATTGACAACCGTGCAATATCCTATGTGCCATGGATGGAAGTTTTTTCTGCCTTGTGTTTTTCCTCATTCTTTGTCTCCCTCAGAGGCGGTTAAGGGAAACGGTCCTTTGGGGCGTGTGCCGTGATTGGAAGGCCTTTTGGAACTTATGGTGGAACTGTTCCGTCGGCCATCGTTTATTGTGCATGTCGTGCACTTGTTAGAGCGTTAGGGAGTGAGGAAGGGGATAAGATGAGGTGGACAATGGCCACAGTTACGGGGAGTGTTATGCCCTGCATGTGTTTTGTCCAGCAATCTGGAGGACTGTGACAGAGGCAAGGTCAGGGAGGAGTCCAGCTTCCTGCCCGCAACGGGGGAGAATGTGGTGCCAAGGAATCACGTTGGCGAGCGATGATGACAACAGCAAATACGTTTACTGCATGTATTTGCTTATCAGAATAGAGCTTGGTGCCAGTTCGAAAAGTGTCATAGACTAGACGTTAAAACTCACTAGTGAAGAGAGGCAGAAATGTTGCCTATGGTAGCTGTGGCTGCTTAGAAATAGGCATTTATCTTGCCATCTGTTTTTTCTGTTACAACACTAGCATTACTTTCTCTAATTAGCATCCCTCTTAAGAATATTTCTAATGGGGAATCATAAATATGAAGTTTATTATCTTAATGGTCGCAGCTGCCATTGGCTTCATGAATTTCATTTGCTTCTCCTCACTTTGGTGCAGGGTTTCAGAGGTAGTCAATTTTGTGGCATTTCTTCAATTGGTCTAAATATTGCCCCTTCTTTCTGTCAGAAATATTTGTTGATAAGCGTGGGAGTTTGTCAGATAAATTTTTCTACATGTCACAGTTACACCCTTGCATTTGGAAGAAGATAATTGATCCATGGAGAGAGAATTATGAGAATTACGCTACTTTGTCAAACAAGTTGCTTCTCGAAAGATCATTTCATGGATAGGGGAGCTTCAATACTTATATAATTTTACAAATTATGATTCTTTGGATTTTTTTAGGAATTATTATTTCACCAAGTTGTAATTAGCGCCCACAAATTGCATATCTATACAGAAATAACTAGCTTCTTAAATTATTATCCTGTAATGATTATTAATGCAGGCAGTCTTACATTAAACTGTTTCGCACTCTTTGTATCAAGTTATAATGGGAAAGTTTTGATATTTGATGATAGTTATTTAATCATTTCATTATTTAAGCCAGACCCTATGGGTTGATAGGCAACTAAAGTTTCTTGTCGGATAGTTTTTTTCTCCTTGACGATTATTCTGAAATAGCTTTCAGCTAGAACTAAGACGTCCAAGTTGTGAATGTATCGTAATGTGTATTTTGACAAGATAATTCATATCCTGGTGATCGACATCCTCCTGGTCCCTTATCTAGTCTGCCATTTATCAAAAATCATCCCAAAATCTTAATCTCAAAGATAACCATCCTTTGTAGATCTTACTTGTGTCCATGTGTCCCTCTTATGAATCTAATAATTAGCAAGGCTAAAGATATTTGTAGAAATAATATTTATAGTACAGTTTGTTCATAAATATTGTCAGTTTTCTTATGGGAGTTCTTATTTTTAGAACCGAGGGAAATCATGACCCTCTGGCAAGAGATTTAAATGTGTGATGGATTCTAAATTTTATTGCAATAGCATTTTAACAGTTAATGATGCCTTAATAGTGCTAAAAGTAAAATAATTTAGGATGGAATTCATAGTAGACTCTAATAATGTTTTGTATAAATTTTAGTCTGCAATATTGTAGATTTACTATTCAGTTGAGTTAAATCAAGCCAAATTTTTACTGAACTATTGAAGTATCTTTAAATTGATAATAATGCTTCTCCTACAACCAGGAAAAACATGACATACTCTCCATTAATGGTTTGCATGTAGTTTTGTTTGGATCTGAATATAGCCCCCTTATGAGTGCATATCACCTCTCGATTTGTGTGGGCTGAATATCTGAAAAATCACCCCTCCCCCCATACTTATGCACTGGTATTTTTATTTGAGAGGAGGGGCTGTATTCAGATCAGTTCTTAGTTTATAGAGATTTCTGTCTTAAACAATTTCCTTTCTCATGAAAATATGGATTTATGCCCCCGAAGCCCTGTACTTTTAAATTATGGGCTCCTCTTGGGTGTGTTCCAATGAATGATTTTGGTATTGGCCTATGAAATGATGGTGGTGAACACATTTCTAGTCCAAGCCTAATACTTTTTAAAAATTGATCTTTATTGGGAGCCTGAATAGGATGAGATTCACTCATCCTTTTTTTCTTGAGAATATTGTGCTGTGTAATTTCATGCTGTTTTTAAAATTAAGGCTCTATTCTTGCAAAGCTTAATGTGCTATGCACAAACTCTGGTTGCGAAGATTTAAAATGTATGCCTACCAAGCAGAAATTGATTCAACCATTATGACTAAACTGTGGAAAAATTGAAGTTACCAAATAAGTGATCAAGAGGAAGTGGAAATTGTGAGAGAACTAGGAACAGAATGTATTTTTTTTTGAGAATCAATGAGCCAGCATATGGAAATGGAGGAAGTTTTCTTGCCTGTGTGACCATGTCTGCACTCATTCAGTTGGATGCATGTGTTGGGTGTGTGTGGTCGTTTCAATTTCACAATGATGAAAACTCTTTAAGGATGAGAGTAACGTATATGTAGAGAAAGCTGTTCATCCATTACCTCCTTCTTTATCTTTCTCATACCTTGTGGTGATTTGTCTTTTTCTGTAGATTAGACATTATTGTGTAAACCTTATTGTTGCCTTTTATATCAGTACTGTATGGCTGAGTTAACTATCTGTAACCATTATCAAGAAATGTTAAGCAGCATTCTATAAAAAAATCACGTTGTTGAAGAGCATTGCATATCATTCGTTATTTCATGTATATAATTATTACAATTTCTTACCTTTTTTTAGAAACACTTAACATGATGTGGCAATAAATACAGGGGAATCCAATGGTAGAATAAATGATGGGCTTTATTTTTGAAGAATTTTTTCAGTTTAGGGATCATAAAAAACTTCTTTTTTTTTCAACTTTTTGTTTTGGATATAAGATAGGTTGCTAAAGCATTAAAATATTGAATTTTGTATAAAGACTTCGTTGGATAGAGCTCTACAGTACTGATAGGTATCTCTAGGCTAAATTCACTTACATTTATTAGCTCTCGTGCATCAGTGTTCTTAGCAAAATATGATATTCAAGTGGTCATTCCCATAACATCATAGTGTGAATGTTTACTTGATATGCTTTTGTTCTTCAACATACAATTTTGCCATGCTTTCATTGCATTAATATCCTAAGATGGAGATCCATGCAAAACCTTTACTAAATTTTTATTTTTTTCTCTTAATTGTGATAATATTTGTGTGTTGTGCGTGTTGAGTGCAGACATGGATTACGCAGACAGGTGATCTCTTTCGGGTGCTATTGCTAACAGAATGTGTTTTTCTCTTCTCTTTCAGTCTTCCTGACGAATGGGTATCGGAGGGAGAAGTCTCATCCCAACGTACCTTCCCCATCCGCACCCTCCCGCCTTCGGCCCACTGTTCTCTGCGTGCCGCCCTGTTTGGATCCACAGCACCCAAGCACCGACGCAAGACGAAAGCACCACCGAAGCAGCCGTCACTCCCGGCCAGCCCCCTGTCTTGGTCGTCAGCTGCGTCATCGTTGTCGTGACAATCTCACCAGGAGAAGCGTTGGAAGAAGTGATGTGCGCATGGGACGATGCCTTCCCATGAGTCCCTAGCCCCTACTGTGTGCTGCACAACTACCTCTTTGAAACCTCGTGGGCCACGATGCCTTGAGAGAGGGCTATCCTCACACCCCAACTGGGCTTGTAAGATATCTTCTGTACATAGGGGAGGATTATCCTTAGCCTAAATTTCCTATCCCGGAGAGACATTGAAATGCCCTTTTCTAAACCTTGAAGTCTCTTGCCTTGTGCATCAAGGGGAGAGAAGACCCTTTGGAGATGCTGAAAATGGAGACTGCTCCCGTAGCAACCAGCCATCAACACTGCCAGTGTATGGACTAAGAAAAGACCTGAGATCTGTTTTATTGGATCGGGCATAAGAGGTAGACGCTTGTACATAATCAAGTTGGAATTTTGAGAGACAAACCGGATGATTTGTAGTAGTTGCCATTGTCTTTGTGTTATATTTCCTTTTTCTGCCCCTAATCACTTCATGTGCTCAGTTTTGCCTTAAATTATTTCATAGCTTTATATTTTCCTTGACACTTCTTGTTTGCCATCGGAACCTCAGTCACTCCTTCCCAAACCCTAATGTCCCTTTTTGTTCTGAGCACTTGCATTGTACATTGAGAGTTATTTAGGAGCTGAGATCCTGGCAATGGGTCAATGCCAAAATGTTTATATATGAAATTCTGGACATGTGATTGGGGGGTTTTTATGTGGTCCTTAATAACCTCTTTTAAGGTAAGAGGGATATAGAGGAAAATGTAACGTTAATAATAATTTAATCACTGCCATCCCGACCTGCCATTTGTCGTTTGTGATTTTCTCCCAGTTTTTGTTGTGTTTCGGTGCAATCAATGGCCTTTTCTTGATTGTGCTGAGTGAGAGAGACAAAGCAATATCTGACTCATATTGCTGCCTAAGAAGGCAGACTTAGCCCAAATGATATGCAAAACCACTGCCAATGAACTGTTAACATTGCCATGATTGTCTTGATTGCCAGAGCTCCTAAATTTGTAGGGAATGTTTTTGATTGTTTTTTTTTTTTCTTATTTGTATTGGCTCACCCCACTCTGGTTGTTCCCCTTGCCCTGCTGCCCTTGCGTCTACTAAGGTCTGGGCTCCACTCCTGTGAGCTCAACCTCTTGGTTGAGTCAATGATGGGAGCCTGTGACATTTGCATTGGTGAATCTTCGTGTTTGTTCGTCACTGTATTTTAAGTGGGAGTGGGCAGCAGGGTAGTTTGGATGGGAGGGGAAATTCTTGATCTCCACTTTATTTTATTTTGTTGTTTTGTAGCTTTTAGTGAATATAATGTATTAATTATTATGGATGATGTCAAGAGTAGCAGAGGTAGAATGGTTTGTTGTCTTGAGAGAAGGCTCAGAAGAAGAACCAGTGAATTGTTCTTGATGTTGTAGTAACCAAGGCTAAAAGGATGATGATGTGGATTCTCGACTGATCAAACTTAGAATTCGTCCGCACTGCCAAAGTGTTTTACTGCCAATTTTGTAGGGGAGGACTCCTTATCATATGGGCCCATACGTGGTCTTAGAAGTTGGAGTGATATAGAATGTAAGCTTATGGAGATGGCGGGGTTGTGTCTCCTTATCTTATTCCCCTCCTCTCGTTTCGGTCTGCAAATTCCCTGTAGATGCGCTCTTTTTGATGCCGGAGCTCTCGTGGAATGTTAGAGAAAATATGGCTTTAGGAAGGAAATGCCTTTAACCCCTTGATGGTGGGCCATCCACTGCCCATAATATCAAATACGAAACTGCCAAACATTATTGCTAAATTTTTTATTTGTTCTGTGTACGATGCACTCTTAGTAAAAAAAAAGAGAACGGAAATAAATGCACCTTGCTCACTGGCTAGTCAGGGAACTGTAGGGTTTTTCCCATCACAGGTTGTATGCATTCACAACATTTCAAGCGTTTGTGCATTTAGTCATGCTTGAATGCATGCAATATTCTTTGTGTTCAATCTCTCTCGCTCCATCCTCACTCTCTCTGGCTTCTTCTCTCTCGTAGAGCCCGTATAATTCCGTTTCACTGCCTTAGCAGCCATTGCTATCATCTATTTTAGTGTATATGTCGGGCAGTCACCTTTTTGTAGCCCTTCCACTGCTGCCCTTCTATCTTTCTCGTGCATCATTGAAGTTGCTTATGTCGTCATCAGTCGTCAGTGTGAGAGGGAATAAAAGATTTTATCTGTTGGTGTATTAAATAATTGTAATTTAACGTTATTTGGAAAAAAAAATTTTTTGTGCTATCACACTTCCCAAATCTTGCTTTTCTCATCTTATGGCTCACATAACAGTGGCTGTTTTTCATTTTCTGAATTTTCTCTGCTTGAATTCCACGGTGCACAACAAGGTAGGAGGAGATGAAGAGGGGGAGATTATTTGCCTTCAAATCATTTAAAGAAGGCTCAACCTATAGGGGGCCAGCTGTCATTGTGTTCTAGAATCAATGGTGATATCAAATTGTATCCTGAGGCAGAAAAGCTGTTGATGTTGATCTCATTTCTATTCCAAAAATGGCATAGAAATTTCATTTTAAGCATTTTGGTCAGTAGGGAACAGTTTTTTTTGGCAAACCAACAGTATGGATTGTTGATTGCCTAGCATTCCTTATTGTGTACTTTGCATTTCTTGTCCTGGTGAGGTTTCGTGAAGTGCCGGCCGAGACTTGGCATTAGGGCGGTGGGAGCTTTGGATGGTTTGGAAGTGCAAAGTGAGGCGTTGTGATCAAATGTGTGAATGCTTGGTTGGTGCACTTCAGTGTGTGTATGTGTGTGTTTTATCAAGTGAGCGTATCATTGCCATTGTATTGAGCAGTTTCTTCCCATCCTCAGGTTTTTTCTAGTGCCTTTCTCCGCATTGATGGTTGCCCATATTGGCAATTCACATGAGTTAACAATGTCAGGGACGAGGCTGGCTTAAAGAGAGAGTGGGGAAAAGAGAGAGAGAGATTAGGGGTGAGGTAGGGCTAACGGACGAGTGCTTTGGGTTGGACTTGTTGGGGGAGACGTTTGCTGTATATTCTGTTCGATTGAGGGGAGAGTTAATTTGTCTTTCTACAATGCCTAACATTGTGCTGAGCAGCAAAATTAATGGAGAAATTACCGACGTTATGGTCTGAATATTTGCCCCAGCGTTGTTTTTTTTATTTATGACTGTAAGCATACAATTATAGGAACTTTTTTTGTTGAAGCTTTTATGCCTGCTTAACCCTCATGTGACTGAAAAAAAATTGTGGTCGTCTTGTTGATTATTATTGCATTAGGGGAAGTGATGAAACTGTGTCGTTAAAATATGAAATTGGACAGAGCTTTTAAATGGAAATGTTGTAATTCTCCCCTTGTTCCTTCTAATTACTACTGTATATTAATTGTAAATATATATATTCAATTATAAGGTTATATTCACATATACACATATGTATGTGTGTATGTATCTATATTATTTATCCCCGATAAGGAGAAGGAAGTGGGAGGGGAACTTGATGGAAAATGACAGCAGAAATCTTGAGATGCGGAACGTTGTTTGATCGGGAGAGCGAAGTGGAGGGTTGTTGCCAAGGGAATTCATACCACATAGTGCTTGTAGAGGGCATCTTGTGCTCCTCATCCATTGCTCCTTTATTTAAACTAATTGATTCCCCCTCCCCCATAGCTGCAAAAATGTTTAATATTTTAGTGAGGTGTAACGCATGTTTGATTACGTAGAAGTTCATATTTATTGGAAAAGTGCATTCCCTCTCTCCTCGAATGTGCTGCTGAATGTGTGTGTGTGTGTGTGTGCATGAGCAGTTGAGTTGTGTTGCGCTTGCGTGGTTGCTTGTGGATGGGGCGATGCGTTTGCGGCCCACCCACCCACCCTTGTTTAGGTCTGATTTAGGTAATGAGGGAGACAGAGGCTATGCAACCATTGTTCAGAGCCTGTGTGTGTTGCCACACTACTGATTGTGTCTTGTAATTCCCTGCCGAGGGTTGTGCCATGGTGACATGGTTCAAGTTGACCAAGAGACTCGTGACTATCACAAGTTGGAACATGTAGGTGCCCTTGTTGAAGGAATATTCCACCTCTTATCTTTAAAAAGACTTAAGGATTTAGAGAAAGCATCATCATCTTGCCTTGAGTCCAAAACTGACCAATAGGTAGAAAAAGGGTGGATTGCAAGATCTCATTGGCCATCTCTAATTTAAATACCTTTCCAATGTGGGAAGGCGATTGTAATAGGTTTTTGAGCCAAGGGTAGAAGTGATTGCAAAGGGGAATAAATCTCGTTATAATTTTTTGGGTCATTGTATTTTTTATTGTAATGCTTCAATTATAAATGAAAGTGGTAGATGTAGGGTAAGGGAATAAAATTATGAATCTATGAATTTTGCCAAATTTATGAGTTAATTTGGCTTTTTTTTTGTTGTGGAGACTTGATAGCAAAATATAATTGAAGCATAGTGTACAAATAATTAACATGATGTGTGATGTTTTATATTAAAAATACTTTAGAAATGTACACTGACAATTGTGTTCAATATTGTTGAAGGATTTTAATAATTATTTTTAAATTTCAAAATTGATAGTATGGTAATGGAAAGTGAGTTTAATTTGGTAGATCCAGCAAAGAATTACGTTTATGGAAAGTATTGTGTTGTGAAAATCGTTTGCATTAAGCTTTCACATTTTCAGAAACAAAGATGCAGTGTTTGATGGTTAAAATATGCCTTGAATTTAAAAAATTTATGAAATATTGTTTCTAAGTTTGTATATTGTTTCCCCTTTGAAATCAGATTAGATTGGCTATGTAGAGTGGGATACATTTGTGATAAGGGATGACATCAATCAGTTTATGTGTTCCATGAATTTTGAATGCAGTGTTTATTGTATGTGAATGAGTAAAATGAGAGTGATAATTGCAAATATTGTATTCCTTTATTATCCTTTTATTCATA
This sequence comes from Ischnura elegans, assembly GCF_921293095.1. NCBI lineage: Eukaryota > Metazoa > Arthropoda > Insecta > Odonata > Coenagrionidae > Ischnura > Ischnura elegans. Next base: position 78,500,150 of record NC_060252.1, on the reverse strand, counting down.
ACTATGAATGGCATCATAATGTTTAGCTGATTGGCTTCATCGGGAAGTACGTGGAGACTTAAGTTTACTTCTGGATAAGGTCAAATGTAAATGCGTGCAATACCTCCAAGGATATCCTTTATTTTGATTTAGTACTTCATTGAGAATGAAGCTCTAAAAGACTACCATCAGCCTATCCAGATAGTAAAGGTTTCGAATAAAAATGTAGTCGACAGATTTTTTTTAGGATTGAAATTTTGTCGGCTCCTGAAGGGACATACCTTAAATCACTTCACTAAGTTTGATGAGATTTTTTATAGTAGTCATCCTAATTATCCAGTCCTTCCTGAAAGAACAACACCACTAATGATGATAGGCATTGCTGCAAGAAGTGTTTCTTGTCTTCATTTTGAAAATATTTACAGGCTAGTCATGCATCAAATTAAAGAGAAAATGGTAATCAGATGGTTCCCCTTCTGAACTGTGAGGTGATTGATAAATTGGTTGATGGAATTGATCCTCACTGAACTGCTGAATAAGTTTTTGACTGACTTGGTTTTGTGGACACTGTGAGCATTTAGGGAAACAATCAACCAAGCTTGCATAAATTTTTGCATTGACTTGCCTTCTGAGATCATCATTGACAATGGAAGGCCAGTCACTCATCATCGACATTTGTTTGTCCTCCATTGAACTTGCTACCCACGTTTTCACCTTTCCAGTGCTCATAGCATTTCCACCTTTAGCTTCATATGTGAAACAATGAATTCAGCCAGCTTTTATGATCCTTGTATTAAAAAAAAGTCACAGAAGGAATCTCACAGCTGGCAGATTCAGGAATTGTCTCAAACATTTTAATTTCACTCGTTGTCAGTGAAGAAAATAAAAAATGACAAAATGGCCAAAAAGGCATTTATTTGTAGCCATAGAGCCAAGGAGACTAGTACATATAGTCGTAACAACAACAGCAGCATTGCGGTGGTAATAGAACAAAATGGTACTTTCTGGATATGCCTTGTAGATTTGTGAAAATTACATATGATGGGGTGAGAAGCCAAGGGGTAAAAGTGATTTTTTTCTGAACAGAGTTAGGCACAGACATTGATAGAAGGAATGCGAAAAAAACTTGGTGGCAAAAGGATAAAAATGGTTCTCTGTTCTGTGCTGACATCGAGTGGAAAATCAAATGCACTACTAAAGATCTAGTTGATCTCGTATGTTTTCTTTGCTTAATTTCTGTACCTAGCTGTGTTTAGAAAAAAAATCACTTGTGCCTCTTGGCTTCTCAAGCACTCAAGTGATTTAAATGGAAAAAATTGTTATTGTCTGGCTGATAGTTCATGGAGCTCTGAATAGAAATACATATTTAATGAGATGATAGATAGATTGTATGGCTGATGGGGACTTTTTCAAGTGTCCTGGATCTAACGTGTTTCTTAGTTAATTTTCCCCTCACCATGTTTACCCTGGCTTTTCAGCTTACAAGAGCATCGTAATTACGGTATTAAGTTTTGCAAAATTTAAGTCACCCATCCAACCTTCCTCCGGACCCAGCATTACAAACTTGAGTGTTCATACAGGAATAGGTGTGTCAGTAAGGCTAAGGCCTTGCCGCTGATTTGATAATAAAAAAATAGAAGTATGTAATCAATTGAGCCTGGAGTCATGGCATGTTATTACATTACATATTTCCTGTGGATTGGAGGAAAAAAGTAAAATATTCTTGACCATTAACTTTTTAAAATGGCATTCCATTTTTTACTATGCATGTGATTTCCAGATATTCAAGTTTGCTAAATAGTCATAGTTAATTTTGCCATACATAATTTCAGGTGGTAAAATGTACAAGGGAACCTGAGTCCTAGACACTTAATTATTTATTAAAATCACTAAGCTCACTATTAGAATGAATTCACTTGATATAGCTCCCTTCACCCAGTAATTTAACGTGAAGGTAGTGAAACAGTTGGAATAAGTGAGGGCAGTTTACCGCTTACTGAACCTCAGCTATGCTAATTTTCACACATCCAGGGTAAACGGGCTAGTTCCTTTTCCTGGGCCACATATCACTTTGGGCGTTTTATTTTGGAGTGGACGGGTCAAAATTTTGAAGTTTCGGTTGGACCAGGTCGGACTTTTTTTTGTCCCTCGGGTCGGGTGACATCTTATAATTTGATCGAAATTTTTTTCTAGAAACTTTCGGAGAATTATCAAAAAACTCATTTGTGAAGGCCATGGCTCTGATATATGGGAATTAAAGAAAAAGAAACAATCTACACCCACATGGTGAACTAAAGTGTAATTGCATGTATAGGTTCAAAATAGATTCGATATCTGCAAGCAGTTGACTTTAATAATAACAAAAAAATATGATTATATGTTTTGAATTTTTTTCTTTGAATCTGCACTGAAATCTAAAAAAAATTCTTAAATAACCTTTTCGAATAACAGTTTGTAAAAAGCTTTAGGTTCTCTTTCATCTTCTGACAGCCAAATTTTATTTATTTTTATACATATGTAAATTAACCAACCAACGGAAGAGTAGAATTTAATAGTAAAATAAAAACTTTGGTTCAAGTAATCTGGGTTATTTTTCATTACACTATTCATATATGCTTGAGATAGACGCCAGCATCGCGGGGGCCCCTTAATCTCAGGGCCCTTGAGGATCGCTGATCAGCTGACCTGGCCAGACCGCCCCTGGTTATGATATTGAACTCTGGATAATCTTTTATTTTCCTTTCGGTCAGAGAATTATTTTAATGTTTTTACCTTATTGAGAGAGTTGTACTCCACTTCTAAGTTTTCAGGGGTGCATTTCATATCCTCCTTTTTTCAAAATACATAAAAAAGCTATTAATCAGGTTACTGTTTATAAAAAAAAGCTGCTCACATGCATTGGATGCTAATTTTAGTCCAGCAGAAATATTTTCCTGCGATTATCACACACTATCACAATGACAACATGCACAGATAGGGGTCAGCTCTCACTCAACATGCACCATTCATTCCTCTACCTACATCAGTTTTGATTCGGATGGACATGAACTTAAAAGCATGATAGAAAGCTACATGTGCATCAACCAAATTGTAGTACTTGGCATATATCTTTTTGGTTGGACATGTCGAAAGAAGATAATGATTAAATTTTTTAATTCTGATATGGCAGAATTTTTATCACAAGTGATTGGGAATACCAATTTTTAAACAACAGAGTATCTATATGTTAGGAAGGATTCAAATATGCTGGTGTATGATGTATGCGGAATACGAATTAAGTAGGTACTCCGGTGGAGAATATGAAATTCACAAATTAAGGACCACATTATTGTATCTTTCAGCTTTCCCTTTCCTCTCAATTCCACCACATCTTGATTACCCTTTATATTTCATGCAGCAACTCTCAGAGTCCTGCGGAAACTTAAATTAGGTACCTAATGTCAGGGGTGGATTCAGCATCAAAATTTTAAGGGAACAGGGGGTTCATGACTTGGGTCCAGGGAGTATGGATTACTCCCCTAGGAAAGAGGGGCGTTTTTAAACTAGAGAGTGCTACACTCGACATAAATACACTATTCAAACTTGTCTCACTTTTGGGATTTGAAGCCATCCATATGCAGTGGCGTAGCCAGGAATTTCGTTCGGGGGGGTCCAAAATCAGGGGGGAAATTTTTTGAAAAACAGGGTACAAAATACATAGGAGGTTTTGAACTAATTTTAATGCTTTTCATAATCGAAAAAACTTCATTTGTTAAAAAATATTTTGTAAATTCATGATTTTTCAATATTTTGTTATCTTTTATGGAGAAAAATAATTGTGTCATTACATTTTGGGGGGACGGACGGACCCCCCTGGCTACGCCACTGTCATACACTCTCCCTTTGCCTTGAAACTCTTCGTGTGAAAGCTGCTAGGGGTAAAATATGATCGGCAGTTTTTAAATAGAAATAAATATCCTTAATCCTAGCTATGTCAACCAAGTATAAATACACTGAAATTTAATGCATTGAAAGAAATAATTATTTTAAGCACTTGATGGTAAAAGAGTGGCTTTTGTATGGTGGTAAAATATGATCGGCAGTTTTTAAATAGAAATAAATATCCTTAATCCTATGTCAACCAAGTATAAATACACTGAAATTTAATGCATTGAAAGAAATAATTATTTTAAGCACTTGATGGTTAAAGAGTGGCTTTTATATGGTGGTAAAATATGATCGGTAGTTTTTAAATAGAAATAAATATCCTTAATCCTATGTCAACCAAGTATAAATACTCTGAAATTTAATGCATTAAAAGAAATAATTATTTTAAGCACTTGATGGTTAAAGAGTGGCTTTTGTATGGTGGTAAAATATGATCGGCAGTTTTTAAATAGAAATAAATATCCTTAATCCTATGTCAACCAAGTATAAATACACTGAAATTTAATGCATTGAAAGAAATAATTATTTTAAGCACTTGATGGTTAAAGAGTGGCTTTTATATGGTGGTTATGCTGCGCAAAAATACGAACATTTTTGAAAATAACTTGCTAACACCTCGTCGGTTAACATTGTAATCCCATAAAATTTATTCTAAGATGAGTTGTACGGTGAGATCAATTGCATGTGAATTATTGATCACTTTTCTCTCGCTCACCATCGGGTGAGAGAGAGAGAAAATAAGAGGGAGTTGCACAAACCATTCGGCTTAATGACTTCGCACAAAATTGCATGGTAACTTTTTCCCCCGTTTCTATTCTCAGCATAAAAAACGCCAAGAAGGACTCTCCGTCAGCCAGTAAAATTTTGACTCGTGGTTTCCTAGCGCGGCCAAAATTTTCGCCAAACTACGTCGAAGATTACAAAAAACAGAGAGCAACCAATCGTGTGTTGCATGAAAATTCGTCTAATCCGAAATCGTAAGACTTTTCCCTTACGAAAGCCTCTGATGACGCCAAGAATTTTTTTCTCCCTCTGCGGTTTACTAATAAAAACAGAATTGGTCGCCCAAACGCAGAAATAGTTTCGTATTTCGGCCACCGCGCCCGGAAACGCGATTACGAGCGGGTGGGGTTTGTTATGGGCGAGGGGGAATTCGGTATTTTCGAGGCACGGAGAAGACAAAGGAATAATTGCAGGCCGTCTGGAAACCGACAAAATAAAAGTTGGCCGAAAGAGAAATAATGATCAAAAAACAACAATGACAAACCTATTTCTCCGAGTGAAAACTTGGAAGTGGTATCGCGGCAACGGCTGTCACCGGGGGCGGAGGATGGGAAGGCGGCCGGTCGGTGGAAGGACTTGGCGGTGGAAGAAGGCTTGGTGCGGTGGGTGCGAATTGTTCAACTACAGAACTCAATACGATAAAATAACTATGCCCCCTCCCTCTGAGCCCCCCCTCCACGAGGTGATGGCAAGAATTGCGCATCTGGCCATCTTGGGAACGACCTCCGCTCCCATGAAATTTATTGAATATTATAAAAAGGATCCTAAAGTGTGCCTCTAAATGTGTTGTCACCCACCGCGCATTTAAATAGGTTTACAAAAGTCGCCACTCGCGTCGCTGACGGCTAAATTGGTCCGAGCTTTACGCGGAAATTAAGTATGATTAGGGGTGTAAACCGATTTTAATATACCTACATGATGGTGCAATCTATCAAATTCATAACCTTTCAATGCTATTACTCGCAATTGCAAACATTTTTCTGCAAAATATTGGAAAAGAGTGGATCGCATTGCCCTCATCACCGCGCCGCGGACATTTTTGAAAACCGATTAAAATGCGACCGAAGTGGCAACAGAAATCAGACTTTAACGGGATGGAATTGAGCCTCCTCTTTGCAGTCTCCTTGATATTATAAAAGAGGGTTCTTCATTCGGCTACGTATGTTTTCACCCAACGTGCATTTAATTATAATAATACGTAACTATAATGCGGTCTGATGTCCCTTTACAAATCATTACAATAGACATAGTGACATGAGAATAAAATAAAAAATAGATATTTTTATGCAAAAATGTTTTGAATGCATTTTGCAATAAATGAAAAATATGCGTTCATATACCAGGTTTATTGAAATCCCTCGTTATTCATCGCCGCACTGCGGACATTTTTGAAATCTGGCTAAAATGCTCCCCATGTGGAAATATTAATCAAGCTTTTGCGGGAAGGAGTCGGGCTTCCTTTATCTTTCCCCTTGTCCGCTACGTGGAAATCAGGGGCGTTCTGGCCAGATTGGATGGTCGGCGATCGCCGAGGGCCCCGAGCATAGGGAGCCGCCACAACGCTCGCGTCTGTGAAGCGTGTATGAAAAGTGTAATAAAAAAGGCTAAGATTACTTGAACGAAAGTTATTTTTCTATTATAAAATAATACGTTTTCATTAGTTGCTTTATTCAAAGCATACTAACTGTAAGTCATGTAAGATTGCTTGAAAATAAATAAGATAAAGTATTAGAAGAAAAAGAGAGCTTAAAGCTTTTTTGAAAGGGTTATTTGAAATATAAAAAAAAAAAAGATTTCAGTGCCGTTTAACAAATTCACTGAATAGAAAATAGAATCCTTATACATTATTCAACTTCATAAACTGTGAAATTCTCATTAAAAATCAGGAGAAAACTCTAAGTAGTCAGAAGAAAAAAGAGAACCTGATGCTTTTTGAAAGGGTTATTCGAAAAGGTTTTTTTAAGTTTTTTTTAGATTTCAGTGCAATGGGGAACTTGCATGAATTTTTTTTATTTCATAGGCGGACAGAAAATTATTTTCTGAATACAACAAAGAAAACCGCATGTAAATCTGAGTTTTCCTTCGCGAGATATTTAATGATAAATATTACGAATTTTAAAGCGCGGGAAAAACTCCCTCACCCCCCAAGCCACTGCCGACGAAGCCTCGATGACGTCAAAGGTGCCTAAACATCACGCGAAGCTATTGTTGTGATTGTTTGTAGTAGTTGCCAGCAGTTGTGAGAGCTTCGTTTGTTAGACGTGTTGAATATTTTATATTTAAAGATAAATATCCGACGATAGAGGCTAGGAAGCCCTCGTGTTTTGCATTATTTATAATATTAATATCTGAGTAAGGGCATAAAATATAAAACTGGAGCAGTTAAACCAAAAATTTGATAATACCTAAATAACATCGTTGTAGGAGTCTGAGCCACGGCCATTGGAAAGGGGATACGTTAATTGTAAGTTGATGTTATCGACGGCATATCATTCATTTAAGTATGTAATTAGAACGATTTTGATGTTTACTAATGTCCGCTTAGCTTTTATATACAATAACTTCATCCGTTTATTCGTAGGTACCGGAGAATTCGTCGTTTAGGACTGTCTGTGCTTGTATTATGAGGTGAATTCCAGTCAATGCAACTTTTGCTCGCTGATTGGAGACATCTAGGAACATTTTTGTGCCAAAATAGTGTTATTTCCAACGTGACATCTCCCGTTAAGCTACTGCTAATAATCACAGTGCCAGTGGTTGTAATGCACAAAGTTTGACAAGGTTGAAAAATATCGGCCATGAGTTATCAGTGTTCCATCGTGATTGAATTGTAAAAAGTGCTACTATACGCTATCGATAAATGTCTAACAGTAGTGTAAAAATTGTCAGTGGCGTGCTAATCTCCGTTGTTCACCGTAGATATGACATTTCACGATCACGCTATTGAAATAAAAACTGTGTGTGAAGTTTGTTATTCCATTATTTCAACGAATAGTAGTGAGAAATGTCACCTGTGTCACTTGTGTGGGATAATTTAAGGGTTTAAATCAGTGAATAAATAGTTGTATTCATCATAACGAGTTCTGTTATTGTATGTTGTACGTGATGAATATAAGAATGTGATAGTGGCATCCAGTTTTTGATAAGAGTATTTGCCTATTTCCCACTATATTATTATGGTATATGCTAGTATATTGTTTATGGATTTACGTATATTATTGAAATAGGTTGTAGCTTGTGTGTGTGTTGGCAGCGGAACCGATTCGCGATCTCACATGTGGATTGTGTGCAGACTGTTTTGCTGTGAATTCGTACCGTAGGGCGGATAGGACTACCTTCTCCGTTAATCCGGCGTTGCCAAATTCAACAGCACAGCTTACTCTAATGTCAACAGAACAGCTTACGATCGTTATCCTCCAGTATTACAAGTTTCTTTTACAACTCGATTTGCCGCCGACGTATAGCAATAATTTGTCTTAACAAATTCCATGAGGGTCGTGGCATCAATTTTTGGTGTCCTAAAAAAAGGCTGGTGTCCTAACACCCCATGCCACACGCCTTTTAGGCGGCTTGCGGGGTATTATGTAGACGTAGATGAATTTCAGGTGTACTATTCGAACGAGTGGCAACGTTATCATCCATTTTTCTGATCACTAAAACATACGAAGTGAAACGCTTGTACTTCATCATCCCGATGCCGCATTATTAATATCCCAAGTAATAATCTAGGCACAATAGCAATAGGAAAACTTTCCCAAGAATAACAGAACAAAATAAAGTGACGATGAGCGGCTAAATACTCCCTCAAAACAAATTTTACACCATGCGCTCAGCGTATTTCCCTACTCCCTACGGTTGTTTAGGCACCTATGACGTCACGCCTGGCCTCGGCAACGCTCGGGTGTCTTCGCGCAGTGGTCGGCTCAGAGAAATTTTTCTCGATTTTAAATGCAATTTTTTTATTTCTTTTGATGTTGAATGGAGAAACTGAAGGTATTTTTGCGAGCTAATGTATCCATTTGACTTATTCAAAATAGTTTTTAGAGCAATCTACGACCCATGCAAGTTCCTCATTGAACGAATTCACTAAATAAGAAATAGAATCATTATAAATTATCTGTATAAACTGTAAAATTCTCACTTTTCATAGTATGTTTTCTTACGGATTGCTATTTCTATTATCTTTAATCTAGGTTTTAAGAGTCAAAATGGCGTCAAAATCCATGTCCGGGCATGCAATTTCCTAAAATATTCCGGAGGACCTCCGAATACCTCGGTAAGGAGGTCATCCCCCATCATGAGGCCAAGCCGAGGACCCCCAATCACCCCCGGCTACCCCTGATGGAAATGCATGGATTATAGACCAATTGGTCGCCTTAAGACAAATTAAGTTCTTCAAAAAGCACTATTATGACATTTAAATTTAGCGCATCTTCCCTATTTGATAAACGTATTTAGGAATTCGGCCATGTTTTGAGGAACCGGATTGGGTTCAGCCTGGCTTCAAATCCTCATGTGGGTGGGTTGTAGCGATCGTCATTCCATCGTACTGAATTCAGTGGGTTCAACGTACGAACGATCTATTGAGTCCCAACCTTCCCCATAGGCATTTCCGGAAGAGAAGAGGTTATGGGGAAAGAGGAGGAATGGAGCAGACACAAAAAACAGCAGGCAATGGGATCGGAGGAGCGTGACGGCTCAAGGCGAAAGAAAAATCCCGGCGAAGACGAAAGGTGTGGGGGGGAAGCGGATTGCACCGAAAGAATTGAGCCCCGATCGCCCTCCTACCAACATGGCGCCATCCGCAAAAGCGGTGGGGAGGACCTTATATAGACCTGTCTATTTCGTTCGCGGACATCGTCTACACAGTTGTCCAGACGCGTCGACGAACATGCTGGCCTCTAAGGTACTACTGTGCGCCCTCGGCGGCGTATTCTTGTTTGCGAACCTCGGCGGCGCCAGCCCGGCTTGGAGAGACGTTTCGGGCGTGGAAGACTCTGCCATCATTGGGTCCAACCTGTGGGAGGTCTCCGTGTTCGCTCCGGATGACCTCTCTGCCGCCGGCACGGGCCACAGCTCCGGCGGTGGCGGAGGCGACCAGGGGTTCTTCAAGTCCAAATCGCACAAGGGAGACAAGGGGTACAAGGCGTTCGACAGCTTCCACAAGAAGGACGGAGACTCGTACGGATACGAGCAGCACTCGGCCTTCGGAAGCGCCAAGGGTGGGGAGGAAGCGGCCGCTCACCAGCACAAGACCACTTACCAGGAGGGCGATGACCACCACGGAGGACACCACCACAACAGGAGGAGGCGACAGCACGATTACGGCGGCTCGCACCACGAAGGAGGAGGTGGCGCTGAGCACCACGGATACGAACACCACGGCATCGGCGAACATTCCTCCGACCACCACGGCGGGCACCATTCCGAGCACCACAGCAGCAGTGGCGGTGGTGGGCACCACGGGTTCTTCTGAGCACCTTCCAATGAGGCACCATTCCTTCTGTTTTTTCATCAGGGTTCCGGCAGCTTAGACCGTCGCTACCTAAATTTCATGTTGCAACTCTATAATACAAATTTAATTTATTTATTAATCTTTCTCCTTGTTCATGACTAATCTCGTTATTTTTGTTGAGTGATAAAATAAAACGCAATTCTGATATAGTTGTGACTACATTCATTTCGACAGCTCTGTCTTTCTCTCTCTTAGTATTAGGTAACGATGATATTTCATGCTGCGATGAGTTTTCTTCAGGAATCTGGAAAGGCGAAAGCGTGAAACTAATCCATCCGTTGGAAATTAATCCATCATGAGTAAGTGGACTTGGAATGCTAACTTGTTTTTAAACATAAAGTTTTTCATTCGCAAATCAGGAAATTAAAATTTCCTGATTTGTGAATGAAAAACTTTGCTGTTTCTGCAATTTGGAACTTTATTTTCCTGACTAGTTTCGATACACTGTATCATATTCATAGGACTAGCAGGATCGAAACTAGTCAGGAAAATAAAGTTCCAAATTGTAGAAACAGCAAGGTTTTTCATTCACAAATCAGTAAGATGGATTTCTACAACGTGAAGGCCTCTACTATTCAGTGCATTTATTTAATTTCATTGAGTTCAATACGAATCAGAATTTTAAAAATCATATTCAAACAGTTAATTAGCATGGCGACTGTGTCAGATAATCCTGTTGATTAAATTTTAAAGTTAAAAGTCCAATTCCAGAAACATACGCCAATTGGAAATGTTAGCCATTTATAATTCCGTATAAGTCCGTGGAAGAAATTATTTGGCAAAGTACTTATGAGTGGTCTGATCTGTCCTTTCGTTCAGGTGAAAAAGCCGGATAAATAGTGGTATACAATCCCTCTTTAAATTTTTCGAACATTGCACAATATTTTTACTTTGATCTTTTGAATTTGTCTGAATTTATTTTTAATCTTTAATCTTAAAGGAAGTATTTCAGATTCAGTCAGGTGAAAATTCTGCGCTCTTTGAATCAGTTCATGCTTGAATTGATATATTTAGTCATTGAGAATAAATAAATGATATGTCGGATATTTTGGGTTTCTATGGTACTAAGATTATGTTCTTTATTATCCACATAGCGTGCGAAAAAATTAATTATTAATGATCGAAAAGTTGATCAACAAACCCAATAATTTCATCATTTCATATATGAGCTCCTTTGAAAATGAGAGGATTCTTAGTTCACCTCCTTTTCTTTAATTTTTAGAATTAGTCTTGTTTATAATCGATCGTATGGCGTAATTCTGTTTATGTGTGAGAGAAAACATAGAAATTCGACAGACATGAGGAACGTAGAAGGGTGAGGTCTATTGGGAATGTGGTTTTACAGACTATGTTATCTCCATCCAAACAATGTAAATAAGGACCAATTTTGTAAACTCGAAAACTTCCTACGTAATTTCGGAAGTTTTAGCAATTTTTTCTTCGCGATTGATTGATTGATGCAAGTTAGGGTTGGACACAGTTCTTCATACCCATTATTTTCTAAGTTACAGTGTTCGATTACTGGAAAGATAATTACAGTCAACTGAGACTAAGTAAGAGCTACTTCAAAGAGTGTCTTATTTTCGCCATAATTTACGATGAGGAGATTTTAAAGTGGCATAGGTAGAAGTTTAGCTGTGCGTGAAGATATCAGCCATTGGTTAAAATAAGTGCCTACCTGAATTTTCTTTTCATTGTTTTTATAGCATCGAGAATTATTGAACGATATCAATTGAAAATAATTGCTATTGTGTGCAGTCGCGCAATCCGCTCGAACTAGTGAACAGTATCGTTAGAAGGTGAGTTGAGTGACAAAACCAATCGGTAATCGGTGATGCAAATCTAGTCACTATATTACGCTGAAGCTTCTCTAAAGCCTACATGTTTTTTCCTCATAAAAAATTTAACCGTCTGATTACAGTTCATTTGGATTGTGATTAATGTATGCATTGATAATGATTAAGGAAAGCTTTCAGACAACACTTGCAGATATTATTTAGTTTCAGGTTAAAAATTCTTTAATCAGTACGGTGTACACATTTCAAAGAACTTAAGGTTTAAAATATTGAGTCCAGCATTTACTAATTAATAAAATAATTACGCTCGGAAATTTATGGGCTCCAATTCAGATAAATACTTGTGCAAACAATTTATTTAAATGCCGCTAGAAGGGAGATTTATCATCTCTCAGATATGGTTCCTGGCGTCCGGGAAATCCCTGCACTTAGGAAAATTGGTTTTCAGTCATTGAAGAGCTTAAATCTATAATGCCTTCCGCAAAAGGAATTATTTTAAAAGTTTTTCAGTAATGGATAAGTTTAAAAAAATATCTATTTGTATTTATTTTAATGTTTTAACCCTTAATTTTTCTGTCGGAATACGATAAAAAAATTCCTCTGGCTTACAGTGTAATTGGCAGGGAATAGAGGAATGTAATTAATTCCACTGAAAGAAAAATTAAGGCAATGGTTAACAGTAGATAACAATGATATTGATTAGTCTTATAATAGAAATACTGAGTTCATAATAAATATCCCGCGGCTTTACTTAGTGGAAAATCTTACTTAAAATCTAGTCTAATGAAAGGATAGTAGAATTAATCGTAAATATGCTCTATCAGTAAATTCAGTTATTGGCAATTTTTCACGATACTTTCATTTCACGACCGGTTTCAATAAATTTAGTATTATCTTTAGGTAAATGTATGTAGTGGTGGAGATTCAATTATTTAATTCATTACCTAATACATTAGTATTCTCCAAGGTTAAGACATGAAATATTATCGAGTGAACTGATGAAAACAAATATTCTGCAGTTGTTTCTATCTTGCTTCCAAGTACACCTCAACACTACTCAGCACTCGTTACGGTTTAGCTTGTATTTGCTCGGAAAACTGGAAAAAATATTTTAAAAGATGTCGAATTGCTTTTAAATCCGAAATAACTGCATTATGGGCTAAAATTTGACGCAATAATCAATTCTCTTTGAAAGTCTGTTTTTGATATTTCTGTCAGCTTACTCAATCTGCACATGTAACGTATAGCAGTATAAAGACACGAATACCATGTTAAATATTGAGATATGTAATCAAAACGCTCCCAACAAATATGCATAATATTTATCTAATGTTACTCACTAGTAACGTAACAATTGCATCATAATCCTATTTAGGCGACTTGGGGCCTTTTACGTAGGAATAAAAATTTATTTTTCACATCCGATATTTTGTAATCCAAGACCCTCATTCGAATTCTGCAGCTCGGCCATATTCGTATTCGGCTTTCGAATATGTGAATCTATAATTTGCTGTCAACGTTTGTCTTCATTCGGTCTGCGAAAATGAAGGTCATAATGTATGCAATTATTGAAAAATTCCTTTATTAATTATAAATATATTAAAACTATTAACTATGTCTTTATTTTGGTCTGCACAATCTGGCCGCGTCAACATTAATTCACTCATGTTATTCATTTCATTTAAAAATCTTTCCAACTTAATATTTGTGGAAAATTTGTGGCCACTATTTCACTGAGCTGTAAAAAAGAAACCTTAACAGCATTTTTAAGCATAATACTTTCTTGGTTCTTGCTCAGAATCGTCATTAAATATTTTTCGAGCCAACTTTTGTTCACCTTTACATTATATGGGGATGATTATTTTTTATCACCTTACGCTTCGGGTTTGTATAATTTCCATTCAATAGGAAACCCCTAATTCTACCTTCTACAATTTTTCAAAGAGTGTTGCTATGGCCGATACTTAATGGATTTTGACTGCAATGGTTGCTAGGATAATTTCTGTGGGGATGAATAAAAAATTATTAACGTCCACGCTTACTGATCGCCTATACTGCATTTTTTATGTTATTTCTAATGAACGCCAATATCGTAAACCCAATACCGCTTTTGGCTGGAAATTTAGTTTGCCGAATTGTATTTTCAAAGTGGTCAATTTGGGACTTTTTTCAGGTGACTCAGGTATGCAGCTTTGGAGATTGCTGAGACTATTGCAAGGGGCAATCTGTTTTTTGAAAACCATTGTGAAATATATTGCAATTAGACAACCCACTGTAGTTCCACGTATTTCTTCTTATTTGTGTCTGTTTATCGATATCTTTTAAAATGAAATAGCATGGGGACAATCCAACGGTTTATCACAATTGTATTTCAACGATTGAAGAACAAATGACGCATTTAAAATATACAGAGGAATCATGATATGTTTTTTTATGATTATTATGGTGTAAAGCGGCGTAACTATGTGGGGGGGATGAGGGGATAGATCCCTCTCAAAGCCTCTGAGAAATAAAAAAGTTGTTAAAAACTGTTGTCTAGTTTTGAACTTAAATAGCTTCATCTGCTTAAAGTTAACTTTTTAGCGCCAAAATAATGAAAAATGTATATCCAGGCATGTAATTTTTCAAACATTTTCCCGAAAAAGTTGCCTGGTGGGGGGGAGGTCGCTACCCCAGGCTATCCCATCCCCCCCAAAGCACATTCCTAGTTACGTCACTGATTTATTTATTTATTTATTCCTATTACCCCCGAAAGCAGCACAATTTCCTTTCCTGGACTTTCTATCGGGATTTCAAACAAGCAATTATAGACGATCACACATAGCCATGTCCTGGAAGGGGTAATATATCCAGGCGGGACTCGAACCCGCGACCCTTGGTATGGTAGGCGAGGACTTATCCCCGCCGCCACCGGTGTATGTTTATTTTCTCTTCAATCCTCATCTTCTATTATTGGATTCTCTGTGTACCATCTCTTAACTCTCCGTGCATGATTTGTTTTCCGTGGTCTAATTGCGTTTTTCGGGCCCTGCGTGTAATTTATTCATGACTCTAATCTTTTAAAGCGATATCTCACCTGGCAAGTCATGAAACATGTCTGATGTCGTGTTTTCTAAAACGAACCTCTCCTTGACTCATGTAATCCTAACATCCTACTTTTGTGATGATGAAAGAGAATGATTTGTTATGGGTAATGTCATAGAACCTACGTTAGTGATTGGATGTTAAAATAGAAATTTACCACTGCTGTCATTGAGAAAAACCTCATCATAAGGTTCTTCGATGTACCAGGTCGGGAATATTTTAGGATGTGACAGATGACCTGCTAGTCATTTTAGCGGAAAGGGGTAGTTTCATGCTCAGCCAACTGTCAACCAGATTATATGCCAGAGATGCAGTGAAAAATTAGATCCATTTTTATGGTTTTGTTGATCAAGTTTTGTCAAGTATGTCAAATATATTGGTGACCGTATATGAAAATGGTTCTTAGGCCTAATTTAATCTTCGAAGTTGACTGAAATAGCATTCCACTGTTAATAGACACGCACGTGTGGACAGTGACTGCAATGCTGTGCGAAGAAATCACGCGGACGAAATCCATCTGCATTCGATCTATCAGCGTGGCTAAAGCACTTCAAATTTGAACGCAGTAGAAATAGATGGTTATAGATGTATCGAATGAGGCAAATATTAACTAAGCAGCCAAATAAAATGGTTACAGCTTGATTTTAATTCTTTATTATTTATGCGTGATCAACGGTTAGCCGGAATTGCACGTATTTTTATCGCATATCACAAGAGAGGAGACAATTGGTCTTTGACCACCGTCATCACCTTTGTTTTTTTGAGCATCTTCCATCAGCCAACGTATTGGTACTCTAGGGAAATTTCAGTTTTGATAATAGTTTCAAGGTATAATTTTTGAGTAGCACTATAGGAGTCGACTGCGACTTGTAAACGAAGCTTTTTCTTTGGCTTGTGATAAATCCTCTTCCCCAAGACATTACTTGAATAAAAAAATCCCTTCAGTTGTATTTGCTATTCCTCCATTTTTACCCGGAAAGTCAAGCTGCGTCAACTTTAATATACTCACATACTTAATTTAATTTTTAATTCTTCGAAACTGAACTTTCGCGGAATATTTATTGCTACTGCTTCACTGAGCTGTGAAAAAAGCATACATATTATTTTTTCTAATACGTGAGTATATTAAATATCCTAAATATAATACTTTCTTTCCTAATACTAAAAAATCTTTAAAAATATTTTTCGAGCTAATTTTAGAAAAATAAAAAGAGTACTGAGGATAATTTTCAAATTTTATTATGCTAAGTTTTTTCTTCTCTTACTATCCTGTTTTGTCTGCAGAAGTAATGCATCTCGTCAAATTTGCTAATTAAGAATAAAATTTCAGCATAACTTTATATTTGTTTACTCCATAAATGCTACCATAAAAATGTTTCGTGAATATAATAATCAAATATAAATTCCTCAGAGGGAGGAAATTTTCGATGCGGAATTATAGTGTCAAAGGAAGAAAGGGACAAGTTTGAGCAACCGATATTGGACGGTCCTTTCACAGGTCAGGCTAAAAATGATAGGAACGTGGAGCACGAATATTAGAACTTTGTAAACTTGTTCAATGCGCCGTATTATTTGGGCGTTTTGGTCTTACTATTTTTTCTTAGAACTGGTATCAAAGTTATTCACATGTGCAGTTTTCCAATTAGTCAAATGAAAATTCTCGGCTATGTGACATCCAGTTCTTCCTTATAATTCTGAAGTTTTAATTTCCGTTTTTCCCTCACGCTGAGAAAAATATGTAGGCAGTAGAAGAAATACATTTTTGAGTTGATGAAAGTTATGCACGTGTGCTGTTCTCTAATTTCTCAAATGAAAATTCTCAGCTATGTGACATCTAGTTTCTCCTACCCTTTATAAAGCTGTATCATTCGTTTTACCTCAAGTAAAGAATGTTGGAGAAACAAATTTTTGAGTTGGTGTTGCAAATTTAAATGCTTTAGTGCACATGCGTCGCTAAGTGATCGAAGGGGATGTTATCCCTTACTCTTGAGGGAAGATCTTGCTTGATATATTTCTGTCCGCTGGGGGAGGAGCAGGAATATTACAAAAGAGGATCCTAGTTGGCCTTTAAATGTATTTTCACCCACCGCGCATTTGAATGTGTTTACAAAAGTCGCGACGCGCGTCCCTGACGGACAAAATGATCCGAGTTTTACGAGGAAATGAGGTATAATTAGGGGTTTAATTTATTTTAATTAATTATTTCCATACCACCGAAAACAGTTGTATACGGCCTTTTACATCGGGGTTATTAACATGTTCACAATTAAATGTACACAAACAACCATGCTCTGAATAGGGGTAACTTACCCAGGTGGGACTCGAACCCGCGACCTCATGTTTGGCAGGCGAGGACTTTACCCCGCCGCCACCGGCCTTGTAATTTTACTAAAAATTATATACACGATGATGTTATTTATCGAATTCATAACTTTTCAATGCTATTACTCGCAATTAAAAACAGTTTAATGCGAAATATTGGAATAACTTGGATTGCATTGCAATCATCATCGCGCCACGGAT
The DNA here is from genome assembly GCF_921293095.1 of Ischnura elegans. Lineage (NCBI taxonomy): Eukaryota > Metazoa > Arthropoda > Insecta > Odonata > Coenagrionidae > Ischnura > Ischnura elegans. Next base: position 78,482,543 of record NC_060252.1, on the reverse strand, counting down.
ATTTTTGAAAACCAATTAAAATGCGACCGAAGTGGCATCAGAAGTCAGCCTTCTACGGAATGGAATCGGGCCTCCTGTATGCAGTCCCCTTGGGAAGGAGGACGAAAAGAGAGAAGAAGCGTTCTAGAAGTGGGTGAGGAGGAGAATGGAGAAGGTGAATGGACCAAGAGGTGAAGAAGTGGCTAAGTGTTACACATGATGGGCGAAGAGAAGAAAATTATAGATGTGATACGACGGTGAAATAGGGCTTGGATTGATTGCCCCGTCAGCTACAAGGGTACTTACTTTGGTTGATGCGTTAAGTAAACGGTGCGAGGAAAATAGCATGAAAATTAATCACGTGAAGTAATGCGGCTTTGTGAGGCATGGCGAGGAAAGAGCAGCCGAATGGATCGTGATGTAAGAGTTTAAAGTAATGGCTAGCGAAGAGTCTCATCCGGAATGAAGCGCTTTAAGGTGAGAAAGGAGGACGACGAAAGTTAAAAGCGTTCGAGATGTGGTTATGAAGGGGATGGGAAAAGGAGGATTTGTCAGAGAGGAAGAAAGACGACGAAGTGCTGGACATGGTGGGCGAGAAGATGAAACTTCAAGATGAGGTGTAGGGGAAACTGAGGTTTTTGATGGAAAAACTTCTGAGTAATAAGGGAACGTTAATATTCGTGTTAGATGGAAAAGTGTGTAGGATTGATGGATGGAATGAAAGTGAGTCGGCCTACTGTGAATTGAAAAGGTAAGTCCACATTGGGAGGGGAGACAGGCCATCGTAATTTTATATGTTAACCTATCTGAACTGGTAAAATATAATAATGATTCTTTTTTGACTGGACCTGTTTTTGACCGTATGAACACAAGTGGTCCTCTCTCAGAAGGCAATCCTGTAACGGTCCCTGGGATTGTGGACACGCTACTCATAGTTGTGGATGTCATCATTATTAGAGTCACACTCTGATGAGTACATGTTTCCATTATTTACAAAAGTACTTCCTCGTATTTTTGACTTCACGGTGCTTCCCTCATCGAGAAAAAGGGCTTGGCTGACATCGCCATGCATGTAAGCGCAACAAAAAATTGGACAAAACCACGTCGTTCGTAATAATGAAACATGAAATATTTGAAAATTAGATCTATCTTCCCACAATAACCTTCATCACCCAGAGGAGCGCAATTTTAATTCCATGTCCGTTGCAGTTATCGAGAACTGAACAGCTCACGTATAAAAAAAGATGTCTAAAGTAAAACGAAAATTGAGGGACAAAAAAAACAAAAGAAAATTTCAAAGCGCACCTGCGGTCGTCACAGGATCGACATGGGGGAACGATGCCGGAAAAAATTAAGTCAAGAGGGAACAGACTGCCGCGCGTATTCATCCTGTTGCACACAGGCGGGTGGGTAATGAGATCGTAAAGATTAATGAACGATCAGCGTGGGAGTGGATGGCTCGAGAGCGTTCGCACCCCCTGGCGGCTTGTAATCGAAACGCTGCTGGAGATTTCACGGACCGCTGATCGCGAGAAGGGAATTATGGGTATAGGGAGTGGCGTGTATTACGTGTGTGGTTAGTAGGGGGCACTGAACTCTAAGACGGTGCAATGGCGACCGCTGAGCGCCGGGACATCCCCGACATTTTAAAAGCAAAATACGTCAAATCTTCTGGTGTCTGGGGTCTTTGAGCTATTTTATTTAGCTGTCAAAAGAAATCGAGGTACCCAATCCTTAAAAAGGGTGGTGCATATTTAGGATCATATTTTGATTGTTTTCGCTGCGATTCCACACTCAATAAGAGCTCATTCACCAATTTTATTGTATTATAAATTTTGATAGAGTTTTGAAATAAAGTAAACTGTATTTATCCGTATATCGATCCGTCAGACTACTAGAGGTTAAAAAATCTACGTTCTTAAACCTTTTTCAGAGAAGTTGATGACGTCACCGACTCCTGCCGAGCGGGTCAGTCAGACTTAGCAACCCCTCGGCACGCGCATCGGTCTCAAGCGTTTCCTTGTTGTTTTCAGTTATATGAATGATTCCTTCCCCCAATGAGAAGTTTTCCCGGGACGAGTAAAGGAGCCGAATCTTTAAAGACATCACTAACTGATGAAAAGTAAGGGCGACTTTTGCATTTTCTTTTTTAGAGTTATAGGAGAATGGCTGGACTTGTAAGATTCCTTTTTCGTCGTAACTTATCTTTACCTTACAGCTGACGAATTATTTTACATAAATGCTTAAAGGATGCTGATAATAGATGTCATATTTGGGTATTCCTGCGTATGCGCATGAATGCGTCGAAACTAATTGTTGTAGAACAGAAGTATCGCATACCACCAAGGTGTCGCGGAAAGTAATGAACCGTTCCCACCGAAACGACGATCGTAATCCGCTTTTGGGCGTGCAATAGATTTAATTTGTACTTCGTAGTAATAGAAAAATAATAATTAACTTAAATCATACTCCAACCAATAACCAAAATGTCCAGTTTTGTCGGAGATACCCATACGCATGACGAGTGTATTCCTCATGAACCATCACGAAGCAAAAAATATAAACCGTATTTGGAGTAAGCAATTTGAATAGGTAAAACAATAGCATGTAATCGATTAGATATTACTCAAACTCAAAATTCAAAAGAAAAAACATATACTGTCTGCAAAAAAAAGCAAGATACTCGAGTTTGAGGAGCTCTAGCGTCTAAACGAAGCAATCGATTTCAATGCAATAAAAAGCATACGAAAGACAATTTAGTTCTACGTTATATATATATTTTTTTTAATATTTTTATTTATTCATTTAACTATGTACAAACAAGAAATAATGTTTATACAACAGTGTAAATTTACAAATGAAAACAAACATTCTGGTCCCGCTAAGCCGAAATTGGCTTGTCAGCAGGTGCCAACTTAAGCATTACAATTTGTGTCTTGTAAAAATTACTAAATTAACAATTTCACTAACAAACAAATTATACATTAAAAAAAACATTCTTAATAGCAATTAAGCATATCAATATATAAAATACTGCTACATTCCATTATCAACAACCAGACAATATCCATGTCTTAATTTTTCTTTTTACTTCACTCAAAGATTTCAACTCTTTAAATTCACTCTTCAAATTATTGAACAGTTTAGGTACAACAACTTTCAATTGCCTATTACCCTTATGCGTATAACATCGCGGAATCTCATACATTCCTAAAGCCCTTAAATCGATATTACTATTAATATTTCTTTTCCTTTTGTATCTATTATTAAAATAATTATCAATTATTAATATGTACTGATACAAATTATCAAGTGGTAATGTACCAAGGTCTTTAAAATACGAGTCACCTGAATATCCACCATTTTCCTCAAAGTTAGTTTGATGAATCATTTTTAAAATCCTTTTTTGGTTGGACTTCAATCTTTTCATATTAGTCACACCACATGATCCCCACACAGTAAGGCCATATCTGAGAAGGCTCTCAAAAAGACCGTGATACATCATTTTGAGTACATTTTTCGTGACGCTGTCCTTCAGATAATAAAATTTGTACATAATGAACCTGAGCTTTTGGTTCAATTTTGATACATGAGAATTAAAAGTGAAATTACAATCAACAATCAAACCCAAATATTTATATTCGTTCACTTGTTCCAAAATATTACAGTTACAAGTTATCATGTTGGAATGTAGACATTCATGGCCGTGAGATTTAATATTTATTGATTTAATATTAGAAGCAAGATAAGTGATGTGCATTGTTTTAGATTTTTTTCATTTAAAATTAAATTATTGTCATGGGACCATTTTAACATATTATTGATATCATTCTGCATATTATAGACGGCATTTTTTAAGTTGACATGACTAGATATCAAGACTGTGTCGTCAGCATACAAAAGTAAATTACAATTTTTAATACATTCATGCATATCATTAACATAAATTAAATACAAAATTGGCCCCAGAATCGATCCTTGGGGCACTCCCATTTTTATGCTGGTAATATCACTAACAACATTTTGAACTTTCACTACCATCTTTCTATTAAATAAATAATCTTTAAACCAATCAAGCAACAACCCTCTCACTCCAATATTGTATAATTTTTTAAGCAACAAAGTGTGATCAACCATATCGAAAGCCTTTTTATAATCAATGTAAGTTATTACAACATTCTTTCCTCTATCTAAATTATTTCGAATATTCTCTGAAAAGTATTCTAAGGCATCCTTTGTACCTTTCTTTTTTTGAAAACCATATTGATGCTCAAAAATTGCTCTACTTTTGTCCAAAAAATTTAACAGCATGTCTGCCACATATTTTTCTAATATTTTACTCATACAAGGTAAGATAGATATGGGCCTATAGTTCTGTGTTTGAAGGTGATTTCCACTTTTATAAACCGGACGAACAATAGCTGTTTTCAATTCAACAGGAACAATGGAATTTTCTAAACTAGTGTTAATAAATTTTTTAATATATATAATAAAAAATATATATTTTTTTTATATATATATTTTTATTTTTTTTATATATAATGTACTTTAAAAATTCTTCGGCTAAATAGTATTTCCTGTACTTAATTTTTTCTCAAAAAAGTACCCGTTTTTTGCGCGTAAAATCAAGGTGCCCAACTTTGAGCGCTTGGCATTCCCGTAGTTTTCGTTCCTATAACTTGCAATTTTGATATAAAGAAGCCACATCTATTACTAGTAGTTTGCCGAAAACAAATTGTTTATACCACAAAAATTAACGGAGTTGTTGTAAACAACGCAAACCTCTGCTAACTTCGAAACCAGTGAGTCAATTGAAAATTGATTGGTACTGTTGTCTTCCGTAGAATGTTAGTGATGTATATACGTAGATCATACACGTTAAATGTCAGCAGTATATTCAAGTATTTTTTTTAATAGTAGTAACAGTATTTGATACAGTATATTCTAATCCAATCCGCATGATATGACTTGTGAAAAAAATCAAAGATTCATGCATTTCCCATGCGTTGCAAAGGAGTGCAATCCTCGGAGACTCTTCACAAGATGGCCGAATGCTAAATTACTTGGATTCACTCGGGAATCGTCATTCAATCGTTTTGAACTCTACGAGAGAGGAGACTGGCCGATGACCTAAAGGGACACTCGACATCTTTGCGAGTGACGTCTTACGTGACTACAGGCGCCGTGCGCCAACGGATCCATCTTCTATTGAGCAGGACGATGAACCGGCTGGCTAAGTTCAGTGGCTCTCTTCGCTGAAGCCTCCCACTCGTTCTGAAGGAGCGACAGGCTGATCGAAATTGAACGAGACGGTATGTCATCATCATCGCCAAGTGCTTGACACCATCGCCAAGTGCCAAACACCCTAGAGGTGGCGTTCAATGTGCTGAACATGCCTTATGTTATGCAAGAAATAAAACCGCCGAATCATTCTCAGGAAGGGATACGGCGGTGCATAGCTGATGCAAGTTCTTTTATAAAGTTTCACTTAAGGTTTACGCCACCCGTCTCGCTTATTGTTGCAATTTAAGTCTTTTACGTAATTGTAGACTATGAAACGTTGCATGTGACATTTTTTAAATTATAAGGCTATTATAATTTTACTTGTTTCCAACTTTAATTTTCCAATTTATTTTATATATTTCATGTTTATATTCTTGTTTAGATAAAATTATTTCTGACTGATGTAATCAAGGCCTAAATTCTCGATAAATCATTTCACCTAGTATTTAGAAGTCATAATATTGTCAAGTAGATGTTTAAACAACCATGATGTGGACCATGCTAAATTAAACCATTGTAAAAGTTCACTTCATTTCGGTCAAAATACCGTTCCCCAAACGGTGAGACGAAGTCACCCAAAAATACAGTTCAAGTTGCGCCCTCGCACGTTTTTCAAAATAATTTCGTTAAAGAACACTGTTCATGAACAGGCTAGTGTCCTTAATGCTTATAATGTAATAATTCGTACTTAAATTCGTATATTTTTAATTATTCGCTGAATTTTTTGGAATCTGTTGTAGATACTTTCAACCCCGCATTTCAACACATTGAGTATGAATACTGGGAATCGGTGATGTAGGATGTTCCGTAGCAATGGAATGGGAAGCTGTAAAATAGTTTCATTTAACATTATGCTCTGAAAAAATACAATTTAAATCACCGTTGTCCTGCGAGTTCCCTCTGTGCCAGTTTCCAGAAAGTAAATTGTAAATGTGTATTTTCAAGTGTAAAGGATTTTAAACTTGACTTGCTATAAAGGCATTCGTAAACGCTGCATTTGAAAATAAAAGTAAAAATTATTTCTGGAGCTTAAAAATTCTAGATGTGAAACCATGACAAAAGAATTACTTTTCCTATATTTTGTACCACCGCAGAGAGTATTTCAAATTAACTCCGTGATTAGGTCCAATAAAAGTCATTTGACTGCGATTCTGGAATTATTAGGATGTCCTGAAATTCAGCTTTGAAGTACATGAAATATTTAGGGTTTTAACGATGAGTTTAAAATTCTCGTCCTTTACTGATCTTAAATTTTTATTGATGAGATTAGGACGGTATTGAATTACATTGAAAAGAGGTGACTGCAGCGTTGTTACTTAATATATCCAGCCTTGTTAATGATTATATAAATTTTCTTTATAAATCGCTAATGTTTGAAAGAAATAATGAGAGGACCAAATGGCTTGCTTCTTCGCCATTAATTAGTCGTTTATCCTTCTGAGCAAGACATACATTTGACTTTTGGTATTAATATTTTAATCGTTGTTGTTCCTTATAAACTTAGTTTAAATTGAAAATTGTCGTCGTGGAATTTCATTATCTAGTGGCGCATTAGTATTAATGACTCAATGGATTTATTCTATGAATTCCAATGCTCAGTTCCACCTTTCAGCATGTCCCTATCCCAAGTGCTACATCGTTTATGCTCCTCTTTCCGAGAATGTAGCACCCCAATTCCAATAGGCCGAGCTCATTTAGTTTCTTTTTGGAACAAGAGTATAAAAAATTGACGGTTTTTGAAACTTAACTAAAAAAAAATCTCTTGCTCTCAATTTAGTCTGTTATTTCCGTCTTTGCAAAAGATCCCTTAGACTCTCCATTTCTTAATTAACAGCAGCGGCTGAAAAATGAACAAAATAATATTTTAAACCTAATTAGGTCATTAATTAAGACTGAAAGAATTACCGATGGAATTAATTTTAGCATAGAATGGAACGCATGTTAAGATCCTGAATGAATGGTGTTGTTCGTAGACCGAAGGTCAATCTAATCTATCTACGTATACATAGGTATGTTTTTTGTGGATTCAAGCGGAGATGCATCGTACTCAGACTCTCTTGGAGTTTATATTAACTTCAATCTTGGTGCGTTCACGATTTCAACTGTCGACATTACCCGTGCCCTAGTTATTACAAATTAATGCACATATTTCAGGTATCAAAGAACTCAGATCCCCAATAGACGAGCCTCATTTTTATTCTGATGGAAGAAGAACTTTATTTGATACGACTGTCTTCGAAACTTCTTCCTCTCAAAATAGCCTGTTATGCCCTACTTTAGCGAATATATTTTATGCGACTTTACAAAAAAGTCAGGTGTTAGTAGAGTACTTAAAGGACTTCCTTGTTCTGCGGGCGCAAGCGTTAGCTGAGTACTTCTCGAATTCCAAGAAAGTGTTATCTTTTCTGTGCAACCCGGCACTGTCCTCTTACTGATCCTCTCTCTTACGACACTGATCCTCTCTGCCCTCTGCCGTAGTTTTTTGAGTTTAAACACGATTCTTACTGTCAAATTTATCCTTTATGCATTCTACTCTTATCGGCTTAATGTCGTATTACCCTCGGAATATAGTGTTTTGTACCCCTTCTTTTATCTTATCAGCGGGAAATTTAAAATGTAAGTTATCATCACATCTGCGCTCGAGCCTTGATAAGTAAAGGTGCGTTTAAACTTTGTGACATGTTACATAAAACAAGTTACATATAAAATGTTTTACGAAAAAGTTATGAATCCGTGTAACATGTTACATGTAACATTGTGCTATAAAACAAAATATCTAAAAAGACCTATCTCACTTATGGAGGTGTAAATAAGGAAGTAGGTGGAGGAGAGAGCAAGGAATCTAAAAGTATCGACATATTATCAAGCAATTATCTGTAAACTTAAAATTATTTACAATGTATATTCAAAGAAATCTATTAACTAGGTCAGGAAACCCGGGACTATCCACGGTGAAATCTGTACGTAGTACTCCGCAATGCACAAATTACGCGAAAAATCCACAGAGAAAAAATAATTCGCCTTGGCCAGGATTCGATTAAAGCACTCGACCGGAAATCGGGGGATCCTGGTCAAGGCGAATAATTTTTTTCTCTGTGGATTTTTCGCAATAATCTATTAACGTCTTTTGCGATTCTCCTGTGGTATTATTAATGCTTTTCGATTCCATATAAATATTCCATGATAAATAGGTTGTTAACTTTTTGAAATGACACTTCAACAGCTTATCTCGATTCACTGGATTCGAAGTTCACAATGTAAACTTCTGAAATGTTCTTCGAAATAATATCGCTGCCTATATTTCTCTCTCAACTTCCAACAAAGTGTGTGTTAGCCATTAATGGGTGAGTTGATTTCGTGAAGAACGTGTTACTTTCAAGTCAACATTAACTAAAAAATATACGAGTCTAAAGCTTGAGTGCGTCACATGTTTCCCATCATTCCCAACCGAGACGGACAGAGTGCACACATTTCCCCAGTAGAAGTTGGCCAAAAATCTCTCACTTATAGAGGCTTCTAGATTCTGTTTTTATACCAGCTTTCAAGGGTAAAAATGACAGAATCTGGCAATGAGTCTCAATTATTGAGGTTTCACACTTATTCAGCTCATCGAGGTTTTACTGTGTGCCTTCTTTTACTTCTTTATACTCCTTACTCACTGAATTTATCCAGAATTATTTTGTTAGTTTTTATTGGTGCGTAATTGTTGTTTTAAACACAAGTAGCATTTAATTATTAGAGAGCCTTGAGGAAATAAAGAAAATTTCCGTTATAATTTTAATTTTCAATATTCTATATTAGAAAGGTTTCGAATGAATTTCGAAGTATTTTCTCTCCGTCTACTGTGATAAGAAATGTGAGCTAAGTGATATTACTATCGCAGTGCCATGTCCTCGAAAGATGAATTGTTTATTATTGCTTATAATGCTTCGCTCGAGATTTTTATTACACCCTCGATATTTTGTTACTGCTCGATATTGGAGACATAATTTTTAATTTCATCTGCAAATTTCATAAAATTCTTTGCAGTTATATTGCAGTGTTAATATTCATAAATTTTACCTAAATATTTTCAGTATTATTCCTAACTCACCTAACCAATACGCATCAATCGAGGCCTGCATAATGTACATATTCAAAATATACACACGGGTGTTTTATCAGCAGTTCTTTGAGATAGCCCTTTTAATGCTCTTACGTAAATATTTGTTTTTCATCTAAATTGAAATGATTAGTTCGTCAAAAAATATGAAAAAATAAAGACCCTCTACGGAATTTACTAATTTTCCTAATAATATGATATTGTAAACGAAGTGTCCTGTTTTTATTCAAGACTTATTTCCAAATTGTCTCATATCGATTGTGGTGCAATATAAATGCATTAAAAATATGAACGGCCGTCAGCTTTAAATATTAATTATGGGAAGTTGACGGAAGAGTTACAATGGCACTGGTCATGATTGAAAGGATGCTTTATCGAAGGTTCATTATTCCGTGCATTAGAAACATATTCTTTATTGTTGTCATCGTACTCTACCATCGGTCAAAGTCCACTTATCAGTTATAGTTCTGGGGAGCGTAGTATCCTAGGACTTTGCTTCTAAGCGAAGGATCTTGGATTTAAATCTCGGCTGAAGCGCTTGGAAGCTATGGAAACCTCCAAACATGAAAGTGTGATTATCACACGCAGTCCTTCTCGCACTACATGAAACAAAAGACTCCGTATGCGCACGGGTGCAAAGTTGTGTACCTACATCAATGATTAATATCCCACTAAATACTTGACAAATACACAAAATATTTGACTTAGCCGGGTTTCGAACCCGGATATCCCTATTTCCGGTGTGATATGTTATCCAGTTACCCACCAAGCCATTTTCACAGAGCGAACTTAGGGATGGGATTTCAATTAGGAGATCCGGGTTCGAATCCCGGCTAAGTCAAAGATTTTTTTTCATGAATAACTTCATCCATGGTGCACTCCTTAAAGCTTTGTCTGGAGGTGAGGTCCACCCTCACTCCTCAAAACCTAACTTTAGGTTGAATCTCTGAGCGTGGGTGATCTTCCTCTGCAAATTTTAGCCTGATTACACAAGGAGATTATCCATGATACTCCATGGTGAGAGAAGTCAAGAGTAGAAGCATTTGAAATGTGGTGCTACCGATCAGTGGCTTAGCCAGGATTTTAAAAAGTGGGGGTTTACCGGAGATTTCGGGGTCCTTCCGACATGTATTGGGTGTATGGAAAACACGCCAGGGCTAAGGGTGTTGTTACCCGGGCTCAAGGGGGGGAGGTTGTAACCTGGAAACCTCCCTCCCCCGTGGCTACGCTACTGATACCGATGAGTGATGAAGATGAAATGGATCGACCGAGCAAGTGGTGAGGAAGTGCTGAGAAGAGTGGGATAAAAGAGAAGTAATAATATAAATAATTATAAATAATTTTATTTCTCCACACACAAATTACATGACAATAGCAAAATTGAGTAATTTTAGGTAGCCGCGAAGGATAACCTGTTTGAGGCTACCATCCAAAATAATAATACATTATGCTTTACATATAGTGTAGCTCATTTTGTGTTACCTTGATAATCTAAACTAACAAAGCTTAAGCGCGTACATGAAAAAACAACTAAAGTAGTATTTATAATTAAATTACATCAATATTTTATTGCAATATTTGTTCTACACTTTCTTTAGTGAGAAGCCAAGAATGTGCATTTTGCAAAAACTTTTTCAAATACTTTGAAATAAAGCTCCTAAAAGAAATTAGAAGAAATCTCCTAAAAACCTTAAGGAGAAGACGCGACAACTTCGTTGGCCACATTACGAGACATGGTGGCCTGATGAAAACGATCGTAGAGGGACAGGTGGAAGGGAAGAATAGTAAGGGACGGCCCCGAATGAGTTACGTAGGACAGGTTATAAAGGACGTAAAAGAGAAGAAATGCATCGCTATGAAAAGGTTATCGGATAGGAGAGAGGATTAAATCGAAACTTGAAGCATTTACGTGGTGGAAGGGCACCATATTAATAATGAAAAACACTTTGTTACTTCCACAAAATTCACAATTTCTATTTTATTTACCGGTTTCGGCTATTACACCATTTTCAAATACATACAACATATGGTGGGGCAGGTATATATATTGTGGTTGTTGATGTGGAGGTGGGGGAAAGAGTTTTAGATTCAAGCTGGGATTGGTAATGCGTGGATAAGAATAGGGGGGGGGGACACAGTTTGTCAGGTGGGTTGTTGGGGTGGAGGATTTTGGAGGGTGATGAGTAATAAAGGGGATGGGTTGGGAAAGGTTATGTCGTTAACAAGGTTTCCATTTATGACTATTTCTCGAATTTCCAAGGCGTCCATCCTTCTTCCTTTACTAGTAAAATGGAGTATTTCGGGTTCGAAATTACTTCCGTGCCCCATTTTCAGGAGGTGCCGGGCGAAAGCTGACGTATCGTCCTTGTTTTTCCAACATGCCCTGTGTTCCTTTACCCTGGTGTTGAAGTCTCGTCCCGTTTGGCCGATGTAGCTTGAATTACAATTATTACATTTTAATTTATAAATGCCAGATTTTAATTTTGGTTCAATAACATCTTTAGCATTATTTAACAGTCTACCCAAGGTGTTATTATTATAAAAAGCAACTTTGTATTTGTTTTTGGGGATAGCTTGGGATCAGGGGTGCCGACTTACAAAAAATATTGGGGGGGCCCAAACCGGGGACCTTGCCCCGGTAAATTTTATAAGTAGTGAATTTAAGTTTATTAAGCATTTTAGAAGAGTCATATGATCAACATTAGAACCCTGATCACTCGAATCTCGATATCTGGACACTTCGGGGAATATCGACAAGCCTGACACATTTTTTCCTCACACCTGTAACGATTTTTTGGGGGGGCCCGGGCCCCCTCAGTCCCCGTGGAGTCGGCGCCACTGCTTGGGATACAGCATTAGACAAAGGGCCTATAAATAGAAAATGTGAATTTTGTGGAAGTAACAAAGTGTTTTTCATTATTAATAGGAGAGAGGAGTAGAGAGTTACGTCAAACCAATCTTAGGATTGTTGACTGATGATGATGGTCCAGGGTGATGACGATATTTTTGATGTCCTATCCTGATAGAGGCAATGCTTATTACAGAGACCCCGTATGAGAAAAATTGGCATTTGCTTCGTGAATCATGTGATTAAGGGCAATACTTTTATCCACTCATCCGTCTGAAACATCCAGATCGCAAACATGCCATTTGATAAGTTAATACGGGGACGATCGTTTGTGAGTCTAAATTAATGAACTATTGGTCACCATGTGTCATCCGATAGTTGTTCCGGGAAATTTGTAATCGAATGCCGGAAAAGTTGCGAGCGGGAGCGAATTTTACCCCATTAGACGGTGCCATTAATATTTCGGGTCGTTACGATTTATCCATTAATTTAACATGCTGCCGTAATTATCTTTGAGAACGTGTCTACGATGAGGAAATAAGGTTCGACCGCATCAATGAAGCTTTGAAAAAACATGATATGCTCAATCTTTTGAGATTAATCATCACATTAATCGTTAATTATACCGATTTCATTCGCAGGCATGTTCCTGAAAAATCAATCGGATGTTTGCTGCACAACACAGTGATGAAATGAAACCGTGTTTGAAAGAGTTAATTTATGCGTGTATCTTTGTTAATATAACCTGTTATTGACACTTCTGGAGGAGAAAAAACGTGTCATATCAATTCCCAGATAATTCTGTTGTATGCCACTTTGAGCGTGCATTTAACAATTGATTCTATAATGTGCTAATGGGAGCGATTAATGCCGTGGGGCATCCTATCTAAATCAAAAGTATCGTGAGATTATACTCAACAGCAGTGGCGTAACTATATTCCCCCCCAAAACCTCAGATATGCTTTTTATAGTACGCTAATGTTTTCCATGTTGTGATGATTTCCCGCAGAATAACGAATGAAACCTAAATTTTAAGTGCCAAAATGATGTAAAATGTATTTCTAGGAATATCATTTTTCAAAATTTTCCCCCGACCCCCTGGTCGAATCTCCAGGCAACTCCTCTGTTTTCCCCCAAAGCATACGCCACTACCCAATAGTATGCTTTGGGTTGTAAATATCATTCCTACTAATTCAAGAGTAGTAAGCCGTAGCGAAAGACGGCTTATGAGTAGCCGCTGAAATTCATTTACGATTAGAAAGAATGTTAAGGGAAAATAAAATTAAAATACGCGACATATTACCCGGAGAATATGTAGTTATCATCCGTATATGAAGAAAGAGCTGAGGTTTTCCGGCGTATAATGATATTGAAGTTGTTTCGGGTTTCCCACCGGGTGAGGTTCTCCATCTCTGCCGACGCACAGTGGTCCCAAATCGAAAAAAGCTGGCCAAAAGTCATTTTTTCGACTTTTTACGAGGAAGTTTTGAATTATGTATTCGGATTCTACAGAATATGGCCTATAATATTTTGTACCTTATAGGTCTGTGTGATTATTATGCTGACCTGTGTAACCCGTCAAACATGGGCATGTTCAGCCTAAAACGCCCGAGGCGTAGAAATAGTCGATTTTAGGGTAATTCAACTTAATAAATGACTATTTTAATTTCATGGGATTAATTGGTCAATTTTAATATGGTAAGTTTGCATATTTGTTAACAATATTATAGTATGTTTTGTTCGTTTCAGAATTTATTATAACAATATTTAATTATTTATAATGTTAGCTATTTTTGGGCCTATTTTTAGTCAAATGTGTCGATATAGTTTTGTGCCCCTCCGTGCCCCTCGAAGATTCCTATGCTGAATCCTTAGGAAGAGTATGTACAATAAGATGGAGAAAAAAAATCTTGCCTATACTTGCCTATCCGACATCTAGAGGGTTTTAAGTTGAGCGGTGCACCGCTCCGCTGAGGGCGGCTGGCCGGCGGCCGGCGGGAGACAGTGGCATTATCGCTCAAATATTCCTGTATCGGTGGTCAAGCTTGCATGGTGTATACTTAGTATAATTCCACATCCTGTACGATTACATAAATCAAGTACTTCACGCCTATCGTATGCACACTTCTCGTTTGTGCACTCACCTTCAAATATTCATGAAACCAATGAGGGCCGGTTTTCATGCTCTTAATGAGAAACATTATGAGTGATCAAAAGCGACTACTTAAGTCGTTATACGAGAACCTTACAGTAACCACAAGGTGCTTTTCTCTGCAAAACTTTCCTCATATTTTTTATAGAGAAGAGATCCCGTACATGCTGTACAGCGTTGTCAGCACGTTATTCCGAAATAAGGTATTGGCGCTAAGAGAAATAAATGCTCCCTAATGCCAAGAATTGTTCACAGAATCATTTCTACAGCCCATAGACGTAGATAGGATTGAATTTGGAGGGAAACATTCGTCTAAACCCACCAATGGAGCGTGAATCTTGCAAGTGCATTTTTTAAATAATAATGGAATGAGTATGACGGCCTCCCTCACCAGAGCCATAGCATGGATGTGGTGAATATTTCCCACTCAGTAATAATTAATGATTTTCTTAGTGAAAAAGTACTGTGATCCGAACTGTGTTAACACGGCTAACTCGAGAAACTTCTCCTGTCTAGATAACTAAAGCACTTGGTTTGGCAATGTTTGGCATTCAAATTTCAGGATACGCCGGAAACTCAGAGGCAAGTCTATATAAGCTTGTATTTCTTTTATTCAATGTCAACTCATAATTTCCGGTTTATTATTGGTTAAAAAAAGACAACTTTTAGAAATCACATTCATCGTTACAGCCGTAAATACTCGTGTTAAATTTGAATTATGGGTGCCGCAAATTTTTTCGTACCTTGCGGTGCACAATAAAAATACAGAGAGAAAAGAATATTAATAAGCGAAGAAGTTGGAATATGTCGTGGAATATTTGAAAACAAGATTTCGACCGAATGAAATCAAGCATGCAAAAAATATTATGACGCGTTTTGTGATAAGAATGTTTTTTCGAAATACCTGAGAAAGTGGAATCAAAGCTCGAGGACAGATGAGCATTTCAAAGAGATGTTCAAAACCTGGTTGCAGAAGGAAATGAAATTCCCTCCAGAAGCATATCAATACCTCCCTCTCGCATATAGTGAGTGCAAATGATTACCGTGTATGCACAGTCGGCGAATATGTGCAGTGTATAAAAAAATCACTCATTAATCTCAATCATCATATTTTTAAAAGTGAAGTTTTAATTCAGGATTTCATTTCAGACAAGATAAAATTACGTGTAAATATAAAATTATAATCAACAAGTAAGAAATATTGGACCCGTTTCCATAATTTTGAAAAATCTACGAATAAATGCTTTATGTGTATGAAATGTAATTATTAATGTGATTTGTAATTTTCACGGCAGGTATCGATGAAAGACTTATTCATAGACTTTCAGTGATATTAAAATCTCTGTCCTGCGGCTATGAGATAAATAATGAAGCCTTCAGCCAGTATTGCATTGAAATAGCTGAGCTGTGCATCAATAATAGTTGGTATTATATTCTGCTCATGGTACATAAAGTGCTGATACATGGAACAGCAATTTCCAAAGAATCCTTTCTTACAATTGAAGTTTTAAAGGAGGAAGCATTGGAGATCAGGAACATAGGCATGAGGAAATTCCGAGAGCATTGTACAACAAAAAACCCAAGAATGTTAAATTATGAAGATATCTTTCGAAGACTCCTTTAAATATCTGAATCATACATTTTAATTACATCAGGAGTTACAAAAAACGATGTCAGCCTATCAGGTAAGGTAAAAATTTGCTAATTTTAAGTGATTCGCAGAGCGACAATGAGTCCGATGGGGTGACATCGGACGACGATTCTTTTAGAATTTGTTCTTTGTGATACAAGAAAGCGATTTTATTGCAATTCGAACATTATATTCCTCAATGTTCTTAATATCAGTCATTTATTTCATCTAATGTGACTTATCAAATACATGGAAGCCAAAAATGAGTGAGTGTGCGTATTTTTTTCCGATTTTGGATTTTAGTCGATTTTCACCGACTATGCTGATGGTCGCGGGTTCGAATCTCACCAATTTCATGTGTAAATTCTATAATGGGTTTTAACAACAATTTATGCATCTTTTACCTTAAAATTATACTATTTTAAGCTCTCCACGAACACCAAGTTATCGCCAATCGCAATGACATCTATATCGAGATTTTCTAAAAATTGTTTAAATAATAACAGCTCAAAAAAAGCTAAAATGAAGAGACATCGTAAAAATAATGCCAAAATCAGATTCAGACGATCAAAATCAGTAGGAGACACCCACTTTTGTTGCTGTTTTAGCTAAAATTACGACGTTATTAATTTTGGCCAGCTTTTTTCGATTTGGGACCACTGTGCGACGTTTCGATGGCCGTGTCGTCCATCGTCATCAGCCCTGAACCCTGCCCAGCCCTGAGATGGAGAACCTCACCCGGTGGGAAACCCGAATAAATTCCATATCCGCATACGGTTTTAATGCATGCCTTTCTGTTTGTCGATTATGCAATACTATACCATTTTCCCGATCGCCATGGAGTTGGCACTAACATGTATAGTTGTAAGAAGGTTTTTATTCTATCAAATTTATTATTGCTGGTATTCAGTGTTCGTGAAGTGCCCTCTCTGGTGGGAATGGAGTCAAGGGAAATGTAATGTAGTACTTTTACTCAAATTAAAGAGCTGAGATGTTTTCGTCAGATGAATTAAATAATGGATTTTATGACTTGATTGTCCTTTTCTTCCCTTAATTGCCTAAAAGTAATTATTTTAACTGAAACACCACCCCTTTTTCTCTGAAATCAATAATTTCATATTTCCTTAACAGCCAAGGATAATGATGTAAGTTGTGATTTTAATTCAGAAAAAAACTTTTCTTTCATGTGGTGAGTGCTGGACGACTGTGCGAATAGCTATCCATCCCTCTTCCGATTCCTATACGTGCTGGGTTTAAGAAATATAATCTTGTAGGACAACTTATTCCGCATTTTACCACTAATAAGTAATATATATTGGTCAAGAAAGGTCAGAGCATTAAATTTGTATAACAATGTATCCTATTTTCTTGCATTGGATTGCAGTTTGGTTTTACTTGATTACATAATCCAGTGGCGTAGCCATAGGGGTCCGGGGGGCCCTAACCCCCCGGAAATATAAAAACGCAATTATTTTCCTCCACAAAAGAAAAAAATATTGTAAAATCATGAATTTACAAAATATTTCTTTGACAAATGAAGTTTTTTTTATTATGAATAGTGTTAGAATTAGTGTAAAACCCTCTACTTAGTACCCTGTTTTTCAAAAATTTCCCCCTGGTTTTGGACCCCCCCCCGAACGAAAATCCTGGCTACGCCGCTGCCATGGTCCTACTGTTTTGTTAAATGTAGTTAATTTTGTCTTACTTTTTTTAAAAGGCCAGTGGGCGTTGTATTATACTCATAAGCATCTAAATATTACGAGATAAATAATACCCAATTGTGACTTAAACGATGAAGCATTTCAATAATTGACATAAATTCTATCAGTAGAGAGACAGCGTTACTTCATTACCTGCATTAGTTTCGTCTAAATTTTTTCATGTGTTTGACCTATCAAATAGTTTCATTAATAACGTCTAACGGCTAAAGCCTAGCTAGCCATTCCTGCTCCAAACAATATGCCTTCCATAAAAATGTTTACGTACAAAAGCAGCAAAATATTTCTGGGATGAGTTTCAAATACGTAGTCGAGCACACGGTAAAAATCCAAAACCTTCAGTAACGATGACTATTAAGAAATTTCATCGGTGAATAATCCCCATTTTGAGAAAATACCTGGTACAAATTAAGCATTGCAAACTGAGCATTAAATATGAATTGAAGAGGGAATTTACAGTGACTTAGACTGGAGTGTAATGTAAGTGAATTGCTATATGACAAATATTTTTTTGCCTGAGTTTTCAAGAAATTATTGAGAGGAAGTCGTAGATATGGCGAAGTTGCGACCATACAATTCCGTTTGAGCTCATGTTGGAATCGAATGCCTTTTCTGAGGGAAACTGAAACCGTACTTTTTTGCAGAAGCTCTTGCTTCATTTTGAAAGGCAAAACCGTCAGATGACGATGACTTTTTAGAAATTTCATCCGTGAAAAATCCCAAATTTGTAAAAATACCTGGTAAAAATAAAATCATGTCGTGTCCCAAAAATCAAAGCGATTTGCGATTGGAAAAAAGTAGTACAAATGTTACGCATATATCCTAAAAATAGCCATTCTCTATTGGTCAACTTGCGTTCGCGACCATAAATGGGCGTTGATTAATTACGGGAGAATTTTAAGGGAGAGGAAGTCAAGACGAAAGTAGAGCTGAATATCACCCAATATCGCGTAGCCTCAAAAATATCATATTCAAAGTTTTAAGGAGGAATTGGGAATACTTCAGGGGGTGGTAGGGTAGACAATTTGAAGCATATTGCGTCCTTAATGATTCAATGTCCTTAAAAATCTAGAGTATTCAATGAAATCTCGAAAAGGCTGGATACTCAAGAATAACCATTTCCATGGTGACTGTAAAGTGCATCAAAAAATGTTTGCGTTGCCATCGTAACTAATGAGTTGCGACCCC
The DNA here is from genome assembly GCF_921293095.1 of Ischnura elegans. Classification (NCBI taxonomy): domain Eukaryota; kingdom Metazoa; phylum Arthropoda; class Insecta; order Odonata; family Coenagrionidae; genus Ischnura; species Ischnura elegans. The sequence continues at coordinate 78,463,643 of NC_060252.1, read as the reverse complement.
ATGTTTAAGGTTGGACGAAAATGTGCAGAAAATACACAAAAGCTTGGTTGCCAAGGGATACAAGTGAGTCTCTGTTCTGTGCTGACAGTGAGTGGAAAATAGCATGCACTACTAAACATATAGTTGATCTCGTTTATTTTATTTACCTAATTTCTGTACCTAACTCTGTTTAGAAAAAAGAAATCTCTTGTACCCCTTGGCTTCTCACCCACTCAATTGTTTGAAACAATTAACCTCAAAATGGGCGACATTGCGCAATCGTATTGTTTATACTAGCTCAAAGCTCTCTTTTAATTAAGCTGAAAGGTTAATGGTTTTTTTGTATATGTTTATCGACCGAGTTTCATATGATTATCAGACCACACGGTGAAAATATTAGGGGAAGGCAAAAAATCGTCATGCCTCACCAACGAACAGTTATATTCAATAAATAATTTATTGTAACCGCTTGCCGCGATCGGAAATATTTTGAGTTAAGCCTTGCGAAGCATAATCTCACGACTTACAAAATGACACTTAGAGTCCACTTATTAAAACTCTACAAGGTGACATACGGCTAATTACAACATTTATATTATTAATATCTCCTTTGTATTTTTTTGATTTTCGGGTACTAGGTGCAGTTTTTCTTGTGCTTCTATTTGCTTATTTACATGAATTGGCCCTTTCTTAGCAGGTCCACAACTCTGTCACTCTACCAATCCATTTTCTATGGTATTTTTGAAAATTTCCTGGTCTATAGAGTTTAATTAAGCTGTGGTTTGCTCGATTTACAGGATAATCATAACTTCATTACTTGAGTGACTTCATTTTTTCCCAACTATTATGAGCCTCTTCTGCTATTCTGTAGGAAGCAGCGTTCCAGTTTCGTACAACGTCCCACGCGTGCCTATAAAAGTTCCACATTTCCGAGTACTGAGTCGGAAAAAAACTTTTATGTCTCAAAAATTTAATTAACTGGCGCGGCTGAAAATTAACATTGTGATATTTTAAACCTAATTAAAGCCATTAATTAAAACTGAAATAATTGCTGATGTAATTTTTTTTAGCATAAATGGAGCGCAGATTAGTTTCTGAAAGAATGGCGTCGTTTGTTTGCTGAAGGTGAATCTAATCTATCTATTCTGTGTATTTTTTTTGTGGATTTAAGCGGAGATTCGTCCTACTCAGGCTCTCTTGGAATTTTTATGAACCTTAATCTTCGCACTCGCGACATTACCTGTGTCCTTGGTGTTAAAAATTAATGCACATATTTCCCGAAGCGATGAACCCACATCCCCAATAGACGAGCCTCATTTTTATTCTTATGGAACAAAAACTTTATTGAATTTGAAGCTTTAAAAAAATCATCTTCCTCTCAAAGTAGTCTGTTATTCCCTACTTTAGCGAAGATCTGTAAAGTGATTCTTATAAAAGTCAGGTGTTAGTAGAGTACTTGAGGGATTTCCTTGTTCTGCGGGCGCAGCTGTTTGCTGAGTATTTCCAGTGATCTCGAATTCTGAGGAGGTGTTATATTCTCAATGCATCCCGGCACTGCCCTCTTGCCGCAGTCGTCTTGGAGTTTAAACACGCTTCTTACTGTCAAATTTATCCTGTATGCATCCTCTCTGATCCGCTTAACGTCGTATTATCGTCTGACTCTAGTATTTGGTGCCGCTTCTTTAATCTCATAAGTAGGAGAGCTGATTTTTTAAGTTATCATCACAATGTATTCTTTCAATAGGCTTCTTACTGTCAAATTGATCTAGTATGCATCCCACTCTCATCCACTTAACTTCTTATTGCTCCATTACTGTAGTATCTAGTGCCGCTACGTCCAAAATTATATTGTTGGTTTCTATTCATTCTTTATTGCTTATTTATCATGACTAGCAAATTTATAATCCTTAATATTTCTGCTCTCTAACTCTTTTGGCTCCTTTGGAACACATAACACTTATATATCACGTGGTTAGGCTTCACTTGGTTTAACCACATATTTAATATGCTAAATAACTAACTTAGTAATGCTCCACAAAAAACTTTTAATCTTCCTAACCAGGTTTTACTTCATATTATATACTAGTCAAAACTTATTTTTTTGCAACGAATTTCCCTTCAGTCACTTCTGTTTCTTGTATTTGGTGGAGCTTCTTTAATCTATTAAGCAGGTGGAGCTTTCACATCTATATTCTTAATTTTCCTCCAATTTACCCCAAATACTTCCATGATTATTTTGTTGGTTCCTATCCATTCTTCATTGCTTTTTATTTTTCACGAGTAGTCAATTTATTTAATCCTTAATCTTGTTGCATCAACGGTTTGGACTTGGTATTACCGACATTACATTTATATCCTTTATTTTCCTCTTTTTTATTCCTTATACACTAAATACTTCAGAATTATTTAGCTGGTTTCTATTCATGCTGCATTGTTTTTATTTATCAGGGATAGCAAATTTATATAATCCTTAATCTTGTTGCGTCGGCGATTTGCACTCGCGGCATTACCGAAGCAAACTCTCAAATTTTTTTGGCTCCCTCGGAACACATAACACTTTTTTTTGCAACGCATTCCCCTTCAATCACTTCCTCAGAGCCATTCCGCTTCCGCCCTCCGAACAACACACTTTTCCCGCTCTGACGGTCGTAATCGCCTCCTCCAAAACCATTCTTTTCGGGTACAGCTATCCCCCTTTCGTCAAACGGACGAACGAGGATGAAAGCGAATCTCGCGCGCGTCCGGTTTGGAAGCCTAGTTTTCTCAGGAAGTAAAAAGAGTCAGTGGAAGGGCGGACGAGAGAATCGTCGGGAATCTTTCCTGTTTCGCGCGCTGGAAAATTCACTTTCGAAAGCGTGACATTTTTTTGCGTCCTTACGGGCTTTACCACGCTCGGGTTGCTCTGGCTGTTGTCGGCCGGAGAGCGACCGTACCACCTTCCCTTTTCGAAGCGACTGCGGTAGGTGGAGGAGGCAGGAACGACCGGGTAAAAACACCCTTGTTCGCAGGAGTAGCTGGAAGAGGAGGAGGTATAAAAAAATAAACTTTTGAGAGGTTCTTACCCTTTCGGAACGTTCGGATACTATAGCTTCGCCTCCGACAAAGCTGGCATTAGCTGGAATTCTTACGGCACACTGGCGGAAACTGGTAGGAGGAAGCGGGCAAATGGAGACAAAAAAAAGTAACTGGCGGAACGCGGCCAGCTTGACGACGACTGCCGTCCTGCATGTTTTCAGTCGAGTGGATGCGGTCTGGATGATCTAGGGGATGGTCGCTGAATTTTCGAAAAAGATCTTCCCTCTCTCTCCCCCTCCTGGTGACTGTCAAGCTCCCTCCATCTCTCGTGACCAACATATAAAGGCAGGTAGCCTAGAGATGGAGCATCAGTGTGGTAGCGGGTCAATTCGGAGAACAACAGGAGAGGAGAGTGGTCCAGGTGAAGCTATACCTACCCGGACAGTTGCAGGGACTGTTCCAGCTGCAAAATGGTGTCTCTTGCTTGGAGGCCCATCCTGGGCCCCGGCACGTTCCTTCTCGTCCTCTGCGTGGCGATCTACAGCGTCAACTCCCGGGGAATCGAACCGGTGGACGCGTTAGCCGAGGCCACTGAGGAGAGACAGTGGGGAGTGGTCGACCTGACGTCCGTGGGTGCCAGTGACCTGGAGGTGGCGGCGTCCGGACACGGCAAGAAGTGGGAGAAGGGTGGCGGAGAAGAACACCACGAGGACCACCACAGCAAACACGGGCACAAGGCCGACAAAGGGTCCAAGGGTCACCACGAACACAAAAAGGGTCACCACGGCAAGCACGGCAAGGAGGAGCACAGCGGGCACTACGGAGAGGAGGGTGGGCACAAGAAAGGTCACCACGAGGGAGGCGGAGAGTACGGGGAACACCACAAGGGGCACAAAGGTCACAAGGCTGCCCACTACGGAGAGAAGGGGGGCCACAAGAAGGGCCACCACACCAAGGGGTACCACAACAAGTACCACAAGGACGAGTTCCACAAGAAGCACGACTTCTACGATGATTACCACAAGCACGGCAAGCACCACAAGCACGGCGATCACCACGAGCACCACGGGGGCAAGAAGGGAGGGCACAAGAAGGGAGGTCACCACAAGGCAGGGCACCACCACGACCACCACGGCAAGAAGGGTCACCACAAGAAGGGCCACTACTATGACGACCACAAGGGGCACAAGGCCCACCACGGTCACGAGGAGCACCACGGACACAAGGAGGATTATGGGAAGAAGGGCGGGCACCACGGAGGCAAGAAATACGGTTTCAGCAGCGGCGGAGGTGGCGGCGGTGGTGGCGGTGGGCACAAGCACCACGGTTAATTCCACGTGTCGAGATCCTGGTCGCGGGCGACGCCACATTCTCGGCATTGTTGCGATGGCGGCCAACTTGTCAAGCGCAGTCACCATCTTGACGAGAGCGTCTTCACGACGAATATGCAATCGAGATTGTGGCACCGCTAATCCGAAGTCACAGGCGATTGGCTATCTAGCACTGATACGTCATTTAATGATTCCTTGGTGTCTGGAGTCTGTGGCAGTACTTTGCTCATTGGCGAGTCCGCCCCTAAGGCAGCCTGGCTTGCATAATCTTGAGAATAATTTTACGGCCGAAAATCTGGCCGGATGGGGATGCAAAAGCACGATGAAAGTTCTTTGTATGATATTTTCTATACTATAACATTCGTGAGTTGCGTCTCCAATCAAGTCCATTGTTGTTCCTTTTTAAATTATTGTGTGTTGTTGATGAAAATGAAAAAAATCACGAAACATTGAATTGTTGTTAATTGTATTTGTTGTTATCACATGAAATAAACAAAAGAAGAAAAAGTTTTGGAGCATCTTTCCTTGAACGACTTTTGTCATTTTACGTCTTTCCATGAGTTAATTTCCACCAGGTATGAAAATAATATGAAAATAATTGCAGTTTGTTTGGCCATATACTCCAGTTTTTCCAATTTTATCAAATCACACTCAACGCAGTCTGGCATACCTACATCCAATGACCTATATCTAATAACGATTTTTAAAAGATTAGTTCCTTTGAGAACTAAAGTAAAATACAATATTTCGATTGCCTGAAATGAGTTCTAATGGTATATTTTAAAAGGCCATTAATTTTTTGATGTGATTTCTGATGTAATATTATGTAAAATAATCCGAATAACAAAATGGGAAAGATTAAGGAACAGCTAAGATTTTGACTACCTATTTATTCGATGACGGAGAAAATTGGACAAACCTTTGGTTACTTGCTGGTAGTCTAGCTTAAGAACTATTGCAGTTTTGTGGTAGGTTTTTAAAAATAAGTTCCATGCCATTGGAGAATGATTTCGGTGAGAGAACTTCCTGTTAAAATGAAGACCTCCTTTAGCAAATATGGTCTTTCAAATCAACAGCCTAAATCCCAGACGCCTAAATCAAGAACCTCTTTCCTACCAATTATGCGAAATGCAATGATGTAGATGACAGCAGCATCAATATAGATCCTTATTATGCAATTTATGCAATAATAAGCACATAAATGTTATTATCTAGTGGAAATAGTGAATGATTTTCCACACGCTAGGGAAATTCAGGCCCATATAATTATTTAGCGCTTGAAGTACGGCTCCAACCTACGAGATGTAATTTAAAATAGTTCATTCATAAAAATGGAGGTTTGCTGAGAAAATATGCTTAGACGTGACGAAGATATGAACCCAGATCTCCAAATTGCCGATCATATGTGCAACATTGACGTATTGAAACTGATTTACTTTTGAGCTGATGCAGTGTTCATCTTTGCTAAATTTATCCATTTAGCGATTAATTTTCTTAAAGAAAAGATTTGTGGCCCATTTTACATCAGGAAATTACATCATTAGGCTGATTTCATTCGATCGTTGTATAATTGGAAATAATATTATCAACCCTTCAGCAATGCTGCATAAATATGTAGTTGTCTATGGTGCAAGATATAACTATCTTTTATCGTTATGAAACTTGATTGGCTGGTAAATGAATAATATTTAAGGATAGTTCCCTTAAGTTTTAAGCGACAGAATCAAAAAACCAAAGATACCCAGTCTCAGTTATTCTCTATTTAGATGCACTGTTTTTGCATGCATATTGGAGATAAAAATGCTTTTGTAATTTTTACTCTATCAAATTCGCATTTGCAATGTGCCGCTACGAATAATTTTCTTGAATTAATTGTGCAAAATATTATTTTATGCAGTTTGAAGAGTTGTTACATAATTATTAAGGAGGTCGTATGTTCATCTTGAGACAAAAATGCTATCGCGCTGTCTTGAAGCCTTTTTTTTTCAATCTTCTTCGTTAAAAAGTCTTAGTTTGAGGAAAAGAGATTAGCGGCAGTACAAAAACGGGATTGCGTAATGCTGAGACAAGGATTATTTTCTCCTACTACAGAATGTCAATTGTATTTAAGTAAGACTTTGAAAGCATGGTAATTGTGTTTATTTCTTTATTTAATGTTCCTTTTTTCTACTCTCATGAGTTCATTTAGTCCGCGAGTAGTCAAGCATTTAGCTGGCATTAAAGATTGGTATCGTAGAATAGAAATTAATATGAGAGCAGGGGCGGTCTGGGGTGATTGGGGGCCCTCGGCTGTCGCTCATTATCGGGCCCTCCTAACCGGATATTCGGAGGTCCTTCTCCGGAAATATTTAGGACATTGCATTATCGGATATAAATTTTGACGCTATTATGGCTTTAAAAAAAATTAGATAAATGTGAATAAAAAATAGCAATTTCCCAAGAAAAAACGGTTAAAAGTGAGAAATTCACAGCTTTTAATTTAATAATGTATTATGGTTCTATTATCTATTTAGTGAATTTGGTGCTTGGTTTTAAAGATAAATTTTAAAGTTTAATTCATTTTACTTAATTGGATTGATATAACTTACAGAATTGTGTAAGGATTAATAAAATTTCCTTCAGGAAGCTATAAAATTCTCCATTTTGAACCATCTATCTTAAAATTCCACAATTTATTTTCTCGCACCTCCCGCTACCCTGGAGGTTATTCCATACTACCAGACCCCTAGTATTAGTTTCACCTAAAGCCCCTCCTATACTTAATTCCTAGCTGCGCCCCTGCACAGAGCCACTGTTTCAAGTGGGAGAAGAGGAAATAGTCGCTATATGCAAGGTTAGGACTGTACGGTGGCTGGTCAAAGAGTTCCCAACGACAATCCTTTTGCATGCAAGAATCTTATTACAGAACCCACTTCACAGTTGGCGGGATGAACAATTGTTGCAGACATTATTGTTCGCATACACGGACAAGCAAACGACTTCTGAAACAAAAAATATCGATGGCTAAGTTCTAACAACACGTATCTAAAAAATAGCAACTTTTCAGGAGAGCAAAAAAAGATTTTTTCCTTACTTGTACGCTGAAATTACAAACCAAAAGTTCATAAAACTGAAAAAGAAGCATTCATTTGCAAACAAAGAGTTGATTTTTGCTCGTATTTTATTTTTTAAAATGTTATTATACTTTTTTTAAGATACCTGTCTCAAACCGATCGAATTTAAGATACGTGTTGTTAAAACTGACGTGTATGTTATAAATGTTATAGAAAACCCTCTTACAAGTTTTCATGGAAAAATAACCAATAATGGTTTGTTGTTTATGTTTGGGACGAAAGAGAGAACACGGAAGTTCATATAATTTTTGTGCCTTTAAAAAGATAAAGAGGAAGAATAAAGAAGTTAAAAAAACAGTAAGTAGTGATACGATACTTAATTCTATCGCTACAATACGATACAAACTTAGCCATCGATATGCTTCTATAGTTTCTCAATGAATCAGTAGATGGCGCTGAAGGAATAAAACTGTGTTCCGAAGCGCTAATATTTAAATATAAGCAAACGGCCCTTACTTTCAGAGAATACGTCGTATATGTATAGAACACGTACAGCAATATTATGAACTCTAAATTAAAATTTTGTGTGAAAATTCGGTGCCTCTGTATTACTAGTCAACAGTAATACTGCTAATAATTAGAGATATACATTACGTATTTTTGTCCTTTCGTCTCGGAAGCAAGGAGGACGAATAATTGTCCAAATTGAATTGATTGCTCGAATGCCACATATGAAATATTTCATCTATGTATCATTAGTATTGCAATGTCTCCAACTATCTCATGCACGTAATTTTCTCATTCCTAATTGTGAAATACTTGCTAGCTGTGAAGGTGAATAAATCTTCTGAGTTGCTCAAGAAGTGAGCACTTGTGTTTCATTTGCTACTGCACCACTGCGTCTGTTCATTGCTAACAACAACTGTACATTTTGCCCTTATCAATGTGAGAACGCGGGGAAGAATAGGTGTATAACCTTCGTAGTTTGCACAGATATATCCTGAGTTATTACAAGAGGCCTTGTTAATTTTAGCATTTAACGCATGCGTAATTATGAGAATTAAAATTTGAAAATGACTCGGGGTATGCCTAAGTCGTCACTACGATGAAACACTTACTATTCTTAAAAAAATTACGCTTACTCAGGTTTCGTAACTGGTCCCACCGATATAAATACAAAAAAATTTAAAGTTTCTAATGCGACTGGTTTACCTAAAAGACAATTGTTTGGTGAATTATATTTTAATTGTCGAATCAACTGATTATTAGTCCTAACTTTCACGACAAAATTTTTCACCTTGAAAAATAATTTTTTTACCGTATGAATATTTGAGATGGAACCGTCCATGAAAAATTGGAAAAATAGGCTTTGTTGTAATTAATGGCTTTAATTGACCAATCTCAGCCTCAAATCAAATAATTTATCATAAATATTGATATCTAGGGAGCATTGCTTGGATAAAAGAATTTGAATGCTGAGGCCATATGAATCTCAATTTTAAGGCGGCAAATGAAGTGTTTTCACAGCGATAAATATTTGAGTCATGGCGATTCAATTAACTTTGGATTATTGAGGGTGACAGCAACTCGTAAATCAGAGGGGCTTCGAAAAATGCTAAATGCAACCTCGTTTGATTGCTCCAGACCTAACTCCATCCCGTTTTTCGCCTGCAGAAGCCCTCGATTTATAGCCACTTAATTTTTTACTTCTTTACATAGAAGAATCATTGATTAAATGCCACGTATTTTCAGTAGCAACTTTTCCACTTGCCTGAATTCTTTTATGGTCATGCATTCAGAGTGGCCGCAGTGGATGTGTTTGGTACTTCAGCTATTAGTTTTTTTTTCGTCGCTTTATCTAATTTCTACTGTGCTTAAAAGTTCAGGAAATTACTCGACATATATCAGTGACGGAGCGAAGTTTACCTCATTCAATGTTCATTGCTGTTTGGAGGGAATCATCAATGGTAAATTGGAAATCGTTGCATCTAAGGTACGATAGGAGGAAAAAATAATAAGATGATTTAGTTACGTGCTGCTGTAATCTAAAAGAAAAATCAAACGCTATTCCCTTTTGTCTCAAGAATCAAAGTAAATCGGGAAAGATTTTAAACGAATAAATACTTTGGAATAAATTCATCCATACATCTACCTACCCGCTAGAGAAGCCTGTGTAGGAGATGGAAATAATAATGGGGCATTGAAGGCGAAACCCAATTTAATTCCACTTGGTGAAAGCCTCTTGTATCGTTCAAAATATCGAGCAATGTTAAAGCAGCGTGCCACTATCTACGTCTGCATCTACTTTCGATATGAAAGCTGGCTAAAACCTAGAAATTTTTTTTTAGTACGGAAGCTGAAACTTTTCACAGTTGCTGCCAATACATTATTGCATGTTTTGACGCATGCCGTATTTCATAGGTTCTTTTAACAAAATAAAAAAGCCTCAAATCAGAACTAAGTCTGAAAAAATTAACCGTATTGACTTTATTTCAAAATTAAGAATATTATTAACTAATGGTACGGTTTTTTAGTAATTCAATGCAACCAAAAATTTACAATGCTATTAATCGATTTTTTTATTCTTCATTCCCATCAATTTTCAAGACTTAGCTGTGGTATTTGTGACCAATATGATACAAAATGGAAGGACGTCGTGGAGGGTTATTCGGGCATTCCACCGGGTCAGGTTCTCCAACTCCATCTCGGCCCACGTTTCGATGAACGAGTTTTCCATCGGCATCAGGGCATGGTGACGATGGAAAACTCGCGTCGGCCGAGATGGAGTTGGAGAACCTGACCCGGTGGAATGCCCGAATAAACTTCCACGATTCGATTCGCCGGGAAAGTCTGCGATCTTTCTACCACAATTCACCACATATATAACAATGCCTTTAGAGTATGATCCGATGAGATGATCTGCGACCGCCTGCGACGCCGAAATTGACAGATTTTTCGACCTTGCGGCACAGTCCGTAGCTGGCTGCTGGCCAGGATGATGGAAAATGCATGTTATATAGCACAAGAATTGAATAAAGACATAAAAATATTGGTAAAAGTTTCTCTGAAAATTATTTTAACCTGATTTATTCGCTGTCTTGTGATATATACCGTCAATGCATAGCATATTAATATGCATATCAATTCGACGCTGATTTCAGATTTTTCCCCCACGAGTGTTGCATTATAAAAAAAAGACACCAAATTTCTCTCACAATCAGATATATAAAGCATGGTATGGTGAAATGGGTCCTGCTATGATATGTCGTCCTTTCTGTGCTTTTTCGTTATTTTCGGAAATTCCGGTTTTGGACGGAAATGCATGTTTACATTAAGTTTCAAATATAAAGTGAAAGAGGCTCGTTGTGCTACGGTGAATTTTGGATGCACTGCGATACACGCGTTTTTTGTAATGGACAACTCCTGAAAATCTGGGTGTTCTGCTCTAGCTGCCTTGAAAGCACCATTTATTTGATCACCAAACTTTCATAATCCAAACAGTTAAGTGATTTCCTTTAGGTACTCTACATACTTTGTCTTTTAATACAAACGCTTCCAACTTTCGTTTCGCTAACTTACATTGAATTGACTTTTGAATGAACTCTTTCCCTAATATTCATGTATGTTGCTCGTAATTGGACCATTTTTTCGCCTGAAATAGACTAGAATAGTTTGACAAACAATCTCATAACTATTACTAATTAAATTTTTGTCTGGGCTTACTTCCTACTTGGCACAAAATATCTACTAGATGTCTACACAATATCTAGAACGGCTTCAGATAATAGCAAGAAAAAATCTTTTAACATCTTCTAGAAATCTTCCACTAATTTTGTAGACATCTGAATCATGGGCGTACACAGCGAGGGGCAGGAGGGGGCAGCTGCCCCCCCTAGAAGCAAAAATCGCAAATGTCTTTAAGGAAAATAATATTTTTTCAAGCAAATAATTTTAAAAACTAATAAAGAGCAGTTACAGTTTCCTTAAAATGTTAATTTCATTCACCTTTTCCATACTTTAATCTTACCTACAACTTGAACAACCATGGCTTGCCCCCCCCCCAGTTTTGATCCTGGGTACGCTCTTGATGTGAATGTCCGCTTTTCTAATGTCTACAAGATATATTGAGAAGATATTTTATAGATATTCAGATTAAAATTGGACCCACTGCAAAAAGTCAGGATAAATGACTCGAATATACTATGTTTCGGTGTAACAAGAGTTTATTTTTCAACTGACAGCCTGCTGGAGCTAGAGGTGATGATAGGGTGTCTTCTAGGATTCTCCCTGAATACTTTTTTCTAATCGGGGCTCCTCCTCCGATTCCAAATTTGAAGTTACCAAAGCAGCTTACAATTTCCTTTTAGCTATATCAAAGGAGCTGGCAACATTATCAATAAATATTGATTCAGTGTCTTGAATTAGAAGTGTTGAAGAATTTTTAATGCAAGTTTTTGCCAACGTATTTAAACACCTTCATCAGGGCTATGAATGAATATGAATACATTACTGTGATACTTAAAAGGTTAGGGTTATGTTTTTTAAGATATCAAAAAAAGAATTTAGCTTTAAATTATTTAAAAAGAAGAGACTAGAATATTTTGACTTACCATTTATTCCGCAGAATTGGATTTGTTTATTGATGGTAACTAAGCTGATAGAGTTCATATTTACCTATCTATTTTGATTAATTAAATAATAATAAATTTTTTAAATTGTCGATACCTGCTCTTTTGTCACAAATATTTTTGTTTTTTTAATACAGGTATTATTTATTTAAACAATCTTTTTATTAAATTACTTTCTCTATCTTAAATTCCGGTATTTTTGAAGGCTAAGCATTAGCCATGCTTTCATAGAATAGACATATTCTAGGCATCTAATAGATATTTTAAATATCCAACACATTGAAGACATTTTATAGAAATCTAGTAGATATTTAAGATATCCAAGACGTTGTAGACATTCTGTAGATATCTAGAAGATATTGTGTGCAATGTGGGTTGTGTAATGCTCCAAAAAAGTTGTTGAATGCGGGCTTCAATCCTTAGCTGTAAGGTACGAATGTTTAATGCAATTCTTCGATATGGTACGTCTACGCCTATGCGCAAAAATTTCTTAAATAAATTAAGTTAAAAATGTGAAAGAACGACTTTTAAAAAGGGAAAATTTGAATTTAGTAATTTCCACATTTAACTGTTACCTAAGATTTTAAAAAATGCTTTCTGCATATTCCATGCGAATTAGATTTTAAGCAATGGCAGGTAAGTTATGAATTTCATGATTTGATCGCTATTTGTTTTACGCTATGAACATTAACTATCAACAACCTTCAACGGTAATATTCCCGCGGAGGGGATAAAAGACAGCTATTTTAGCGAAATAAACAATACAATATATTTACAATAAAGTTTAGAGAAGAGTTTGATTGTTCATGTTTCATTGCCATCTTAAACATCAGGTATAATCTTTCAATTAATTTTATTATGATGCAGTCCTTATTTACAATTCAACCGTCATTTATGTCTACAACGGCTTCCTCACAATAAAGACAAATTCAAACAGTATTGCCTAGAAACCGCTGAGCTCTACCTCGCACTCTATTCATGGTTCCACATGCCACCAATAGTTATTATTATTAAAGTATTCGACCGATTAAGGTAGGTTTCCATGGAGTACGTGAGAAGAATTCTGGGATCCTCCCTCCCCATCCACTACTTCCCTCTTTCATTCACAATAAGGCCTACTCTCTTTCATTCTATCTAAAAATCCTATCCTTTTCCTTCCTCTCCCTCGTTTACCTATCATTCTACCCTCTAACACTGTTTTCAACGTCCCCTCCCTGCTAAGTACTCGCTCCGTCCATACCTTCTGTCTCCTTCGTATCTCATCTAAAAGCTGCCTCTCCTCACCCACCATGTCCAGCAATTTATCGTTCCTCCTCCTCTCCGTCCACTTCATCTCCATTCTTCGCAACACCAGATCTCGAATGCCTCTAGTCTTTTCTCGTCCTCCTTTATACGTGTCCACGTTCCTGCTCTGTAAAGCGCTACGCTCCAGATCATACTCTTCACTAAACTATTCTTTAAATTCTTACATAGCGAATCTCTCAGAAGCTCTTCCCTGTTCATGAACGCCTACTTTGATAATGCAATTCTCTTCCTGATGTCCTTACTACTGTATCCGTTTTCATTTAACGCACTGCCTAAATAGTTGAACTGCTCAACCTGCTCAAGTTTTTCACCACCCACCTTCACCTTAAGTTTCACATTCCTCGCTCGTATGCTGTACAAAACTGCATTACCTTGGTCTTCTTGTATAAATCTCCATCCCGTACTCCTCGCAGCGCTCGTATAACGCATCCATTAGATTCTGCAGTCCCCTCGCTGAATGGCTAATCAACGCCTGATCATCCGCGAATCTCACTGATTTGAACATCATTCCTTCCACTTTCAACCCAGCTTCCAACTAGTCCCACGCTTATCTTAACCATCTCATTAGCCTACACGTTAAAGAGCGGCGGCGATAGAGGACAGCCTTGCCTCACTCTCGGCCCATGCTTGCCCAACCAGATTCACCGTCCGCCACCCTCACTTTTGCAGTCTGGGCCATATACAGATTACGAATCAGTTGCCTATCCCTCCAATCTACACCAATTTTCTCACCAATAGTTAATTAGGTCCTTATTCAGGGAGCTGGTATAGCTGCAAAAGTGATTCTTTCTTTAGGGCAACTATCTGAAGAGCCGATCGAGTTACGAAATAAGGATGTCAGAAAATACTGTGGAAGTATCATCCGGAAGTGCTCGAAAATATCCACTAATGAATACGTTTTTCGCCGCCTCCTCCTAGCCTCGGATCTATTAATGTCAAACTCCGCCCCTCCAATGACAAAAAATACGGCGCATTCCGATGGAAGTAAAGAATTTACTCTTAGAAAACGGCGATGAGCAGGAAAAATGCTGCAGCCGGCAAGTGAATCGAACAGTTCTTCCACTGATTTGGAGAGACACAAGTACGTCTGATCGAGTAATGTTGAACGGTCATCTAGCTATTCTGTGATAATTCTTTTATGAAAATAAAAAAAACTGACAAAAAGGCTTATATATGTGTGTAGACTATTAAGTCAATCATAAGACTAAAAATATTCGCCGATATTTTACCGGCGGAGCGCTGCTTGCACCCACGCCGGATTTCAACCGGTCAAACCATGCTTGGTTTTTGTGCCGGCACCAGTGATCCACAGTGGCAATGTCCGGCTGCTAACCGGCTTTTTACCGGTTCCAGTGCGTGGTCGGTCAGTGTGCAAGCTCCCATGCAGTGGCAGGGGGTTTGGGGGTTAAAACCCCCCCCAGGGCTCAGAGAAATGCTTAAGTTTAATCCATTTTACTTAATTGGATTGATATTACTTATAGAATACTGTAAGAATCAATAAAATATCCCTCAGAAAGCAGTAAAACTCACCATTTTGAACCATTTACCTTAAAATTCCGCAATTTATTAATCTCTCACCTACCGCTTATCCTGGTGGGTATTACATACCCCCACACACCCCGGTATTAGTTGCACCTAAACCCCCCCCCAGCCTTAATTCCTGGCTGCGCCCCTGCTTCCATGCCCATTACTATGTTCACTATTGGAATGTGGACGGCCGATATTTTACCGGCGGTCGATAAAATATCGGCCGGAATTTTACCGGCCGTCCAAAATCGGTGCGTGTTCAAGGGGCCTTATTGCCATATTCGCCGCGTCACGGCATCGATGTGCCCAGGAAGCAGCCGTGGACTGCGCGGAACGTTATGAAATTGTTTCTCTGGTCAAGCAAGTGATTTAATTGCATTTATATTTCTGCTCAAAAGATATATGCTCTCAAAGGAAAGAAGGATATTGATAATGAATAGATAGGAGCCATCTATTAGCAATCAGGTGTTAATCAAAGTGTATATAACGTGAGCAAAATTTTCCCGCAAAACATAGTACCATAAATATATGTGCTTCGAAATATTATATGCTCCGATATGAATATGAAAAATTCTATTTAGACGATAATAACACCTTTTCTGCTGAATATAGTGATTTGGCTGCCATTCGGCTAAGGACTGGAACGAATTGGAGCAATCGGTAACGCTTCACCAAACGGATGAGTCGACTTTGCGTCCTGTTCGAATAGGATGAACTTCATGCAAGAGTAGGCGGTGGTGGAGCGAACCTCCGTCGGACAAGGTGACGGCCAATCAGTCATCAGAACGTGGGCGATGACCTCTCGGTTGAACACGTCAGAAGAGGCGGTTTCCGCCGACTCCACACGTAAGGTCTGTAGCCTCAAGAATACACTTAGGTACTTCCCAATCGATCTCTTATTTTGTTCGACGTATTATTCGTTTTAATATAATTTGTAGATTAATTTTTATCCCCATCTATATATGCAGCGGCATCTATTAATATAAAATAGGATGTCTGTTTGTCTGTCCGCTATGCGTTTCCATAAGGCTACACGAATTGCATTCAAAGTTACAAAGCAGGTACATCTCACGCTCCCAAAGTTTATAGGGCTACTTTTAGTTGAATCCAATGCATACTTTGCGTCGTTTTCTCATTATTTTTTGTTAAGTCACATCATACAACTTCTGTGGTTGGACATCCTGCCGGGTAGGCACACATCTTAACTTGCTCAAAGGGAAAACATAACTCAAAGGATACAGCGCTTACCTATTAATCCTCTCGGTGCAAACATTTTTGCTGGGCTACGAGTTCACAAGACGTTTTTGGTGTACACACGTAGGGACACGCATAGCGAACAATGTTGTGGAGTGGTGTGTAAGCTGATCCGGTTAGCGTATGACGGAAATAATTTTTTACAATGTTTGCTTTTTCGAGTGCCTAAAAATCCTTTTATGTGACCATGAATTCAAAGTTCCAAGTTTCCTACTTCTTTGGGTGGTATTTTTCCCGAGCAACGCGGGGTGGCCTGCTAGTTTGAAATAAAATGGCCCACATATAGCAAGCCCAAGGTTCTTAGACGGTAAGGTTGCCTCATTCGTAACTGCGCATGCGCCAGCAGAAGTCCCGTTACGTCACGGTAGACCCAACTTCCAGCGCCATTTCAAATTCTAGCCTTTCCGCGGGCCTAACTGCTTACCGCAGCGAGTTCTTGAATTTACCCTCTATCGAACACTATAAGCCGAATTTTAAATTGAAGGCCGATTTATGAAAATAATGATGATAAGATTTAAAAAAAGATAAATTCGTGTATTCAGACGCCATAATTTCCTGATGAAGTGATGAAATGGGAAGGTGTGCGAGTTGATTCCGTGTCCACACTTCCTTCCTGTAACTCTCAAAACACTGTTTTCCTTGCTACTTCCGCAATATAATTTAAACTTAGATTAATATGGCTGGGAGGAAAATACGCAAAAACCAAATTAGTTGCTTCAAAAAATTACAGTTCTGCAACTTTTTAAATAGAAATTATGCTCGTTTTCATTCTTCGCCGGGCTTTGAAAATACAGACTGTCCCAAGGGTCGTGTGTCATTTTTGACCTATAAATTTAGTAACTTTGCATGGAGAAATGTTCATTAAAATTAGCATATGTACTTATGGGAAAAAGTCCTAAGTTTTGTTGAGTGTAAAAAAAATTTTTACAATTTTGACCTTTTGACCTCACAATGTGGGTCCAAACCAAAAATCTCAACTTGCCTTAATTTCAATGTTTAAAAAATCGAGATAGAAAAAAGTCTGAATTTCATTGACCAAGATGACTATTCTTAGGTTTTCGGACACGAGAAACCCGAAAATAATACTTTTATTCACAAAAATTCAACTGTTGACCCAGTAAGGTCACCGTCAAGGTCACAAAGGTGGCAAAAAGAATAGTATACCAACAAAGGTGTCGGGTCCATCCATGGGTTTTATAGGGTGCCCAAGTCATTGGTAAAGTCCAAAAACCCTTATTAATCACTAATTGACCTCCGAGGGTCACAATGGGGGTCAAAGGTCATAGAGTTAAACGTCGGGCCATCATGACAACCAACGTGTCAAACCATGGGTTTTGAAGGGTGCCAAAGTCGGTTAGGCAGTTCATAGATCCGTAGTGTTGATTTTTAGACCTCCGAGGGTCACAATGGGGGTCAAAGGTCATAGGGTTAAACCTCGGGCAATCATGACAACCAACGTGTCAAGCGATAGGTTTTGGAGGGTGCCAAAGTCGGTTAGGCAGTTCATAGATCCGTAGTGTGGATTTTTTGACCTCCGAAATTCATAATGGGGTCAAAGGTCTTAGAGTTAAACCATATAGTAAGAAAGTATGCAACACGCTTACCATTCCTTCCTTCCGAATTTTTTCCATTTCCTCGCAGTCTTTTCCAACAGGCCCCCCGTGCTCTCTTACTTTAACGCCGCAGTTGATTATTTATTTCTCTAAATATTCTTTTGATTTGTCGCCCAAAGTGTAAGACAAAACTCCGTTTAAAAAGATATTGGCTATGTCCAAAACCTTAAGGTAAAAAATAAAAGCAATGGATGAATCCAGCTTTTATTTTGATTGTATCAAGCAATCTGATAAAAATTGGACGATTTTAGAGAAATATCATAAAACGACAACATTAATAGGATAATAAACTGAAATGTGAACATGGAGTTTTCATTGTGCTAGTCAACCATCCAATTGTAGATATGGTTTCGATTGCCATGCTCTTCTTCTTTTGAAGCTCCTGCAACATTACACTTTCTAGGTCTTCCAGTTTAGAATTTTTAAATTCGTTATAACGCACACCTGGAATTTTCTAGTACACGCTGCGCGGACAATAGTGCGCGGACACAGAGTCGGGAAAAAAGATGTCTAGGGAAATAAATAATCAACAACGGCTCGAAACTAAGAGGGCGGGGGAGGCTTGTCGGAAAAGACAGTCGATATGTGTACTACCACCACTCACTTGGTCACCCTTCTAAACCTTTGGCTGGGGACATTAGTTTTCCTATTACTCCAAAACATACCTCTATGACCTTTGACCCCCATTATGACCCTCGGTGGTAAAAAAATACACAATATGGATCTACGAACAGCAAAACTGACTTGGGCACACTTTAAAACCCATGGTTCCACACTTATGCTGTCATATTGGCCCGAGGTTTAACTCTATGACCTTTGACCCCCATTGTGACCCTCAACAGCAAAAGTCTATGAGCGGATCTATGAACTGCCTAACCGACTTTGGCACCCTCCAAAACCTATCGTTTGACACGTTGGTTGTCATGATTGCCCGAGGTTTAACCCTATGACCTTTGACCCCCATTGTGACCCTCAGAGGTCAAAAAATCCACACTACGGATCTATGAACTGCCTAACCGACTTTGGCACCCTCCAAAACCTATCGCTTGACACGTTGGTTGTCATGATTGCCCGAGGTTTAACCCTATGACCTTTGACCCCCATTGTGACCCTCAGAGGTCAAAAAATCCACACTACGGATCTATGAACTGCCTAACCGACTTTGGCACCCTCCAAAACCTATCGCTTGACACGTTGGTTGTCATGATTGCCCGAGGTTTAACCCTATGACCTTTGACCCCCATTGTGACCCTCGGAGGTCTAAAAATCAACACTACGGATCTATGAACTGCCTAACCGACTTTGGCACCCTTCAAAACCCATGGTTTGACACGTTGGTTGTCATGATGGCCCGACGTTTAACTCTATGACCTTTGACCCCCATTGTGACCCTCGGAGGTCAATTAGTGATTAATAAGGGTTTTTGGACTTTACCAATGACTTGGGCACCCTATAAAACCCATGGATGGACCCGACACCTTTGTTGGTATACTATTCTTTTTGCCACCTTTGTGACCTTGACGGTGACCTTACTGGGTCAACAGTTGAATTTTTGTGAATAAAAGTATTATTTTCGGGTTTCTCGTGTCCGAAAACCTAAGAATAGTCATCTTGGTCAATGAAATTCAGACTTTTTTCTATCTCGATTTTTTAAACATTGAAATTAAGGCAAGTTGAGATTTTTGGTTTGGACCCACATTGTGAGGTCAAAAGGTCAAAATTGTAAAATTTTTTTTTACACTCAACAAAACTTAGGACTTTTTCCCATAAGTACATATGCTAATTTTAATGAACATTTCTCCATGCAAAGTTACTAAATTTATAGGTCAAAAATGACACACGACCCTTGGGACAGTCTGTATTTTCAAAGCCCGGCGAAGAATGAAAACGAGCATAATTTCTATTTAAAAAGTTGCAGAACTGTAATTTTTTGAAGCAACTAATTTGGTTTTTGCGTATTTTCCTCCCAGCCATATTAATCTAAGTTTAAATTATATTGCGGAAGTAGCAAGGAAAACAGTGTTTTGAGAGTTACAGGAAGGAAGTGTGGACACGGAATCAACTCGCACACCTTCCCATTTCATCACTTCATCAGGAAATTATGGCGTCTGAATACACGAATTTATCTTTTTTTAAATCTTATCATCATTATTTTCATAAATCGGCCTTCAATTTAAAATTCGGCTTATAGTGTTCGATAGAGGGTAAATTCAAGAACTCGCTGCGGTAAGCAGTTAGGCCCGCGGAAAGGCTAGAATTTGAAATGGCGCTGGAAGTTGGGTCTACCGTGACGTCAAGCCAATGGGAGCCCGAGTCGCGAATGAGGCAACCTTTACTTTAAGAACCTTGTAGCAAGCCTACCAATTTTAAGTGTACTTACTAGTAACAAATCAAAATTCAACGCTTAAGCTAATTAAAATTTCAAATCAAACACTAAAAAAATAAAACCACAATATTTACCAACTTATACGTAGCCATTATTCTTTAATATATATGATTGTAAAATTAAAGTAAAATTTTTAATTGATAAAGAATAAGGATCAATGTCAGTCGGAAGAGAATTTATCAGGACGGAAAGTCGGTTGAATAGAGAGAGCTCATTGCGATCATACTGAAAATTGGCCAAAGTAGATCCTGCCCTCATCTCTATTATTAAAAGATTAAATCTTAGATAATAATTAAAAGTCAAAGGTTAAAATTATCGAATTCGAGATGTAGGAAAATGCTGACAACTGGCCAATTCATAATGCCCTTCAAATTACAAGATGTTAGTATGCATACTCAATATATATACGTATATATGACGCATAAGTTTTAAACGAGTAATCCGTCACTGCAAAGGACCGGTTGAGCTGTTGGTATCCGTCCTTGTATAAGAAAACACATTCCACTCTGCCGGTCATTTTTGATCTCGGATCATTTGTTTAAACCTTATGAAACATCGACGAAAATATCAGGGCACAAAAAATTGACTTTGGTCAGCATTTTTTTTCCCCAAAAATTTCCTCATTATTTTATCATACGTAATTTTTTATAATACTTGAAATGCAGTCAGGGGCGGATCCAGGATTATTTTTTTTGCGGGGGGCACAAGGGTCTGACAGGTCTTCCCATATTTGTGATAAAAAAAATACAACAATGAATGTTGAAAATTTTCTCTTTATTTTTATAGTAAAGTTATTAATATTAAATTAAAAGACTGTGGCTCCGTAATACACAAAATAAAACGAACGTATTAATAACCGTGTTTAAAATGTTGTCTATTTTTTAAGCGTCCGGAGGTGGCACGTGCCCCCGTGCCCCCCCCCCCCTAAATCCGCCTATGAATGCCGGCACGTGTCTTCTACAAGCCCCAATGGTTTCTGCATGATGTGTTACCCTTAAACGAATTATTCATCTCCAAAAAAATAAGAAAACTACGACCAGTTGAGAGGGAGGGATGAGTCCTCTTACAAAGACTGGTTCGCGAGCAATTAATTTTACCAGTGTAATAAAAATGTTTAGTCTGCAAACATAACATTCATAGTGGACAATGAGCAAACATTAGGCTACAGAGAAAGTTGATAATCGAAGTCACGAATTGATAATGAAAGTCACGAACTCTTATCATTGCTAATACCAAACCGTATATCTATTCCAGCTTTTTGACCCTTTTTCAAGTGACTAACGTGATTCGAGCTCAGTTACACCATTATTTTGCCAATGCTTCTAAAAGTAGCCAAGTTGCGTGCTTAGATGTTATTGTAATCGTGATTCTTAAGGTTTAATGCGCTTAGTATAAGTTTTTTTTGTCAATATGACTTATAATATCTAGCATTATTAATATTATATTTATTAAAATATTTTTCGTATTTTTGACAAGTATCTGCAATGAAACCTACAAAAAATGTGTATTTTTGAATTCAAGTCGCAGGATACATATCAAGGAAAGCCTATTTTTAGTTATCTTTAGTCGATGAGCCACAAATACTTTGTGGAATGAAGCAGGTGGAAGAGAAATATATGTTACGGCGAAAATGGATTCCTCATTCAGCCGTTCTCTCATACTTTTAAAACTAACAATCGCGAAAGACGTTTTTAATTTTCATGAATTGGCGACCTGATTGAAGCCCCCCACCAACTCAGGAAGAACCGCTCATTCATAGGAAAGAATTCATTAAGAAAGAGTGTGAAGAACAATGGTGCACGTCAGCCCAAGAGCGAGACCCGAAGGTACCTGAAAAGCGTTTACCCACCAGGCAGGAGTTTGTGACGTCATCAACTTATCGGCGAAAGGATCGAGGTAGTCGATTTTTCGAGTCGAATAGCTCCAGAAGTAGGAGTTACATTGAAAAACGGAAAAATGCATGTCTCTGTATTTTTTTATCTCCATCATAATTAGGACAATGTTTCGCGAGCTCATTCGAAGAGACCATTCTAGTGATGTTCATTGAAGCGACATTTGCTTCTCTCTAGCGACAACAGCATCCTCATAGTCTATCTTTAAGCGACATCCTCTACGACTTTGACGAATTTTTCCTCGGCGTGCATCAAGTTCACGACTCCGATGAGCGCGGAGGAGCGTGTTCCTGGCTCCGAGTGAAAACGCTGCCAAAAGAAATCATCTTCCCTCTCCACTGTGAAAAAGAAAAAAAGCACGTCGAAAAGGGGTTTAAAATAGCTCCCGTATCATGCTGCCGATGTCACCTGCACGGTCATCATCTTCTTTCTGGCTGCGAGTGAGCGAGATTTTGAGGGCAAATAAAAGAATCTTCTTCCCCGTATTTAATATCAGCACACAATGCGTTTCCTTCCTAGGCCTCATCCTACTACTCTGCCATTGAAATTCAAGAGCACCGGAAACTCATTTGAAAAAAAAGATGTTTTTTTAAGAAAAAAAACACAATAGGATAATTGGTTTTGAGGTTGGAACAAAGGGGAAAGTAATTATGGCGTTTTATGTACTCCATAACTTTTCTTTGGAAGAGATGTTACTCAAAGAAATGGAGAGGGTTGAAATATTTGCGATGCCAGGTGCAAAATATTTATTGTTTGAAATTTTATGGTGAAATTATCTCTGTCACTGCAGGAACCATAATCGAAAAAGTATAAAGAAGTATTATCTTCGCGTTTTCACTCCTATCTCCAGTAGAAAGGCCCAGTGTGAAAATGGAGAAAGGAAAGTTGAAAAGACAGAGGGAAAGTAAGTCTCAAAAATCACACAACCTCAGGGTTGGTATCCTAATATCATCCATTTATTCTTCTCCCACTGCTTTTAATTCTCTGTGACTCTTCTTCATCGTATCCCTTTGAGTAGCCTCAAGTACTTATTTCATGGTTTTCCTCACGCAACTTGCATTAAAATGTACTCTCCGTTAGATTTCCCGTGTATTTGCAAATAAACGCAAATATCAGGAGAAGATTATTGATAAGAAACCTAAGTCCTAAAATGACGAAGAAGCAGAATGACATTCGAGTCACGGATTATGTTTCTCTGTCTGTTTTTTTAAACCAGTCTCATTGTTTTAATATTGAATAATCTCTTCCTTTGAAGAATTATATTCATCACGTAATCTAGCCATGTAAACGTGAGTACAATCCGCTGTTATTACATTAAACCATCTCTTGTCCCCTAGCCACTTGTTGATTCGATCGTCTGGTATGGGTGCTGAAGAAATCAATTTACGCATATCCAATGAAGAACAGTACCTTATTTGTCATATTTTAATTGTTGACGCAGCGCTTTCATCCATAACAAGAATGGTATCCATGATAGCGCTGCGACCTATTTCACCTAAATAATTCAATTATTGATTCTGATAAAGTTTGAATGATGGAAGAACTCGTATGTTTTCCGTTTCTCAATCTTGGCCTTCTTCTCGAGCTATTCACGACGAGTATCACTTTCGCAGACAACTTGATGACGTCACAAACTAATGCCTTGCGAAGTCGCCGCTTCTCCGCTGCATCTTGGATCTCACGTGGTTCGATGTTGTTTACCCTCTGGTTGAGCGATAATTCTCTAGAAGAAAGGGTTTCTATTAACGGTTCAATGAATCAGAATTCTAATGAAGTCACCAACTAATGATAAATCGACGGAAACTTTCGCGTTTTATCAATTTACACTTACGAACGATTGGCAGATTGGGGAAGATTTTTCACCGTATATTATTTTACCCGGGAGCAGCTTCGGACACCCCATACTTAAGGAAAGAAACTGACCCCTATATCCTAAATGCGTAATATTCACGCGTCTGCACCTTATTCTGGAGTGAGCTCTACCCTCACCTAACCATACCAACCTCCAGGTTTATTCACCGAGTGATTGAGAATATTACCCCTCACCTTATCGTTTTAATGCATTACGGATTCAATCTGAGTGAATGAATATATGTATATAGTGTTCAGGCTTCCCTTTGTGGCACCACCTATCTACGGTGCGAAAGAAATCATTTTGAAATGTTCCACAAAACTTTATCAATTCGACCCTGGGTTTTAACTTCTATATGATCATTATCAAGGTGAACCATTTGGTTGGAACCATGGTAATGACTATATGGTAGTAGAAACCGTGGGTTGGATTAATAAAGTTTGGTGTAACATAACGAAGTGATTTCTTTCGCTCTGTAGACTGAGTGAATGACTTCTTTTTTGAGAATGCACAATTAGTGATAAATCCTAAATATGGTGGCTAAGACAAAAACTAAGAATTCTCGTCGGTAAGTAGCCCGAAATCTCTTTTGGAACAGAGGAGAGGGTGGAGAAGCATGCGGAAGCAAGGAAGGAAGGGGAAGTTAGAGAGTTTACCTTTTGAATGAAGAGGAGAAGAATCACTCTGGACCTGCCGCAGTAAAGCACGCTGATGATGGACCGGAAGGGAAGTGGGTGGGGGAACCGCCTTAGGGGAGAGGACAAAAGGATTTCGGATCTCACGACAGCAACGGAGGGAAAGACTGACATCAGTTGCACGGGGCACAGCGTGTCTCGTAATTATTAATTTTTTTCCACCGAGAGAACGACATGAGAACCCAGCTCACGATAACATTCCGCGATACGCGCTGTCGGAGACTATAAAAGGTTCCGGAACTACCGACGACGAACGCAATCGGGGAAGAACCACTGACTGAGGAGCAGGCCAATGACAGACTCTTCATAGTTGTCTCTCGGTGATGAGCCGAACGTTTGCCTTCCAGTGAAGACAACAATGTCGTGAGGATCTCGTAAGCAACACGCATACCATGGCATGAAACTGATCAGTTTATCTGCAGCGGTATTTGTCTGACTTCAGGTATCAGAAGAGGGCGCTCTAAACAGTTGTTATAGACTTATAGAAAAAAGTGTTTAAGGAATAATCTATATATTCGGACTTGAGACGCCTCAATTCGAAGTAAAATTTTTCTCTATCTTTATTTCAAGCTAATTGGAGGGATATAGAAAAATTCATCGAAGGAGTCATATATTCACCTCTAGTTAAGCAGTTACCCAGGAAACGAAGATGGACCTATCATCAATCAATACAGTGGAACTACTCATGGACCCTGGAGGAAAGAGTTTTCTCGCTTGCTGTGTCCTGGCCTACCTTCTGCCCATGTCGACCGCCTTGACCTTCTACCCCAGCCACTGGCACCAGAAATATCGCAACTGGCACCTTGAAATGCACCGCGATTGGGACCCTTCCGGCTCCAACCCCAACAAAGCTTACCACTATTACAATATCCACCGCCGACACCCAAATCTACACAGCCACTTCGATCAGCAAACGCAGGCGAGCGGAGGACATCGGCCCAAGCATAAGCACCACGACTATCATTTCGAGGAGGGCGGTGGCCACGAGAAACACGCCAAACATGATCACAAGGTAATCTCATCATCAGCAATCCTAAGATTGATTTGACGCAGCTCTCCACTCAACTCTCCTATCAGCTAATATTTGCACACCTATTTCTTCTCTTTCATAACCCTCTTTACATGTTTCATATATTTCATTTGTGGCCATCCTTTTCCGTTCTTGCCATCTACTTTTCCCTAGACGATTGTCCTTCCATCCATCAGGCTATTGTGTCTCAAGATATGACCTATAATACGAGGGTGATACTTTGTGGAAATTTGACAACGCGCATTGTCTTAGTTATGCTTTTCATAGGCCTTGTATCCGTGTATTGTTTGTTCTATCCGCGAATCGTGGAAGAATACATCATAATAGCTGGTTAATAATTTTAACCCTTTGCTACACGCGCCCACGAGGACATCGCCACTGCACTTTTGCGGCTTTTTGCCGCACTTTATTATGCTTTTGGTTTTCCTAAATATGCATTAAAATTTAAGGGTATTTTAACGCATTTGGATAACTTCTATAATTGAAAGCACTTTACATATATTTTTCATTTATAAACGAAAATTAAGCGTAATAATATGCAAATTCATTCATAATTGAATAATATTTCTTGAGGAATTGCAGACGATAATCTTCTTGGTCGAGGAAAACGTACAGAAATAGAATACTAAAGTGTGCCACCAGTGGTCTATACGCAATAAACGCACTATTACGAATTTTCTAAAAATGCGAAAAAATCCCCGCTTAGCGTATAATTAACGGTTAAGATTGTTTTGACGCAAGTCTCCACTCAATTTCTATGTCATATAAACTCTTTAAATTTCTTTATCATATCATATATAATATTTTCACACCTACATATATTTTCTCTTTCGCATCCTTTACCTGTTCCATATATTTCATTCGAGGTCTTCATTTTTCGTTCTTGCCATCCACTTTCCCTCGACAATTATCTTCATCAGGCCATCATTTCTCAAGATGTGGCCTATAAGGTTGTACCTTCTTCTTATTAAGGTTAAATAACTTCTGCTTACTTTACTAAAACGGCAATAGGGTGGTTTCCTTCATCAAAGAAAACGAAATGCATTGATTGCGATTCCTTACCCACCATTAGTGTATTCATAATATAAAAATTATTTGGTTTTAGAAATCCCAGTTTAGACGAATGGCAACGGTCAATTTAAACCTCATTTGAATTAGGCCAGATTGGCGCCAATGCGATTCCACTCCACGTGACGTCACAGGGACCTAGTTTCTACAGGAGAGGATAGGATTTTCACATTGTCTGAGATTACTAATGCATGCATGAGGCACAGAGCTCAGGGAAACATCTCTTAATAATCATACATTAAAAATACCTAAGTTCGGAAAGTTTCCTTTCCAGCTTTTTCGCGTGAGACCTGTATGTGGTGCAAAATCTGGTCTAAATATTTCATTCGAGGTCTATCTTTTCCGTTGTTGCCAACTTGTGCCTCAATGATTGTCTTCATTATTATTATATGTATCACTAAGGCCATCATGTGTCAAGATGTACACTCTACCGTATTAAAACTATATTGCTCCTTCAGAGTTTGTATTTTTGCGAGCGCGTCGGAGGGATTGGTAGGCTTCCGACCCTAAGTTTACAGGAGTAATTTTTTTCGAAGTAACCTTAGTACGAAAAAGCACCAAAGAAGCAGACTAGTTACATTCGACTACTCAAAAATTGTTTGCCTTTTTGCGCCATAGTTTAATTTTAGGTTCCTCAAAATGTTATTGTGTTTTCGTATCAGTCCCTTCATTTTTTACCTTAACTCACAGTATTCATGCCCATCTCTGACGTTTTCCAAACACATCGCACTCAGGTCTGGAATAAACGGTAAACAGCCAAAGACTAGAAATCTGATTTTATGTTTTATTTTGCTTTCTACCTTTAACTATTCATAAGATCTTTGTTATTTTGTTCCAAAATTTAGTTGAATTTGCAGGAAGTGCGTGGTTTGAGGAAAATACGGAAGTTTGGAACGCCTTGTCTTGTTGTAAATGAAGCCTAAGATATTTCCGATCAGTAGCGCTCGTGGCAAATTGTTCTTGAATTTTTATGTGCTGAGGAGAAGAACCAAAACAAGCTAGAGAATAGCTGGGGAAAGAAAGTTATTTGCTTTCCCTAAATAATGTACTTACTCAACCTGGCATATCTCCTCTTAGAGACTCATGCGTAAAAATGAAAAGAAATGCTCATCAAGATTTCATAGCCGAGATGCTGCTGCTCAAAGCCACGCTTTCAACCCGGAAAAATGTAGTTGACCTTTAAGAGTTTGGGCGAATTGTTACACTGGGAAGAGGAATACTTGAGACCCTTCATTAAAACGAGATGAGTGAACGCAAAATTCTCAAGATACTGATTTTATTGGATTGGGAAATAAATATTTTTGTGGAAGGAAGTTGATAAGAATCTCGAAATATTACAGAAATATTGAGAAATTTTGTGTATCAAATCATGTTTACCTGCTTATTAGTGGCTGCAGTATAACAAAAATATTTTTACGGTATAAGTAAGGTATCGAAATTGTACTCTAGTTAGCTTGTGGAGTTTAATAAACTGCCAAAATATATATTTTTTTGCAAATGGAGGCAAAAGAATTAAGATAATTGAAAATAAAACCGTGGAGCGAAACCTTTTTTGAGAATTGCGTCTTGAATGAATATAAATGACGAACTATAGCTCTTTAAAATTGGTGGCAGCCCACTTAATCGCAAGAAAAGTTACTATTAGGATCACTAACTCTATTAATTAGGCAGAATTCGAGGTCACTGAACGCGATGAAATTCTAGATGTGGGATTGGCCCATTGCTATTACTAATATGAAAAGTAAAAGGGCGTTGAATGAAAATAATAGGTGCTATGAATTGTAGCTTTTTACCTGGCAACTCTGACGTATGAATATATTTATTTTTATTTGTATGGACTTCCATAGCCTTTGTATACACTACACTACATCCGCCTGGTTCACATATTTCAACTCTGACCTCTGCTATCCTAACTACTCCAGCGTGCCTGCAGGCATTATTATAAAATTTTTAGTATCATCCCCATTGTATTATGTGGTGGAACGATTACTATCGGTATTAGAAGCCGAAGTATATGTGGCGGAAATAAATTGCAATCCGCTAATGAAAAAAGAAAATATGTTCAGGGTACATGCACGAATGTAGACTGCCGACAAATATATGGTGGATTTGTATGTCACCAATTATGATGTAATTGGTGTATTTTCTTCTCGCAGTTTATTTGACGTAGTTCTATTTTTAAAGAATTTTGTCGATAAGAGTAAGTTTGATGGGTTATTATGCTCATTATTGTCTTGTCTTTCCTCTACAATTAGAATTTCCTTTTTGATTTACAATGAGGCCTACTCCTTTTCATTCTATCTATTAATGGTATTCTCTTACTTCCGCCCCCTCGCTTTCCTAACATTATTCCCCCGAACATTGGTGTTGACATTCTCTCCCCAATCAGTACCTACTCGCGCCATCCAAATCCTTTGTCTCTTCCACATCTCATCTAGAAGTTTACTCTCATCGACCATCATGTAATGTACACACAGGGAAGAGAAATTATTGAGACCGCACATTAGTGAACAAGAGATTCTGTAGATGGTGGTTTATTGGGCTGGGGAAAAAATAATTACTTTAGGGAGTCACTAAGAATCTTGAGCAAATACTGAAATATTGAGACATATAATATATCAAATTATTTACACCAGCTTATTAGTAACTTTATTGTAATTAAAATATTTCTACAGTATAAGTAAATTATCCCATTCAAAATTGCGTCTTGAATGAGTAAAAATAGTCTTCCCGCGTCTTTGGTCTTCCTCTCGGTCCACTTCACCTTGATTCCAGGAAACCACTTCACCTTCTTCATTTTCCTCCATTCCCACGTTTCGATGGTCTCCAGCATTTTATTTCCTCTTTCTCAACGACCACATTCACAAATCAAAAAGCGCTACTCTACAGTTAATATTCTTTCTTAGCCTTTCCTTAAAGCACGTACATAATGATCCTTAAATCACCTCATTCTTACTCATGCTCCCCCATTCCTTGCTTGCAATACTTTAGAAAACCACATTACTTGTGATTAATCATAATGCCATAATATTCTAGCACCATTTATCTACTGCATCAACCATTTCTTGCAACTATTTCGTCGAATAATCCAGAATTTTATTTGCCATTCTATTTTACTATATATTCATAGTTGTTTTGAGTTCAATGCATAGCAGGCAACGTGGATATGTTAACCAGGCAATCAACAGCCGTACTCTTTTATTATCTATGCATCTATCGTCGTGGTTACTGTTAAAAATGTTTGGAATATGTCTTCGCGTCACTGCTTTGGTGGCATTAACGTTTCCTGACCATGCTGGTCGTTTTTATTTGGAATCTGACCCAGATCACTGTGAAAAAGACACCAGAATCAGAGGGAATACATTGGTGCCATCCAAACAGAGGAGCGGAGGGAAATCCCAAAAGTGTTTTGCTAACTAAAAGAGAGCAAGGTTAAAAAAAAGCATATTTTTTACTTTAAATGCATTCAATTTTTTCAAATCTGTTTTTATTTTATTTTTTTATACTGCTAATTGATTCTAGAATATAAAAAAGTTAGAATTTAAAAAACAAAATTTCGGGATGGATTGGGCTTGAACTCATTTCCTCCGACAACTTTTAGGGTCAAAGGTTCTAGAAGAAACTAACTCGGAAAAAATTTCAACTGATTGATTATAATTATTGAATTTTGTCATCAGAAGCTAGCAAGTGTGTTAAATTTCTTGAAATTATGAGAAGTGAGTTAGAAATTAATTTTAAGATTCCATCGCTTTATCGGTGTATTGTTGTTAACGTATATGGATAAGTCGCGTACAAAGGCAATGTTTGGGGATCGGGTTGGCGTGGTGGCTAGAGTGTTGGCTTCTCACCCCATGGGCTAGGGTTCGAATCCCAGCGGTGGAAGAGAATTGTCAGAGACTGCCTGATCCCTGCTTGAATGTTGTGTGGAGGACATTTCAAGCACAGCATTCCGTCCGTCGGATGGGACGTTAAGTCGCGGTCCTCTTAGCGCCTTTCGTTGAGAGCAGGCTAATGCCGACGCCCGGGTTTCTCTCGATCCTTCCTTCCAAACTCTTCCTTAATTACGAAAATGACCTCAGCTGTCGGTCGCCTTGTCTAAATACTATACAAAGGCAATGTTTTGCTATTGAAACCGACAAATAGACAGACGAAGCAAGTTTAGAGAAAGCGTGTAATAAAAATATGGCTAGGCCTGTAATTTTTTTTAATGAATGGAAAAGCCTGACACTCCACAAAAAAATGACTGCGATTTCCTATCATTTTTCAAAATACGTTTAAATATTTAACTGGAAAACATACGGGTGTGACGCTAAGTTAACAGTTTAAGCTTGGATTGTACTAAACATTGCCTTTGTATGCGGCTTATGCATAAGCTGTAACAATAATATACCGAAGCAGTGGCGTAACTAGGTGTATCCTTTGGGGGGGATGGAATGACTCGGGGTGGCGACCCTCCAGGCAACGGGGGCCCGCGAAACTTTTTGAAAAGTGTCATGCCTGGAAATAAATTTTACATCGTTTTTGCACTAAAAATTTAACTTGAGCAGATGCAGTTATTAAATTTCAAAACTAGACCATAGTTTTCAATATTTTTTTAAATTTCTATGAGGCTTTTGGGGGGATCTATCCTCTCATCCCCTCCATAGTTACGCCACTGTACTGAAGAGGTTCTGAGTGCGAGTATGCTGTATTGATTATTGTACATTTTCTACATAAATATCACATTGTGTTTTGCCTTTCTGAACGAGGTTTTCACGGTAAATACTAATTGAATTCATTTTGCGTCACATTTTACGCAGATGATGCAAATAATTGCTATGCACTCCATCCATTCGTTCCAAGGATTCCATCGACAATAACAATTGCTATTTGCCGTTGTTTCCTTGAGGATAGTTTTTTCCGGTCATATCTAACCTACTAAAATAGAATCTTAGGAATACTAAACAGTTCTTGGCTTCCAAGATATCTGTTACAAGGTGTGGACTAATGGCTGCCAAATGACTTTGGTGCTACTAAAAAACTTCTCCATGACGATCAAATTCCTCAATACCATCGATTTTTGGACAGCCCGCAATACCCCCAAAAGTAGACTTGCAGAAACAGTTGGCAAAACTGTAATGGAAAATTTAGTCTCTCGACATTTTCCCTAGGATGACAGAGATTTTAAGAGAGAGTCGATTCCAAAAAGTTTTGTCGTATCTCGCCTCGTTCACCCCAAATACCCCCAAAAAGTAGCGGCATAGAGATAGTTGTCAACACTGTAATGGATAGAAAATTCAGTGTTTCGACAATTTTCCTAGGGTTTCAGACGATTTTAGAGGGGGCCGATTCTACGACATTTTGTCGTATTTCGTTTCTGCAAAGCGACGAAGTACCTACACTGACACAAACACTAGAAATGATTAATAGCAGAACTTAATGGCATTGCTCGTGGAAGAAGTCGAGGGAGTAACAGGAGTTTAAGAAGCGCAGCTAAATGGGCTGTCTTTATATTCCTTTGATATTAACGAATCGATGGCTGGATATTAGTATTTTAGTATTTTTACCAGTAATGGGTATTTGCTGAACATTGTCTGAACATTTGTATGAATCAGTCAGTCAGTCAATAAGTTTACTTGGATATTTCACTATTACTTATACCGCTACTTATTTACATAATGTGACCAGGGTTTCGATGAGTTATCATCATCTTCAGGCGTAAATTATGGCGTTTATCATATTATTTTACGCCTGAAGATGATGATAAGTCATCGAAACCCGGGTCGCGTTGTGTAAAAAAGTAGTGGTATAAGTAATGGTGAAATATACAAGAAAACTTACAATGGAATACCACAAGGTTAATAATGAGTTGGTGAATTTTCTTTTTCTTTTTAGTCAGTCAACAGTCGGAAGTGCGTTTTATAGTACATGTATAGATTTCCTCTGTGTCTATAAATACTCTTTCCTTTCCAGGAGAATAAGAAGGGCGGCAAAGGCGAGAAGGAAGAACACGAGCACGAAGAGGGGAAGAAGGGGAAGGAGGAAGAGGAACACGACGAGAGCTTCTACGAGGAGGAGGACGAGCACAAGAAGGGAGGCGAGGAAGAGGAGGAGGAATACCACAAGGAACACCACGAGGAAGAGGGGGGGAAAGAGTCCGAGTTCGAAACGGAAGCGGGACACGAAAAAGGGAACTCGATGAAAGGATTCGAACGAAAGATACGAAAGGAAGAGTACAAGAAGGACGACGAGTTCTGGGACGAGGAGCACCAGGAGGGGAAGGAGGGGAAGATGGGGGAGTACGAGGAGGAGGAGGACGGGGAGGAGGAGGTTCACCACAAGAAGGGACACAAGGAGAGCCACAAGGGATACGCGGAGAAGGAGAAGAAGGGCAAGAAGGAACACGGAGAATACGCGGAGTGGGCGAAGGGAGGAGGACACAAGGACGGCGGGGAAGAGGAGGAGGCGAACGAGAAGAAGTGGAGGAAGAAGGGCGACGAGGGCCACTGGCACAAACACAAGCACAAGCACTAGAATCGCAGAACCTGATGGCAATGATAGTGGATGGAAAACGGGGATAACGAGGAGTGGGCAAAAAGAAGAGGGCAGAAGGGATGAAGGGAAGGAGTGGAGAGCAAAAAGGGCGACCAGCACTAGACTTGCGTCATCGCAGAACTTAATGGCAATGCTTGTGGAAGGAACACGGAAATGCGCGGGGTGGGCGAAGGGAGGAGGACACAAGGACGGCGGGGAAGAGGAGGAGGCGAACGAGAAGAAGTGGAGGAAGAAGGGCGACGAGGGCCACTGGCACAAACACAAGCACAAGCACTAGAATCGCAGAACCTGATGGCAATGATAGTGGATGGAAAACGGGGATAACGAGGAGTGGGCAAAAAGAAGAGGGCAGAAGGGATGAAGGGAAGGAGTGGAGAGCAAAAAGGGCGACCAGCACTAGACTTGCGTCATCGCAGAACTTAATGGCAATGCTTGTGGAAGGAACACGGAAATGCGCGGGGTGGGCGAAGGGAGGAGGACACAAGGACGGCGGGGAAGAGGAGGAGGCGGACGAGAGGAAGTTGAGGAACAAGGGTGAAGAGGGACACTGGCACAAACACAAGCACAAGCACTAGAATTGCAAATCTGGTGGCAATGTTCGTGAATGGATGCAGTACGAGAAGTGATCAAAGGTCGGAGGTCATTCGGACAATTGGGGGGAGAGGAGGGGCACGAAAATAAGAGGTATATAACTCGTAATTGGAATGAAAAATACAATATCAACCATTTGTGATGTCCATTTGCTGAAGAACGATTCTGTTTCTTGAAAAAATGTATACTTTTCGCCTTCCCCGATGGTCGTTTTTATTATGCCTGAGATGAATATGATTAGTTATATGGGACAGAGGAGGGAAAACAAGTTCTAACCTTCTATTTTATAGAGTACAAATGAGCCGTGATATCACGCGCTTTGTAATATAATTTTTTTCAAGTGTTTTTTTTTTTTTAAATATTTTGCATATTCTTGTTCTATTACTGTACCTTTTTCATACACTTTCATAATGGAATAGAAGAAAAATCATGCTTGACCAAGGTTTTGACCATCGTATGTTTTTCAAACCTAAATTCCGCGATAAATTTTGTCTACCATGTTGATTATTTTGACTCACCTTTGATTCATTAGATTATGAGTGAAGTAGAAATGGAATTTGTTCTGTAAGAGCTAGGCTCACTGAGTCTGGAAATATTAAGCACATATTTACCATTCCAGCCGAACTTAGTCCAAGTACAAGTCGAAGTCATGCTTTCAGGTGCCTTTAGCCATATTTTTGTGAAATATGTTACCTATTGATGTGGTTGTAGGAGAATTTTATTTTTATTAAAATACGGAAAATGTGTTTAAAAATATTAACTGACTTTGCTGAGTACAACTATCGAATGTCATTACCTGCACGATTTCATGTATAGATGATTGGTTGCAGGTACCTTTTCAATAAACAGTTTAAAATATGGGCGTTGTGTATTATTATTTCACCTATGATTTATCTAAAGATACAGGAGGAACCAGCATAGTAGATATCAATTTTATGGGTCACATTTTTGTGTAGAGTTCTCTTAAAGTGACTAGGAATGTGTTTTTGAAACGCAGCTAAATGGGCTGTCTTTATATTTACTATACCTATACATATTTGTTCAATTTAACAAATAGATGACAGGATATTGATATTTTAGTATTTTTACTATTAGTTGTTATTTTCTGCCTATAAAAATAAAAAAAGAAGTGCGTGTTGAGGTATTATTAATGCTGATTTCCACCTATCATTTATTTTATGCCTCCATTGTACGACGAAAAACGAATTCATATTCCTAACTGTTGGGTAATATATCTCCCATAATATGTTTTAACTTCTTTTCTCGATAAAGGTGATTGCAATAACGTTGAGGGAGATTGGAGTTCCATGAAAATGATATCTTGCCGTCAGCGGGAGAAATAAAGAGCAAGGAAAGGCGTTAGTCAAAAAAAGAGTGTTTTACTGACGAGTTAAAACAGATAATGGGGCAAAGAAGAGAACTAAAAAACTGAGTTAATGACGAAAACTAGCTCATGTGCAGGAATCATGAGTATCTGAATTTCAATGGAGCGAAGTTGTTAAGATAAATTAATCCCGTAGGCATCTGGACTGAAGTCGGAAACAACGTCAGGATAGGATAAGGCCTTTAAGTCGATTTACAAGTTTTTGAAGAGACCAAATTCAAGTGCCAGGCAGAAAGAGATAAGAATTAAACTGTATCATAAATGACGAAAAAATGGAAACGAGATGCGAAATTTGCTTAGAAATATTGTGTAGAGAAGAAGACGTATCTTATAATGATTAGAGTTATAAGAACTTGTAATATTCCTGGCTAGTTTTTATTAATCCGACCGATTTTTGAACTCTATGCGCCATTTTCAAAGTTAATCCCAGTATTTTTTTTTCAAATAAGGACCACATACATACAAAGTTCCCTGAGGAGTTATTTCATGTTTCATTCAAGAATATTTGTTGCAGACTGCATTTTTATGAACTACTACTGTTAAATATTTTATCACTTATAACTATTTGGACTACTGTTTATATATTATCAAAAATATTCTACTCATCGTTAAGGATGCCGCCGCTTTGATAAACTTATGAAGTACCTCATATGATGATAAGAGGTAGAACTCGCCGAAAGACGTGAAAGCTTGATCGATGCATTTTTCATAAATCACAGACAAGATTGCGGCAGTGCTGAGATCCACATGCCATTTCTGGTCTCGACCAATAGTTATGATCCGCTAAAATATAGATTCAGGCACACTTAGATATGCTATTTGTAGATAACAGAGTGTAGCTTCTACATCTACGCGATACCTTCGAAAAATCTTTATGGTGTGTGGGAAAAGGTATTTCTTCCCAACAAGCAATCAGCCACATTTAGGTGGTCCCGCAATACACGAGCAGTTATGTGGGAGTGCAATTAATGCAAACGCGATCGCGTTGGTTAGCTCTCACCAGACATGCACAATTCTTTCAGATAACTAGGGCAGTAATGACCTTTCATGGCAAAGGTAGAAAAAAAAGTGTTTGGAGTAATAATAATAATACGTCTTTATTGGGCGAGATTGGGACTAGAAAGTCCCATCTTCTATCTAACCCTCGCCATACATTAAATTATCGCAGCTAAATACATTGTCAAGTTGCTCTAGGAATTACATACAGTCAATTATATCAAAAGAGACAAAGAAGCACGATTTGCAATCAACAAACAACATTATAAGTTAACAAATTTACCATTTACCAAGTGTAAAAAGATGTGAGCAAACGTGGGAAAAACCTAAGGATATTGACTTTCGTCCTTATTGGAAAAAATCCACTGCTGGAAAACGCCCAAACAAGAAGGGTAGAATGCAAGAAAGGTACGTGTGCATCGAAATTTTCGTAGTAATGGGTGTATTATCCAACAATAATATGCAAAGCATTAATAATTAGCTGAACTGTCCAATGGAAAGCTATTTTTTACTAAGCTGTTACGGTCCTAACAATTTCAAGGATGGTTTATTTATGCATGTAGGACGCACTTTTTGGGCTGCTATATGAATTGTTTTTGGGATGCTTTAAATAAGGGAAGAAAAATGACAGAATTGTATTTAAATCAATAATTTCTTATTTACTTAAGTTGCGAATCCCGTACGTTCTCTACCAATCATCAGTGGGCATTGTATCTGATGTCATGAGCATTTGAGTGGAAGGCGAGCTTTTTAAATTGGCGGTTCGCTTCAAAACTGACACTGGATGGCGTTTTAATCGGCGAAAAACGTGAATAAAGTTTAGAGCAAGGGGACTGCGGAGAGGAGGTCCAATTCCACCCCAGAGAAGGCTGATTTATGTTGCCACTTCGGTAGCATTTTATTCGGTTTTCAAAAATGCCCGCGGCGTGGTGGAGTGCAATGCGATCCACATATTTCCAATATTCTGCGTTATAATGTTTGTAATTATATTGAGGAATGGCATTGAAAAGTTATGAATCAGATAGATCACATCGTCATGAATATAAATTTCGGTTAACACCCTTAATTATTCCTTATTTCTCCGTGAAACTCGTATCACTTTGTCCGTCAGCGACGCGAGTGGCGACTTTTGTTAACCCATTTAAATACGCGGTCGGTGACAATACATCTACAGACAAAGTTGAGGATTCTCTTTTGTAATGTTCCTGGTTTAGAACGTGAGTGAAGGCATCTTCGCGATTTAGGAAGTTTAGGGAATGTTTTTCGATTTATTTTTGTTTTCCTGATATCATCATGTCACCAGATGCCCACATGTTGGAATTTACCGAAGACAAGACCGTGGTTTAATGGTGAGTAAAGTTATTTCTCAAGTAACTTGTGTTGTTTATGCCATATGATAAAAATTAAGTTGAAATTGATCGTTAACCTTCGGAAGACGACGTAGGAGCAATAGAATTAGCTATATCACGATCACATCGATGCGAAAGTGTGGTTTTACTGGCGAAAGTATAATGTGTCTCCAATAGTGTGTAAATCTAGGTCATGAGAGTGGTTATAGTTGGTAACTTACATATCGTAGTAATTATGGGCAAGGTGGTGTAGCGGTCAAAGCGATGGTAGTGGCACGGAAGTAGTATGGTCAGGATTTCGATTCTATCGAGAGTATAATTAGTTTGCGTCATATGGAAGTGTGTTTATCGACATCTATTTTTTAAAACGTGTAGTTTTTGAATATTGGATTTTTGATTGGGATTATTTTGTTTTCATTGGATTTTCATCGCTCAAATTTAATTTTTAATTTTCAAGTTTTTCAGAATATTCTAGATCTTGGAAGACGTAGTAAAAATACGGTGGTTATTTTTTATCGAACCCGATCAGCTCATACAAAAAGGGAAACAAATTTTCGCTATTATTAGTAAGGTAAAAATACTCATATATTCGGCATATACTCCGTGAATATTTGGTCGTTTTTGTGAATTATTCAATTTTCTGGCGGCATATAAACTACAGGTAAAATTAGTTTAACTTTAAAAACCACTTTGTAATAAGAGCTATAAACATATCCGTGGGATAATTTTGAATTAATGTTACATTCATAATAGATATAAACAATTAAAATTGATTCTTTTCCGACTTCGTAATTTTGCGGCTTATTTTAATTTTTTAAATTAGGCCACCTAACAGGCAACTTTATTTGAAACTTTAAGTGGGGGTTGTTACCAGTTATCTAAAAAAACGATAAATATAATTTTTGAACAAGTTTAAAGATTTTTGCTTCATTGATTATTTGTAAAGAATACCCGATGTCACTGCGAGGAAATGCCCATCTATTGCCAAAATTTGAGTAAATCGCCAGAAATAATTTAAAAACGTCTCGTATCAAACCGCATTTCCTCAACCCACTTTTCTTTCCTCCAGCTCACATCTCATCCCATTTGAGGACGGAACGCTACACACATAAAATATTTCCATGCATAGACATATTCCCTGCATAAGAATAATTGACTAATAGATATATGTAATTCCTTGTCAAATCCATCTTCGATTAATCTTGAGTTGTTCGATTTTCACCGAACTTGGAGTGATGTATGCAATAAACAAAGTAAGAATTCATTTTAATTGCCAGATTTTAGCGGTGAAAGTTGATCGAGGTATCCCCATTGCAAAATTAATTTTTATTGACAAAATGTTTTCCATGCTAATAGGTGTAAATTGTAATTTCATTAGGTTTAGTAATATGTGATTTCAACTCGCCAGAGATCGGGATACTAGATGTGATGCCAAAGTACGTTGAATTTTTCTGATGGTCTTACCCGCAATAGCTTTGAAGTTGTCATAACTTCCCGTTATCTAACTTCAAAATCTTAGGGTGTTTAATGAGATGCCTGGAAATTGTGAATTAGGTAATAGGGAGAGAGGAGGGATTTGAAAAGGAAGAGTCAGATTTCTGGTTTTTATTTCTAAAACAGTAAGGGTAGATTTCCAAAAGAGGTTAGAGAGAAATACATATATGGTACGTATGGAATTGAAGTCTTCTTTGTTATTTAAATTATCCAATTGTTTCTTATAATTGAATTTCATCACCTCGTTCACGAAGTTCAAGAATGTTAATCCAAAATATCGATCATAACTTTCGCCAAAAAATGTTTCCTAAGAATTTAGTCTCCATTAAAGTTACAATGTATATCCCCAATTGATCATTTGCACTAATAGAAATATACAACAGGTCTAAAGCTTTAATTTATGCACCTCAAGTTTTTACTACCAAAATTTGTTGGCGTCTCTGAGTCATATTATTTTATTTAAAGTAAAATCTAATTTTGCTAAGCCCTAGAGTTATAAAGCGTCATGCTTTTCCAGCCTAGCATATTGTTAACAGGGTTTTTTCCGGAGACTTTTCGGGTCTAAGCCATTATCATTTTCCTACCCCTTCTTCGCCTTTAATGACGTTAAGATGCGTCTTGGAGACCCTTAGGGGCATACCGACTCTCTTGACCCCCCTGGGGATTATGGGGGGCCGTGATTGTTAAACAGCGCGATTTTCAAGATATTGTAAATGGACCAGGATGAGAACGAATCAAACTTTGCTTATTTTATTACTCTGTAATCTAAATTCTCCCTCTAGTAAAACCTGTACCGAGTTTATTTTCCCTAATATCGTCTATTCGATAATATTATCCTGGCAAGTTCATTGTTTTCATTTATGTCATATTCTTCCTCTTTTATCATGCTGATGCCAATGCCATTTAATGAGCATGCATGAAGAATATAAATGCTTCTCAGTTTTATGACTTTTTGTATTTGTTAACCGTATGGTAGGCATACAATTGATAATGATTACATAAAGAGATAAAAATTGTTAAATATTTATAATGTTATAGGTATGATTAATATTTGTTTATGTATACAATTTTTGGGACAATTA
Organism: Ischnura elegans; assembly: GCF_921293095.1. Taxonomy (NCBI): domain Eukaryota; kingdom Metazoa; phylum Arthropoda; class Insecta; order Odonata; family Coenagrionidae; genus Ischnura; species Ischnura elegans. The sequence goes on along the minus strand of NC_060252.1, from coordinate 78,423,585 downwards.
ACCACTGTTTAACCCATTAATCCCCAGCGTTGCGTTAACCTATCCTAATTCTCAGAACGAGTTTCTACTTCAGAATATTTTTTTATTCGATTTACTAACTTATTGTAAGTATCTCTAGTTCAAATTTTGCCATTTTCACCAACATTTTCATTAATATAATTGTATTTTTATGACTGATGGCGTTTGACATAAAAATCGATGCGCACATACTAGATACCCTAGGAAAAATAATGTACCCCATTATGTCCGTTAAGGCAGAATGGGGAATTTCCTCCAAAGGAATACTGATAGCTCCTGGCGAAAATGTCGATGTGCAAATCAAGATAAAAATAAAAGATGTAATCTAAGTTTTAGAAATTACTTTTTTTGTATTTATTTACCGGAGCTTTCCCAGCGTTGCGTATACGCAGCACTGTGAAAATGATATAATATGATGAATATAGTACTTACTCTTACTCCTGTGGCCATTGTAAACCTAAGTGATCTTTGGCCTCACCAACCATGCGCCTCCATGCACTTCTGTCTTCTGCCAGCTCTATGTCTGCACCCATTCTTCTCAAGTCCTTCGTCACCTCGTCAATCCATCGCATCCTTGGTCTTCCTAGCGGTCTCCTACCCTCTGGCTTGCCTCTTAACACTTGTCTTATCATTTCTCTCTCATTACTGTGTTGAATGTGGCCCAGCCACCTCAACCTCCTAACTTTTACTACGCCCACAATATCTGGCTCCCTATACAATTCTTTCAATTCTCTATCCTTCCTTATCCTCCATGTATCTCCTTCTTTTATCGGCCCAAAAATCCTTCTCAATATCTTATTTTCGAAAGTACTGAGGCTCTTCTGAGATTTTTTGGTGAATGCCCACGTTTCTGATCCATATATAACTACAGGTTGTACTATGGCTTTATAAATTCTAATTTTAGTGGTTTTTGATAGAACTTTGCTTTTAAATAATTTGATTAGGCTCCAGTATGATCTTTCAGCAGCTGCGAGCCTGTTACGAATTTCAATGTCTTCTCTATTATTGTTTGCTATTGTTACACCAAGATATTTAAAGGTATCAGTTCTCTGGAACCTGTAGTTTAAGACTTCTAAGTAGTCTTCTTCATCGTCTTGTCTACTAATTTTCATTTAGTTGGTTTTACTTTCATTTATTTGTAAGCCTACTTTTCTTGCTTCCCTTATTAGTATTTCTGTCAGAGCTTGAAGATCATTTTTGTTTTCAGCTACAACGGCTACGTCATCTGCCAACGCTAGAAGGTTTATTTTATCAGGAATTCCCTCCCCTCCTTGACTATTTCTTGTTTTCTTAAGTGCTCTTTCTAGTGCTATATTGAATAGTAGTGGCGTTAGGCCATCGCCTTGTCTCATGTCTCACTCTGTGTTTATATTGAATGTATCTGTATATTCCTTTCCTATTTTTACTTTACCTTTAGATTCATTCAGACACGTTTTTGACAACTGAATTATTTTGTCAGGTACACCGTATCTTTTCATTATCTTCCAAAGTCTATGTCTGTCTATTGAGTCGTAAGCTTTACTAAAGTCAATGAACATTAAGAATATATCTTTGTCATATTTCCAGTATTTTGAGGTCAGTTGTTTTAGAATAAATATTTGGTCTGTTGTTGATCGCCCTTTCATAAAGCCTGCTTGATGGCCTCCTACTATTTCCTCTGCCTGACTTTTGAGCCTTTTTAAAACAATTTTAGATGCTGATGAATATAATGATTTTCCAAAAATTTATCTTAATTTGGCCAAAACAAATGGGAAAATGCGAAACAGCAGAAGTTTGAATCCCTAAATGCAGTCTGGGGAATAATGGGTTAATGTTACGTCTACCTAGTTAAAATATTCTGCACGTTACCCATATGACGGTATTCTTAAACCACTCGTAGGTTCTCTCTACGTGGTATTGCAAAAGTTTAATTTTAGTTTATTCAATGGAAAAATTCCATGAGGTAGAGGCTGGAACAAGAAAATTCTGAGAAACAATTTATTAAAATGAAGGAATTTACTTACTGTTTTTATTTTTTAATCAAGCCTTCCTGGGTATTAATTTATAATATAAGATAAATTTTAAGAAACATCCCTGGAATGATTTAATTGACGCATGGCATTTTTGCCACGCCTCTAACTAATTTACGAAGGAAATAATTATCTGGGAGGCTTTTCAAAAAACTTTTTCCTTCAGTGTCATGAAAGCAATAATAAAGAATATATATAACGTCAGTAGGGTTTACGCGCTCTAATGAGTCATCGATCGGGAAACTTCTTGTCCATTCCATCTGTGAGATGGAGGCATACGGTCCTGGGTTGTGTGTCGTAAAGGATGTTGGCCGTAAAGATACAATATTTAACAACAGCCGCCCACGAAATACTTAATGAGCTATGTTGGCTCAGCCACCGCTTCGGACTTCTGGGATATTGCTCATAAACTACCGAGGTTACGAGATATTTCACGGTAAGGGTTGCAATTTTTTCATTCGTTTCTGGATAGTTTCCTTTATTACTTAAGTTATAAACCCCTACGGGTTTAGTGGGAAAGCAGCGGGTGACAGAAAAAAAAGAACAGAAAAAGAATTTCACTTAATGTCGAAATAATGTTTCGCACTCGCATTATTTCGTTGGAGAAAATCTTTTCTTTACGGGGATTTTTCGCACAACGTGAAGTTCATGCAAAAATAATTAGTGTCTTAATCTCAACACATTGTGATTATTTTTATCCAGCTAAAAATATGAAGACTAAACTCTTGTCTTTTTACCATGCCCCATTACCGTACAAATCACATCTGAGCTATCTTGGGTACGATAAAAAATCAAAGGGTTGCCCATTTTGAAGGCACTGCATTTCGTTATTTGGGTTCGGTCTACTTGCCCAATAGATAATGCTGTCTTTCGTCAGATTATCATGTTTCAAAAAGCGCGGGTGACCCAAATATCCAAGGCTATGTTAAGGATGGGAAAAGTCAACCCTTAGTTTACTTAAAATAGTATTTTTTGCACGTCAATAGAACTAATTATGACGCCATTCCACTAAATATTGCACCAAAAGTATTCGAAGCTTGTGAGTTTGCCTTTTGTGCTATTGAATGGAAGTGAATAAGCATGGGTAATTTTTTCCCAAGGTGAAGTATAATCACCAAGTATGTTATGTATGTGCAAGAATTAAAAAATCATGATGTTCATGCTCTATTACAATAGCAATAACATTATTATCCTTACGGTTCTTGGTAATATTTGCGTATAAGATGTATTTTTGTATTAGGTGAAATATTAGTGTGTCGGTATCTTAATTTAATATGTACTAGCAAAATTCCGATGCTCCAGCTTTTAGCAACGACGATTTATTGATAGCGTTAGCAATAAGCATTCGCGTAAGAGTTATATCAAACATGCATAGGCGGATTTAGGGGGGCACGTGCCCTCTTTAGGCGCGTAAAAAGTAGACAAGATTTTTAATACGGTTATTATTACGTTCGTTTTATTTTGTGCATTACGGAGCCTCAATCATTTAATTTAGTATTAATAACTTTCACATCAAAATAAAGGGAATATTTAAACGGTAATACTAGTTTTTTTTTGTTTTTAATCTCAAATATGAGAAGACCTATCAGAACCTGTCTCCCCCAGAAAAAATCCTGGATCCACCCCTGCAAATATGAATTTGTTATGAATTTTTATCAGATTTTGTGAATAGTTAACATTAATTGTAATATTAAATAGTGGTAATATTTAGCATCAATAGTTCATAGTTTGTTATAATAATAATACTACATAATAGGGATAGGGATACTGTAAGCTTCCAGAGATCATCACCATAAACAGCCTTATGAAATGTAATAATCATGTTAATATAACAAATGTCATTGCTTTAAAAGTTTCCCATATGAATTTATCTTATGACTCTGTTCTGACTCTGCATTAAGTTGATTATGACTCAGTCTTATGTTTCTATTTATATGAGATACCCAAACTTTAATTTACTCAGATAAACCAATTTGTCTCCACATACAAGCTTCAATTATGGGTTTTAATAGAAAAAAGAGCCGAACGCAATATTATTGACATTAATTTCTCAAATATACTTTCCAATTTGCAGCGGAAGAGGAGTTAATTATGAGAAACCAACCATAAAACCAATTACTTTATACCTTTACCACTAAAAATACGCCTCTTTGAGTTCGATTTGGCGTATGTACTTACTATTAATTTCCAAATCATTATCGTGGCGGTGATAAATGATTTTATACGACGAGTCTGAAAAAGATGGACCAAAAAACGTTGAAACTAATCTAGTCACGTGCAAACCCATCGGGAAAGCTCTGGAAGGTGTGGGATTCGGATCGTTGGAAACAAAAACGAGTGCTGCTTAGCGTAATATGGCAGGACGAAAAAGCCGTTTCGAAAGAAAAAAAGTCGAAGATTTATTGGAATACGCGAAGGAAGGATAGGGTCGAAAGGGAACAAAAAGAAAGAATCAACATGGGCAACAAAGCAATTCATTGATGTGCGTCGTTTTGGTAATTACCCCGCCGAGTCCGTCACTTACCTGTCTGGTTTTCCATTACACACCCCTTCTTCTCCCTCCCACCGTGCCCACCAATTGAAACACCTCTGAGCCGCCAACGCAACCGCACGGCAGGCACGAAATCCTTAGCACACCTTAGCTCTGTTCGAGCGCGAAAAGAGTGTTTTCCCACAGGCGGCTTGGCTCGCTTCGTGCCAGCCTGCTGGATGCGAGTCTCGGGAAGAGAAAGTGTTGCGGGCCGAGACAAACACATCGGCCCTTGGGGCGGTGGAAGAAACACTTTCGATCACTCGCGACGGGGGAGATAAAAAAAAACACCATCGTCGTGGCGTGGAGGCAAGACGTCGAAGCGCGCCATTCGGCGGGAGCATCGGACTATATCCGAGTCATATAAATACACAGGCACGGGTCTTTGGGCTATCATTGAACTCGTGGTGATCGGATAAGCAGCAGCAACAACTCCGGGCACTCATAAAGGTTTACTCCGCAGCCCCGCAAGATAAAGAGGCCGAGTTTTGGCGATTTTACCGAAAAAATGAACCGCCTGAGGATGGGAGTCAAGATGGCGTCGGCGGCCATCTTGTTGATGGTTTGCCTGACGATGAGCAGCGGGCCGGCTGAAGCCCGCGACATCGGGCCGAGGGGCGACTGGGACCTGGTGGCGGCGGCCTCGCACAAGCACGAGAAGGGAGGCGGCGAGGAGCACCACGAGCACCACCACAGCAGCCACGGGCACAAGGGCGACAAGGGCTACAAGGGACACCACGACTTCGAGAAGGGCAAGAAGGGCAAGCACGGCCACGAGGAACACAAGGGACACTACGGCGAGGAGGGTGGCCACAAGAAGGGTCACCACGACGAGGGCGGTTACTACGGCGAGCACCACAAGGGCCACAAGGGCGAGAAGGGCCACGGGTACCACGACAAGGGCCACTACAAGAAGGGCCACAGCACCAAGGGGCATCACGAGGTGCACAAGCTGGACGAGTACAAGAAGGAGAAGGAGTTCCACGACGCGCACCACGACTCCGGTCACCACGAGAAGAAGGGAGGCCACGAGGAGCACTACGGCGGCAAGAAGGGAGGACACCACAAGAAGGAACACCACAAGTCCGGGCACCACCACGACCACCACGGGAAGAAGGGCCACCACAAGAAGGGACACTACTTCGACGACCACAAGGGCTACAAGGGCCACCACGGGCACGAGGAACACCACGGGCACAAGGAGGATTACGGCAAGAAGGGAGGTCACGAGGGTCACAAGAAGTGGGGATTCAAGAAGGGACACCACTAAACCCTACCACCCATCCCCCACTTACGATTGTCACCCATTGTTGCAATCGCAGCACTGCAGGTTGCCAGGCGCAAACTCTTCCAGGACGCCCCCAGACGGGCGTGCAATCGGTCTCGATTGCATTGACCTCGTTCTGGCGCGGTGACCTGTGAGGAAGGCTCGTTTCCCTCCCATCCCAAAACTGGCAGCCATTCTTATTTTCATCAGGAGCATTGTGTTCGGACAATCCGAACTGTTAACTTTGTTCCGTTGACACGTTACTCAGTGTTGTGGTTAATGTTTTTGTTTGATTGTTATCTCATCTTTGATCTTGTAATTTATTTCAATTCTCGTTGTAACGATTTGCAAAAAATAAATGATTCCTTACACCGAAATTTAAGAGAAAATGTTATTATTCCTTGGACGAATTTGAAAAAAATAGGAATTTAGGGCAGTAGATCCAATAAGATTTAAAAATTTTTAATTTCATGGAATTTTACAATGACCTATTCTTAAAGCAAGATATATTTCAAACTGTTTTTTGTTCTAGTTCAATAGATAACATTCTAACTAAATGTACCTATAGCTTAAGAGTTTTTAAAAATTTGTATAGGGTTTCATTGTTTTAAACATTTCCAGTGATTACAAAATAATATACTTATCAATTTTAGGTATTGTTAAAAATAATTAGTACTTCGTTGTCTAAGAAGGTAGAAAAGTTGGTTTTGGGGAATTGAGATATCGATCTCATTTTACATTGAATGATAAAATCGTAAAGCATAAGGTGGTGTAAGTTGTGAAGTATCATATCGACTCGATTTTGTTCACCACTAGTTTATAATTGAATGTGTTTCATATCTTGGTGTATCCTGTGCTGATGCGTTAAGAAGGTATTTTTCTGAAGAAATTAGCGCTAAAAACTTGTTGATTTATATAGACGTTTGCGAAAAATATAAATATTTTTGGAACATACTGTTAGAATTCGAAGATCTGCTATGTACAGCCATGGTTTTAAAGGATTGAGTGTCAAACTCATTTATTCAATACTTCTTTCTTAGGTGAAAAATAAAATTTCATCCGTAATAGGTTGGTACTTCTCAAGACTTGCCACTTGCCGGCTTACGACACTTGGCGTAAAGGAAGAAATTATTTTCAATGAAATAAACATCTGCTGAATAGAATTTTTTTCAATACTATTAACTTAGGAAAGTATTAGTCAAATTTATAATATAATATAATTGGTAAATGTGGGTAAATTGAAGCTACCGGCAATATACCAAGCTCATGAGATGGTCCGCTGTCATGTTTTGGAACTCTTGTTGTATAAATGGGACTGATAATGAAAGCTGTCATTCCTATATGAGTGAAGCAGGTGAAAAACTAAACATGATATCGTTTATTGGAATTGATATAAATGTACGCTTATACAAAACGCCAGTGACGCTGGTTTTCGAATTTTTCTCAGCATAATAATATTCTTCAAAAGAATTATTTTGGTTAGGAATGAAGAGGAAGTCTTTCAAAGGTTATTGATAACTTGTTTCCTAGGGTTTTTGTAGATACGATATGTAATTTTCTTCGCTCGCTTTGATGGCGTAGTCATAAATGAATACAGGTATACTATCCATTGAGATCCGTGATCAAAATTCATCTCAAAATACGTAATACGTTACCTTCGCCATCGATGACTTTGACGAAGCCGTTTGATATATTTTTGCAAAGTCTATGATATGCGTAACGTGCTGCGCTATAAAGACCTCATTCTACGGGATGTCGGAAAACATATTTTCATATTCCTCTCATATTTTCCTCGTACTATTGAATTGAATAGTCCTCAAATTCGGGTAATTTCTGTGGATCCAATTTCTCTTTTACGGGAACTAATGTGGCTTCTTCATTGAATTATCTGTTTACCCTGGTAGCAACCCCATAATTTTCCTTTACCTGATACGGTGTCTGTTTTTTGATGCTCCCTCGAATTTCTAAGAAAATTCTTCCTTTGCCACTTATTCACCCAAACCAACACTGGCATATTCAATTGGAGTGAACACTTTTGTCGCAACATTACTGCAATCTATTTTTTTGCGAAAATAACCTTCTAGCCAGCAATTTTCCAGCTTGAATGGCAACAGGCGTGATTACGGTTTTCCCTCTAGAACATCTCCAATAGCATAAACACTTTCAGAATTGGTTGCCTCATCCTTTACTGAGATTTTTCCTGTGTCCGGATTGTAGTCAACTCCTGCATTTTGAAGTTTAAGTTGCTCAGTTGCTGTTTTGCGCCCAATGGCAAACAACACTGTTTGAAAAACAGCTTTTGATACTTCTTGTATTTTGTTTACTGATTTGAATGATACCTTCAGATTTCATTTGCCAATTTTTTTGCAAATTTGTTGGAATGCACTCACTTTGAAAGAGGTCTATCTCCTGTGGCTTCCGAATATGTGATACCCTCACGTGGAAATCAATGTCCGTATTGGTGAATATTCCTATTTAACTTAATATTCTTGTCCATCCATGAGTCATCTAATTGAAAGCCTTCTTTGATATTGGTGCTGCTGTCTCTGTCATTGACATATTTTATTTACGATTAGTAAATGCGAAATAGCTAATTGTGAAGTTGAGTTTTTTCGTTTTTTTGGTCTCACAGAATTAGCCATACTTATATTTAAATACATTTTTTTTACCGTAGGCTGTTTTGGGGGAATGTTAATAGTGAGGTGGACCAGTAAAATGGAAATGTACAATGTTGTAATTAGTGGAGTTGGTGAGATCTCCTCTCGTCCGTTTTCCTTTCCCTCGCACACACTGACGGTCAAAGCTCGAATTCTGGAAATTAATGTGGCCCTATTATCTAGTTTCTCCGGAATTACTAAAAAATTGGTAACTTCTACAATTAGAAACGATTTCTTTTTTGGCAATAAATCTGAATGCTTTCATGGCTAAAAGTTAGAGTACAGCAGGGGCGCAGCCAGGAATTAAGGATAGGGGGGGTTTCAGGCACAACTAATACTGGGGTGTGTGGGGGTATGGCATACCTGCCAGGGTAAGCGGGAAGTGCGAGGGCCCTCCGCCAGAAAAAAATTAAGATAAATGATTAAAAATGGTGAGTTTTACGGCTTTCGGGGGGATATTTTATTAATAATTACACTATTATATAAGTAATATTAATACAAATAAATAAAGTAGACTAAACTTAAAAAATTGTCTGAGTTCTGGGGGGGGTTTCATAAACCACATTATGTACGATATTTATGATTCCATAGGGTTTTAAGGGATGAGAATCAGTTGATATATTTAACGTTGATTTATGTCTCGGAGTGTAGATCTTTAAGAATTAAACGAAACATTTTTGGCCAAAAATTCGGTGTCTTTTTATATAATCATCAGGGCTTTTATCGATGAATATGATTTATTTATAATAATATGAATATGATTTATTTATATAGATAAAAATATAACCAAACACTGACCAAAAATTGTTAATTTTATTTTTAAAGACTCAAAGGCACTAATCAACGTTAAAAAATATAGGTCGAGGGAAAGAAAAAAATTCAATCATATTTTAATTCATTGAGAGCTAAGTCTCATCCTTCATACAAAAATGTCTACATCTTGATGGGTAGTTAATAACTTGGAGGGAATGATTAGCGCAGCAAACTTTAAGATGAGACGCTTAAGGATATTGGGTGAATAACGAGAAGACACGTAATTTATTACCAGTTACTTGAGCCATTAAGGACAAAATTTTATTCAGTTACAGTGGTATCTCGGTAATCCAGCAGATAAGGAACTGGAGGAATGGGTGGATTTCCGAAAACTCCGGGTTACTGGAGATCAATAATAATAACGCAATAAAACGGCAGAAGCTATATTTTATTTTTTGACACACATTGTAAATAATATATTGTATTATGCAATAAAATAGTGCATACACACAATGAAAGTGTTGGCGTAAATTAAAACTACAACAATCACTTTTCCCCTCCCTTTCCTTTGCCAGGGAATTGTTCGTAATCTCTCAGTAATTACTAATTCCCTATGTTCTGAGTCGGACTAGGGTCACCTGCTAAGTAGACTAATCGAAATTACCGAGCTACCCGCTTGGTAGCTGGCTGTATAAAACGCCGGATTCCTGGCAGGGATAAGTGAAGTGCAGGGAAAAGTGAAGTGCCGGATTATCGTGGGAGTACCTACTGTATTCTAACGGCCGAAAAAGGTTTACATGGAGCATTTTGCTCACTGCCCCGTCTTGCATCCCCATAAAACTTCGGCTTGCGTCATTAATTTAAAATAAGGCCGACTTGATTTCTTTCTGTCGATAAATCCTATTATTTTCATTCCCTTACCTCCCTTACCTTAGATCCTCCTCTACCACGGTTTTTAACATACCTCAGTACACCATCAATTCTAACCTTCTGTCTCCTCCATACCTCATGCCGAAGTATCCTCTCATCGCCCATCATCGTCCTTTTTTTCCACGATCAATAAGAGATTATAACGGCAGCGTTAGAACTCGCAAATAGATTAGATGACTTATATTGCAGTCTACTAACTTATGTATAAATAAATGCATGTTTCTGAATTTTATTACTATTTCTTACAGCATGTGATAGTATAATTTGTTAGTATGCGCGACGTATTTTTGAGCCATGTGGTATGCATGTGGGAGTCCAATTGCATGCTGCATACTGGTGATTGATCACCCCCTTCCTAACACCCTAGAGGTGGCTCGCAGGGTATTATGTAGATGTCTATCACCCCGTAGTTGCTCTTCCTCCCCGTCCATTTAAACTTATTCATCCTCCTCCATTCCCACAATTAGAAAGCTTCCAGGATTTTATCTTCCTGTTTTCTCAACGACCACGTTTCCGAACTGTTACGCATTACACTCCAGATAAGATTCTTCATTAGTCTTTTTTTAACACTTAATATATCCGCAAATCAGCTTTTCCCCACTCATAAACACCTAACAATCCTTGCTTTTCCAGCCCACCTTAACCAGCCTTTCGTCGTTCCTATACCTATCCTTCAACTAAACATTCTACATTTCCCTTAACAAACATGTCTAATACGTCTCCAACATATTACTGTCCTCCCTAAGTGTCTTCCAAGACACGATGAACTGGAAAATATTTTGAACCAAAGTCGCTACAAATGTTTTCTCGTGTATCGATTTGAGGTGGGAAAAGCGGTAAAGCCCGTGGCTTCGAAGGTTAGGTTCTATTTCCGCCTCGAATTGATTTCCCAATCCATTTCGGCAGAAGGGAAATGCTTACTCCCTAAGTTGAGCGAGACCGCATGCCTTAACTCATTTCCGCACAGAAAACTTTCTGCCATCGATGGCACACAATTTACAGAACTTCTTTAAAGACAATATTAGAAGCAACAATGTTGTCGTCTGTAACTTTTTGGCAATGGGTTACTGTAACACAAACACAAATACTTTTATTTATCCGTGATAAATTTTATCCATTAAGTTCCTTACACACGATGTCTCTTTTAGAGAATGTATAACATTATTCATTCTTCATAGATTTTATTTTTAACATTATTCTCATTTTAATTTTATTCTTAATATTTTCATATTTTTATTTTACTAAGTATGTTACGTTTCTTTGGTTTAGTTATGGATTCAATTGGTTCTTAAACCTTATTTTGAAGTTTAGAATTAAAAAAATGCGTGGAGTCGATACACCTCCCGTGAATAATAGATATGGAAAAGTCGAAACCTTTGAGTCAACTTAATGGGCAAATAGCAAAATTTGAGATTAAGTTTGTATTTTTCGTCAGAAGCCGGTGATTCAAAGTTTAAAATGATTATCATTTATCACCGTTGGTGCTGTATTGACGGAGCATATACGGCATTTCGGAAGAAGAACTTTCTGCAATAATATATAGGATGATAAGAGAATTAATTTGTTGCAAGCTTTAACAACATATATGCGACAGGTGGAACGAAACCTTTAGGACGGGCTCGCGGGGTACACTCCTGGGGCAGGGACTGTAAGCGTTAGCTTTTCTCCTCTACCACCAGAAGGGGAAGGACGGGAAGGAACAAGGAAAGGAGGCGCCGCCGCGATGAGAGCCCGACGACGCCTCCAGGGGAGGGACGGGGAAGGAAGGGAGAGGACGAGGGATCCTGCACCGTCACAAGGCGGGCAGGTCCTACCATCAGCGAAACCAAGCATACGCTATTAATATTCTACCAATTCTAGTAGATTTTCCTATGAGGATGAAAAATCTATCGGCCGAATCGGTAGATAACATTTATGCGACAATGCGACAGACAAAAAGGAGTGCGGGCTTTCTCCAAAAGCCTCATATGCTCAGAATTGTAGGATATAGTCACATGGCCGTGGTTGGCGGAAATGGATTAAGGTACATACGCAGGCTCAACACGTCATCACGCATCGGGGGCTAATGCCGTTTCTCCATAGGTATCTCAAGTGATTCCCGTGGTCTTTGTTACGATTGAGAAATTCCCGGAAGATTTAATTTCCAACGGCTTTCAGTTCGTGAGATGATTTCATATTTCTCATCCTTTACTCCTCCGCCTCCGTTATCGTAAAGAATTCGAGAATACCTATATTCATTTTCATCTACAATGATTTTGATTTCTCTCGACCAGTAACCGCAGAATTCAGTTTTCCAAATTATTTTGAACAATTTACTCTTCTTTCTTGGGATGTTTCGCTTGTTATTTTCCTAATCAAATGAAAGCGAAAGTTGTTCCGATGAAATTGTGATTCAATCGATGAAATATCGGAATTCCTCAAAGCCATCCTTGGGGCTGCCCATATTGTCATTTATTAAAGGTGGAAAATTTTAGTTTCGAAAACACAATTATTGAAATGATATCGGTGAGTTTATTATTGCTTCAAAAATGTCATTAATTTCGGGGCGCTATTTTTATTTCCTGCTTCCTGGTTTGGTAGGTTTTCTTCTTTTATAATATTCTCTTAATTTTATTACGAAAGTTATTGATATGAAATTAAGTGATTGAGATTCCGTAATACACAAAACAAAATGAACGTAGTGATATCCGTATTAAAAATATTGTCTACTTTTTAAGCGTCTGGAGGAAGCGTTTAAGATTCTGCCCCCGTATAAAAATAAATATAAAATAATGAATTTACAGCCACTCAAGGTAATTAAACGCGAATTTCATCTCTTTGGAGGTAAACTTCGATGTAATGCCCGCATTGCAATGAAAGGATTTATTTCTGGGAAGCAATGTGATATGCGCCGTGCCAACTGCCGTCATGCACAGCATATGTGCATATAAGGTAGCATACTACTAATGATGATGATATGCAAATGAGCCGTGTATATTCACGACCAGAAGTTAACTGCCATTTACATATAGGCTGTAATGCTTTAAGAGATCTAGTGAGCTAAGAAATAGGTTGATACTTAAAATTAATGAAGCAACTTTGCTTCTAAATGGCTAGGAACATACACTGATACACAGGACCTGGAAATATCACTTACATTTTATTGTGATTTCGTATCGAATTAAAATTGCCTTAATTAATTAAATTGGTATGCCTTAACAATTAAATTTATATCAAAATTAATTAAAAATTAAAAATTCAATTTAAAGTAATAGTCGGTGAAAAGTTTCCTCACACTCTTATATGCATGCACTATTATAATTCATTTTCGGGAATACGTCTGCGTGCTATTAATATTTAACTCAACGTTTCGTTCCACTTACTGGGAACGTCGTCAGGAGAATGAAAATATAAACACCTATCATACCGTTGGAAAAACTGGTCCATTGTTGTTAAGGTATTTAAAAAAGTAAATAAAAATAAAAATAAAAATAAAATAAAAGCCAACTTCTTTAAAACATCTAGTATAAAAAAAAAGGAAGATGAAAGGTGGAATATTGTAATTAAATTTTCGAAATGTATCTCTTCCACACATGGCTTAAATTATACCCATCATCCCTGTTAAAATTCATTGGTCTTTTAGAAATTTCTATCGCCTCTCTAATAAGCCGTGGATAATATGCAGATTTTCTTGCAATGGCTTTGGCCTCATCCAGGAGGATCTTGTGTCCTGGCCCCGACATAAAATGATCGGCGACAGCTGAAGTTTCCCATTGCCTTGCCTTCAGCGCCCTTTCATGCTCTTTCAGCCTTGTCACTATCTTCCGTTTGGTCTGTCCGATGTAACTAGACCCACATGAACACGGAATCTCATATATGCCTTCCATTTGTAATGGGGGAACAGCATCAATGACGGATGGAAGTAGGTCTCTGATCTTCCTCAACGTGCCAAACCTGGTTTCAACGTTGGCTTTTCTTATATGTATATTTATTTTGAATACATTCGTATTATATCTCGCGTTCATGAACAGGGAGGAGCTTATGAGAGGATCGTTATGCAAGAGTTTAAAGAAAAGGTTAGTGAAGTGTCTGATCTGGTGTGTAGAGCTTTAAGGTCTGGAAACATGGACAATTAGGAAGAAGGACAAGAGAAGACTGGAGGCATTCGAGATGTGTTTGTGGAGAGATGTTGGAGAGAGTAAAGTGGGCGGAAAGATGGCGGAACGAAGTGCTGAATATGGTGGGTGAGAAGAGTCAGCTTTTAGATGAGATACAAAGGAGTCAGAAGGTACGGACGGAGCGAGTACTTTGCGGGAGGGGACACAAAAAACTGTGTTAAAGGGTAGAACGTTTGGTAAGCAGGGGAGAGGAAGGAAGAAAATAGGACTTGTAGATAGAATGAAAGGGAGTAAGCCTTATTATGAATTGAAGAGGGAAGTCCATGAAGGGTGACAAGAATTCCAGAATCCCTCTTAAATACTACTTGCAGACCTACCTTAATCGGCAAATTATTTTAATTATTATAATATACCAACCCATGTGCGGCCCCGCAGGAGCTATTGGAATGGGGAGGGAAAAGGCATTGTAAGAAGGTGAGAGATATGCATACCAGTTGCGATTTGAGTCCCGCCCTCTTTCTAGTATTTTCGTGTTACCAGTGTAAAATGTTTATTCTTGACGTATTTATCCGGCACTATCTTTTATGCTGAACTAAGAAATGTAAGGTAATGTCAAGTTATCGTTCCATATATCACATTAGAAATAAGCATGTGTCAAAGACACTGCATGTTTCAAAAAGCTTATCTGGAATGTTCAAGGGGTACGTAAGCACCCATTGGGGATTGCCGCATATTGCATAATTTTATTTACAGATGAGAGAGGTTTATCTCAAGATTACTTTCTCGTGAAGGAAGTTCTTTATCATTAGTGTTAAAGGTACTGTAGACAATTTTAGCGTTCTGTTGGCTTTACGGTAATAGTAAATTTTTATGCACCATTTAAAACACCCATATGCAGCCTAACACGTATAATTATTAATTAAAAAATTGTTTTTAGTACTCGTTACGCTGTAAATCCGCGCAGTACGTATGCAGCGTAGCGATTGTTAAAAATAAATTTTCAATTATAATTTAATAAATTTAATTTACCAAGTAATACTGCTGAATAGTTTGCTTATTATAGTAATCGTATGACCTTTTTTAAAGAAGCACGTCAACGATATAATAAAATATCCGATTTCTTGATAATGCTTTTTGTTGCTTAGTTTGGGGTAGGGGATGAAGGGAACAAAAATTGCTAAGCATGGTCTTATTTAATGATTAAATACTCCCATAGTATGTTTTTAGCGAAATTGACGTGTGGCGCTTCTCTTAATTCTGACTCACTTTTTTTCTAATGGAATGAGAATTCAAAATTACGACATAAACGAAACGACATAAAAAATTATAGGCCTATAAGTATATTGTCTGTTTTTTCAAAAATATTTGAGGGTATTTTATGTAAGCGTATTAACTTTCTATTAAAAAATCGGATAAGTGATACACAACACGGCTTTATAGCTAATAGGTCAGTAACGACCAACCTAGCTATCTTAACTGATTATGTTATGAATTCCATGGATAGCGGTTCTCAGGTGGATGCAGTCTACCTAGACTTTAAAAAAGCCTTTGATACTGTACAACATAACATATTGCTAAGCAAACTGAAAAGTATTGGCATTGCAGGCTCTTTGTTAACTCTTTTGAGTTCATTTCTAAATGAAAGAAAACAATACGTAGTGTATCGAAACGTGGTGTCTGACAAATACTCTGTTGTATCTGGTGTGCCTCAAGGCTCGAACCTGGGTCCACTTCTGTTTTTGATATTTGTTAATGACTTGCCACAATGTATCCATCATTCAAGATGTCTAATGTTTGCAGATGATGTTAAAATATATAGAAAGGTGAACAACTTACAACATTGTCTCCAGATACAGTCAGATTTAAACAGTCTGGTCACCTGGTCTCATGAAAATTGTCTATTTTTTAATGTTGATAAGTGTTTTGTTTTATCTTTTCCACGGAGAAAAAATGTAATCAAATGCAATTACCATATGGAAGAATCCAAATTGAATAGGACTAACGAATGGAAGGATCTAGGGGTCACCTTTGATAGCAAAATGTATTTCACCACACATATATTGAATATTAGCATAACTGCATGTAAACTTTTGGGCTTTATACACCGTATGTCAAAATATTTTGACTCTGAGATGGTACTTAAGACATTGTATTACTCTTATGTAAGAAGTAAGTTGGAATATGGGTCAGTTAATTGGAATACCTATTTAAAGAAACATATTGTATTGCTAGAGCAAGTTCAAAAGAGATTTTTAAGATTTCTATATTTTGTATTATATCATGTGTATCCGCTTTTCGAGAATTATGTCTGTTATAGTGATTTGTTAAGAGTATTTGGTCTGCATACCCTGCAAAATAGAAGAACCATAAACGACCTGCTATTTCTGCATGATGTCATTAATAAGGGTCAATGTTATGAATTGCTTAAGGAAATAAAAATAATAGTACCAAATGTTAATAGCCGGTTCAAAAGAACATTTTACATATCTAAGGTTAAAACAAATTATTGTTCCAATACGCCAATACGAAGGATCTGTGTACTATATAACAAAAACTTCAATGATTTAGACCTGTATCAAAAGAAAAACTGCTTTTTAAAGGATGTTAAGAATATGTTTCGCGACTGTGATAGTATTTAGTTAATATTTTTACCATTTGTTATCATGATTGTTACTTTTTTTGTGGCTGTGACCAATTTATTTTCTATTTTTTGTATTTATAATCATGTATTGTTCGCCCTATAATTATGTACATGTTGGGCGAACATTAAACATAATAAATAAATAAATAAATTAAACATTTCAGCACAAAAGAACAAGCAGTTTAAATATTTCCTGAAGAGAGCTGAAAATGTGTACAATTTTGATGTTACTTAGAAGTAACATTGGATTAAAATGAGTGAGAGGAGTACAATTTCTTTTTCGGTGAAGAGAAAATCGGATGAAGCTTGGAAACTGATGCTAAGTACAAACGCAGGGCTGAGTAATTAAAATATGAGGGAGATAAGCAATTAGGAGGACATCGATTTCAGGAGGCCATTTTTCAACACTGTGTATTAATTAAGTCTAGTTCAGCACTTGATTGTATCTTGAGGCTTTTTAAAAACACGAAATGTGGAGTGCCAATCTCTTTTAACTGAACCCGATGATATCGATTACCTACGAATTCTATCATTCTCCTCTTTAATTTATCACTACCAAAAAAATAGTTGACGCAATAAAAAAAAAACTTGAGTAGAATGACTGCCATAAAGACACGGTATGCGCACGGAAATCGTGCCTACTTTTCACCTCTTATGAACGGCGAACAAGCTAGAACAGAGTTATTGTCAGCCAATTTCTTAGCGCTACCGAGATAGGAGGGGCATAAAAATTGTCTCGGGGAAAGGGACTCTCCCGAGTGAGCAGCTGGATTCTCTTTTCATAAGTGCAGACTCAACATTGAAAATAAGCTTTCATTCCTTTCCCTCCCTCTCTTCATTACGATCCCAGCTTCTTTCAAACTTCCTGATGCCAATACCATCAACTGTTCTTTTCCATACTTTCAGAGACACTAAACAAGCAGACAATGTCCGGAGAAAAAAATATTTGCACAACTTCTTCTGAGTTCATTCCCGGAGATAGTAATGCTCTCTCAGGAAGTAGTCAACACCTTTTTTTTCTCAACTGAACATAATCTGAAATAAGTGATGAGAGGAAAAAACTTGAAATAATAGGAACAGAGTGGGCATGGAAACTCTCTGTACATAACACAATGGTACTGTAACGAAAAAATTTCGGTGCCGGAAAAAAATCGCAGGAAAGAATGTGCATTGAGCAGAAAAGAACAAAGGCACATTTTCAAAACATAAGCTTGGAGGAGAGGTGTTGAAAATTCGTGAAACAATTGTAAAGGATTTGTTAAAAACGGCTAGTTTAATAGATGTTTTCCGTGCATGAAAACGTAAAGCACGTTAAAATATTAAGGATGAGGCTTAAGTTTTCAAAAGCGCAACTAGACATTTTGAGTATCAAAGAAAATCTTCAATTTTAAAAAGCACATGCTAACAGCGGAAAATAATGTTATGCAAAGAGGATAAACAAGGATTTTGCCTTCAAAATTAGAGGTTCTTTCATGTTAAAAACTGAAATTAATAATATTTAAAAATTTATAAATATGTTTACTTCCTTAAATATCACTGAATTTTCCCCATAAAATATTTTACTCTACAGCTTTCCGTGGGTTGTAAAGGCTCTTTTGGTTTCATGAATTCTAGAATTATGTAACTAAAATGTAGATTTCCAAGGAAGGTTCTATTTTTCACCTTGGGACGGACTTAGATAAGTCTATCGGATAAAAATTTGACCCGGTAAAAAGGTATGAGCGTTATAATGATTCTAAGAGCTGCACTAGCGGGGTAATGTTTCAATTACTCCCAGTGGATACAGATTCACCCCAAAACCTAGTAGAATGAGATGTAAGGTTAAATATAATCCGAAATATTTGATAGGTGAGGATGTGGAAAGGATCATTTGTAGGAAAAGTGATAGAAATGGTATCAGAAAGAGAAAACAATTAGTGAAGTTGGTATTTTAGAAAAGGAAAAAGTTAATTAGGGAGATCTGTATGAGAGAGTAATAAAAAGGCTATTGAAGAGTCTGGTATATTTGGGATAGATATTCTAATTGTAAGCGGATACAGAAGCAGAGAGAAAGTGAACGAGGAAAGACTTCAGTTAAATTTTAAATTCACCGTGTAAGAGATTGATGTGGTATCAGAATTAGGAAGAGGATGAAGTTAAATGCCGATAATTGATACAATTTATTCATACTTTTAAGACGGATAATATTGCATATTTCATAGCCATTGGAGTTTGGAACACATTTCATGTGTTCCAAGACGAGGAAAAAGTTTATGAAATATAATAAACCTCGGTTAGAAATTACTAAATATTCTATGCGGAGGTTAACAAAATATTTGACAAGAAATTCGATGAAAGACGTTTCAGAAGCCTAGACGAAATAAAAACCCACACCCTACCCTTTTCAACATATTCATCGATATAGTTTTTGCGGCTTTAGAGAATTTAGTTCTCAAAGAAAATTTAGTCTCTTGGAAATAACTTATTAAAATGAGTCGTGAGTTTACCATAGCAGATGAAGACAATGATTTTCCAGTTATAAAATTCTAACAGTTTGCTTATTTTGATTCTAATCGCTATGTAGTATATAAATAGTTGGTGGCTTAAGTACCCAGGATGATTGACTTCAATTTTTTTTTCATCGATTAGACTTTTTTATTTGAGCTTTTAGCCTAAAATGGGTATTTATGTCCTGTCTAATATACAGAACACGATATACTGATAATTAGCTGATACAAATTTTAGCTGTCGTTATGAAGAAGAAATATTTCTTCGCCAGTTTAAAAAATATTTTTTTGGCAATTTCAATATGATTTCTTTGAAAAAAATTATTGATTTTGGATCCAAGTAAAAGTACTTCAGAATAGATATTTTCAATGATACTTGGGGTAGGGTTATACTAAATTAACTTCTCCGAGATCAAAATTGGATTAGATTTGATGATGTACAGGAATGAAATATATTTCAATAAGAATATTAACCGAGGTTTTTGTAAAAATATTGTGCCAGACCACTTTTCTTCCTACCTTCCTTAGTTTAACTATCTTTCCCTCTTAGTTGTAATTTACCATAAAAACATGTATCAATTTTCCCTCACGTCAGTATCTTCATTATTCTCTCACGTCAACATATATTCTCTCTATAATGCTATTTTTATCCATATCTGGATCTTCATATACGACCACTTAAAACTTACTCTTCAGAATACCATAATTCTACAATCGTATCTCTAAAAAAATCAGTTCTGGACGTCACGCTTTATTTTTCGTTATTGACATGGCCTTTTTTAATTCATTATTCCATAAGATACGAACCAAATTCGATTAGAAATAAGGATCGCTTTCGTCCTTAACGATTGTTCATGTCTGGCCATATTTGGGTACCGTATTAGGAAGAGATGATCAAATGATTTTTTAGTTAATAACTGTCATTAATATAATATTCTAGAAAGAAATGTTAGATCTAAAATTTAATAGGTACCCTGTGTGAAAGATAAAAATCTAGTAGGAATCTAGTGGATCAGTGAAAATCCAATAAATTGAAATTTAACAGACAATTATTTTGGGAATTGAATGTGGATGTGTAAAGACGTTGTGAGTATTTGTAAGGAAGATCAATTGTTACATGCAATGAGAGCGAAGATGGAAAGCGCCAGGAGTTAACGGGATTGTTTTTGGCTTATACCCTGAGGCTTAGTTGGACATTTGGCTGCGGAGAAGCAGTCCAGCAAGGAAGGCCTTCAATCGATTTAGAACGAGGCAATTATTACCAAGTAAGAAAGGTTTTCTCGGGGAGATTCCACTCAGATATCATCAAGGTATAATTAGGATAGAGTTACAAACGTGAGCAACGAAGCTACTCTCGACATGCATGAATTTCTATAATTTTTAAAATCACGAATGTCGTATGTAACGCTTTGAATCGGAATGACGCGATTGATTTTGCGAATATTACGCGATTGGCGGAATTATTTGGCTGATTGTCGTGTGAATTTAGCTCGGGCACATTTTCATTGCAAAATTTGAAGCTGCTTATAATGATTTAAGATTTTTACGATGAGAAGAGCGTAGGTGTTGTACGAAATTGAGGAAGACCAGCGTGGAAGTTTTCAGTACGGCAGTGCTGGACACTTGGATATGGAAGCATGTAGCCATGCAATTAATCTCTGGAATTAATCGCTAGAAGTATCCTTATAGTCGAAAATAAAAGTGACTTAGCTCTATTTAATTCTTATTTTTACCAAATTGAAATAAGTTACAGCATTAGATGCTGTTTTAAACTTGTTAAAATATATTATTAAGTTAAGAGAAACATGAAACGCTTAAAAATTGATACTTAGGGTGTTAATATGATATAACTGATTTACAAGATGATTTTTATCTCAGATTGTAATTTAATTTTTTACAAGTCGCCCGTACGCATAATTTGGAATCATTCTTCTAATGGGAAGCCTTAATAGTTTGTTTAATTATAAAATATGTGGATATGTGGTGTTATTCGTACACAATATAAATATATGAATGGCCAAATGTCTATACAAACCACTTTACTTAAATTATTGGAAACCGCTAGCAAATAGCTAATAATTTATTATCAAACAATCTATCAGTATTTATTCACTTAAGTTTTGAGTTTTAGACTCGTACCTTTACTATTAATGGATCTAATGAAAACCTCAAATAGTGTTTACAATTGCTCCTAGGTACCTCATGTTCATGTACTTCGGAGCACTACCTATTGTACCAAGGAACACAAGTTAGATTACTGGGAACAGTAACGAAAAAGGTGAAAAATGGCAATCATTATGTATTTTTTATCAAATTTGAAAGTAAATTAAAATGTTGCATAGAGAATTTTAATTTATCTTAGGTATCAACTCAATTTTAAAATATAGCTCCTTTTAAGTAAAAATAAACTTGGGTTAAGCCCTGCTAGATGGAAAAATTTAAGAGCATTCCTCTTAGTCCAATTATGTGATGGATGCAAAACAAAAAAGGAAATATTAGGCCATAAATAACGACTGACAACGAAAATGACGTACATAAGGTTTATATGATTTGTTTTCCGATCCAGCGCAAAGTTCATGAGTCCAGTAAAGGCGCGCAATACATCTGATCCACGTTTCTCCCATTTTGTTATTTCTGTAGGGCTCATTGCAATAGACGCATGTAGAATCTGATGAATTGTTTCTTCATATCCTTACTTGCATTTTCTGCATTAAGTAGATTGCTTTTGTAGAAAGCTCTCTTTGCGTGAGCCGAATTCTACTGAATATTTCCTGCTTATTTTTTCCATCGATAATAATTCGGCTTCCTTGATAGCAAAACTCTTTCATCTCTTTTAACTTCTCTTTTCCTAGTTAAATTTTGTCCAAGCACCTATATTGTGCTGCATACTAATATCTAAGTCTCCTTTTTTCTGATTATCAGCTAATATCTGTCCAGTATCCTTTCCATGATTGTCCAAGTCTTTCCAAATAATTTTCTGTCAGGGGTATGACTGCTATTTCGTCCGCTAATCGCAATAAAATAATTCTTTCTCTGAGAATATTGACACCGAAAGGTTTCGTTTAATTTCATTGACGAATTTCTCGATACGTAAACATTAAGAATTACGGCGGGCAGTGCTCACCCTTGTCTCACTCCTTTTCCTATTATTCCTATTTCACAGTTGGGTCCATATTTAATCGCAGTTACTTAGTTTTTATATAAAATGCACAAAATTTTACGTTCATAGTAGAGCGGACCTTCTATAAGTCGACAGGTATTGTGCCTGTCGATTTTTTCCAGCCTTTATATCAACTCACCAACCTGTCTGTTTGTCTGTTTGTTTGTCTGTTTGTCTGGTACAAATCTTGTAACTGAAATTTGACTCACTTCCTGTGAAGCAAAAACGCTGAAATTTTGCACACTTCTTCATTTCCGATGACAATACATGAAAATATAACTTTTTCTCTCCAACCCCCCTTTAACCACCCCCCAGTCAACCTATAGCCCCCAAAACATTTATATTTATTTTTGTACACACTACACGAATCTTTACAATTTTCTCATTTATTCACATACACATTTAATTTGTGAAGACTGTACAACAGCTAATTATGATCTTCATATATTTATTAACAATTGTAAGGTTTTGTAAATGTTTGAATATTGTTTTACCGTTACATAAAACGTACGGGGTGGCATTTTTAACATAG
Source organism: Ischnura elegans (assembly GCF_921293095.1). Classification (NCBI taxonomy): domain Eukaryota; kingdom Metazoa; phylum Arthropoda; class Insecta; order Odonata; family Coenagrionidae; genus Ischnura; species Ischnura elegans. The sequence continues at coordinate 78,400,505 of NC_060252.1, read as the reverse complement.
GGGGGTGGCATTTTTAACATAGGGGTAGGCATTTAAAAGCATAGGGGTGGCATTTTGAAACATAGGGGGCTTACCATTCACTGAAAATTTAATAAATATAGTGACTTTTTTAATACGTCACTTTTGGTTTTTCGGGGTCACTGAGTGTTTTTGCTTTGTGTCATATATAAACGTTGCTCATCCCCTGTAATCTAAATATAAAGGCTGGTTTAAAAAAAAAAATTTTTTTTGTAAGAGCTTATTCTCCTCCATTTCCTTCTCAATGAACAGTTTAAGGGCCAAAATTGCTTCTCTTTGACTTCATTTCCCTACCTTCGAATTTTTCTTCAGCCAAGAATTCTTTTGATCTATGTTATACTCTCTTGTAGATGATTCCAGATAGTTTTTTCGACGCATGTGTCTTCAGGATTATTTATTGACTAATGTCTTTACACTTCCTTGCTCTCTTATTTTTGGAATAGGAAAGATGTTAGGTATACCTCCTAATGAGCATATTTAACTTATGGTTTAATTGGAGTTTAATTCCTTTCTCCTTCATTTTTAATTAGTTAACTTATGGTTTAATTGGAGTTTAATTCCTTTCTCCTTCATTTTTAATTAGTTTAGCCGTAATATTACATACTCATATTGCCTTATTCTTTCGCACGTCTCTTATTGCAGCGTCAAATTTCGATCTTACGATGCTGGCTCCAACGTCACCCTTTTCCACTTCACTTTCCTCTTCGATAATTTTTGCGCTGATATTACTTCCGTGGTATAAATCTTCCAGTTATTTTTTCATCTCTTTTCTTTGTCTTCGTTTTTAATCAAAATATTTCCAGGGATATTCCTCATTGTATTGCATCTTGTACACCGTTCCTTGAAATGGTTCTTCACTATTTTAAAGGCCGCTTCAACTATCTGTTGTACGAGATTATTTTGCATATCGTCTTCTAGGGTCATCATCCACGCTTCTCTGGCTTGTCACACGCATTCCGGCACACTTTCTGACCCAATCTCTATCCCAAACCCAGCATTGCCATTTAGGAATTCTGTGTGTATAATTCTATAGCATCCACTGTGAAAGCCTCCTCTCAGGCCACTTCACTTCCGTTATTCCTACCTCGTCGGGGTTCAATCTTTGCATTCCCACCTTAAAGTTTTCTAGACGACCGCAAACACTAAACGAAGACGCGTACCATGTTTCTATCCTCTAAACTTTATCACTGTTGACCGATGTACCCTCTCCTTTAGTCGCGGAGATCCGAATGGGGGACTAGTTTACGTCGAAATATTTTATCTGAGAGAATTCTATCTTGTTTGATATAAAAAAATGGGTATGGTAAAATGGTTCTCCTCGGGATTATAATGTAGTGGTTTCCCCTTGCCTTCCGCATCGCAGTAGGTACTACAGACGTAAAAGTAAATACTACTACGCCTGCAGTGAAAGAGTGTCAATTTGCTGATCTATTTGGTTTCCACATTCACTTAAATGTTGAAGAGCTATCCTCACCCTCTCCCTCGGGTAATGGGAAGAATAATTATCGGCGACCTCCAAGTCACGCCATCTTCACAGGTTTCAGTATCATTTAAATGACCTACCTAACCTAAGAATAGGAATACCTCCTTGCATCGCCGTCGCTTTTTGTCCACAGCTTCTTATTCTACGAGTAAACTCTTTTACATCGTACCTAACCTTTATATCTAGAAGTGGACCCACTATCTGCAACCGTATGGACGCACAAGGTGGCTTTAATGTCGGCCGCGAGAACAAAGGAATATACAATTTGCAAGGCATACGAGGAAATCTACTTTGGAGAAACATAGAGAACAGTCAAAACTAGGGTCAATGACCTCAGCGTCGCCATCCAACTAGGTTATGCAGAAAAAACGAGCGTAGAAAAACACGCTACTCAATAACAATACGCAGAAATTGCGAACTGCACTATCCACACGAGGGATAAATGTTATACAACATGAGTTTTTAGAGGAGTGCTTGAGAGAATGAACCGCAGAAAATATTTTATAAGAGATAGTGGTAAAAATATTAGTGGTACTCGGCCATCTAGCGTATAGCAATTGCAAAATCCCCAAAGTTGAATGCAACATCTATTTGAATGCATTCGGACTCAAAGAAAAAAGTTCTCCTGGCTTGTGCCACATTAATCGTGTGACTCGGACAATAGTCCCTTGCTTGGCCAATCGTGTGAACGACAGAAGGTAGCGGAACATATGTTGGAGTAACAATTGAATTCTTTCTACGTGCAAATTGAGTAAGAGGAGAAAATGAAAAAAAAGACGAGTGAAAAGCGACGCTAATCAGGCTATCCAGCTGTATCAATTCCTTTTCGGACGTATTCAATGGAACAGCAGTAAATTCAAACACAATCTGTCACCCGATCGGTGAAGTTCTAGGTGTAGAAACAAAATGTTTTTCAAGACCAACCCGCTCATTGAGTTTATGAATATTTTTTGCCAATAATAACTTTACAGAAAAATACTTACTTATTCGTTTTTATGGGTTTTATGGGGTCTGAATGTTATCATCATTATTTAATGCATTTAACCGATAAAGGTAGGTTTTCATAGAGTATTAAGCAAATTAACCCTTAATGCTTCCCCTCCCAATTTAGACATTCGTTTTTATTACATCAGTGGGACGACTCCCTTTCATTTTATATGAAATTCCAGTGCTTTCCCTTACCCACCCTCATTTGCCTAACATTCTTCCCTCTATCTTTGATTTTAGCTTACCTCCCCACTCTGTACTACTCTATCCAAAGCTTTTGTCTCCCCTGTTTTTCATATTGAAGTTTTAAATTTACAAATAAATATTAATTATATATAAAAAGTTCATCTGGAGGCATTTTTTGTGTGCAAAAATATTCACAGTATTAAGATTGTATTTATGACGGTATTCCCTCCTACAGGCAATTGCCTCTCGCCCTCGACCGCGCGCGTTTGATATTTCCACACGACCGGACGCGTGGCGTACTTTGTCCACGATATATGCATTTATATGATAAAACTCGATTTTGTTAAAGTTTATCTTTATTTGTAGAAATTATTTCAAGCTTTTACATTTATAGGTGATACAGGTATAAAGGTACACAGGTGGTACACGGCCGGTCGCGCGGCGTACTTTGTTCGCCACGGGTATCGGTTCCACTTGCCCATCTAAAATAAATTGGCTACATACAGTCAAACTATGGACAGTCAAAGTACGTTGTAAGAATACTCGAGGCCATTCTAGACGAGAATGTACGTACAATGTTGAAATCTCGCTCGAGGGTTAAGGTCGCCTAAAGCTCCAAATGTAGTATTTCTATGACCGTGCGGTGTGCATGTGACGGTCCTCTTGCATACTGCATGTTGTTGATTTGTCACCCCCTGCCAAACACCCTAGAGGTGGCTCGCAGGGTATTATGTAGATGTAGATGAAATGGTTTTGTATCTATGTTATTTAAATATTTAAATTGTTTATAGAGCAATAAATATATTATAAATGAGAGCCATTTAAACATAAATAACTCATCCCTTGACTTAAAATAAATTTCCAAGGTGTCAATAGATCACCAGAGTTAATCGAATGTCAATTATTATTTCGTACAAAATTCCAATTAGCATGCAAGTCTCTTTATGTGGGGGTTACCACAATCGTAAAAACTTGATTTTATAACAGGGAAGCGTTTTAATGATAGTGATGGTACGTGAATACATGCAGAGTTATCACCTTATAAGTTTATACGTGTTGCTACGATGTTTTTGGGGTGCATCGAAGTAAAGCCTAGAACTGCTGAAATATAGATAAATTGAGTGCTTCTGGCGATACCACGTATCATATTTTGGCAATGTTAGTATGAATGGTTTGAATGGATTAAATGAAAGTGCTGTATAAGTATTGAGTGAAAGTAATTTTTTTAAATTTAATATATTTAATTTATCACGGTGAAATGTCATCCGTCGTGTGAAATTAAATATCTGAAATTTACTAAATTATTTTATTCATTATAAAGTGACTTCACCGCCTGAAACTGTTGATAATACCGATTTATAAGAATCTCTTATTTAAGTAATATAATTTATTCGATTCTGTCAGTAGCGGCAAAATCATTTTTATTAGAAATTAAAATATTTATGAAATATTTGGGCCTGGGCTCTTGAAAATCTGCATGATTACTCGTAGTTACTGTCAATATTGACCAGAGACCCAGAAAGGAGTTAAATAATTTGGCCAGAATAAAACTGATGAATATTTTAAGCATTTTAAAACCCTCTAACGCCCAAAAATTCTCAAGGTTGCTCCTGATGTTCGCTGTAGTGATTATTTATGAACTGGTGGGGTCTGAGTGAAAAAAAATTCTACTGAAAAAACTGTCTGGTCCATTAGCCTTGCGTCCTCTTTGTCCCCTATCTTTCCCAGATGCCTTCGAGGGCACCCGATGTGCAACCGATGTGCCCTTCTATCGCTTTCCGCCACGGCGACTCGAACCGAAGACAACAAACACGGCGGCCCTTTCTCCTCGTCACCTTTCCACGCCGTTGCATTTCTTTACACCATAACGACAACAGTCTCCCCTCCAGAACTTCGAAGCTGCAGACACAATGAACTAACTTTCGTAACTCCCTCTCCTCGCGAGCTCAATCGTCTGAATTTTTTCCCCAACCGAGTGACGTAATATTTCTCTCTCTCTCAAACCAACCGCGCCTTCCCTACCCGCGGAAAACCCCCATAGGCAGCGCTCACATAACGGAATTCTACTCTTTAACACTTCGTTCTGAAAATTCTTCTCTTTCCATCGACCCTTTTTTTTTTAAGTCTTCCTGCCCGAAGAGAATGGCCTTTCCTCCACCTCATCCTACTACTCCCTCTCTCTCTATAGCAACACCTCGATTGGCACCGCCTTCATTATTTCAAGGCTCATATTCCCCCCTCCCCACGAGCCGGAGAAAGGGCTGATTGAAAAGGCTCATGAGACTTTTCACCATGTGTTACGTCAAGAGAATTTCCGAAGGAAAAAAATTTAAAAAATGAGCCTCGACTTAATCTGAGGCAGGAAAGGCGAAAAGTGTTGAGGAATGCGGAGTCGGGCATTACCCGAGCGATATGGATATCGTAAAAATTCTTTACCTCGGGCTCTTTTCTTTTTTTTGTCGAAAATTATTTTCCAGTCGACGGAGTCAGACCACAGAAGGCGGAAACTTTTTGGACTGACCATAGGCGACGTCAGCTATCTCATATCTTTTCCCACCTCGAGGGGGGGTCGTTGAATGAAACGGGGTTGGAGTGGGTTGTGGACCAAGGACCCGTCGTTATGGAGTTACGTGTCGATGAGGTAAGAAGCGGTTGGGGTCTCCGAAGGAAACCAGGGCGGGGTCTATAACAAGAGAGAAGTGTGGGGTTACCCTGAGATCTTTGTTTTCCACTCCTCTCGCTTTTGCGAATTTCCCCGTATCCGGTATTCGGCTCACGCCGCCGCGTAAGGTGAAGGGGTGCTTGATAACCTCGCACGTGCAAATGAAAGGTCTTTATAAACCCCTTCCACCGTCTCCGGTTATAAATGCCACTCCGCGGCCCACGAGAACTCCACAAGTGTGCTTGCAGACACACGGGACAGTGCTCTAAAAGTGCCCACGAACAGTGATATACACCGAAATCCCCCCAAGAAAGTTCGCTTCCAGAGACCATTGTGGTGTACTCTTCCTCTCAGCCGGACTAGTTACGATAAAGAAAAGGACTAGTTGTAAAGGGTATCGCGATGGCGTATCTTCGCAGCGGCGCCATCTTAGCTCTGCTCTGCCTGGCATCCAGTGCGCCGTCTCCAAAGGATCGCAGAACGGAGGAACATGTCCACATCGTGTTCCCGCACGGAGAAATGAGGAGGAAAACTGAGATGGACAGCACAGGGGCATCCAGCAAGGTGTACCTCACTTCCGCCACCAGCTACAGTTACGGGAACAGCGGAGGATTCAAGGGCCACGGTGCTGATGGCGGCGCTGGACATGGAGGCCTCACTGGGGCTACTTACCTCGGCGCTGGTGCAGGAGGTGGCGGCAGCTACGGTGGAGGCCATGGAGGATACAACGGCGCCGGTACTACAAGCTACGGCTACGTGCACGGGGTCCCAATGGTGTACTACGACATCTCCCACGGCGGTGGTGACGGCGGGGACGGCCACGGGTACTACTATCACCACCACGCCGGAGACGGAATCCACGGAGGCGATGGTGGCTTCCAAGACGGACACTTCGACGGGCACTTCGATGGACCCGAGGGGGAGGGACACTTCCACGGTCCGGACGGCTTCGAGGACGGTCACCACTTCGAAGGCGGCTACGGTGGCGATGGAGGTGAAGAGGAAGAATTCTCCAAGGCTGGCGCCGATGAGGAGGAGGAAGAGAACCACAGCGAAGAGGGTGAGAAGGGGTCGAAAGGTTACGAGGAGAAGGAGGGCTACGAGAAGGGTAGCTCCGGGAAGCACGGCGAGGAGGAGGACAAGGGTCACTATTCAGAAGAGGGAGGTCACAAGAAAGGTCACCACTCGGGCGGGGGATACTACGGCGAGCACCACGAAGGTCATAAGGGAGAGAAGGGAGCCAACTACGGGGAGAAGGGTGGTCACAAAAAGGGCCATAGCACCAAGGGCTTCCACAATGTGTACCACAAAGACGAGTACCACAAGAAGCACGAATTCTACGATGAGGACCACAAGGAGGGCGAACACGGCAAGCACGGCTCGTACCACGAAGAAGACTCGGCGAAGAAGGGAGGTCACAAAAAGGGCGGTTACCACGACAGCGGATACGACACAGCGGAAAAGGGCAAGAAGGGACACTTTGCCAAGGGAGACTACTATGACGAGGACCAGGGTCACAAGTCGGCCGGAGGACTCCAGTCCTATCACGGGCACCACTCTGACTACGCCAAGAAGGGCGGATACCAGAGCGGCAAAGAGTATGGACAGAGTAGTGGGGGAGGCGGCTATGAAGGAGGTCACCCAGGATATGGAGTTTATTACAAGAAATACTAAAAAGGGTCTCTGATTTTGCACTGATATATATTTGATATAAAATTGAAGGTGTCTTTGTTTTAAAATCGGTCTCTTTGATGCCGGAAAAAAACCAAAAAGCCATCTTGCGATCTCTTATTCTAATTACTTTCTACTCTAATGGTATTGTTTCAACTGATGACTTGCTCTGTTTCTAAATTTGTCTTCTGATACACGCCTGCATAATTACGCTGATGAGTTAGCGTAGAATTTCCAAAGCTTTGTATTTTAAAATTTAATAATTCGAAGGCAAAAATATAAGGCCGTCTTGAGATATCCTTTTCTGATCCATTTTCGCTCTAATAGTATTTTTCCATTAACATATTGCTCTAATCTGAATCCGTATTCTGATAACCACCTGTGCAATTATATTAATGTCGATAAATTAAAATTATCAGGTCTTTTTGACGCATTGATAATTTCAAAGTCGCATATATGAGGTATCTCGTGATCACCTCTTCTTATTCTCTTCATTTTAAAAGAATACTTTCCATCAATGTTACTTACTAATTGTTCCTAACTGCGTCATAGAATACCCTCCCATTCAAATTTACCACCTGTTTTTAAGTGCCTTGGGATGGAGTATCACGTAGACATTGGTGGGGTTAGTTAATTTCTTTGGAAGAGAATGTCATAATTTTCTTTGAACAAGGGATCGTTTCGTTGGTTTCGGCAAACGTTCTTTATTATAAATGACCAAAAATATAAATGTTAACTATAGTTTAAGTTGAAATGAGTTTGATTTTGAGTTTCGGCATATGGCAGGAGTAAACAAAGGACAACATGACTCATTTATACTGCATATTATTTTTGCAGCGGCAGTAATTATGTCGAATTTTTGAGCACACAAAATGGCTATATGAGGGAGAATTTCAGGTTGCTTCCTGTTGCCTCATGACTCATTTTTGCACAAATGGCGCATGAAACAGAAGATTTATTTTCGCCAGTTATGTCTGCGAAATATGGATATTTGATGCCCCTGCATGTACCTTACTCTTTATTCGAGCATTTTTACTAATTGTGTTCGCATTTATTTCATGACGGTTATCGTAAAAGAAATCACATTATTTTTATGCCTAAAGAGAAAATTGTCATTGGTATATAACCCTTTTATCATTTGCACACTATGTTGTACCTGCTTGTTTTTTTATGAAGTGGTAACCTTCAGCGCGAGAATGCATTGTATTTTGTTTTGCATCTTGTCCGCTGCTGGCAATCTCTCTGTCTCTTTGCACCTAAAAGGTGTGGGTTTACGCCACTAAGTCATGCACATTGATTTCTCTCATTGAAGGAACGACTGTTGAAGCGTATTTGTAAATTGTTCTGATTTTATATTGTGGGAGGAAATAAAATATTATTATGAATTATAATGATGTTTATCATTTTAAAGGTGATAATAAATATTTATTAGGCCTTTCTAATTTGCTCAAAATAATTCCGTATTTCATTTCCCCTGTCATGCAGTAGTCTGTGTCAATTATCTTTTTCATGAGTTACCTTTGTGTTTATTGTCAAGCCTACAATTCTGCATAATTTGTTGCTCTAACTTTTCTATTTCTGAGCCAGCTCATATAATAAAAGATCATATTCCTTACCATTGATTGATAATGCGTTCTAAGCAGTTTGATTTATGTGGTCGTTCTTGACTTTCAATTCTGATGTATTCAGGAAGAAGGGCCCTGATCAATCTTTTAATTTTTCCTCTATCCTGTAAATATTTAAGTGGAGACTTGAAAATTGAAGAAGATATGATGCTATTTTCTGTTCTTCAATTTTTTTTATATTTCTTCAACCTCAAATGATTGCTCATTGTTCTCTAAAACCTATACATTGCCTACTCGATGAAAATATTTCTGCAATGAAAAAGTCTGTGTGAATATTATCTCGTGTTAAGGTCTCCCATATCTGAATGTCTAATGGAAAAAAGTGTTAATTATCAGGTTGATGTCTAATTATTCCATTGCGGGGGTATGTATTTTGGCAGGAAAGAGTTAATAGATATGTAGCCACATCCTATCGTTGAAACCTGAATACCTTTGTGCATCCCGAACTTCCCGCGGCATCGAAGAAAAAAATAAGAGCATTAAGATACGCCAGCTCTTCAGAAGCCTTTCTAGTCATACACAGAATGAATTAATTTTTTTACTTCGAGTATCACTGCAACGAGGTGAAAATAAATTTCAATAAGAAAAATTTGCTTATTTGGGACATGTGACGCGTTGTAGATATTGGAAATTCTAGGAACTTGTAATACATGAGAATTAATAAGGCAGCTCATTAATAAAAGCTGTTTCAAATGATTTAGCTGATACAATTTGGGAGATTATTTTGTTAGGGTGGTAGGAAAAGACTAATGTTGGTTTGGGTATTAGAGTAGAACTAACGGAATTTAGCCCTAAATGAGCATATATATCCTGATATCTCAGGCAACATGGCATAAAATAAATGCATCTCTGAACTTAAATAATCATTAAAATAATTCAAATTTTCAGTTGGAGGTTGCATATTTAAAAAAATAGAGAAAATGAACTGTCAGCTGAATTTAGAGCAGTAGAAGTGAAATATACCTCTTATGGTCTCCATAGTGGCCAATCTTTATAGTTTTTACTGGAAATCATTGTATCGTTTTTATCATTCCCTGGGATTTTACCCCGCTGAAATTTTATGGAATGAGTTGTAAGCTGTAATATAATTGTACTTATACGCTATTTTCTTACATGCATTAATATTAGTATTTATTTAATGCCATTTATGAAAGGTACTAAAACAATTTAGCATAAATGTAAGAAAATTATTTTCATATCAGTACAGAATTAATGTTACTAGTAAAATTAGCCTTTAATACAAGTTTTGGCAAACATAAGTTTGCCTACAAGTAGGGAAAGATTGTTTCTGGGGTATTCGAGCAGAAATTAATTTTGAAGAATCGTACACTGGTGTAACTCGATAATATAGTGGATGGTACCAAAGATGACTTTGAATTAGATTCTGTACTCCAACCCACGTGTTGGAAATCGGATTTTGGAATGTATTTATGTGAACCTTACCTTAGAGCAAGGCTGAAAGAGACAAGGTGACTTGCTTGTGTCTGGCAAGTAATTCTTTGAAGAATACAGGAGAAAATGGACGATGAGGGGAACGAATGGTAGAATACAACTCAATGCGTGGACGTGAATGCGTAAGTTGTAGCGTTGGATAAGAGGTAAAAGATGATCTTTTTATTCTTTTTCTCTACGTAGACCCTCCTATAATAATGAGGGCTAGGCAGTGGAAAAGTTAAAAAATATACTATTTACGAGTATTATTATATTAACTTATGAATAGAGCTAGAAGAGTCTCCGCGCTTGGTTTATCGAACTTCTAAACGTGCGTGGAATTCAATTCTCGGGTTAATAAATTGGGTAAAGAAGAACTGAAACTGTGAGAATATTTCATGGATTTGACCGCAGGATTTATATTGTAACGCTATTGTGGGAATTAATCCATAGCTATAGCAGCACATTGGTGGTATTATCTTGTAGAAGAATAGAAATATATGATAGCAGGCTCACGTTTGAGTCAAGATATTTTTTTCTCGAGAGATAAGAATGTGATATGGTCTTTTCTGGAATAATGAAGATGTATTGAAATAAGATTTTCCAAAACTTCTCTCACTCGAAATGCGATAGCGTACTGTCACGTAGTATTTTAAAATTCAACAAGTTATAAAGTTATTGGCCTTCGAAATTATCTTCTTGGGATAAAAATGGATTCAAAGAATTAACGTTGTTGATGAAAATTATAATGAGTTGCAATCTTAACTACTCGTAACAATTCAAAGGAAAGATCCCCCATCGCAAGTTCCAAACTTTGCATGGTTAGGGCAACTAAAGATATTCATTCAAGAATTGAAATAGGATTAATATAATGATAATTAAATATACGAAATTAATTTTATTTCGTTTCAAAATTTTGATAACAATGCTTCCGCATTCTTGTTAAGGTGGTCTCAGCTGAGATAAATAGCTTGGACTATAATAATGAATATTATGCTTCGTTGAATTGAAAGCATTCCCTTCGGCATCAGTTGTAAAAACTTCATACTTCCACGTCGATATTCAGTATGACTTGGAAGCTTCATTTCGGTTGCACCACTCACAGAATTCTAAACGGACCCGTTAGTGATTGAAAATCCCGTTTTTTCAGAGTTCTTCATGTGTTATACGTATAGCGGTGTATTGATCAATACACTGTTTATAATTTGCATATTTGAACAGTAACTTCTTCGTGCTTTTTTCGTGATTTTCTCATTTTGGCTTTTTACTTCTTCACGAGGTATTAATTTCTGCTTCAACTTTTGAGATAACATTTGAAAAATTTTATGGTTTAACTACGACAATCACGAATTAACCGTATATGGAAATGCAGTTCTTAGATGGCTCTAAATGAGATCATAAAAAATGCATTATTTTTCTGTCAGAAAATAGCTACTGAATTACGAGGTGAGTCAGAAAGTATGTGAAATTTTAGTTTTTGAAAAATATTTACCAATTCATCGAAAATAATGTTGTTGCTTTCAAAATAGTCCATCCGATCCTCGAAACACTTCTTAAACTGGGTCTTTGGAATAGCCTTCAGCTCTGCCAGCGATTTATTTTAATTTGCTTTCTATACTTGTAAAAGGACGACTCTTAAAGGTTCCAGTTATTTTTGGAATAAAGAAAGTCACAGTAGCCATGTCTGGTTTATAAGGAGGCCCGAGCATCGCTACAGAATTTTTTACGGTCAAAAATTCACGAAGATTCTATGAAGTGTGAGCCAAAAATCGCCGAGCACATAAAAACACGTCTAACCTTAGCGGGTGAAACTTTTATCATATTTTAGGGGCATTTGTACGAAAATAGTAAAAATATAAATTGACTCTCCAAACTCACGAGGTATTTAAAAATTTAATTCCCCTTATTTTCTGAACACACCACGTACATAACCATTGTATTCACCTCTTACGCTGTTAATTGAATAATGCTAAAGAATAAGCGGTAGCATTGATGAATAAGGATTCAGTGGCGACGACTCAATGGGGCCTGAGCGGGCCCGAGCCCCCTCAAAAATTCGTTATGGATATGAGGAAAAAATGTGTCGGGCTTGTTGATTTTCCCCGGAGTGTTCAGATGTCGAGATTCGAGTTATCAGGGCTCTAATACTGATCCTATGACTCTTCTAAAATGCTTAAAAAACTTAAAACTCACTACTTATACTTAATTTCCGGAGGCAAGATCCCCGGTTTGGGCCCCCCCAATATTTTTTGGAAGTCGGCACCCCTGTAAGGATTCCATATGATATCCCGTTTTTTTGTTTAGTCACTTATTTTGCTACAGTGTGCTTAGACGAGGGAAGGCCATGAGGATAAGAACTGAAACTGACTGAAGTCTAACTAGTTGTTCTTAGTTGTTTCACAAATAAGCTGATGGCATCACAAGCTTCACTTTTGGATGTTGCATGGAAGCAGTGCCTTTGCAGACCCAAATTACGAGTTTTTGGTCATGACGCAATTTTAAACCAAATGTGTTGTTTTAGCGCTAGGTTTCCGGTAATGAAAATATATTATATTCTTAATAGTGAATTTTCAATATTTTAACCCTTAATGAATAATATGGATAGCAGCCATAAAATATTTGATTCAAGAATATTTCCTAACCATAAATGGTGCGTGTAGCCACCATCATCCAGGTGAATGAAGATGTGTGCCTTCTACCCTCATTAATCTTGCCATTTCCATATCGAACGAGGAAAGCTTACCTTATAAAATCAAGCATCTTAAAAGGATTTTCTCAACGATGGATACAACCAACGACAGATCACATCGGCCCTTAAAAGAGCCTTTAAACCTAAGGATGAGTCACTGACAGCGTGGGATAAGCCAGCAGCCAAAGTAATACTTCCCCTACATCGCCACCATTTCGGAGAAAATATTACGGATTGAAGCCAGGAATAAATTCGTTACACAGGCCACCTCCTAAGCTTAGGGGCATCGTAGGATGTGCCAAATACCCTATAACCCTTAAAAATCAGGAATATACCGAGTACCATATAAGTGCACCCTAATGTATGCCGGTGAAACAGGTAGAACCATGGAGACCAGAATAAAGGAGCACCAAGGCCGCCTTGGGTACCGACGCACAGTGGTCCCAATTGCGAATCTAGCGGGACAAAATTATTTTTCCCAAAAAAATTAGAGCTTTTGTCGTGAGAACATTCAGAATTGCCAAATTATAGACAAAAACACAAAATAACACTATCATAGGTCTTTTCAAGGTGGTTTTTATGAAAAAAATTAAAATTTAACTTACAAAATAATTTCTTGTTACTCAACACTTTAAAAAATGCATAGTAATGCGCTTTTCTTAATTTAATGAACTAATTACGTTAAAAATATACTCTTAAACACAGGATTTACACATAAAATCGTTTTTCACAGAATGTGAACTGCGGAATATTAGTCACCTTCATCATTATTACTCTCCCAACTCCCTTCATCTCCGAAATTTACCGACTTCACATCCTCCATATCTTTAACATAACTCATTTCATTAGGCACAGGTAATATTGATTCCCTGAGAAGCTGTCTGACATCCATCGAGAGGGAATAACAATGCCTTGGGTGCAACGAACTAATCCTGGAAATATAAGGTTCAGATGTGACTAATAGTAGGTTAATAACATCTCTCATTGTATCCTTTATTGAGTATTTTAGCGCGTGATTTTCTTTGAATTTCTGAATATCCTTTCTTCTTGGGCCTCTTCGGAAAGCATTCCAATGGGAACAAATGCAATGCAATGGGGGCGATAAATCACTTTTGTGTCATGAATTAGATTTCATGTACCGTGAAAGGCATGTTATACCATAGGTATGACGCATGTATATTTTTCGCATTGGCTAATTTTTCAGTCCGTCGCGACGGCCTGAAATTTAGCCAATGCGAAGCTCGGCGTCACTGGAGAACATGACATCATTTTCCACCAACATAATGGTGGCTCGTTCCCTAGGTTACTGAAGCGGATCATCTAGGAGGCCATTTTAATAAAATTAAACCACAATAATTTTTACCGGGATTTGGGATACCACCTGAGTAGCACTTAGAAACCGTTGCTCAGATGCAGGGCGAGGACCAATGAAAAATAACGACGTCATATGCTCTAACTGGATTCGCACTCTACTAGACCTGGGAGTTTATTAGGGTGATCAAGTATCGCCACTTCACTCTCCTCTGCCCTGAGGGCGAGACTCAAGTAGAGTGTTGAGACGTTGAATAAATGGTTTAATAAATATTGCTACCCGGTGTACCTGAGAATCTGCGGATACATCTTATGATGTGTCCATATTCCCCCAAAATTTGCGTTAAGGTCGGCTTCTCTGTGGATATAAATTGGACTATTGCGTGTAATGTTAAAAAATATGCCGCTTATGTAGCATCCACGTACTCAATAGCCAGCAAGTTCTAAAAATGTAAGTTGAAAATTAATACGGAAAATCAGGCCTTCCATGTCGTTGCAACTATTAAATATCTCTGAAACATAAAAATAGTTAAAACTAATAAATATACCTCACCACGCATCTAAAAGTCAAGCTTTTAACTTTGCTTCACTGTATCACCTTACTATGGTGACCTATGGAGCCAAGGATAAGGGAGCCCCATATATCATATCCCTTCAAACAATCTATGTCTAGTATGTCTTTCAACGTCATACTTTGTTCATTCATTACCTGTGTTTCGCTCCACAGCATTGTTCATTTTCTGGTCCAGCTATGCCTGGTATGCAGCTATTATTTCTCTGGACAGATAGGTATTTGAAGGTCGCTCTTCGTGTTGAAAAAGTGATTATTGATGAACCTCTCCAGGAATTGCGTGAATTGAAGATATAAAATGACCTTAGGCATACCCATAATTCATGGCGTGATTTATCTGCCTACACATGCAGTGAAAATTGATGACAACCACGTTGAATATGCCGAACGATGTATGAAAATTCCAGTAGAACTTGCTCTTTGCCTTTCGTAGTTATCGTTTTAAATCCATTGGGTAGATGTCACGCATAAATTGGGAGAATAACTGGGTGCTCCAAATTTTGTTCTCTTAGTTAGATATTATTTTACCTGCATTATTATTACCAATGAAATATCTTTTTTCCCTACATTAAGTACGAGAACTAAACTTTACCCATTTAAAGTAATATACTACCCCATCTAGTGTTCGGAAGGGAAGACTCAGTATTAGTCAATCGAGGCAGCCACTGCATGATATGTTTTCAGGTGCCCTCCTAACAAATTTGAAGTTATAATAGGTCTAAAAATTAAAAGTATTATAGATGTTACCAATATAATAACTAGTAAAATAGTCTCCTTATATTCTCGTGGTCTCATAGTATTCTTATAGTATCATCACCATAAAAAACAACTATCGAAGAAATAAATAACATTTGGGAACAATTAAAAAAATTTTTTATCGACTTCAATAATTGAGCGGCTTTAAGGTAAAATAGGCATGCTGATTTCAAAACTGTAGTTTGCTTTCTTTTATCACGTCAAGTTTTTTCACTACACCTTGTGTGATTTTGACCACTCGCAGCTACATAGAGCGTCGATCACAAGAGGCATAATTACTCTCCAATTGGCTGACAACAGTATGTGACTGTTGCTGGATGACTGACGTCGTAGGAAGCCAACGACAGGTGCATAGTTGTTGCTAATTATACAGGAGAAACTATAGTAAGACGCAGGCACGTAGTCCAAACTTTTCTCGGGAGCTTCAGCGTTAAGCGGGTTGTTTACACTTGGATTTTTTTGCTGAAAATTCACACGCACCGGTAAATCATTCATTCATCGGTAATGATTCTGTATATGAGGTAAGTTTTCCCTTTAAATTCCTTCATATGCAAATTTTGTATGACGTATGATACTAAAAGAGAGTAACCTTTAGCTTAGAAAGTTGGCGTGATAGATGAAACATGGGGCTATTTTTTTATCTAGACGCCTAAAGTTAGTGATAAACAAGTATCAGATCTAGGACAACAAATTGGTTTTTCCACAATTTGATACAAGTCCTCTAAACATTAAAGTTTTTCCCTTACATAAATTACGAGGCTTCAACTTTTTCCATTGAAAATAAAGAACAGGCCAATCGTAGAATAGTATTCGCGAGAGATGAACTCAATATAAGTCACAGAAGGAGCCGCTCTATGATAGGTTTTCCGGTGTCATCCTAAAAAAATAGAAATTATATTAGGTCAAATAATAAAAAGTATTGTAGATATTACCAATATAATAACTTCTTAAAGAAAACACACCATAAAAGTCTCCCTCTGTGTAATAATTAAGCTATAAAGCATAAATATGGAAGAAATAAATTACACAATATAAAAATTAAAGTTTTTTCCTTACGTTAACGACGAGAATGAAATATTAATAGTGCTCAATTTGTGGAATTCTATTTTTTATACCAGTTACTTTTGCAATCCGCAATTATCAAAGAAAAATCTTGTTTAATCCGGATTTCTGGAGCTTTATCAGGTGCTATATGTTAAATGTCATTTGAGACAGCAACTGATGACGATGCTCCAGCATTGAAATCTTGATTATGCAAGTTTTTTTGATTGACAATTGTGGATTAAAGTTAAGTTACTGGTTTAATAGTTAAGTACGAAACTTAAAATTTTCTCATGTAAAAGACATTCATAAGAAGAATAAAAGGAGCAGCGTTCTATGGTCCGTTTTTTGTGGTCGGAAATGGGGGCCGAATTTCATCGAAGACTTTTGGTACAGTACGGGAACATGTTTTGCCACAGCGGAGTGCCTACAAATAGTATGAAAAATTCCAAAATGGTCGCACAATTGTTACGCAGGATGAAGGAGCCGGATGGACGTTTACCGCCACAAATGAAGAAAACATTGAGCGTTCACGTGAAATGATTCTCTGAGGCAGACGAGTAACTAATGACGAAGTGGCACATCGTGTGCCACTTCGTCATTAGTTACTCGTCTGCCTCAGAGAATCATTAGTCACGGTTCAATTAGTCACGGTTCTGCCTACGAATTTTATATGAGGCGGTGAGAGGGCAAGGAGTACAAGTGATTTTTTTCTCAACAGAGTTCGGTAAAGGTAATTGTTAGAATAAATACACAATAACTTCGTTGCCAAGGGATAAAAGTGAGTCTCTGTTCTGTGATGACTTCCAGTGGAAAATCGCATGCACTATTAAAAAAATAATTGATCTCGCTTTTCTTCTCTACCTTATTTCTGTACCTAACTCTGTATAAAAAAAGAAATCACTGGTACCCCTTGGCTTCTCAGCAACTCTTATATGATAGGGTGAGAATTAAAGGCGTACAAGTGATTTTTGTTCTTAACAGAGTTAGTAACAAAAATCGGCAGAAGAAATATACATAAAACTTGGTGTCCAAGGGATACGAGTGAGTCTCTGTTCTGAGCTGACCTCTAGCATAAATTCAAATGCATTACTAAATGTATAATTGATATAGTTTGTTATCATTGCAAAATTTTTGTATCAAACTCTGCATTGAGAAGAAAATCACAAGTACCCCTTGGCTTCTCATCCCCTCGTAAAATCTCTTGTAAACTAATAATAAACTTATTCCTCTTTTTTTATATAAATATATCTAAAAATAAAAAGAAATTCTGCCAACGAATTTAACATATTATTCGTACTCAGTATTATAGTATTATATGTATAAATTTTTATAAATATATTCTGGATAATATTTGACTTATCCACGTAAAATACTGGCCCATCTAGTGTTCGGCAGGGATGAACTAGACATTAGTCGCCACTCTAGGGAACCACTGCACGATATGCTTTCCAGTGTCCTCTTTCTTTCTGTCTCCTCGGGGCGTTGAGCATTTCCTCGTATATTTTTTGTGGACCGCAGTCCTTTCGCCCGTGGCCCACACAGAGCTTCCTCTCTCCGCCGTAACTTCCCGACCAACAATGCCCGCCGATTTCGCTTTCACCAGCAGCGGTTTCCAATCAAGCGGAAAAATACCCTTTCTCTTTCACTCCCTTCTTTATCCTCGTCTTGAAGACAATCGCTTTCATCCGTTCTCTTTTCCTCGCCCATTCCATTGTTACCTCTTTCTCCAAGGAAACGAAAAAATATAAAATTCCCCAGTGTATAAATGTTGCTCTTTTTCCTTCGGTGGGAGAAAACTTAAGATAATATGGTCGGATGGATAGCGAGAAGCGAGGAGATGTTGAGTGAAAGAGGAGGAGGACCCAGGATGGAGCACAATATGTCGCAGAGTAACACGGTGGACTGAGCACATACTGAGCCTAAGAGGACTATCTGCAGGAGACGCCAGTCCGTTCTGTTGCGAGTGATCGACTTATTCTCAATAGTTGCATAAAGTTTTTGCGATCTTGTGGAATAAAAAAAGACTAATGAATTAGTTAGATTACACTAAGGAATAGCCAATAAAAATAACTTGTACGCCTTGAATTCTCGCCCCCTCATGTATAAAATTCGTTGGCAGAACCGTGACTGATTTACAGGTGATGTGCCACTTCGCCTGCCAAAGAGAATCATTTCACGTGAACGTTTAATGTTTTCTTCATTTGTGGCGGAAAACGATCGTAAACGGTCGACCTTTTTATTGTTAGACCCAATATAATTTCTATTTTGTTAGGGTGACACTGGAAAACGAATAATTCAGTGGCTCCTTCTGAGACTTACTTCATCTCTGGCAAATACTATGCTAAAACTGGCCTGTAATTTATTTTAAATAGGAAAAGTTCAAGCCTTGTACTTTACTTTAGGGAAAAACTAAAATTTGTATAGGAATTGTATTACACTGAGGAACCATCAATTTGTTGTTTTAGATCTGAGACTTGTTTCTGACTAACTTTTGGCCTCTCGATAAGAAAATAACCTCAGTTTTTACCTATAACGTCAACTTTGTAAGCCACAAGATACTCTCTTTTTAAATTATGTGTCAAACAAAATTTACAGAATACGAATTTAAAGGGAAATCTTACCTAATATAATGCCCATTCTGAATGATTACCGATGAATTAATGATTTACCGATGCTTGTGAATTGACAACAAAATGTATGTGTATGCATCCCGCTCAACACGGAATCTCCTAATTCTCTCTGGGAAGAATTTATAGAGAATAAATGCAAAAATGGTTTTCATAATTCAAAATTTCCATTCATTTTATATGGCATTATTGAGAGTCAAAATGATTTGTTTCTAAATATTGTGAATTTTAAGAAAAAAAATTCTGAATTAAATTATCAAAAAACATGATGGTGAAATGATTAATCACCAATATAAATACAATCTGAAATTAAGATATAAAAAACATTTCCATGTTGAAATGGAACTGTAATTACTTCTTTCCCCGTACCTGACAAACGGTGGGTGATCATTTAACTTTTTCTCCGGCAGTAAAGGAAGCTGTTCCGATAGCGACCCTTGGGAGACTAACATTTTTCGATTAAGGAACCATTCCTTCTCGAATAACGCCTCATTGTGAGGAGGCTCCTGATATTTTTGTTTCGTTGAAGCGAGGAAAGCAAGTTGGAATCAATGACCGACCGAGCGGTGATTCACCCGAATCGTCGAAAATAAGAGATGCGGATTGCTGTTCGATACATTTCGCGGAAAGACCTTTTTCTCCCGATATTTTTATTTCCTCATCATGGCTCACTCCTGCTGAGATTAAGTTTGGCTCAAACTTTCCCGTAAAAAATTCAGGAGGCTTAATATCATCGCGGAATAATTACATTTTCCACTCTGAGTTCTCGCCCTCAGGTGTTTCTTCCTTTTATTTCGCGGATGACGAAACTTTAGGCTTCAAAAAGTCGACAAGGGAATTGTAAAAATGAGGAATTCTCCCTTAGGAGTTAAGTAGATCTGTTTCAATCTCAAGGTTTTCATCTGTTTCCGTTCGAAAGAAATATTTATTGGGGATTTTGAGAAAGGGGAGTGCAATTATTATTAAGGTATTCTACCGATTAAGTTAGTTTTGTGCGCAGCATTTACGAAGTATTCTGACAGTATGCCCTCCATTCACCGCTTTTCATGAGCTTGACTGGACGAGCTTCACTTTTTCCTGTCAGCATTGACTAACGGAGATCAGATCATATAAATAAAATAATAGAATTAGACTGTAGAACAGATAGGTTTACAATGTCGTATTTTCCACGATCAAAAAAAGATTATAACTGCGGCTGTGTTAGTACTTACTAATAGATTAGTTGGCATTTACTTTAGCTTACTAACTTAGATATTCCTTACATTACAAATAGTTAAGTAGGTATGTTCTTTAGCCTACTAACTTATATATTCCTTAATGCAAGTTTCTGAATTTTCTTAGCATCTAGAGCTTTATTGACAGATTACAATGATGAGTAGTTGGCAAATTTTACGTTTACATGAATGTGGAAGTTTAATTTTTTTATATGCGTATAATTTTTTAATGTCCTTGTGGTGTACATGTGGGAATCCTCTGATTCTAATTCAGTATGCTGGTGATTGATGACCCTGCCAAACACTCTAGAGGTGGCTCGCAGGGTATTATTTTGATGTAGCGTCGATAGGAAAATAATTAATGACTTGAAAAGGCGAGGTAGTCTAGCAAGGTATCTTGCCGAGCAACTGCAGCCATTTTCCGGGGGAACGCCTACCTACGTACGAAACTCAGCCCATTTCATCGAGTTAATCAGAGAACTGAGAGTCAGCGATACTGACATGCTCGTTAGTTTCGACGTGGAGTCCCTATTCACCAATATACCTATAGAAGAGGCCGTCAAAATCACCAAGTCTCTCGTCGCTGAAGGACTGGCAGAAGACATTCCAAAAATGGTGAGTTCTGCCTTAATAACTCCTACTTTGTGTGGAATGGAACCTTTTACGGGCAACGGAAAGGAGCAGCCATGGGTTCACCATTATCACCAATCATTGCCAACCTTTTTATGGAAAAACTAGAGGAGAAGGCCCTGCGGACATATGAAAAACCTCCAAAAATGTTCCTGAGATATGTCGACGACACCTTTGTCGTGTGGCTGCACGGTAAATCTGAGCTGAACAATTTCTTACGGCACTTGAACATCCAAAACAGCTCCATCAACTTCACCATGGAGATCGAAGAAAACTGTCGGTTACCCTTCCTGGATGTACTTGTCTCCAAAAAACAGAACGGAAGGCTTGGCCACTCAGTGTACCGTAAGCCAACGCACACAGATCAGTACCTGAATGCCAACTCCCACCACCACCCACCAGAAGAGAGCCACCTTTAGCACTCTTTACCAACGTGCTTTTTCGATTTGCGACGGAGATTCCATTGAAAAACGAGAAGCGCCTCATCATTAATGCATTAATGAAAGAAGAGAAGAAGCGCAAACAACTGGCCCAAAAAAGGACCGTCGGGAAAACGGAGCGGGATATAGAAGAGAAGAAAATCTTCAATTATGCCTTAGTTCCCTATGTAGCCGGGACATCGGAAAAATAGCAAGAATTCTGGGGAAACATAATATAGTGACACGTTTTAACTGTGTTACGAAGACATCCAACCTCCTATGCAAGGCCAAGGATCGCGAGCCCATGAACACCCAAAGCGGAATATACGAAGTTTAGTGCTCTTGCGGAGGCTTATACATTGGCCAAGCATCAAGGGCCATGAAATTCAGAATGCAAGAACACCTAAGGACCACCAAAAAATAGACAGTTTCGGTTATCCGCCATCGCCGAGCACGTATGGCAAGGACCAAAACACAATATGGACTTTAAAAGTGCAAAAATCATCGCTAGAGAAAAGCATTACTTTCCCCGACTCATGCGAGAGGCTATCGAGATAGCGAAAACATCCACTTTCAACAGGGTGGACAGCTATTCGCTCTCAAATACCTGGAAAAGACTCTTACCTAAACGGACCAATCAGAACGCACCTAGCCCAAACCAAGGCCTATATAAGACGGACAAAAACCTGCATCAAACACTTCGTACCTGAAGACGCTAGCTGCAACGCCGGCGAAACTGTCGTCATGAAGATGAAACGACGCGGAGGTCAACCCGAAAACCTTGCTACGCAGACTTGAAAAGGCATTAGCAATAAGCAGTAGATGATAACGTGATTTCCATGTTTCCACATTAATTTTACATATCTGATAATAACAATTTCATCGGTATTTCCGCTGTCATCTTCAGGTCACAATTGGTGTTTGATGCCAAATGTGCTTATTTATATACGCCGACGTGGCGGAACTGAAAAAAAAAATTGATACCACCTTCACTTTGGCCTACACATTATTATCATTAAAGTATCAAAGTAGGTTTCCATTGAGTATTTAAGAAGTATTTAGGTAGTCATGGTCTTCCCTCTTCAATTTATAATGAGGCCTACTCTCTTTCATTTTATCTA
The DNA here is from genome assembly GCF_921293095.1 of Ischnura elegans. Lineage (NCBI taxonomy): Eukaryota > Metazoa > Arthropoda > Insecta > Odonata > Coenagrionidae > Ischnura > Ischnura elegans. The sequence goes on along the minus strand of NC_060252.1, from coordinate 78,378,060 downwards.
ATATCCTATTGCATACCTTCCTCTCGACGTTTACCCAATAGTATTTCCTCTTACATTATTTTCAACATCCCCTCTCCGCTGGGTATTCACTCCATCCAAACCTTTTATCTCCTTCGCATTGCATCCAAAAGCCCTTTCTCCTCACCCACCAAGTCCAGCACTTCGTCGATTCTTCTGCTCTCCGTCTACTTTACCCTATGCAATATCCTCCACTACCACATCTCGAACGCCTCCAGTCTTTTCTTGTCCTCCATCCTGTGTGTCTATGTTTGCACACCTTAAAGCAATACTTCAAACGAGCGTGCTGCGCCCGCTCCCAGCGGGCTTCCCCCGCTCTTTTCAATGCAGGTCCACAGAGGGATAGGCGCGTTTTTAATTTTAAAATGTAGAAAAAAAGGCAGGTTCTTATGTACAAATTTAAATGGAATGTTCATGTACAAATTGAGGTCAGAGGACCTCTTTAAACACAACATTGGAAGTAATTACACTATCCTCTGTTAAACGCACATGATGACTCATACTTACGTATCAATAGGAGACTTGAATGTGGAATCAGCCGTATTTTGATAAAAGTTATTTAAAGAATGCGAGATATTGTTGCAAATGAACAAATATATCAGTTTGTGCGCCTTTAACGTCAGGAATATTTACCGTTTTTTTGTTTTTTTTTTAAATTATTTAAAAACCAATTTTAGGAAACAATAGCAATATTTAGGAAGTAAGATATGCCGTCGCATGTTCTCTGATAAATACTGTGCATTTTGGTACCCCATTTGTAGAGTTTGGTTGCGTATAAGTTGAGAAAAAGGGATCTATACAGTACACATAATATAGAGGATCGAACTCATCATAATACTTTTCTCTAAGTTTTACATAAAGATCCTCTCATCATCTCTTTCCTATTCATGAACGCCTCCTTCGAGAACGCAATTTTCTCCCTGATGTCTTTACTGTATTATCCGTTTTCCCCCAATGAGCTCTCAAAATATTTGAGTTGCTCTACCTGTTCAAGTTTTTGTCCTCCTACTTATCTCGACTCTCACATTCCTACCTCGCGATGCTCTACGAAACCAAATAAATATCTTTGGTCTTCATGTAATTGATCCTCATACCTTATTCCTCTCAAAGCTTGTGTAACGCATTCACTAAAGCCTGTAGCCTTCTCGCTGACGGGCAGGGGCGCCGACTTATAAAAAATATCGGGGGGGCCAATATCGGAGGTCTTTCCCCGGGAAGAGGTTAAATCCAAAGTGTGTCGCAGCACCGAAACACTACCATGATTCACACTACTTGATTCAGTTAACCTGCTTTACCTTATAATTATTTGTTTCAACCCACAATGTTGAATTTATTTAAAAGGTATAACTATCGTCAAACATGGGAAATAAAAATTAACAATATATTTTTGTGATTTCACAAATCATAATATAACTTAATTATTTTCTTGAATTATTGAGGGGGCTCCGCCCCCCCAAACGAATCTTTGAGGGGGCTCGGGCCCCCTCAAGCCCCATGTAGTCGGCGCCACTGCTGACGGGCTAATCAACCCTTGATCATCCGCAAACCTCATCGATTTAGACAACATTCCCCTGACTTTCATTCCTGCTTGCAACTCATCACAAGCCTCTCTTACCATCGCCTCAACGTCCACGTCGAAAAGTAGCGGCGATAAAGGACAGCCCTGCCTCACCCCTCGGCTAATGCTTGCCCACCCAGATTATCCGTCCGCTACCCTCACTTGCGCCGTCTGGGCCAAGTACAGATTACGAATCAGTCGCCTATCTCTCCAATCTACCACTATTTTCTTGAGAATATCCATTAAATTTACCCAGTTTACTCATTCAAATGCTTTTTCAAAAGCGAAGCAGGCATACACGTCCCGGTTAAATCCTGGGTTCCTCTTCACTGGAATCTCATATCCACTACCGTATCTCGGAATGACTTTCTCTTTCCAAAATGATCTCCGCCCAAATACTCCTTTGCCCTAGCTTTCATTCCTCAGATCAAATACTCAGTACCACTTTCGCCGTGACTCGGAGGCTGTGTGCTAGACTTAGGTTGCTCGAGCAATTACGCGCAGGTGTCTCTGATAGCGGCACAGAGACTATCGTCTTAAAATTTCGATAATTTCCAATTTCTACAGAAAGAACGTACTGAGAGATATATTTTGCATAACTGGTAGGTACAGGAATTCAATTTTTCCCCGAAAAATTAAGGGCTTTAATTCATGCTCGGAGGGTATCAGTGGGAAAATTACTCCAACGCACACTTTTTTCTTGCATAATGCTTGTACCTAACTACCCCACCACACGCCAATTGAGGTGGTTTGCGGAAAGTTATTTCGATGTGATAGTTGAATCTCACACATTTTTTATCTATTTCGTTCTTCCGCGTTCGAGCAATAATATTTAGTAACCATCCAATATTGAGTACTACTGAGATTTAGGGCGCGTCGACGGCTAGGTCATTTCGCACCACTACTTCATCTTTTAATTCCAATACTTCAATGGAACTAGAATAAAAATATAGCCACAGTACATGTTGACTTTGTAAAATCGGTGAGCATACTTAAATTTTATTATAAATACTTATTTCGGGAACCTAAAGGTATTATTTTAATTGGTAGGGTGGTCTCCTAGAAGGGATTCTAGGTCTCCCCATAGATTAATCGTCACAATCTATCAGAATATGTCGAATACTTAACGGGCATCTACAAGCATCACATTGGGGAGGTTCCTTCTCTTCAGTAAAGAGATTCGCATGAGTCAAAGGGCAGCGCCCTATCCTCAACAGTGTAATTACTACCTCCTCTCTCCAATTGATCCGAGAAGACGTGGATCACGCTGCTGTTGCGCCCTTGATGCCACGATTTCATTCCATTCTTGAAAAGTTTTACGAAATTATTTTACCCTAGCCTCTTGCCAGCTGATTTACGAGGTGAACTCGTTCATTTGAACTGCAAGATTCAGAAATTTTTGACATCTTGGGGTATTTATGATTTATATTAAGACATTCAATCTCCAAATTACATAGGTGTTTTGTCATTTTAATTGAAGAAATTGGTATTTAAAAGCGAGTACTTAAGCCATATTATCGTCCCGAATAATTGCCAATGCGAAATCTTTGATACCCCATTTGAAATGTATTTTTAGTGTGATTTTAAATACGATTATGTATAGATAAAGGAGTTTGAGAAGAGGTTTTATAACTGATATTTGATATCTTGTTACATGTGACTGTAGTCCTGAAAAAATAATTTTACATCACGCTTTTTGGAGATATAGTAAAAACCGTAAAAGCACTTCTTTGTTATAGCGTGAAATTTATTTAAAAATGTTACTTATCCAACCTAAAAATAAATGAAAGAGGGGACAATGTGAGTAAAAATGCAAAATTCTTAGTGTTCAGAGTTTGATGACCCAGTTACCTTCACTTTTAACTACTCATGAGCTAATAACCTTTCCTTGACAATTGAGGCTGTTGTCGTCTGAACCTTCTTAATGAGCCATTTTTTCCATTAGGACGGCATGAAATCAGGGCAGCTGCAACCTCCAAGGAACGTAAGAATAGTTCCGGTGGGATTATTATAATAGCTAACCACATCGCCCTTACTTCTATTTTCTCCTATAATTTCCCTCCATGGCTACAATTATGCATTTTGTCTCGGAGACTTCACCTTGAGAGGAGCTTCTGAAAATTATTTTTAGCAGCATTCATTCAGCGTTTACGGCCCAAGAATAGTTTTCATAGATGTAGGTATGTACGGATATATCTCTGCTATGTGTACCTATGTAAAAAATGGGAAAAATGTAGGTTATTAGCATGTGATGGCATATCTCAAATTCAGATACATGTGAGCAATTTATCTCAAACATCTAGCGAACAATATCGATGGGACTCACTCCTGCCACTATGGTGCCCTATATACTGATTTTTATCGGCCTTAATATTCACTAATTGGTCTCTGCGTATAGAAAATAAAATTGGACTGTAAACTACGGGGACACAACAAACCTTAGTCTCACACCTTCCCTCATTCTTCCTTCTTCGGCGCTAGGCCCAGATTTAATCCCAGATACTTGGTTTCCATAAGAATATGGGTAATCCTCTGGACTTTATAAAACACTCCATTTTTTTTAGCTCTGCAAGAATTGCATTAAATCCTCGTTATAAAAACCTTCTGAAGTTCCCCATACGAAATGAATTTCTATTTTTTTCTTCTCCATTCTCTTAACTCTGGCAGCCTAAGGTCATACTGTTCCCTTTTGGCCTTGCTTCTCCTGAATCCGAAATCGTCTTCATCCAGAAACTACTCTGCTTTCCGTTCTTTTCCCTTGTTGATGATCCTTATTGATATCTCCGACGCATGATCTGCTAAGCTTATGGTCGTATATTCTTTACACTTCACCATTCTCTTCTTTTTGGGAAGAGAAATGATGGCGTTCTTCTCGACGTCCCTTTCTATACGACGTTTCTTTCTTTTCTCCTGCGTATATGTAGCAGATGATGCTGCAGAGTTGATTTTATGCGCGCAATTTTAATGAGCTCATGAAGAATATCGTTAATTTTAGATGCTTGTTTTATCCGCGGGTCCTTCATTTGGCGTCAAATTCGGATATCAAAATTGAAGTTTCTACATCATTCTTATCGTTTTTACTTTCCAATTCAATCATTAAAAATATGATAATACTTCCGTGTTTAAATTCTTCCAGATATTTGTTTTATCTTTCCCATTTGTCTTATTTTGTATTATGTATTTTCAAACGGATGATCTCTGTTTTTGCTCTTTATGGCATTTCGTATTCTTGAACTTTTCTCAATGAGTTCAATGAATTTTTATTTTGCATGACAGATTTGCGAAAACGAATTCTGCCAAGTCTCTCTTGCTCATATTTCATTCACGCGAATGAGATTGATTATGCAGTATAAACCTACAAGTCAATCAGGGTATCGTTGCACATATCGATGGCGTGGAATTGATGCGATTTTTCAATATTTCTTCCCTTTCCAGTCACGAGTTCCCTCATCAACTAACCCAGAAATTAATGAAATCAGTCATCGCAGAAAAGAGCATAACCTCAGTGAACATTATTTCATATGCAGCGGAGAGGTTTTCGGGATTTACATCGTGTGTGTCCACCATCTTCGTGGACGACAGTTTCGCCGGAATTACATCAGGCTTCTTCAGGCCGTAGAAATGCAGAGAGATCTTCACATTATTTTTCGCGCCGCGTGCGCGTTACAGCTATCCCGGTAAACCGTGTTCACCCTAACCAGCCAGTTAACAGTTTAATTAATATTTTGAGCATTTGTCTATGTTGTGAGTATAGTGTCATGTTTTTGTTAGCAGAAACTTAAAATTAAAGATTGTTCCAGGAATTAGAAAAACAGTAAGTTGTCACATTCCAAAAAACAAATTTTTCAGTATATATTATTCAACTTTTTTATTATTATTGTGTATATGTAAGGGAAACCGGGGCGGAACGGTGTGGCGGGGCTGAACGGGGTAAGCGATTTCTAAGTACGAAAAAAGCGGCAATAACTATAACTAGTCCTGATTGGTGTTTCTTAACTTATAAGCAACACTAATCTGGACTAGATGTAATTATTGCCACTTCCACAGCACCTTTTTCCGGACTTTTAAAAAAAATCGCTTTCCCCGTTCCGCCCTGGGTTCCCCTATATATTTTTAACGATATAATCTTTTGTCTTTTTCATGATTTGAATATTTCTCGTCTTTTGTACCCATTCTCCGTAGTCAGGCGTCTTCTCATTGACCCATTTAGAAGGCCTGGGACTTCTCATTGGTCCATCTTCCCTGGCGTTAGCACTCTTTACCATTAGTTGGTAAATGTTAGTTAATAGTTAGTAACTGATATATAAAATTGTTTCAGGCTTGATTTTGTGGAAGTTTGCGAGATCCATGATAAAAACACAAATGGTAATTTCCACGCTACTTAATTAAACACTCAACGACCGACCATCGTTTCAACACTTTTTACACCACACCTTGAAAATGACACAAAGTCAAAATGACACAAAACCATGGTCGGTCGTTGAGTGTTAAATTATGTAGTGTGGAAATTACAATTTTTGTTTTTATCATGGATATGTGTTGGATATACGTTATTCGTCTTACCTATTGAATCCTTCTGTCTTTTTTATATCATTGTTTCACATGCATCTTGCTTTACC